>NW_027361687.1:2005937-2651250 GCF_039654945.1 Dendrobates tinctorius | reverse complement strand
CATAATGGGCCCCATTTCTAATGCTCTAGTGTATAATGGGCCCTGTAAATGCTGCTCCAGTGTCTGATGTCCACCTTTGGAATGTTCCAGTGTATGGTGGGCCCCATCTATCATTCTCCAGAGTATAGTGCTCCCCAAAAATTGCTGTCCCAACATTGAAAACAATCAAATAAGTCTCCTCGCTAGGGAATCCCTGTACTAGTCTAGACTCCTCGTCGTCCCCATCTTCCATCTCACTGCACAGTATTTCAACTTTGCAAGTGCTGTGATCCTGGGCAAGCAGGGGGGGGCCCACTCGTTGGCGACGGCACTGGCACAGGGCCCCTGATAGTACGGTGGTGTGTCTGATGGCGGGTGGGCCGAACCTGCACTTTCATCTGCAGCTTCCTCTTTGTCACCGTGTAAGATGGAACTGTATATGGGAAGGGTAACCTGAGTTTCATCAGGGTCAGATTCAGGCCGGGTAGCGTGCGAGGGTAATGTAGTGGTCTGGGTCAATGTACCAGCAGATTCATCGAGCAGTGGCTGGGCATCAGTGCACTTGTGTTGCCCCCAGGAGTACGGTCGCCACAGTGGCATTACCTTCTTCCTAGGGAGGGTGATGTCATGCTTGGGAGCAACGAAGGATCTCTCTAGCAGGTTAACTGATTGGGCGGCGTTATTCCCACGAGTCATGACCCTCCAAACAGCGTTCATGAAGGCAAAGTGTTTGTTTTACGTGGGCAGTATGGTTGCAAAGCTGAACCTTAAAGGAATGTCCAGAAGGGCACCACCAGGAGTGGAGCCTACGGTTTAATTCGACTCCACCTGGGAAACCTCAGCCATGCAAGCTACAGAACAGATGCACACATTGCAAGCTTAATTCCGTTAATGAACGAGACTCCGTCATGCCCCGCGGTCCGAGTCTGGCTTACTAGAGGGACACGTGAGGCTCTGGCACATGAGATTGGCCAATAACTGGTGTGTCATGCCCTTACATGTCCGTGGCTGCATGTGCGCTACACTGAAAAGGCCAGCGTTTGTCGCTTACAGGTGCAGATAACCCGCTGAACAACGTTAGTGATGGGGATCACTGATTACAATTATTACCCGCGAACAATGATTTCCCAGTAAGTGCAGGTCAACCGCAGTTCCGGAATTAGGCCTAACCGTCATTCCTGAAAAAATGAAAAACTTACGTGTGCAAACCACAGGTGCTGTAGCTTGCTTAACAGCTCGCCAGCCGTTCTCACGCCCAGTATGGATTACACGTGATTGCACAAAGGTGAGAAAGGGTACCGTATCCCCAGATAACATGTATGGATAGCGTACACATTCAAAATATATGTCTCAGGAGGCAGGCTCAGACGGTGTTAGGCCCAGTATGGATTGCACGTGATTGCACAAAGGTTAGAAAGGGTACCGTATCCCCAGATAACATGTATGGATAGCGTACACATTCAAAATATATGTCTATACA
Source organism: Dendrobates tinctorius (assembly GCF_039654945.1). Taxonomy (NCBI): domain Eukaryota; kingdom Metazoa; phylum Chordata; class Amphibia; order Anura; family Dendrobatidae; genus Dendrobates; species Dendrobates tinctorius. Next base: position 2,649,791 of record NW_027361687.1, on the reverse strand, counting down.
TCAGGAGGCAGGCTCAGACGGTGTTAGGCCCAGTATGGATTGCACGTGATTGCACAAAGGTTAGAAAGGGTACCGTATCCCCAGATAACATGTATGGATAGCGTACACATTCAAAATATATGTCTCAGGAGGCAGGCTCAGACGGTGTTAGGCCCAGTATGGATTGCACGTGATTGCACAAAGGTTAGAAAGGGTACCGTATCCCCAGATAACATGTATGGATAGCGTACACATTCAAAATATATGTCTATACATCAGGAGGCAGGCTCAGATGGTGTTAGGCCCAGTATGGATTGCACGTGATTGCACAAAGGTTAGAAAGGGTACCGTATCCCCAGATAACATGTATGGATAGCGTACACATTCAAAATATATGTCTCAGGAGGCAGGCTCAGACGGTGTTAGGCCCAGTATGGATTGCACGTGATTGCACAAAGGTTAGAAAGGGTACCGTATCCCCGGATAACATGTATGGATAGCGTACACATTCAAAATATATGTCTCAGGAGGCAGGCTCAGACGGTGTTAGGCCCAGTATGGATTGCACGTGATTGCACAAAGGTTAGAAAGGGTACCGTATCCCCAGATAACATGTATGGATAGCGTACACATTCAAAATATATGTCTATACATCAGGAGGCAGGCTCAGACGGTGTTAGGCCCAGTATGGATTGCACGTGATTGCACAAAGGTTAGAAAGGGTACCGTATCCCCAGATAACATGTATGGATAGCGTACACATTCAAAATATATGTCTCAGGAGGCAGGCTCAGACGGTGTTAGGCCCAGTATGGATTGCACGTGATTGCACAAAGGTTAGAAAGGGTACCGTATCCCCAGATAACATGTATGGATAGTGTACACATTCAAAATATATGTCTATACATCAGGAGGCAGGCTCAGATGGTGTTAGGCCCAGTATGGATTGCACGTGATTGCACAAAGGTTAGAAAGGGTACCGTATCCCCAGATAACATGTATGGATAGCGTACACATTCAAAATATATGTCTCAGGAGGCAGGCTCAGACGGTGTTAGGCCCAGTATGGATTGCACGTGATTGCACAAAGGTTAGAAAGGGTACCGTATCCCCGGATAACATGTATGGATAGCGTACACATTCAAAATATATGTCTCAGGAGGCAGGCTCAGACGGTGTTAGGCCCAGTATGGATTGCACGTGATTGCACAAAGGTTAGAAAGGGTACGGTTTCCCCGGATAACATGTATGGATAGCGTACACATTCAAAATATATGTCTCAGGAGGCAGGCTCAGACGGTATTAGGCCCAGTATGGATTGCACGTGATTGCACAAAGGTTAGAAAGGGTACCGTATCCCCGGATAACATGTATGGATAGCGTACACATTCAAAATATATGTCTCAGGAGGCAGGCTCAGACGGTGTTAGGCCCAGTATGGATTGCACGTGATTGCACAAAGGTTAGAAAGGGTACCGTATCCCCGGATAACATGTATGGATAGCGTACACATTCAAAATATATGTCTATCCATCAGGAGGCAGGCTCAGACGGTGTCAGGCACAGTATGGATTTGACGGCCCAGATTACACAGCGGAGGAGCAGGGAGAGGTAAAGATTGCAAATGCTGGGGCCCTGCCCAAGAAAGGGGGTCCCACTCGTGGGCGTCGGTACTGGCACTGGGCCCCTCATAGTACAGCGGTGTGTCTGATGGCGAGTGTGCACCACCACCGTCAGAGACACTTGATTGCACTATGAGGGACCCTGTGCCAGTGCCCGCGCCCAAGAGTCGGCCTACCCACCTGTCCAGGGCAACGGCACTCGCACGGTGTCGTGCGCTAGGTGGTGACCCCGGCCGTGGGGGGGAGGCAGCACAGTTAGGGAGTTTTAGAAAGTGGCATATGTTGATGTTGGACATTCAGCTGATGCAAAAGGCGAAATAGGTGAAGTCCCAGGAAGAGGTGGACCAAAGCAAGCCATTTTTCTGTCACCCTATGTGTCATCAGGGGAAGGTGGGACAAAATCCTTGGAAACCCATGCATGGTTCATTTTAATGAAGGTTAGATCATCCACATTTTGGGTTGACAGACGGGTCCTTTTTTCTGTCAGGATTGATCCAGCTGCACTGAAGACTCTTTCCGATAGCACACTTGCAGCTGGGCAAGCGAGCTCCTGTAAGGCATATTGGGCCAATTCAGGCCAGGTGTCCAGTTTAGCGGCCCAATAGTCAAAGGGGAATGACCTGTGTGGGAGAACATCGATATGGGAGGAAAAGTAGTTTGTAACCATAGTTGACAACTGCTGTCTCCTGTCACTTTCCATCGATGCAGTATTACCAGTTGTGTGAGCGGTATTTGAAAAATCAGTCCACAACATTGTCATGAAACCCCTGTCTCCAACGCCACTTCTGCTGTGTGCACCACGAACACCTCTGCCAAGCTGCCCCCGGCCCGTACGGCTCGTGTGAGAACCATCACCGCTGCTGTGTGCTGGGAATGCCTCAAGCAACCGATTTACCAGAGTTGCTTGTTTATTAGCCAATATTAGGTCAAGGTTCTCCTGTGGCATGATGTTTTGTAATTTGCCTTTATAGCGTGGATCCAGGATGCTGGCCAACCAGTAGTCGTCATCGTTCATCATTTTGGCAATGCGTGGGTCCCTTTTTAGGATCTGCAAGGCATAATCTGACATGTGGGCCAATGTTCCCGGTGTCAATGATGCACTGCGAGTGCTGGGTGGAGGAGCACTTTCTGGCAAATCCACATCCCTCCAGTCACGCACAAACCCTGTTCCAGACCTTGCCACGCCAACATTTTCACTTGCCCCACGAGATGCATCCTCCTCCCCTAAGTAATCATCCCCATCATCCTCCTCCTCCTCCTCTTCTTCCTCCACCTCGTCCAGGAGAGGTCCCTGAGCAGACAATGGCTGAATGTCATCAAGGATTCCCTCCTCCTCTTCCTCCTCATCAACATTGGCTGCAGACGCCTGCTCCTTAAGGTGCATCAAAGTTTGCATGAGCAGACGCATAAGTGGGATGCTCATGCTTAGGATGGCGTCGTCTGCGCTTACCAGCCGTGTGCATTCCTCAAAACACTGAAGGACTTTACAGAGGTCTTTCAGCTTCGGCCACTGCACACCTGTCAACTCCATGTCTGCTCTCAAAGTGCCTGGCCGTGTATCCTCCCACAAATGCATTATGGCCTGCCTCTGCTCGCACAGCCGCTCCACCATGTGCAGGGTGGAGTTCCACCTTGTTGCAATGTCGATAATGAGGCGGTGGTTGGGAAGGTGGAGCAATCGCTGCAGCTTCTGCATACGAACGGAGTGTACAGGCGACCGGCGGATGTGCGCGCACAGTCTTCGCACCTTATGGAGCAGGGCTGTTAACTCCGGATAATTTTTGAGGAAGCACTGCACCACCAGGTTCAAGGTGTGAGCCAAGCAAGGTATGTGGCTGAGTTTTGAAAGGGCTATGGCTGCCACAAAATTACGGTCGTTATCACTAACTACCTTGCCTGCCTCAAGATGTACACTGCCCAGCCATGACTCAGTTTGTCGCTTCAAGTACTCGGCCAGCACCTCGGTGTTGTGTCCCTTGCCCAAACACATCATCTGCAACACAGCCTGCTGACGCTTTCCACTAGCTGCTCGATAGGGGGACACATCGTGTGCAACAGTGGCAGCTGCAGATGGAGTGCTCGTACAACTGCGCTCTGTGGACGAGCTTTCGCTTCTGGAGGAGGAGGAGGAGGAGGGTCGAACGCCTACAGCCAACTGTTTCCTATACCGTGGGCTAGGCAGCACTGTCCCACCACCGCTGTCCCCTGTGGACCCTGCATCCACATTAACCCAGTGCGCAGTGATGGACACGTAACGGCCCTGGCCATGCCGACTGGACCATGCATCAGTTGTGAGGTGCATCTTTCCGCTCACTGACTGCTTGAGTGCATGGACAATGCGGTCTTTCACATGATGGTGGAGGGCTGGGATCGCTTTGCGAGAGAAGAAGTGGCGACTGGGTAGGTCATAGCGTGGTACTGCATAGGCCATGAGTTCGCGGAAAGCTGTGCTTTCCACCAACCGAAAGGGCATCATCTCAAACGAGATTAGTTTGGCAATGTGGGCGTTCAAACCCAGTGTACGCGGATGAGAGACTGAGTACTTTCTTGACCTACTCATAGTGTCTGGGAGGGTGAGCTGGACTTGAGAGCTGCATATGGTGGAAGTAGCGGTGGACAGGGCGGACTGAGAGAGGGTTGATGATGGTGATGGAGTTGGTGTTCTTTCTGATGGCCTAGAATCAGTCTTTCGTTGATATAACAGTGGGATTCCCTGACTGCTGTGGCCTTGCAACCACACCTCAACATTTGCTGCTGTGCTAACCGGTGGGCTTACAGTGGGGGAAACAATGTAGCGTTGCTGACTACCTTCGTTGTGATCAGTTGCACATGTGGCACTTGAGGTTTGGTGTTGTGTCCACGCTTGCAAGTGCATGCTGGTTAAATGTCTAAGCATGCAACTGGTATTCAAATTTTTCAGATTTTTCCCTCGGCTAAAGGTCTTTGCGCACTTCTTACAGATAACCTTGGCCTGATCATGAGGATTTTGTTCAAAAAAGTGCCACACTGCACTCTTCCTACTTTGGCAGACATTTTGCGGCCTAGCACGCTGTGATCTTTTGACCCTCTGGACAAGCTGTCCAGCAACTCTTTTGATGTTTGGAACCTGTCTTTGGAGTGCTCCGGGCCTGCCAGATAACAGCTGTTGCGATGTCGATGTCTGCTGTGGATGCTCCTCATCTGAGCTATTGGAAGCAGCACCCTCTTCCCCCAATGGATGCCAATCTGGGTCAACAACTGGGTCATCCATCACCTCCTCTTCTATGTCATGTGCACCTTCCTCTGTGTCACCGTGTATGGTGGTATAGTGTGCGGGAAGGGGCACCTGAGTCTCATCAGGGTCAGAATCTGGCTCTGTACACTGCAAGGACAATGTAGTGCTCTGAGTGAATGTACCAGCAGAATCATCCATCAGCGGCTGTGCATCAGTGCACTCCATGTCAGATTCATCTTGGCCTGGGTAATTCACCATTTGACTTGATAATCCAGGCATGGTATGTGAAAACAGCTCCATGGAGTAATCAGTAGTATGGCCTGCGTCATCCTTCAATCTTGGTTGGGGTGAAGGACACAAGGAAAGGTGTGGTTCATGAACATGAGCCTCCAATGACGACTCAGTGCTTTTACTTTTTACAACTGAAGAAGAGGAGGCGATAAAGCTGGAGGCTGAGTCAGCAATGTAAGACAAAACTTTTTCCTGATGCTCTGGCTTTAAAAGCGGTTTGCCAACTCCTAGAAAACTAAGCGTTCGAGGCCTTATGTAGCCAGACGATGACGCAGGCTCAACACCTCCTGCATTCGGTCCTATTTTGCTCTTGCCACTACCATCAGATCCAACACCAACACCATCATTACCAGCTGCCAACCCCCGCCCAATTCCACGGCCTCTTCCACCAGCCTTCCTCATTTTTGGTAGAAATGTAGACAAAATCCAACAAACTATATAGTAATGTAAAACAAGGTACAAGGTGTCTATAGGACAGGGGAGATTTTGAATTTCTGCAGACACTTGTGGACACTGGACACTTTTGGATTGTGTGAGGCCCAATGAATATCTGAGCGCTATGTGACAGGCTCGATGGCACAGCTGTGACACAAGTGACTAGAGGATAAGGGAGATTTTGAATCTCTGCACACACTTTTGGACACTGGACACTTTTGGATTGTGTGAGGCCCAATGAATATCTGAGCGCTATGTGACAGGCTCGATGGCACAGCTGTGACAAAAGTCACTAGAGGATAAGGGAGATTTTGAATCTCTGCACACACTTTTGGACACTGGACACTTTTGGATTGTGTGAGGCCCAATGAATATCTGAGCGCTATGTGACAGGCTCGATGGCACAGCTGTGACAAAAGTGACTAGAGGATAAGGGAGATTTTGAATCTCTGCACACACTTTTGGACACTGGACACTTTTGGATTGTGTGAGGCCCAATGAATATCTGAGCGCTATGTGACAGGCTCGATGGCACAGCTGTGACAAAAGTCACTAGAGGATAAGGGAGATTTTGAATCTCTGCACACACTTTTGGACACTGGACACTTTTGGATTGTGTGAGGCCCAATGAATATCTGAGCGCTATGTGACAGGCTCGATGGCACAGCTGTGACAAAAGTGACTAGAGGATAAGGGAGATTTTGAATCTCTGCACACACTTTTGGACACTGGACACTTTTTGATTGTGTGAGGCCCAATGAATATCTGAGCGCTATGTGACAGGCTCGATGGCACAGCTGTGACAAAAGTCACTAGAGGATAAGGGAGATTTTGAATCTCTGCACACACTTTTGGACACTGGACACTTTTGGATTGTGTGAGGCCCAATGAATACCTGAGCGCTATGAGACAGGCTCGATGGCACAGCTGTGACAAAAGTGACTAGAGGATAAGGGAGATTTTGAATCTCTGCACACACTTTTGGACACTGGACACTTTTGGATTGTGTGAGGCCCAATGAATATCTGAGCGCTATGTGACAGGCTCGATGGCACAGCTGTGACAAAAGTGACTAGAGGATAAGGGAGATTTTGAATCTCTGCACACACTTTTGGACACTGGACACTTTTGGATTGTGTGAGGCCCAATGAATATCTGAGCGCTATGTGACAGGCTCGATGGCACAGCTGTGACAAAAGTGACTAGAGGATAAGGGAGATTGGATTGCTTTTAAAAAAGCAGTTTGCAGAGCAGTGGGTAAACAGCAATGCCAGCCTGTCAGGAAGCCTTAAAAGGCAGCCGAACAACCAACACCACTGATACACCACAATATAGCCTCCCCTTGCACTGCACACACAGTGACTGGTGTGTTGTGCAGGCCAAATTGCTAGCAGCAGGAGCAGTTTTTTTTTTTTTTTTTTTTCTTCTCAGCAGGACAAAACAAAAAACATTGGGATTGCTTTTAAAAAAGCAGTTTGCGGAGCAGTGGGTAAACAGCAATGCAGGAATGTCAGGAAGCCTTAGAAGGCAGCCCAACAACCAACACCACTGATACACCACTATATAGCCTCCCCTTGCACTGCACACACAGTGACTGGTGTGTTGTGCAGGCCAAATCGCTAGCAGCAGAAGCAGTTTTTTTGTCTTCTTCCCTGCCTAACGCTCTCCCTACAGAATCAGCAGCAACCTCTCCCTATACTGAGATCGGCAGAAGTAAGATGGCGGTCGGCGTGCACGCCCTTTTATACCCCCTGTGACGCCCACCAAAGCAAGCCAATCACTTGCATGCCCTTCTGAAAGATGGTGGTGACCCCTGCCTATGTCATCACGTTGCCCACAGTGTCCGTGGATCCTGATTGGCTGAAAAAGAGCGCAAAACAAACTTTTGAAACGTGACTTTGGCGCTAAGTCGCCGACCTCGTGGCCGACCTCATCCTAGGGTCGGGTTTCGTTTCATGAAACCCGACTTTGCCAAAAGTCGGCGACTTTTGAAATTTTTCGACCCGTTTCGCTCAACTCTATTGGTAACGCATTACGTCGTAAAGGTTTAAAATCCTGCAGTGCCCCCAAGGTCCCTATGCTCAAGAAGGCACATGTGCAGGCCCATCTGAAGTTTGCCAATGAACACCTGCATGATTTTGTGAGTGATTGGGAGAAGGTGCTGTGGTCAGATGAGACAAAAATTAAGGTCTTTGGCATTAACTCAACTTGCCGTGTTTGAAGGAAGAGAAATGCTGCCGATGTTCCAAAGAACATTGTCCTCACTGTCAAGCATTGAGGTGGAAACATTATGTTTTGGGGATGTTTCTCTGCTAAGGACACAGGACTGGGGGCGTGGTCTGGAGCTCGATGCAGCAGGCTGTGTGAGCTCTGAGCTCTGAGGAAGCCTTCCTCGTTAAGCGACAAAAGAAGAAAAGAAGAAGCATTTGGATATAAAAATTTATTGGATTTGAGAGCCCTCTCTTCCAGGATCATTTTGAGACCTTCCTGGAGGTTCTACGTTGGATTTTCCCTGAGAAATGGCCATCTGAAGCTGATTGTGGAGTGACTCAGCAAGTTCTCCCGCGCCTGCCTTCTGTTGCAGCGGCGAGCCCAGGCAGAGGAGAGCCGCGGCTAGAAAAGGCGGGAAAAAACAGTGGAGGAAGCCCGAGGTCTAGTGTGAGGAGCTGACTTCACAGCGGGGACCAGCGGCAGGCATCGGGAGGCCGGTAGCGGTGGTGAAACACAGCGACTCCGCTAAACAGAAAAGAAGAGGAACCCGGGGGCTCCGGTGGATGAAGGCAGCGGCCTGAGAAGAAGTGCAGGAGCGGGCAGGACTAATCAGCGGTGAGGGGATTTCCCGCGCTCGCCCTCCATTGCAGCGGTGCGCTCAAGCTGAAGGGAGGAGAGACGCTGTAAAAAGAGGCACAACTACCGGCAGAAGAAACCACAGCGACTGGCGTGTGGAACCAGCACTGCATCATCGGTAAACGGAAAAGAGGAGGAGGTCGGAGGCTCCGGTGGATGAAGGTAGCGGCGTCTGAGGAGAAGTGCAGGAGCGAGCAGGACTAATCACGTGGAGCGATTCAAAAAGATTTTCCCGCGCTCGCCTTACACTGCAGCGGCGTGTTCAAGCTGAGGAGAGAGACGCGGCAAAAAAAGGCACAAATACCGGCAGGAGAAACCACGGCGTCCGGTGTGTAGAACTTGCTTTGCAGCACTCACAGAAACCGGAGGCGGAGGCAGAAAACAGCGGCGCCTGGCAGTAGAAGCGGAGGGGAAGCCGGGAGAACCATTAAAGGAAGAAGAATCCAGCGGCTGCAGCAGAATCTGAGTGACGACAGAGGGGACATTGGCAGAAGCGACGTCTACAAGAGTGGGAGCAGCAAGATAGCGCTGACTGCAGAAGGAGTGGGTTTGTCCTCTGGCACAGCGGGCGGCTGAAATAGCCCCACTTTAATCAGAGGGGAACGGAATCCAGTGGAGCAGGGGGAAACACCGGCAGTGGATGGCAAAAATCTCTGGCAATTACAGAAGGCACTGAGGATTAAAATACAACGAGCAGTGCAGCGCCAGATAGGATCTACAGGAGCGGTTTTTACCCAGCTGCAAGAAGAGTAGCAGGTTTACAACTTGACAGACAATCCTCATCCTTCAAAGCAGCTGCAGTTACAACGCCTGGAAAAGTCAGCGGTGATTGTATATTGTTAATGTCTCTTGAATAAGGTTGAATCTGATAACATTCTTGTTGTAATCGGTTGCCTAGTAATTACCTTCAATTTTCTACGCATTGTCACTTAATGGTAGTTGCTTGATACGCAGTATAACGTGCTTTGGCGTTGGTTAACCGATTGACTCATAAATATTAAGCAGTACAGTCCTATTTGACGCTTTGATTATCAGATACATATATTTAACCTGTAATATTAGCAAAGTTCTGATTCATTTAGAGGGCTGTGGATATCGATAAAACTCGTGATTCATAACTGATGTCCTATCCCCTGGTGCTTTGGGATTATCGATTCTAGATGTGGTCTATCTAACTAGCTATCTAGTACTTAATTTTCAGTTATTCAACCTCATTCTATATCATTTAACTGATTATTACTGGTATTGGGTATTGCTTATTGTGGCACTGGTTAGGTGGCTAATCCATAGAAACTAAGCAACACAGGACTATTTGAAGATTGGCCTACCAGATACATTTATTTAACTGTAATATTAACAAAGTGCTGCTTCATTCTGAGGGCATTGGATGTCAATTGAATTTAAGTTTGTATCATTATTTGAATAACATTTCTCTATTGACCCTCAACTGCTAAACTCAACTATAGTACTTTGCTTCTCGTTACTATTCCATTTTGAGTGATATACCAGAGCTATTAAGGAACAGTCCAGGCGCCACCTTTATAATTATTAAAATGAGCCAAAAAAACAGCAAAGCTAAACAGCAGAGAGACAAATCCTCTCGCAAACAAAACTCGACAGAATTAGATGAAGCTATATGCGTTAGCCCTCCTCCCTTCCCTAAAATAAATACTAAATTCTCATTTGGACAAAAAGATGATACTCATACTTTATTGATACAAGAGTTGGATAATATTCAATCAGAAATGGATACCTCTGTTAATAGAAAATCTAAAAGGGATGAGTCTAAGGGGGAGGGAAAATCCGTGTTGTCTGATGAGGAAGTATTTTATGAGGCTTCCCCGTCTCAGAGTCCAAAAAAAAGTAGGCCTAGAATAGACCTTAGCTCCGCAGATGAAGAAACTGGTATCAGTGATTATGGGGGTCTGGAAGATATTCAGGCATCTGAGAGGGGGGCCTCTGAAAAATATATTAGAGATTTGATTCTAGCATTAAATAAAAGTGTTGAGACTTCTATAGAAAAGCATGTCAGCCGTTTGCAAACCAACCTTGACACAATTACCACTAGGTTAGATAAAAACGATAAGAAAATGGAGGCCCTTGGAAAAACCTCTGACTCCCTCCAAAATCAACAAAATAATGCCCAAAAAGAAATCCTCTTTTTACGAAATAAATTAGCCGACCTGGAAGATCGTAGTAGGAGGAACAACATTAAACTGAGAGGGATTTCGGAAAAAATTAACCAGCATAATTTACAAAAATATGTCAAAGAAATTTTAACCAAAATATTGCCTTCTGTCCCTGAGGTAGAACTAATGATAGATAGAATCCACAGACTCCCGAGGCCTGCATCTATCTCAGCTGAGCTCCCTAGAGACACTATCTTAAGATTCCATTTTTACTCCACCAAAGAAAAATTCTTAAACTATTTTAGGACCAATAAACATCTTCCCCACCCCTATGATCACATCAAATCATATGCAGACCTTTCAAAAGAAACTATCCAAACAAGGAAGGGATTTAATGAAGTTACAACAATTCTGAGACAAAAGGGTGTGGTTTATAGGTGGGGGTTCCCTACCAAGCTTTTGATAATTCATGGTGGGAAAGTAGTAGTAATCATATCTCCACAAGAGGGGAAAAACTTTCTTAAATCCTTGGACAAGAGAGAAGAGGCTCCAGGGTGAAAAATGCAAATTTTAATTGCTATATCACTTACATTATTCTGTATGAGGCTGGTTTCACATTTGCGTTTTTTAGCGCTGGAAAAAAACGCATACGTGCGCATGCGATTTTTCCCCTATATTTAACATGGGTGCGCATACATGCGCGCTTGTAAGCGCATGTATGCGATTTTCATGCGCTGCGTTTTTTTGGGGTGTGCGTTGGTATTTTCCAGACGCTGCATGTTGCATTTTTTGGCCCTGGAAAAAAGCGCATGCGCACGTATGCGCACGTTTTGCGCTAAAAATGGCCATTATAGCCTATGGATGCGCATACGTGCGCACTGGCATGCGCAGGTATGCGATTTTTTAGCGCTGCGTTTTTTGGGTGGTGTCCACTTTTTATCCTAGTTAGAATCTTCTAAAGTCAAAAAAAAAAGTCTATATAAAGGAGGTGCCTGCCAAAACTCTGCCACTACTACACTGAGAGATTGAAGAGCAGACAGTCAACCAAGAACCCATTATATCAGCGAAGAATGTGAGTATATTACATTATATGCCTGTCCTTTTAAATTATGTATGTACTAATGATTTTTATTATTTTTACATGCAGTATGTCTTCAGAATCCGAGTATTCCCCATCGCGGCAGGAATTGGCGCAAGCAGACCGTGAGGTGATTATTTTCGTGCATCTGGTAAGTATATCTGCTGCTTCTCCAAATCTCTTACGTTTTTTTCAACTTTCTTAAGACATTGTCATCATCATCTGCGGACGGCACAAGTGAGGGCGAAGAGCAGGAGCAGCGAAGCCAAGTCCCGGTGGTGATACGGAATGTAAGTATCAAATGATTTGTAATGTTCTTTATTTTTTATCTTCTATTTTTACTCATTTTTTTGTTTCTTTTTTTGTAACTTTTTATTCAATTTAAATTTGATTATTCTAATGAATGTGTTTTGTCTAGGTTCCACAACGGGATGAAGACGTCTACCTGGATAATGAGCAGCTCATCAGCCTGGTCCAGGAGCGTTCGCCGTTGTGGGACAGCCGTGACCGGCTGTACAAGGACAATGTGGTGACCCGGCGGCTATGGAATGAGGTGGCCGCAGCGTTGATGGATGGCTGGGACAGCGCCACAGCATCCTCCAAAAAGGCGTTTAGTGAGTATTTCCCTGCTCTGTATTGTGCCGCAGTGACTGTTGTCCTTGACGGCACTGTTGGGTTTCGTGCTAGGCGTATTCTAGCAGGAAACCCAACAGTTTCATCGGGGTCTACAGTGACTGCTTTGAGTATTGTATTGCTACATTGTGCCGCAGTGACTGTTGTCCTTGACGGCACTGTTGGGTTTCGTGCTAGGCGTATTCTAGCAGGAAACCCAACAGTTTCATCGGGGTCTACAGTGACTGCTTTGAGTATTGTATTGCTACATTGTGCCGCAGTGACTGTTGTCCTTGACGGCACTGTTGGGTTTCGTGCTAGGCGTATTCTAGCAGGAAACCCAACAGTGTCATCGGTGTCTACAGTGACTGCATTGAGTATTGTATTGCTACATTGTGCCGCAGTGACTGTTGTCCTTGACGGCACTGTTGGGTTTCGTGCTAGGCGTATTCTAGCAGGAAACCCACCAGTTTCATCGGGGTCTACAGTGACTGCTTTGAGTATTGTATTGCTACATTGTGCCGCAGTGACTGTTGTCCTTGACGGCACTGTTGGGTTTCGTGCTAGGCGTATTCTAGCAGGAAACCCAACAGTGTCATCGGTGTCTACAGTGACTGCTTTGAGTATTGTATTGCTACATTGTGCCGCAGTGACTGTTGTCCTTGACGGCACTGTTGGGTTTCGTGCTAGGCGTATTCTAGCAGGAAACCCAACATTTTCATCGGGGTCTACAGTGACTGCTTTGAGTATTGTATTGCTACATTGTGCCGCAGTGACTGTTGTCCTTGACGGCACTGTTGGGTTTCGTGCTAGGCGTATTCTAGCAGGAAACCCAACATTTTCATCGGGGTCTACAGTGACTGCTTTGAGTATTGTATTGCTACATTGTGCCGCAGTGACTGTTGTCCTTGACGGCACTGTTGGGTTTCGTGCTAGGCGTATTCTAGCAGGAAACCCAACAGTGTCATCGGTGTCTACAGTGACTGCTTTGAGTATTGTATTGCTACATTGTGCCGCAGTGACTCTTGTCCTTGACGGCACTGTTGGGTTTCGTGCCAGGCGTATTCTAGCAGGAAACCCAACAGTGTCATCGGTGTCTACAGTGACTGCTTTGAGTATTGTATTGCTACATTGTGCCGCAGTGACTGTTGTCCTTGACGGCACTGTTGGGTTTCGTGCTAGGCGTATTCTAGCAGGAAACCCAACAGTGTCATCGGTGTCTACAGTGACTGCTTTGAGTATTGTATTGCTACATTGTGCCGCAGTGACTGTTGTCCTTGACGGCACTGTTGGGTTTCGTGCTAGGCGTATTCTAGCAGGAAACCCAACAGTGTCATCGGTGTCTACAGTGACTGCTTTGAGTATTGTATTGCTACATTGTGCCGCAGTGACTGTTGTCCTTGACGGCACTGTTGGGTTTCGTGCTAGGCGTATTCTAGCAGGAAACCCAACATTTTCATCGGGGTCTACAGTGACTGCTTTGAGTATTGTATTGCTACATTGTGCCGCAGTGACTGTTGTCCTTGACGGCACTGTTGGGTTTCGTGCTAGGCGTATTCTAGCAGGAAACCCAACAGTGTCATCGGTGTCTACAGTGACTGCTTTGAGTATTGTATTGCTACATTGTGCCGCAGTGACTGTTGTCCTTGACGGCACTGTTGGGTTTCGTGCTAGGCGTATTCTAGCAGGAAACCCAACAGTGTCATCGGTGTCTACAGTGACTGCTTTGAGTATTGTATTGCTACATTGTGCCGCAGTGACTGTTGTCCTTGACGGCACTGTTGGGTTTCGTGCTAGGCGTATTCTAGCAGGAAACCCAACATTTTCATCGGTGTCTACAGTGACTGCTTTGAGTATTGTATTGCTACATTGTGCCGCAGTGACTGTTGTCCTTGACGGCACTGTTGGGTTTCGTGCTAGGCGTATTCTAGCAGGAAACCCAACAGTGTCATCGGTGTCTACAGTGACTGCTTTGAGTATTGTATTGCTACATTGTGCCGCAGTGACTGTTGTCCTTGACGGCACTGTTGGGTTTCGTGCTAGGCGTATTCTAGCAGGAAACCCAACAGTGTCATCGGTGTCTACAGTGACTGCTTTGAGTATTGTATTGCTACATTGTGCCGCAGTGACTGTTGTCCTTGACGGCACTGTTGGGTTTCGTGCTAGGCGTATTCTAGCAGGAAACCCAACATTTTCATCGGGGTCTACAGTGACTGCTTTGAGTATTGTATTGCTACATTGTGCCGCAGTGACTGTTGTCCTTGACGGCACTGTTGGGTTTCGTGCTAGGCGTATTCTAGCAGGAAACCCAACAGTGTCATCGGGGTCTACAGTGACTGCTTTGAGTATTGTATTGCTACATTGTGCCGCAGTGACTGTTGTCCTTGACGGCACTGTTGGGTTTCGTGCTAGGCGTATTCTAGCAGGAAACCCAACATTTTCATCGGGGTCTACAGTGACTGCTTTGAGTATTGTATTGCTACATTGTGCCGCAGTGACTCTTGTCCTTGACGGCACTGTTTTTTTTATCAACAGTGGACAAAGTCCGAACACGTTGGCGTTCGATCAAGGACCGCTTCAACAGTGATGTTCGTGCTGAGGGCCAGGTTCGCAGTGGATCTGCGTCAAGGACCAGAACTAGATACCGTCACTATCATGCGTTGCAGTTCCTAAGACCGGTCCTTGCCACAAGATCGTAAGTATTATACATTTTGGGTTTTTATTTTTATTAATCTGTGTTTTTCTAATCCACAGCTGATGCTTCTTGTAAAGGCATGGTAGTAATGATTTTCCTTTCTTCCACAGCACCTGGAGCAGCACCCTGCAACCTGGCCCTGGAGCGGTCCTTCCTCGGACGTCCTCTGACCCGTCCCAGCCATCCGACAGCCAGGAAGCACCTTGCAGGTCAACCACACACACAGCTGGTGACCAGGAAGCTGGGCCATCAGGTGTTCCCCTGTCCCAGGTCTCTGCCACTGGTTATGCGGGCACTACCCGCCAGCGGCAGAGGGCCTTGGACAGGAATGTCTTGCCCGAGTTTATGCATTTGAGCGAGACATTTAATTCCAGCCTCAAGTCACTGTCCGACAGAGTTGAAAGCGGTTTTGCCCTCATGGAACGTGGTTTTAACCACTTTGAACACCGCTTCAATTCTGTAGAACAGCGCCTTGACCGTCTGGAGGCCGACCTCAACAGACCAGCACACCATTTTTTTAGTAAGATTGAAAAGGGCATGGCGGAACACCTTAGTCCTGATCAACAGCTGAATGTGCTGCAGGCCTGCAACAATGCTTTCTTGCAGGCTATGCAGCATAATCGGTACGGTCAGCAGTCAGTGGTGTCCTTTCCACCTGTGCCACCATTGACTCGCTTCACCTCACTACCGACTTGTGCTGCATACCACTGCACGGACACCTCTATTCAAAGCCAGGACACCCACCGTTACACCACCACAAGTCTGAGTGCAGCTGGTCACTTCACCGACACCACCATGGCAAGCGCTGCTCCTGTCTGGAGCACCACCGCCAATCCCATGCATGCGTGGAGCTCAGCCACCACTAGGCAAACATGGAACAGCCCTGCCGCTACAACAACATGTAGTAGCCCTGCCACCACCACTCTGCAAACCTGGGCCATCACTGCCGCCACCAGTCCTCCTGCAAGGACGAGCACTGACAACGAAGAGCAGCAGCAGCCACCTCAGCAGCAGCAGCCACCTCAGCAGCAGCAGCCACCTCAGCATCAGCCGCCACCTCAGCAGCAGCAGCCACCTCAGCAGCAGCAGCCACCTCAGCAGCAGCCGCCACCTCAGCAGCAGCAGCAACCACCTCAGCAGCAGCAGCCACCTCAGCAGCAGCCGCCACCTCAGCAGCAGCCACCACCTCAGCAGCAGCCGCCACCTCTGCAGCAGCAGCCGCCACCTCAGCAGCAGCAGCCATACCAGCAGACGGGGGACCTACATTCCATATTTGCCCCTACTTCAAGGCGAAATCAATCAAGGCGGGCATTGGGCCAAAGTCGGTCCAGGCACACAAGCCTACGGCGACATGCCTTTACAACTAATGTAACTGAACAGATTTCCTCTCCTACAAGTGTTCCAAGTTTAATTCCCTTAACTGGACTACCTTCCCCCACAAGTTTTGTTGCCCCTTCCCCTCAAACACCGTCTTCAACTGCAAGTGTTGCATATTCCCTGCACACCCCCAAATTGAAACCATCTGCCCCCAAACGCCGTAAAAAATAATTTTTAGTTTTTTTTTTGTGATAAAAAATAAATTTACATTTGTGGTTCACCATTAATAAGTTTCATTAATGTTGTTTGCGCCGCTCACACACACTGATGGGTAAATACATGTTAAAAACCAACCCAAGGGCTAGTATAGTCATATGTGAAATAACATGGACTAGTATAGTCATTCCAAGGCCTAGTGTAATAACTCTAGTTTTACCAAATAGAATCTGGTTTCATGAAAAACAAACTGTTGAAACTTGTCTAAAAAATAAGTTTCTTTCTAGTTTCACCAGTTTGTTTTTTGTGAAACAAGATGCTAGTTGTTAAAAATCGAGTTATTACAGTAGGCCTTGGTATGACTATACTAGGCCGTGGTATTTCACATATTACTATACTACTAGCCCCAAGGCCTACTATACTCATATTTGAAATACCACGGCCTAGTATAGTCATTCCAAGGCCTAGTGTAATAACTCTAGTTTTACCAAATAGAATCTGGTTTCATGAAAAACAAACTGTTGAAACTTGTCTAAAAAATAAGTTTCTTTCTAGTTTCACCAGTTTGTTTTTTGTGAAACAAGATGCTAGTTGTTAAAAATCGAGTTATTACAGTAGGCCTTGGTATGACTATACTAGGCCGTGGTATTTCACATATTACTATACTACTAGCCCCAAGGCCTACTATACTCATATTTGAAATACCACGGCCTAGTATAGTCATTCCAAGGCCTAGTTTAATAACTCTAGTTTTAACAAATAGAATCTGGTTTCATGAAAAACAAATTGTTGAAACTTGTCTAAAAAATAAGTTTCTTTCTAGTTTCACCACTTTGTTTTTTGTGAAACAAGATGCTAGTTGTTAAAAATCTAGTTATTACAGTAGGCCTTGGTATGACTATACTAGGCCGTGGTATTTCACATATTACTATACTACTAGCCCCAAGGCCTACTGTACTCATATTTGAAATACCACGGCCTAGTATAGTCATTCCAAGGCCTAGTGTAATAACTCTAGTTTTACCAACTAGAATCTATTTTCAAACTGTTGAAACTTGTCAAGTTTCACAAAAAGATACTAGTTGGCCAAAATCGAGTAGGCCTTGTTATGACTATACTAGGCCGTGGTATTTCACATATTACTATACTACTAGCCCCAAGGCCTACTATACTCATATTTGAAATACCACGGCCTAGTATAGTCATTCCAAGGCCTAGTGTAATAACTTGTAATGGAGCAGATTACATGAGCAGATTACATTCATCCACTCAATGCTGACTTGTATTCCCCATGGACTTTCATTGGGGTTGGGTTTTGAGGGTTGTGTTTTGAGAAAATCACATACTTTGTTTTAAACTAGTTGCACAATTTTCTCTTGAAAAAAAATGGTTTCCTGATTCATGGCCTGCAGCTTTGCTCATTCCAATATATTTCACGCAGACTAGCAATGCTGCATTTTAACTCGTATGTGTATTTACCTGCCCAGGTGTGTGAACATAACAAAATTCAGTTATACATGGGAAGTTTTTTAATTAATTGGAGTTTAAAAAATATAGTGCACTCAGTAATGGTATCAAATAAGGATTTTTATTACCATAAACAACAACATTACACCATTTCATCTTGCCAGTGCACCCGTCCTACATCAGAAATAAAGTAGGCCGCAAATTTGTCCCTCATTTGGCCAACTTCAACGGATGACCTGAGAGTGTGCTGAGTGAATTCAGGCAATGGGTTAGGAGCATCATCGTCCAGTTCAAAGGTCGGGTGCTCTTTAGCCATCACAAAGTTATGTAGAACCACACAGGCCTTCACCACCTCATCGACTGTTTCAAGTTTAAGATTAATGGCCGTGCCCAGAATTCGCCATCTGGAAACAAGAATCCCAAAAGCACACTCGACAGTTCTTCTGGCCCTGGTCAGCCTGTAATTAAAAATTTTTTTGGTGTGGTCCAAGTCCCGGCTGGAGTAGGGTTTCAGTAAGTTTCCGCACATTTGAAAAGCCTCATCGCCAACCATTACAAAGGGCAGTGGCGGAGCTTCGGTGTGAGGAAGAGGCCGTGGCATAGGGAAATTAAATTGGTTGCCATACAACCTCCGGCCCATGTCTGAGTTTTTAAAAGCCTGCGAGTCATTACCACGGCCAAATGCTCCAATGTCCACTGCTACAAACATACATCCGGCATCCGCAATTGCAATGAGTACTATTGAAAAGTACTTTTTGTAATTATAGTACTCAGATCCCGTTCTTTGGGGTTTGATGATCCGTATGTGTTTCCCATCAACAGCTCCCAAACAGTTGGGAAAATTGCATACTGTCCAGAATTTGTCAGCAATTTCCATCCACTTTTCAGCGGTGGGCAGGGGCATAAATTCTGGGCAAAGAACATTCCAGAGAGCCCGGCAGGTGTCAGCAACAATTCCAGACAAGGTAGAGATTCCAATACGGTACTGGAAGTGTAGTGAGGATAGGGTTTCTCCAGTCGCCAGGAATCTGTGAACAGACAAAGAAGTAAAATTAATATTTATGTATATTATTTTTAAAAACTATAAAAAAAAATATTAGTACATTCACGAAAACTAATTACCCAAGGTTTTGAATACTAAATTTACAAAAAAAAACATCAGACCACACCCCTTTGTTTTTAAAACATACCGTAATGTCACCAGTAGCCGTTCCTCAGGAGGAATCGCACGACGGAGCTGTGTGTCCTGTCTCCGGATGGATTGTTGGACACGAGCAAGCAAATCCATGAAACTTTCGTGGGACATCCGGATATAATCAGTAAATTTCTCCGGGTTTGCACGTAGCTCGCTGTAGAGGGTGTGGTATGCCCCACGCCTCTCCCGGAGTTCAACAATCGGATGTATCCACATACGCCGCCGTCTTCGCTGCCTCTCTCTCTTCCTTTGTTCATGGCAAGCAACTGCATACGCCTGAGCCATCGCGATGTCCAAATCCAAGTTGAAGTGAAAACTCTTCCAGCGCAGATCCATGGTCACGAGAAGAATCAAGCAAATGTGAAGAATACTGTAGACAGGGTCTATATATATTAACATACCACACCCACAATGAAGTCCCATTGGTCTTGTGTGTTGTTGAATGGTTGTTTTTTCTTTTTTGTGGGGTTTTTCAAAAATCTGTAAAAAAACGCAAACGCACAAAAAACGCATACAAACGCGCAAAAACGCTGCGTTTTTTTCCTGCATGCGCATTAAAATGCTGGAAAAAAACGCAGCGTTTGTATGCATTTGTATGCGTTTTTTTAATGCGTTTTTTTGCGGGAAAAACGCGCTGCAAAAAAAAGCAAGTGTGAAACTAGCCTGAGAGAGGCTTCCTGCGGAGTTTCACGAGCTTTTCCCCATTTTAGGAAGTTTACCTAAGATTGTGGTAATCTCTTCCTGTTTATTGTTCTGATTATATTTCTGTTTTTGTTTTTTTGTATTCTTTAGTATATGGTTAAGATATTATCACTCAATGTGAGGGGATTGAATAGTCCCGCTAAGAGGTATCTCACGTGGAGAGAGATCAGGGGCAGCAGAGCAGATATAATTTGCCTCCAAGAGGTGAAATTGGCTAGGGATGGACACCCCAGGATAGAGAATAAAAATTTTCCACATATATACAAATCTCTTAATGAAAAGAAACGGGCAGGAGTCCTCATACTAATTAAAGACACTATTTCATTCGAAATCATTAACGAATACTCTGACAGCGAGGGCAGATATTTGATTCTTACTTGTCTGATAGACAATCAACTAACGACACTTGTGAACGTTTATGCTCCAAGTAATGGTCAAATGCGTTTCTTCAACGGTCTCGATAGAAAAATCCAGGAAGTAAAAAAAGGTGTTATTGTTTTGGTGGGTGATTTTAACATTGTTCCGGACGGAGCAATGGATTCTACCTCTCTCACTCGCTCATCATTTCCTGAATTAAAAAATTGGCTTTGCAACCATGAATACCTAGATGTATTCAGATGTTTAAATACATCTTCTAAGGAATATACCCATTTCTCAGAGGCACACAAGTCTTTCGCTAGGATTGACTTGTTCCTGACAGATACGTTCTCAATTTCGAAATTTAAAAAAATTGAAATTCTCCCCAAAACATTTTCAGATCACTATCCAATTGTTGCAGAAATTTACCTTAGTAGGTCGGCAGAGTTCAGATCCCAATGGAGATGCGACTCATCCCTATTGTTCAACCCAAAATTTAAAAAAGAAATTGAAAAAGCCTTAAATAATTATTTCATAGAAAATGATATAAACAACATTTGCCCATTCACCCTTTGGAATGCGCACAAGGCAGTAATTAGGGGGGTTATGACTTATTTGGCCTACAACAAAAAAAAAATTTCCAAAGAAAAAATCCGTACCTTACAATTTGAGTTACAAAAATTGGAAACAATATTACAAAATTCATCCTTTCCTCCACCAAATATACATTCGGAGATTCTTAAACTAAGAATAGATCTTAGATCGGAGTTATTCAGTGAATACGAAAAATTCGCAAAACTAATGAAATCCAACTATTATTCTTCCTACAACAAACCCACTAGACTTATGGCACAAAAATTCAGATCAGTTAGGATCAAATGTAAAATCAACAAAATTAATCATGAGGGCAGTAAATTAGAACACCCTAAGAAAATCGTTGAAGCATTTGCTAAATATTATTCATCTATTTACAATCTTAAACTAGATGAACATACCCAGCAACCCGACGAACAAGGCATAAATGATTTTCTTGCCCCTCTGGGGTTACCTAAGATTACCCCCCAACAGCTGTCTAAACTTGAGGCCCCTTTCTCTGCGTCTGAAGTCCTGGAAGTAATTAAATCATTTAAAAAAAGAAAACTCCGGGCCCCGATGGTTTTTCGAATGAATATTACCAAGCATTCGCAAATATCATAACCCCACACTTAGTCCGCATCTTTGACAAGGCATCTCGGACCGGAGAATTTCCTCAGGAAATGTTACAGGCTAATATAATTTTAATACCCAAACCTAAGGGAGACCCGGAGTCAGTCAAAAATTATAGGCCTATCTCTCTAATAAATACCGATGTCAAACTATATTCAAAAATCATAGCAAATAGACTAAAAAATATTCTCCCAAACATTATTCATAAAGATCAACTCGGGTTTATAGAGGGACGCCAGACTACCGATGGCACTAGGAGAACATTGAACTTGGTGAATTTTATTAAAAGAAAAAAAATCCCCTCTCTCCTCCTGGCTTTAGACGCAGAGAAAGCCTTCGACAGGGTTAATTGGGACTTCCTCAAAGCAACTCTGAATAAATTTGGCTTCAGTGATAATATAATAAAAACTATAATGGCTTTATACACAAACCCTTCCGCTAATGTTTATACAAATAATCACACTTCAGATCGCATCATGATAACTAATGGAACTAGACAGGGATGCCCACTCTCCCCACTGTTATTTGCGTTGATTATGGAACCCTTAGCAGAAGCAATAAGAACAAATGATGAGATCCATGGTATCCAAATTGAAGATCACCAATTTAAAATCGGTTTATTCGCTGATGACATTATACTGAGCCTATCAGATCCACTGAACTCTATTGGGGGTGTATTGTCTACTATCGAGGATTTCTCTAAAATCTCATTTTACAAAATCAATGAGAACAAATCTAAAATCTTGGATTTCTTTCTAGACGACCTAACCATCTCACGCATTAAGGAAATTTCCCGGTTTGATTGGGAGAAGGAAGATGTTTCATACTTGGGTATTCGTATAACCAGGAACTTTCGGAAGACAGTTGAGTTGAATATACAAAACATTACAAAAAAGACTCAGATCGAATTGAACAATTTTGCGACTCACGAAATTTCATGGGTGGGAAGGATAACACTATTTAAACTTTTTACCCTTCCAAAGATACTATATATCTTTAGAGCAATACCTTTACTTGTCCCCTTGAAATTTATTAGGAAACTTCAGTCTATTATAAATAAGTTCGTTTGGAATAAGAAAAGGGCGAGAGTGGCATCCCATATACTATATAGAAGCAAAGTCAATGGAGGCCTAGCCCTTCCAAATTTAATTAATTATTACTATGCCAATTTAATAAAACAATCCTTTTCATGGGTTAATTCAAACAACGTCCCAGCTTGGGTAGAAATCGAGACATATTTTAATAAAAACAAAACTCTTTTAAGCGCAATACTAGAGTGTTTGGGGTCATCTACTCCTTTACGTTATGACTCCCCAATAATCTCCGCAACTCTCTCTGCATGGAAACAACTGGCTAAGCCGCAGGTTAAGAGAAACAGAAGCCAGAGATACGCTCAATTAAAAAATATCCCTATCAAATTTCTTGGTTTACTAATGGATAAAAAAATTCCGAAAGAATGGATAAAATCTGGTATTAAGGTGATAGGAGATTTGTTCGATGGTAAGAAATTTATAAGCAACGAATCTTTAATATCTCAAAATAATTTTTCTTGCCAGGATTTGGTACTCCTTCCCTCGATTAGGAAAAATATCTCAAAATTTTTGAAAAGAAAATCTTACATTACAGAATCCACAAGTTTGCTACTTTGTAATCCTAATGTTAAGGTCCATTGGAGATCAAGAAATATATATGATTTTTTGAACGGTTCTGAAACTGGAGAAAAGACTCCATATATGATTAAATGGGAGAGCGATTTTGATACTCTATTCTCTCTGGAACAATGGGAGCAGGCTTTCAAACAGACATATTCATCCAACATTTGCGCATCTCTACATGAATCCTTTTACAAACTGACATCTAGGTGGTACTATACTCCTGTGAAGCTGGCCAGGATGTTCCCAGGTAGATCCCCAGATTGTTGGAGAGATTGCGGATTCACAGGTACACTATTACATGTATTCTGGGAATGTCCTAAAATAAGGCCCATTTGGATAGAAATCTCTAGAACAATTAATATTCTGACTAAACAAAGCATCACCCTTACGCCACAGATGGCATTACTGTCCATAGGTTTAGAAGTGATTCATACATCTCATATCCCAACAGTTATCCACCTTTTTCTAATAACTAAAAACGCCATAGCATCCTTATGGAACGAAGATGCTACTCCCAAAATTAGTGATATTGTAGACAAGATGTCATTACATTGCTCATACGAAAAAAGCCATGCTTTGGCAAATGACTACTTCAGTACATATAGCAAAAGGTGGAATTCTTGGATAAGATTTACCTCTGATCAGAATTTGTCCTAAAACTGCTCCTGGTCTCTCCCACTATGTGACTCTGTTATTTTTATTGCTGATATCTCTCCCCTCGGAATTCATCTGGTAAAAACGCGCATTACTATCTTAAAACAGAATACAATGTAACTCATTACGTTAGTTTATTATAGGATTATCTCTTGGTTCTCTGACAATATACCACACTACTGTTAAGAGTTTATATTATTAGGTGTATTGTTACTCCTACTGATCTACTCAATGTAACACATTACTGTTAGTTTATATATTATCCTGAACCCTACTGTCAATAGTATGCTGTAAAAATACTACTGTTAACTTTATGTAAAATTTTAATAAAGTTATTGAAAAAGGACACAGGACTACTTCACCGCATCAATGGGAGAATGGATGGAGCCATGTACCATGAAATCCTGAGTGACAACCTCCTTCCCTCCACTAGTACATTAAAAATGGTTTGTGGCTGGGTATTCCAGCAAGACAATGACCCAAAACATACAGCCAAGGCAACAAAGAGTGAGTCAAAAAGAAGCACATTAAGGTCATGGAGTGGCCTAGCCAGTCTCCAGACCTTAATCCAATAGAAAACTTATGGAGGGAGTTGAAGCTCCGAGTTGCCAAGCGACAGCCTCAAAATCTTAATGATTTACAAATGATCTGCAAAGAGGAGTGGACCAAAATTCCTCCTAACATGTGCACAAACCTCATCATCAACTACAAAAAACGTCTGACTGCTGTGCTTGCCAACAAGGGTTTTGCTACCAAGTATTAAGTTTTGTTTGTCAGAGGGATCAAGTACTTTTTTCTCACTGCAAAATGTAAATACATTTTTATACTTTATACAATGTGATTTACTGGATTTTATTTTTGATATCTTTGAATGATTAAAATAAACCATTAAATACAACGTAAAGCATAACGTACGCACTGTTAGAGAATATGCTGCCTACTTCCTAAAAATAAACAGAAGCTAGATGCTGAAGAAGAAAAGAGATAAACCCTAGCTTTAAATTCACTGACTAGTTTTAAACTATAGCAGAATGGCTGAATATCCAAATGAGAATATCACCAGCAGGAAATGCCAACAGGAGGAAAGAATTTAAAGCCACACCCGAAAGGTGATAGAGCAGACGAATGAAAACGTTTGTTATGCTTAAACAGACTGTAGCCAGAATAACAGAACCTAAATACCTGGTAAAATATGTATCTGTTGTTGCTCAGCGGAAAGAGAAGCTAACCACAAAACCTAGGCTCAAGGGCTCAAACCCAGGAGCATGACACTTTTACTCCTCCCTATGCCTCTTAGAAAATGGATCATTTCTCATGGATGCAAAAGTATGTCAAATAAACAAAAAAATATATATGAATTGCTCTAAAATTCATCTGTTGCATCAGTTTTACAGCAAATCATTTTTTATATCATTTGCAACACAAAAACATGTAGCTTTCAATAGTTACAAAAATGTGATGTGAAACAGGCCTTAGACAGACTTTTAGCTCACTGAGAGATCAGATAACATCTGCTTAAAGTCTATGGCGAGCAGAGGGCCAAGAGACAACAGCTATAGTGAGATGCATACATACAAACAAGGCTGCTGGCTTTAGTACGGTAAGTTTTCTATGTCACAATACTGCTGGACTCACAGCTACATTGCTCACTACTGCTATGTCATGTCATCCATATTGCAGCTTCTGTGTGAGCTAGTCTCCATCTATTGTTGAATCATATTCAAGGAAAGCTGTCATTAAGAAGAAAGGGTCTGTCTAAAGGTAAGTGCACTTTACCAGTCCCCTCTGTCAAAAATTAATTGCACATAAAGCAGTCATTGATTAGTAGTGGTTGCACTGGATTTAGATAGTACTTAGTGGCCACTATGAGTAAATATATTTCAAATACTGCAGATGTTAACCCAGCTTCGGGGTGAGGTGAAAGACTTGTTAGACAGCTGAGCACTGTCTTTCTGTATCTTCTTATGTTAGTTTTCACATTTCTCCACCTTTGTTTCTTCACCACATAGTATAATGGAAAGTGTAACCTGATCCATCACTGTGCTGGCAGTCTACCTTGTCTTTAGCAGGACTGAGTTGAGATTTTTTTTAGAGTGGATGATAAGTTGAAGAGGCAAGGAATATGGGAAGAAGTGGCTCATAAGTTGAGAAAGAATTAGATTTCTCTGATATGATATATTACAATGTTTCTTGTATTTAATTGAAACATTGATTTAGGCAAACTTTGTTGAAAGTACAGTTCCCAAATATTTTTCATCAAAAGATATGGAGCTCACTATCAGTCGGCAACATAAATCACATATGTTTTCAGCAACCCAAAGGCAGGTCTATCAAAGTCATATCCCTCCATATTTCATCTTTAACATGTTTTTATCTCCAGCTAGTGGCAATTTATTGTCCATTTTAAATCTGTCCATCCTTATGGAGTTGTCCCAGTGGTAATGTCTAATAAGCAGCTCATTTATGATCAAATTTGAAGAGCATTTGTAAATCTCTCGGGAAATCTAGTCAAAGAAAAAGTAAAGTAATATATCTCTGATTAGATTCAGAGCAACGAAAGGTGCAATCAAGAGCAATATATACACACCCGGAGTAAGTGATTTAGAATTCAATATATGAGTTACGAAATAATTGGCTTTCTCTTGGAGTCGATAAAAGAGTTGAAATGCATAAATGTATACATCATTTATACAATTAGAAGAAAAAAATCATTGACACTGCCTCATACAATTACTCTGAAACATATAGTAACTATAGAATATTTTTAAAATGATAGCCTAAAATGACTGTCATGGTCCAGTCCAGAATTTATTTTTTGCTGTCTTCACTCTGGACTGGTCATGCGGGGGTTAATCTCCTCGGCCTCGTTCTGGAGCTAGCTGGGCTATTTCATTCCGTCACAGCCTGCTGACCAGTGTTAGCGATAGCTCAAGCTTCCAGTTTAGAGCCTCTGACCCTTGTACCTTGGTGATCCTCCTGCCTTTGACTTGTATCCGCGTGTATGACCCGGACTGATCTCTGACCCTGTCTGTTGGTATCCGTCTCTGCTGCTACGTTCTCTGTCTAGCTTTTGATTCCCCAGCTTGTACCCCGACCACTTCTTCCATCTCACGTTTTTGGACCCCGTGCTCATGTTTGGCTTTTTGACCCTCAGTTTGGTATTTTGACTACGTGTGTTGCTGCTACTTCTGGTACGTCTGCTCCTGATCGTTACTGACTTGGTTCATCTGACCATTCTCTCGTTACCTGTGACACCTGTGACACCTGTGCGGTTGCTCAGTGTTGCTACTCTTAGTGTGTAACCTCTCTTCCCTCACCAGCTCCCCCTGGTGGAGGTTTCACTACATTATCACTAACCTATACATTTAAATGGGATTTTGCACTTTATTTTTCTCTGGTCATGGATCCACTGCATAACTTGGCAGATCAAGTGTCCAGTTTGACGCAGATGGTGTTGGATTTTTCTGTGAAACATCGGTCCCTTGTTACGTCTCATACCCACTTACAGAAAAAACTGACCGAGACTATTAAGACCATGCAGGGAAACACCTCTCATATTGTTAGTTTACCAGGTGACGCTGTAGATGTTGTTTTGCACTCTCCTGAACCCTCAGTTGCACTTCCTGACACATTTTCTGGCGAAAAAGATAAATTTTGCGTATTCAGGGAGAGTTGTAAATTATGGTTTTCTCTTAGACCCCTATCATCTGGGGATGAGACTCAGCGGGTAGGGATTACTATCTCCTTACTTAGGGAGGGTCCCCAATCCTGCGCTTTCTCGCTGCCCCCTACTGCCCCTGAACGGGTGTTGGTAGATAGGTTCTTTGAGTCCCTAGGACTTATCTATGATGAACCGGACCGTTTAAGGGTAGCAGAGGACACTATTATGGGTCTGGTTCAGGGGAAGCACTCAGCCAAATGGTACAGCTCCGAATTCCGTTGATGCTCCACTGAGGTGTCCTGGGATGACTCCGCACTGAGATGTCTGTTCAGGAAGGGACTGTCGGATTGCTTGAAGGACGCTCTCATTCTCCATCCACCTGCCAGCTCATTGGCGGAGGCTATGACTCAGGCTATCTGTATGGATCGGAGGCTGCAGGAGAGAGGTGTAACACAGCGAGGGATTCCTTTGTTCCCTGCTAACCCTGATGTTTTTCTTCCGTCTGAACCTATGGAGGTGGGAGCCACCGACCTCCAGGAGAAAGAGAGGAAATGGTGACGTGATGGAAAGCTATGTTTTTACTGTGAATATCCTGGACATTGGAAAAAGGACTGCCCCTCCTGTCCACCAACTAACAAGCGGCTGAGTCTGGGTGATCATCGTGGAGGTCACCCAGACTCTCGGGTACCTTTTTCTTCATTTTCAAAGATACTGCTAAAGGTGGAACTTGGTGTTGAGAATGGCTTTTTCCATACTTCGGCTATTGTAGACTGTGGGTCATCCCTGAACCTGATTGACTCTAAGCTAGTGGCCAGCTGTAGATTAGGTACAGTTAGGCTGGAGACTCCCTTAAAAATTGTGGCTATTGACTCTACATCTCTCACTAAGGATGGTCTCCATTTTATTTCTAAAGAATTCACCCTCATGGTGGGGGCCCTACAACGGGAGCGCATATCATGCTTTGCTTTGGATAACCTCCCTGCTGGCCTGGTGTTAGGGTTTCCTTGGTTGCAACTGCAAAACCCGGTTATTAACTGGGGGTCCCGGGATATTGTTAAATGGGGACCTTGTTGTTCGGAAAATTGTCTTGCTACTTTCTATGCAATCTGTCAGTCTAGAGGGTATTCCGGAGTACCTGAAGGACTTTGAGGATGTGTTCTCCGAAAAGGAGGCTGAGGTTCTACCACCGCACCACCCATTCAATTGTGCTGTTGATCTTGTTCCCGGTGCCAAATTGCTCAAAGCCTATCTGTACAATCTCTCCGGCCCTGAGCGGGCTGCCATGAAGGAGTATATCTCTGAAAGCCTCTGTAAAGGGCATATTCGGCCATCTGTCTCTCCCATGGCGGCAGGGTACTTTTTTGTTAAAAAAAAGGATGGTGGTTTATGCCCATGCCTCGATTTTCGAGAACTGAATAAGGTCACCATAAGAAACATTTATCCTCTCCCACTAATACCTGATTTGTACAATCTATTGTCGGGGGCCAGGTAGTTCTCTAAGTTGGACCTCAGGGGAGCATACAATCTCATCCGTATGCGGGAGGGGGATGAGTGGAAAACTGCGTTTCTCACCTCTGAGAGTCTGTTTGAAAATTTGGTTATGCCGTTTGGTTTGACTAACGCACCTGCAGTATTCCAGAATATAATTAACTATGTTTTTTCTGACTTTACTGGACACTTTGCGGTAGTTTATCTTGATGATATACTCATATATTCTTTTGATAGACAAAGTCACATGGGTCATCTTCGTGTGGCTCTCCAAAGACTCAGGGAGAACTCACTCTTTGCCAAACTGGAAGTGTTCATTTTTTACTCAAGAATTGTCCTTTCTAGGGGTCATTTTGTCCACTGAGGGGTTTCGTATGGACCCTAGAAAGGTACAGGCCATTGTGGATTGGGTGCAACCCAGAGATCTCAAGGGTCTTCAGCGATTTCTGGATTTTGACAATTACTATAGGATATTCATCAAGGGGTTTTCTCAAGTGATCAAACCCCTCACTGATCTCACTCAAAAGGGGGCTGATCTCAAAAACTGGTCAGCTCCAGCTGTGGCAGCGTTTTCTTTGTTAACAAACCATTTCATGACTGCCCCAGGACTGGTTCAACCTGATTTGTCTAAACCATTTACCATAGAAATGGACGCCTCTGAGGTGGGAGTGGGGGCTGTGTTGTCCCAGGGGCCCACCACATTAACTAACTTAAGACCCTGTGCCTTCTTTTCAAAAAATGTTTTCCTCTGCTGAGAGGAATTATGATGTGGGTAACTGGGAGTTGTTGGCCATTAACCCCTTCACCCCCAAGGGTGGTTTGCACGTTCATGACCGGGCCAATTTTTACAATTCTGACCACTGTACCTTTATGAGGTCATAACTCTGGAACGCTTCTATGGATCCCGGTGATTCTGACATGGTTTTCTCGTGACATATTGTACTTCATGTTAGTGGTAAAATTTCATTCAAATAACTTGCGTTTATTTGTGAAAAAAATGGAAATTTGGCAAAAATTTTGAAAATTTCGCAATTTTCCAACTTTGAATTTTTATGCCCTTAAATCACAGAGATACGGCACACAAAAAACTTGATAACTAACATTTCCCACATATTTACTTTACATCAGCACAATTTTGGAACCAAAATTTTTTTTTGTTAGGAAGTTATAAGGGTTAAAAGTTGACCAGCGATTTCTCATTTTTACAACACTATTTTATTTTTAGGACCACATCACATTTGAAGCCACTTTGAGGGGTCTATATGATAGAAAATACCCAAAAGTGACACCATTCTAAAAACTGCACCCCTTAAGGTGCTCAAAACCACATTCAAGAAGTTTATTAACCCTTTAGGTGCGTCACAGGAATTTTTTTGAATATTTAAAAAAAAATGAACATCTAACTTTTTTTCACAAAAAAAATACTTCAGGTTCAATTTTTTTATTTTACCAAGGGTAACAGGAGAAATTGGACTGCAAAAGTTATTGTGCAATTTGTCCTGAGTACGCTGATACCTGATTTGTGGGGGGGAACGACTGTTTCGGCGCATGGCAGAGCTCAGAATGGATGGAGCGCCGTTTGACTTTTTCAATGCAAAATTGGCTGGAATTCAGATCGGACGCCATGTCACGTTTGGAGAGTCCCTGATGTACCTAAACAGTGGAAACCCCCTACAAGTGACCCCATTTTGGAAACTAGACCCCCCAAGGAACTTATCTAGATATGTGGTGAGAACTTTGAACCCACAAGGGCTTTACAGAAGTTTATAACGTACAGCGGTACAATTAAAAAATCATATTTTTTCCACAAAAATGATCTTTTCACCCCAATTTTTATTTTCCCAAGGGTAACAGGACCCTAAAAGGTATTGTGCAATTTGTCCTGAGTATGCTGATACCCCACATGTGGGGGTAAACCACTATTTGGGCGCATGGCAGAGCTCGGAAGGGAAGCAGCGCCATTTGACGTTTTTGGCTGGAATTGAGATCGGACATCATGTCGCGATTGGAAAACCCCTGATGTACCAAAACAGTGGAAACCCCCCACAAATGACACCATTTTGGAAACTAGACCCCCTAAGGAACTTATCTAGATGTGTGGTGAGAACTTTGAACCCCCAAGGGCTTCACAGAAGTTTATAACATAAAGCCGTACAATTAAAAAATCATATTTTTTCCACAAAAATGATCTTTTCACCCTCAATTCTTATTTTTCCAAGCGTAACAGCACCCTAAAAATTATTGTGCAATTTGTCCTGAGTACGCTGATACCCCACATGTGGGGGTAAACCACTATTTGGGCGCATGGCAGAACTCGGAAGGGAAGCAGCGCCATTTGACGTTTTTGGCTGGAATTGAGATCGGACACCATGTCGCGATTGGAAAACCCCTGATGTACCTAAACAGTGGAAACCCCCCACAAATGACACGATTTTGTAAACTAAACCCCCCCAAGGAACTTATCTAGATGTGTGGTGAGCACTTTGAACCCCCCAGTGCTTCACAGAAGTTTATAACTCCCGGGCGTGAAAATAAAAAATTCGTATTTTTTCCACAAACATGATCATTTAGTCACCATTTTTTTTATTTTCCCAAGGGTAACAGGAGAAATTGGACCCCAGAAGTTGTTGTCCAATTTGTCCTGAGTATGCTGATACCCCATATGTGGGAGAAAACTACTGTATGGGCACACGTCGGGGATCGGAAGGGAAGTAGTGACGTTTTGGAATGCAGACATTGATGGAATGGTCTGCGGGTGTCATGTTGCCTTTGGAGATCCCCTAATGTACCTAAACAGTGGAAACCCCCCACAAATGACCCCATTTTGAAAACTAGACCCCCTAAGGAACTTATCTAGATGTGAGGTGAGCACTTTGAACCCCCAAGGGATTCACAGACGTTTATAAAGCCAGGGCATGAAAATAAAAAAATCGTATTTTTTCCACAAACATGATCAATTATTCCCCAATTTTTTTATTTTCCCAAGGGTAACAGGAGAAATTGAACCCCAAAAGTTGTTGTCCAATTTGTCCTGAGTACGCTGACACCCCATATGTGGGAGAAAACTACTGTATGGACACACGTCGGGGCTCGGAAGGGAAGCAGTGCCATTTTGGAATGCAGACTTTGATGGAATGGTCTGCGGGTGTTATGTGCGTTTGGAGAGCCCCTGATGTACCTAAACTATTGAAACTCCCCACAAGTGACCCCATTTTGGACACTAGACCCCCCCCACGGAACTTATCTAGATGTGTGGTGAGCACTTTGAACCCCCAAGTGCTTCACAGAAGTTTATAACGCTCGGACGTGAAAATAAAAAAATCATTTTTTTCCACAAAAATGATATTTTTGCCTCCAATTTTTTATTTTCCTAAGGGTAACAGGAGAAATTGGACCCCAAAAATTGTTTTGCAATTTGTCCTGAGTAGGCTGATACCCTACATGTGGGGGTAAAACACTGTTTGGGCGCATGGCAGAGCTTGGAAGGGAAGGAGCACCATATGACTTTTTCAACTCAGAATTGGCTGGAATTGAGATCAGACGCAATGTTGCATTTGGAGAGCCCCTGATGTGCCCAAACAGTAGAAACCCCCAATTCTAACTCCAACCCAAACCCCAACACACCCCTAACCCTAATCTCAGCCCTAACCCAAGCCCTAACCCTAGCCCTAACCCTAACCCTAGCCCTAACCCTAACCCTAACCCTAACCCTGGCCCTAACCCTAACCCTAATGGAAAAATGGAAATAAATACATTTTTTTAATTTTATTATTTTTCCCTAACTAAGGGGGTGATAACGGGGGGTTTGATTTACTATTTATGGCGGTTTTTATGTTTGGCGGCTGTCGCACGCTAAAAGACGCTTTTTATTGTAAAAATAGTTTTTGCATCACCACATATTGAGAGCTATAATTTTTCCGTATTTTGACCCACCAAGTCATGTGAGGTCTTATTTTTTGCGGGACGAGTTGACATTTTTATTGGTACCATTTTCGGGCACGTGACATTTTTTGATCGCTTTTTATTCAGATTTTTGGGACGCAGAATGAACAAAAACCAGCGTTTCATGAATTTCTTTTGGGGGAGTGCGTTTACACCGTTCCACGTGCGGTAAAATTGATAAAGCGGTTTTATTCTTCGGGTCAGTACAGTTACAGCGATACCTCATTTAGATCGTTTTTTTATGTTTTGTCGGTTTTATGCAATGAAAACTATTTTATATAAAAAATAATTATTTTTGCATCGCTTTATTCTGCGAGCTATAACTTTTTTATTTTTTTCCTGATGATGCTGTGTGGTGGCTCGTTTTTTGCGGGACAAGATGACGTTTTCAGCAGTACCATGGATATTTATATGCGTCTTTTTGATCGCGCGTTATTACACTTTTTGTTTGGCAGTATGATAATAAATCATTATTTTTTGCTTCGTTTTTTATTTTTATTTTTTAAGGGGTTCGCTAAAGGGGTTAACTAATGGGACAGTTTTATAGGGCGGGTCGTTACGGACGTGGCAATACCTAATATGTGTACTTTTATTGTTTTGGGGGTTTTTTATTTTCAAAAAATGAATTTATTGGGGAATATTTTTTTTTTTTTTACTAATTTATTTGGCGATTTTTTTTAAATTATTTTTACACTTTTTTTTATTTTTTTTTTACTTTATTACATAGTCCCAGGTGGAACATCACTGTCCTGTGACAGATCGCTGATCTGTCACATCACAGATCACTGTGACAGATCAGCAATCTGTCACAGGCATTGAAGAAGACTTCCTCTTGCCTGCGCTTTGCAGGCACTGAGGAAGCCAGCTTCCTCCAGGCCCCCGAAGGCCCCCGTCACCATCTTGGATTCGGGGGCCTGGAGGAAAGGAGCCCCCCGCAGCAGCGCTGCACATTGCGCTGCCGTGGGGGCTCAGGGAAGCACGGAGGGAGCCCCCTCCCTGCCGATGCTTCCCTTTAACTCCCGGTACACCGCGATCATGTTTGATCGCGGTGTGCAAGGGGTTAACGTGTCGGGGCGGTCCGTGACTGCCCCTGACACATTGTGCCGGGTGTCAGCTGTGATAATCAACTGACACCTGGCCGCGATCAGCGGCGCTCACCACGTGGGCGCCGCTGATCGCGGTAGACATACTATCCCGTCCATGGGCATAGGGGCCCGGGTCCCATTGACGGGATAGTACGTTGGATGTCAGGAAGGGGTTAAATTGGCATTTGAAGAATGGAGGCATTTTTTGGAGGGGGCTGTCCATCGTATCACTGTCATTACTGATCACAAAATCCTGTCTTACATCGAGTCCACCAAACGTTTAACTACGAGACAGACAAGGTGGTCACTTTTTTTTCCCGATCTCAGTTTTCTATCACTTTCAGACCAGGGTCCAAGAATGTGAAGGCCGATGCCTTGTCTCGCAGCCTAGATCCAGTAACACCTCCTGAGCCTCCTTCCTCCATTCTTCAGCGTGGGGTGGTGGTGGCTGTGGTGTCCCCGAGATTGGAACAGGAGATTCATGAGGCCCAATCTCTTGCTCCGTTGCCCATACCTGAAAATAAGCTCTTTGTGCCTGTCCAGTATCGGTTAAGGGTGCTTCGGGAGTTCCACAACTCGGCTCTGAGTGGGCATCCTGGAATCTCGGCCACTCGTAAAGCCATCACTAGGCTGTTCTGGTGGCCCTCATTGACTTCTGACATCACTGGGTTTGTGTCCTGCTGTGAAACTTGTGCCCGCAAAAACCTCCCACAACTGGCCAGCCGGGGAATTGGTGCCACTGCCAATTCCAGATAGACCGTGGACTCACCTGTCCATGGATTTTATCACCACTCTCCCCCCTCTAATGGCAAAACCGTGATCTGGGTAGTTGTTGATAGGTTCAGTAAACAAGCACATTTTGTACCATTAACGGGCCTTCCTAATGCTGAGACTCTATCTAAACTATTCATTGAGTACGTGATCAGGTTGCATGGTGTGCCTGTCAGTGTGGTTTCTGATAGAGGGGTGCAATTCGTGGCAAAATTCTGCAGGGCTTTTTGTAAAAGGCTGGGCATCAGTTTGACCTTTTCATCGGCCTACCATCCCGAGACCAGCGGTCAGACTGAAAGGACCAATCAGTATTTGGAGCAGATTCTACAGTGTCTTGTCACGTCTAGACAGGATGATTGGTGCTCTGCGATACCATACAGAAGAACTCGCTTTCAATAATCGTGTCAGTCTACTTGTACTTCTTCATTCTTCTTCATCTATGTGTTTCACCCTTATTTTGGTGAGTTTTCCCGGCTGGATTCGGGGTGTCCAGGGGATGATTTGGCCTTTCTGCAGTTGGGGGAGGTCTGGAGGGAGGTTCAGAGAAACATTGGGGAGGCTCAGGGCAAATATAACTTTTTGCGGATAAACGACGTTCTGGGGGGCCGGCTTATCAGGTGGGGGATAAGGTATAGTTATCCACCAAAAATATAAGGCTGAGAATTCCCTCTGCTAAGTTGAGTCCCAAGTTTATTGGTCCATATGAAATTTTAGAAGTGATTAATCCTGTGGCCTTTCGCCTGCATTTGCCTCCATCGCTGCGGATCCCCAGTGTGTTCCATAAGGCGCTTCTGAAGCTGTCGGTGCCTTCCTCTGGTGAGTCTCCCTCCCACCCGCCGCCTGTTGTGGTAGATGGCCAGACCGAGTACGAGGTGGAACAGATGGTGGATTCTCGTATGCTCCGCAGTTCACTTCAGTACCTGGTCCATTGGAAAGGGTTCGGTCCTGAGGACCGGTCATGGGTGCTGACGCGTTCGGTCCATGCGGATCGGTTGGTCCAGGCCTTTCACGCTCATCGTCCAGGGAGGACTGGGGGTCCTGTGGCCCCCATTGAGAGGGGGATACTGTCATGGTCCAGTCTAGAGTTTATTTTCTGCTGTCTTCACTCTGGACTGGTCATGCGGGGGTTAATCTCCTCGGCCTCATTCTGGAACTAGCTGAGCTATTTTAGTCCGTCACAGTCTGCTGACCAGTGTTAGTGATAGCTCAAACTTCCAGTTTATAATACACTATAGGAACAGAAAAGCGCAATAGGGTCTTATTCAGGTTAATATTAAAATAATAAAAGAAATAAACTCACCTATTATAGGAGAGATCGGGCATTTATGATCAGTGTCAACTGCTGCACGTCCAATGGTCAGACAAGTAACCGCTGCTATATCAATTCTTATGGAATTAATTTTTGGACTTTCTGTGCGATGCTCGACAAAATACACGATTCCAATTATGATTGAAGATTAATCATTTACTCCCAACGCGTTTCAAAGTGAACACCACTTCTTCCTCAGGGGATGAAAAATATATAAATATATACCATATATTTGTCATCCCCTGAGGAAGAAGTGGTGTTCACTTTGAAACGCGTTGGGAATAAATGATTAATCTTCAATCATAATTGGAATCGTGTATTTTGTCGAGCAGCGCACAGAAAGTCTAAAAATTAATTCCGTAAGAATTGAAACTTCCAGCTTAGAGCCTCTGACCCTTGTACCTTGGTGATCCTCCTGCCTTTGACTTGTATCCACGTGTATGACCAGGACTGATCTCTGACCCCGTCTCTTGGTATTCGTCTCTGCTGCTGCTTTCTCTGTCTGGCTTTTGATTCCCCGGCTTGTACTCCGACCACATCTTCCATCTCATGTTTTTGGACCCCGCGCTCATGTTTGGCTTTTTGACCCTCGACTTGGTATTTTGACTACGTGTGTTGCTGCTACTTATGGTACGTCTGCTCCTGATCGTTTCTGACTTGGTGCATCTGACCATTCTCTCGTTACCTGTGACACCTGTGACACCTGTGCGGTTGCTCAGTGTTGCTACTCTTAGTGTGTAAGCTTTCTTCCCTCACCAGCTCCCCCTGGTGGAGGTTTCACTACAATGACATTGCAAACTAACCATAGGAGTCAATTTCAGGAAGGGTTTATACTAGATTATGCAAATTTGCACAAAAATATTGGAACTTTTGGTAATTTAATTGCTCCTGAAGCTTTGCCAAAAAGAGTGGAATATGTTAAGGATGAGGTGTGGCAGTACCCGCTCTCCAAACTTAATAAAAGTTACACCATTTTAGTGACCTTGGCAAATAGTTGAAATAGTCTTTAGTTTTTTATGTGTACAATATAATAAAAAAATGAAGGGTAATTTTTAATGGTAGGTGCTCTTTAAATGTCACCTGAAATTATAAGTTAGCTTTAAGTTGGGTTCCTTTGGTTTGCATGGTACCCTTAACAGGATCTTGAATATTTAATGGATTTTTCTGTGACTTTAAATTTATTCTTATTGGGCTAAGGCCCGTTTCACATTTGCGCTTCATAGCGCAGCGACGGCCTGCGCACGGCCGCCGCTAAGCCCCGCCCCCTGCCGGCTCCCTGCCCACCTCTTCCGGTCATCGCCGCCTACTAGCGCACATGGACGCTTGCGATCTGCGCACCCTATCTTTAACATAGGGTGCGCAGATTGTGCGCTGGCCGTGCGCTAGCAGGATTTTGCCGTGCGCCGAGTACTTTTGAAGGGGCGCCGTGTGCGCCAAAATGCAACATGCTGCGTTCGGCGCACACGGGCGCACCTTCAAAAGTGCGCAGCGCACGGCAAAATCCTGCTAGCACACGGCCAGCGCACGATCTGCGCACCCTATGCTAAAGATCGGGTGCGCAGATCGCAAGCATCCATGTGCGCTAGTAGGCGGCGATGACAGGAAGGGGCGGGCAGGGAGCCGGCAGGGGGCGAGGCTTAGCGGCGGCCGTGCGCAGGCCGTCGCTGAGCTATAAAGCGCAAATATGAAACCGGCCTAAGACATTACAGGCAAGTAGTTGCTCTCTATCTGCCTGTTGTGTCTGATGCTGATTTCTACTGGCTCAGGACAGTACTGAACCACTCCTGATGGCAATTCTACTGCTTCATTTGACCTCATGTCAACAGAGCAGATCTTTTACTTCTGTTCTGCTCTGTCAATGGAGTGTCATTACCAATATCATGCTGATTGGCATCTAGCTCCCCATAGTTCTCAATCAGCATAACACAAGCCGTGATTTCCTGTCAACAGATCAGCGTGAAAGAAAAGAAGCTGCTCTATCACTATGACATCACCAGAACCAGCAGAATAACAGGTAGGAACAGTCAATGACCAGTGGCCAGACCAGCAGAGATTGGTGCCAGGTAGAGCACGGAGAGAGTCAGCAATTACGTACCTGCAAGTTATTAGCTCCATAACAAAAAAAACTAAAAAGTCCCACACAACCCCATTAAGAAACATAGAAATCTCTCCCAAAAAGGATCTAAAGATTTCAGCTATGTATCAGTTTTGTATAAATAATGTGAATCAGAGGACTGTCCAGCTAATGATCCCTTCTCTACTAACAATGGCTCCAAGTGCATTTTTACCATATGGAATGAAGAAAACTGAATATGTCCACCAAAGATGTTACACTGCCAGTTACCAATTCTCTAGCCTAGAGAATAACCAATGTTAGGGGTATGGCTTGTTCGCTATCATTGTTAGGAAAAGCCAGGTGATGCAAATTTACCAGCTTTATAAAAACCCAGCCTCCTCTAAACTTGTGCCAATAAAAAGCAGCCATTGGTCTTCCAAGCAACTGCCTAGCACTCTGAAAATGAAAATGGTAGAGGTTCCACAAAGCAGGAGAAGGCTTTAAGAAAGTAGCAAAGCGTTTTCTAGTTGCCCTTTCCTCAGTACAAAATGCAATTAGGAAATGGTAGTTAATAGGAACAGTGGAGGCCAAGATAAAATCTGGAAGACCAAGCAAAATTACAGTGAGCGCTGGTCATAGGATTGCTAGAGAGGCAAATCAGAACCCTGGCTTGACTGCAAAAGACCTTCAGAAAGATTTAGCAGACTCTGGAGTTGTGGTATATTGTTCTAATGTGCAGAGACACTTGCACAAATATAGCCTTCATGGAAGAGTCATCCCAAGAAAACCTCTTCTGCATCCTCACTATAAAGTTCAGTGTCAGAGGTATTCAAAAGAACATCTAAACAAGCCTGATTTATTTTGGAATCAAGTCCTGTGGACATATGAGGTTAAAATAGAAATCTTTGACCACAATAATGAAAGGTATGTGTGGAGAAAAGAAGAGCACAGAATTTCAGGAGAAGAACATCTCGCCAACCATTAAGCATGGAGGTTGATCAGACATGCTTTGGGGTTGTGTTGCAGCCAATGACACGGAGAATATTTCACAGGTAGCAGGAAGATTGGATTCAATGAAGTTTCAACAAATTCTTGAAGCAAACATAACACCATCTGTAAAAAAGCTGAAATTGAAAAGAGGATGGCTTCTACAAATGAATAATGATCCTAAACACACGTCAAAGTCCACAATAGACTACTTCAAAAGGAGCAAGCTGAAGGTTTTACAGTGGCCCTCACAGTCCCCTTATCTGAACATCATTGATCTGTGGCTAGACCTCAAAAGAGCAGAGGATGCAAGACAACCCTGGAAGAATGAATGAAAATCGCTCAAACATGAGATAAAAGACTGTTGGCTGACTACAAAATGCATTTACAAGTTGTGATACTTGCAAAAGAAGGTGCTACTAGGTATTAACCATGCAGGGTGCCAAAACTTTTGCATCCACCCTTTTTTCCATTTTTTTACTTTTTAAATGTAAAAGGTGAAAATATAAAAAAAAAATCCTAACATACAAAGGAAATGTATCATCTTGAACTTTAGACCTTTTAGAGATAATTTCATCTTCAACTTGCAGAAATGTTCACAATAACAGTATTTTTGATCAGGGGTGACCAAATATCAACATGCCAGTGTGGTCATCTACGTGTATGACTTGGATTCTGGTTTCGGGTCCTCTGACTCATAGTTTTAAGAAAAGAAAAAATGAATTATTTTTAAGAAACTTAGCAATCTAGAAGGACAATGTAGCTCGTAATTGTCAGGTTGGGCTCACTTAATCCTGGAGGAGCTTTCTCGATCCGCGCAGAAAGTCACTACTGGAAAGAATAAGCTGTAATTGCATTAAGTGCTGTATTTGTAAGCCAAATGAGCTTTTAATAAATGGCTCTTTGGTTACTCAATTAGAATATGATTTATTTGTGCACCGCTGCAGAAGTGTTTTATATAACGTTTACGCCAGAGAACGAGAATCACACTCCCTGACATTTACAGATATCCTCATTAAAATTACAATAACATTTGGAATGGTAATTGTAAGTTGGGCATTGCTGATAAAAAAAAGTAATCATTATTTTTTTTCTGAACAGTTTTCAAATACTTCCAGAAATATATTGAAATAAATTACTTCAATAAAAAAAACTCCAATCTATAGAAAAGTTTTTAAGGAGTTGTTCTCTTGCAAGTTACTGTACATACTCTATATTCAAGTCAGTAACTTTCCAAAATAGCTTATAGAGGAGGAAGCAAGGGATAAACACTCATTTCTGAAGTGATGTAATCTCTAGGAGCACTAGTGCGCCAGAAGAGGTCCAGTGCCTGCGCACTGCAGTACTCTGCTCTGCCCTCAATAGGGCAGAGTAGTGCGCCTGCACTGGGAAGCAAAGAAGAGGACGTCATCACTACAAGATGGGAGGCGCCGGACCGGACTGCCCCTGGGTGAGTATAATATAACTCGTTTTTCTTCTCTTTCAGGTTACATCGGGGGCTTATCTACAGCATTACAGAATGCTGTAGATAAGCCCCTGATGGTGGTGGCCACATCTCATAGCCCAAAAAATAGGCGACAGATTCCCTTTAAAGTACGCTAATTAGCTCTTCTCCATAAAGCAGCATTCTTCATCTAGTGTCACTTATTGGACCTTTTGGTCAATATCAAACACTTTGTGTGCATCACATTATAGGTATTGTGATAAAGTCACTGTGAAAGTACTGGAGGGTAGCAATGTATCACTGCGGCTGTTAGTTTCAGTGATATGAACCTAGAAAACTCTCCAGCATACTAAGTGCTGAAAGGGGTTAATAGGCCATGTTTAGGGCCAGGGTTGAGTGAACTGCTCTCCAGTGAGTGGAGCTCAGAGGATAAATACACAGCCTTCTAGTTCGTTCAGTGTTGGGTGTGCCTGGAGGTGCAAGCTCCAGAGCTGTGTTTTCATGATAAGAAAAGCTGAACTTTGTTGTTTATTCCTGAGTGGTGGGATTCCTGCAGCAACACAAACTGTGCCATACATTATGTTTTGTTTTCCCATTAGTCCAGAAAGGCCAGGTTTGTTTTGCTAATGCTGCACTGGTTTATGCATTACCTTTAATAAACCAGTGGAAGATTTAAAGAAATAGCATTCCTGTGCCTACCTCTACATGCAGTCAAGTGAGGCGATCTACCACAGCTGGTGGAGAATGCATGCAAGATCCCCAGAAAGAAAGTGACATGGCTGTGGACAAACTGCATGTCCTAGGTGAAGGCAAATATAAGGATGGAACAGCGGTCAGACCAAATGGAGGAGCTGATTAATCGTCTGGTTCAAAGCCAGCAGTAGCAATAGCAGCACAAACAGCAGCTCAAAAAAAGCACCAGCAGCAACAACAGCAGCAGCAAGCCCAGCAGGAGACAAATAAATTCCTGATGCAACAGATTCAACAGCAGATGGAACTCCTCTTAGTGAGTATGTGCAGTAGAGAAATCACCCCTTCCCCAGGTCCAGGTAATAACTCATGCATCTGGAAGGCTTTAAGATGAGACATGCAAAGGATGACCCCAGGTGATGATGTTGAGGCATTTTTGACTTTGTATGAAAGGGCAGCAGTACGAGAGAAGCTGCTACTGGAGCAGTGGATGGAGGTGCTGGCCCCGTATCTAATTGGCTAGCCTCAAAAGGGTTATCATGACCTGGCTTTACAGGATGCTCAGGAGTATGCCAAATTAAAAACTGAGATATTGGCACACTCAGGAGAAACTATATCTGTCAGAACACAAGTGGTCCAACACTGGGCGTACTGCGGGGACAAAGCACCTCGCTCCCACATGTTCGACCTACTACATCTAGAACAGAAGTGGCTGCAACCAGAGTCCTCTACTCCAGCCTAAGTGATCGAGTGAGTTGTTATGGACAGATTCATTAACCCCCTTCCTAGGCCAGTGCTGACCTGGGTTGGCGTAGTGGTATGTAACCAGGTAGTTGAGAATTCCTTAAGAAAACCAAGCTGTTTTGCTTCCCCTTAACAGGGTACCTAGAAAGAGATTGACTCTCAAAAGAAGGGTAATAGAGCCACAACGGGGGGGGTTCAGGGATCCAAGGGGTCGCTGAGAGGTGGCCAATGATTGCTGCTAAGGACTTAATTTGTTGGAGATGTCACAGTGCAGGATACATAGCCATCCGTTGTCCTATGTCCACCGAACTGATGGACTGCAGCATGGGTAAACGCTTTTTGAATTATGCCTATTTAGCCTGCAGTTTGAACT
Organism: Dendrobates tinctorius; assembly: GCF_039654945.1. Classification (NCBI taxonomy): domain Eukaryota; kingdom Metazoa; phylum Chordata; class Amphibia; order Anura; family Dendrobatidae; genus Dendrobates; species Dendrobates tinctorius. The sequence continues at coordinate 2,607,570 of NW_027361687.1, read as the reverse complement.
ATCAGCCCAGTGAGAGGCCACAAGCATCTCCAATGACATTAAATGGTGTACTGGTGTTGAGACTTTTGGACTCAGAGAGCTTGGTGACCCTCGTAAGGGCTACACTCCTACCTCCAGTTGATCCCCAGAAAAATCATGAGCGTCCGCTGTATTCACGAGGACCCCAAGGACTGCCCCATTGCTAGAATGTCTATAAAAATGGACTGTGGCACTGAGTCCCATGAAGTCAGAATGGCTTGCTCCACCCAGTAATAATAGGAAGGTAATTTATTTTGTTCTGGGACTTATGGCGAAAGGCAGGGGCGCCAAGTTATTCAGATAGGAGCTGGTTCAACCATGAAGAATCACCATCGCAGTTGGATTCAGATGAGTCCCCTTGCGTGTCAGTGCTGGTGAAGCAGATGAGATGGTGACCCATGTGGACAAGATTCCTGAGTTGGGTGTTTCTAGAGATGGAGGCTCAAATGGAGGACCTTATGTTAAAAAGGGCATGCAACAATGTTACTGTGATAAATGGAGTTGCCCTAGAGTCGGGGCTGACACCAGGTTTCCATATTTCACAGTAAATGAGAAGCTGCTATATCAGTCACTAAACTGAGAGAGGAAGTATTAGAGCAGCTGTTAGCATTGGTACCCTATAGGCATAGGGTATTATTATACCTTGGCCCTTTCTTATATCATGGATGGGTATATGGACGTAGACAAAACCCAGTAGCAGGTATTCATAGTTTCAACTGGCCTAGGTGTCACTGAGAGAGTGTTACTTTTTCTCAGTTGTGTCCTTCCTGTCAGCTAACTGCTCCTGTCTCCCACTCCCTCAGCTCCCAGGTTCTGTTACCTATTATAGAGGTCCGTTTTGACCAAATTGCCATCGATCTTGTCAAGTCCCAAGTTAAGTCTGCCAGAGGGCACCAATTTATCCTGGTGGTCATGGACTATGCAACATGTTACCCGGAGGTGGTACCACTAAGAAACTCTTCTACCAGGAGCATAGCCTGAGAGCAAGTTCATATTTTCTCCTGGATGGGCCTACCAAAGGAGATCCTGACAGACAATGGAATGCCATTTATGTCCAAGGTAATGAGAGAGTTATGGAAGGATCTCCAGATTACACAACTCAGAACGTCGGTGTATCATCTGCAGATGAATGGCCTTGTGGAGAGGTTCCATAAGACATTTAAGTCCATGCTTAGGAAGGTCATGGAAAAGGATGGCCAAGACTTGGATTGCCTACTTCCGTACCTGCTGTTCTCTATTAGGGAAGTGCCACAGGCATCTATGGGGTTCTATATGTTTGAATTGTTATACAGACAACACCCTTGGGAACTTCTGTATATTGCAAAGGAAGACCTAGAAAGCAAATGTTATACCCCATCAAAGTGTCATCGAGCATGTCGCCCAGATGAAGGACAGGATTGCGAGGGTGATGCCGATCGTGAAGAAAAATCTCCTTCAAGCACAAGTGTTTCAGGCAAGGGTCTACAATCTGTCGGCGAGGCTGAGACAGTTTAACCATGGAGACTGAGAGTTGGTGTTGATCCCCATGGTTGAAAGCAAATTTATGGCCAAGCGGCACAGGCAATACAAGTTGGTCGAAAAGCTGAGTGATGTCAACTTAAAGGTCCAGTAGACATCGAAAAGAAAGCTGTACCAAGTTTACCACATCAACCTGCTTAAACCATGGTGAGACAGAGAACCTGTGGAAGGTCCGTGCCAGGGGGGAAGTCCTAAGGCAAAGGTCAAGGATGTCACAGTGGCAAAATTCCTGAAGCCCACTGCGAGGTGATTTCAAAGGAAGTGAGAATATTGAGCTTGGCCATTATCAAGAAGTCAAAGAGCCCCATTGTTGAAGACTGATGGAGAGTGGTCTTTCTGTAATGACTTCAGTAAACAAAATGAGGTATCTAAATTTGACGCATATCCGATGTCTCGTGTCTATGAACTCATAGAGAGGCTATGATCAGCCAGATACATCACCACCCTGGACTAAATAAAGGGTTACTAGCAAATCCTCCTTTCTCAAAGTGCCAAGGAGAAGACAGCCTCACAAAATGTACGCCGCAGCTTACTTCGACGAAGGTCCAGGCCATACTGGATATACTGAGAAAGGCTGAGTTTACCCTAAACCCGAATAAGTGTGCCCTAGGGAAAGAGGCAAAATATTTGGGTTACATCAAAGTCACAAGTGAATAAGGTGGAGGCAATCCAAAATTGGCCTTCAAGAAAAAGGTTTGGGCGCTTCTGGAAATGATGCAATATTTTCTGTGGTTTATCTTGAATTTCATCATGATAGCCTGGCCCTGACTGGCTTCAGTTGGATTGGTTTTGTAATAAATGTGGTCAAAAACTGTGTGTCATTATTTCATTAAAATATTTTCTAATTAATGTCTATGTGTATTTTTTAACCCTTTCATACTATTGGATTAATAATAGATAGGTGTCTTATTGACACCTCTCCATTATTAACCCTACTTAATGTCACCTTTCAATTCCAAGGTGACATTAGCCCCTTAATAACCCATATGTCACCGCTAAAGGCAGTGGGAATAGAGAGGGTAAGTGAGAGGAAAGGCACATCTTCAACACTTCAACATGTCAAATTCACTACACACCTTACTACGTTTACTGCAATACGTTTTTATCAAAACATTTTTTTTTTAGCCTTTTACTTTTTTTTTTTTTTAACCAAAAACAATTCACTCTTAAAAAAAAATATTAACCAAATGAAGACTGGGTGCTCCCCCTTCCTTTGGAGAAAAACACTCCCTTTAGGTATCCCCACTGCACCAGGAGGAGAATCTCCTTTCCAATGGGGACGAGGAAAAGTCCCCTTATTGTGCAACAGTGCACTGCAGCCCCAGCAGTCCATTGTAATAGGTGCTCCGGGCCACTTCCTGGCGGCCAATGTTTCGCCAAACAGGAGACTCCACAGTCGTGGGGTCTCTGGGATGCTTGTAGTATCCCTGGGCCTCGAGTATCCCTGATGCTCGAGACCCAGGAGTCCTCGTCTCTTTATGGAGGCTTGTACCCCTCAGGGTAGGTGATGACGCCACCGCATAGTAACCGCGGGGGCAATATTCTTTGTATTAGGAGACTAGGTCTCCCTCCCACGGAACCCGGCCGTGCTTGATGGAGGCCACGTTTAAATAAATTTTATAGCCGGTGGTGAGATCTCTAATAAAACCGTAGCCCTTGCTGGTGTCCATATATACCAGCCGCCCGTATGACCGAGGAACAGACATGGCGGCCTCCCCCTTCTCGTGGAGTAACGTCCACACCTCCCGTTCCTTAGCCTTCTTCTTTTCAATGATCTCCGCAACCCAAGCCGAGGGTCCGTTATAGGCAGCAGAGTCCGGTGGGTGGGTCGCAACCGAGGTTAGAGCAGAGGCGGTCGCTGATATTGGGGAGCAGGCCACAACCGGAGTAGCAGATAGGGCAGAAACGTCCACAGGTGTCATCGGGTAGGTTGTGGAGTCGGCCGCAGCCGGGATCAAGGCGGCCGTGGGCTCCGGTGAGTAGGCCGCCGTGGATGGAACAGTGGTGGCTGTGGGTACTGATAAATAGTCCACGGTGACCTGCGGCGGGCCTGAAGTGACGGCAGGCTCCGATGAACAGGCCGCGGCCAGAAGACAGGTCACGGCAGGGACAGCCGCAGGTTGGCTCCACACCGGCGCCGCCGGGCAGGACAGATCGGGATGGTTATCAAGAGCCGTGAAGTCATCCATGGCCGTCACTGGAGAGCGGGAGGTCGGCCGGGGAGGTTGAGGGCTGGTGTCAGGGTCCGGGGGCCTGTTTTGTGCACTAGGCATGGAGGCGGGGTCTGCTTGTGATATCGCCGGCTGGGCTGGGGGAACGCTCACCTTCCTGACAGGGCCAGCCTCCAGGCCTGATGCCTCTGCGGAAGGTACTAGTGCAGCTTCTTCCAACGGAGGTTGCAACAGGGATGGGGTACCGAGAATGGCTCCCAGGGGCAGGTCTCCTGGCGGGTTTCAAACTCCTGACACCATTTCCACTCCAGGCGTCCGAGGCCATGGCAACTGCAGCGTCGCATATCGCCTGAGTTCCCATAGCTCAATGGCGCCAAACAGCTACACCCAGTCTCTTCACCAGGGCCACTCCCGCTCGGGGGTGGGGCATTGGTCAGCCTCTCCACCCATTTTCCAAGGTCCAGCATGGGAGGGCGGCTGTCTCCTGTTGTAGGCCGCTCCCCCAGGGGCGGATGTGACATAGTCTTAGATTTTCCATTACAACTGCAAACTCCTGTGTCTCTTCCTGATGCTGTAATGCTACAGGCATTTTTAACAGAACACTCCTCTGCTCCGGTTTCACTTATTGACAGCCAGCAATCCGAAGCACAGCCCCAAATTGTAATCCACAGGAGAAAGAAAAAAAATAAAATTCTTCACCCCGTACAGCTTGGGGGCCTTTGTTACTTGGTGGCAGGCTTGTCGCTGAAGGTGTTGTATTTGCGGCAATTATCCTGCCGACTATGCCAAATGTAGGATAGGTGAGAGAGTGTAGCCAGCAGGGATGGAGGGGTGGCCCACTTCTTGCCGCCGACAGACACGAGACTGAGACAAGGGTTGTATTCAACAGGTCCGTCTTTATTGGCCGCCTCACTGACGACCACCGCAATTCTCCACAGGAATTTCACACTTCTTTTTTTCACAGACCCGAGTACCTTCACTTCTTATTTACATCGTCATGGCATCCTTTGTGGCTCTTCTCACTGTGGCTGCCCTAGGCCTATCCACTACAGCACTTCACCATTCCAAGTACGCCATCCGCTTGGTACCCTCAGACCGTCTACCTCTGCGGCTACTGCTACTGTCCTTTGGGCCACCCCCCATGACTGTCTCAACTGTCAGTTCCTCTGTGGAGCCTTTCTACTGTCTCTCTCTCTACAGCAGAACCTCCTTACTAGTGAGCTCCCCTGGCTGACTGGACTTTCCAGAACCTTCCCTCAACCTCTTATACTCCCAGTCCTGGTAGCTCCACCCACTATCACCTGACAGTTTCTTTGACCAATGGCAGCTACACAGTCAAACTCCTACAGTCCCCACTACCCTCTCATGGTCAAACTACAACACAGCACCCCTTTCTCTTTATGTCAGCGCTTTTGTATCTACACTGCGCTACCTCTCTGCCTCTTCCTACAGGCAGATCTATCCGTCAGTTCAACCTCCCTACACCCCCAGCTTTGGGCAGAGGGGAGGGATATGTGACAAATTCACTGCCAAAGTACTGGAGGGGAGATATGTATCACTGCAGTTGTTAGTGATAGAATCTGTTTAGTTTGTGACTATCTGCCATTTTTTTTGTGGTGTTCGGGCTGCTGGTCTTTTTCCTCTGGTGCTGGGTTTATCTTGGGTCAGGTGATTGTATCACTCTTTATTAACCTGCACCTGCCTCCCAGTCCTTGCTGGACAACAGTGTTAATCCGCTTGAGTTCTGGCTTGGTGCTTTGCTTTGCCTTCTGTGTGTCTAATTTGTGCAGTGCTGGGACCTCTGGTTCTGCTAGTCTTAGTTTCTCTTTTCAGCTGGTTTCTGCAGCCTTCTCTGTGTTTTCCATTAGGAGATGACCAGTTTTTGTACCCAGTCCTTAAATCTTTCAGGGACCCCCCTCCCCCTATCTATAGGTCTTCACTTGAGATTAACCTAGGAACGTCGGTGGGTCTATTCGCAAGGAATGGGTCACCCACGCCATTGTAGGGTATCAGCCTAGTCATAGTGCAGGATCAGTTTTCTCCCTTCTACCCTAGTCCTGTGTTGCAGATCCATAACAGTTAGCTTCAGTGATATGAGCCTAGGAAAATCCTCCAGAACACTAAATGATGAGAGGTGTTAATTGGCAATGTTTAGGGCTAGGTTGAGTGAACTTCTGTAGAGTGGGTGGAGTTCATAGGATAAATACACAGCTTATACTTAATACAAGTTCCAGAGCTGTGTTTTCATGATAAGAAAAGCTGAACTTTTTTGTTGTTTACTCCTTAGAGGACAGATTACTGCATCAACACGGACTGTGCCATACGTTATATTTTATTTTCCCATTAGGCCATAAAATCCGTGCTTGTTTTGCTAATGATGCACTGGTTTATGCAGTACCTTTAATAAACCAGTGGAAGGTTTGAAGAAACAGTGTTTCTGTGTCTACTTCTATGTGCAGCTGAGTGAGTTGCTCTAAAACAGTATCAATGCATTAAGTGGGCTTTTGAGCCAAGCCACTTTCACATGCAATTGGTACTGGCTGTGTTATACAGGTGGCAGATACCTTAAACTGCAATGATTAGAACTAGCTCCAATAACTGTAGTTTAATCCCTTAATCACAATGGTAGCATCTAAGCAGTTAGACAGAGGGAGGAACTCTATCTGTCACAGATTTGTCAGAGGCAGCAGACCGTTGCACTGCATCTGTCTGCAAAAGGTCTCAGCAGTTTGCTTTGCAGACTTGTGCTTGATCCTTCTGACGCTAGGACCCAGTGGCCACCTCCCTCAGCTCTAGTGGTCACACCTGGATCTGGGTGTTTATAACTCCCGGGTGTTTATAACTCCCAACTTGCTGTTGGGAGTTGTGGGTGATATTTTCTATTTGCACTTCTCTGTTGAGGATTGGAGCTGTAGCAGTCTGCTAGCATGCTCCTTGCAGTTTGGAGGGCGTTGGTGTTTCTCTCTGAGTCTACTCAAGCTAAGTGTATCCTATGTTTAGTTTATCCTAACTTTCTTTAGTGTTAGTGGGATTTCGGTACGGTCTGGCAAGGATTAGGTATCCTGCTCGATGATAGATACAAAACCTATTTAGTGTCTCTTAGGGCAGACAGGGTGATTCTAGACTTGCCTAGGGGTCTCCACTCCTCGCTTCCCTCATGTTGGGCCCCCATTCCCCTTATCCCTTTGTGTTGCACTTAGTCTGTCCTACACGGTTTTAAAAAGAAAAAAAAATGACATGTGGGTTTTTTTTGGGGGGGGTGTTTTTTCTATGTGGGTTTTTCTTTTTTTTTGCTGGATTCATGGATCCCTTTTCTATGCCAACACAGCAGCTGCAGAGGTTGGCACTGGAGGTGACTGACCTTCGTTCTGAGGTTCAGCAGCAACGGCAGCTCCTGGAGGCTCTTTTTGTGGGGTCCAGCTTGAACCCATAATTGCACTCCTAGACAGTTTTTCTGGAGGTAGGAACAAGTTTTTTGTGTTTAAAGAGGCATGCAAATTGTACTTTAAACTGTGAGTAGGAACTGTTATTTCACTGTTGCACGAGGAACCTCAGTCCTGGGTTTTTTCTCTACCACAGGATTCTATGTATCTACAGTCTGTGGAAGAGTTTTTCAGGGTCTTAGCCCTAATCTATGATGATCCTGACGATATTTCCTTCACTGAATCCAGGCTGAGTAGCATTGAGCAAGGAAATCGTTCACTAGAGACGTATAGCTCTGAATTCCGCAGGTGGTCAACTGATACCAAATGGAATGACCCAGCTCTCAGAAGCCAATTCCTTCAGGGCCTCACTGAAAGGTTAAAGGATGCATTAGCAGTGTATGAAACTCCAGTGTCTTTGGAGGCTGCCATGTCCTTGGCTATTAGGGTGTATAGACACCTGAGGGACAGATGGGTAAGACCATCTGCCTCTGAGCCCTCCTTCTAGGACAAGATTCCAGTGTTGGAGGGAAGATCTGGTGGTGAACCTATACTTGTAGAGTTAGAGGAACCAATGCAGTTGGGGGGGTGCGTTCATGTCATATGTTTCTGATGACATTTGACTGAAAAAGGGCGTATGTTTTTTTGTGGAAAGAAGGGACATTTTATGTCCTGAAATTCCAAAGCAAAAAGAGACTCAAATAATCTGTGGGAGCCTTGAGCTTGATGATCAAGCGGTGAATTCGTCTTCAACGTGCAATTCTCATCTGGTCCTGACAGCAGAGGTGGTGCTAGAGAGCAGGTCTGAAAAAATTTCTGTATTTCTAGTCAGTAGAGCTGGAGTCAGTATGGTGGATGCTGAGTTTACTAGAACTCATGGTTTTGTCTGCTCTAACTTGGCCAAACCTATTCTTATTTGCACCATCGACTCAGCACCACTTGCGCAGAGAACACTGATGCAAATTGTTCATAACATAAAACTGAAGGTGGGATCTTCGCATTATGAAACGATCATCCCTTGTTATGTCCTGAAGGGTCTCCACACTCCAGTGGTTCTGGGTTTGCCCTGGTTGGAGAAGCATAATAAAACATAAAATATATCTCTGTCAGAAGATTCCCTATATTGGAGGAACTGTGGATGTCGTTTGACCTGTGATCCGGGGGTGTCCATCTTTTTAGGATTGCATAAAAGTGCCACAGTTTTGTGCACTTCTCCACTCTTAAATTCAAATACCCCCCCTCCCTTATGAGCTCCACAGTGTACCTAAACCACATATTGCATCCACGTTCGGCATTTCTGAAGCAATGTGAACCCACCTAATTTAGGGGTGCATGCCTCCAGAACACAGGCTGACCATAACGTACTGGTGACTACAATGTACTGGTGACTACAATGTGCTGGTCACAATAATGGCAGTTTGCAATTTTCAATGGACTACATTCATTGCTGCTTGCTACTGAAACATACCCATGGAGTCATAATCGTCACTACACCTGTAGGTAAATTCCGCAAGGGGTATAGTTTGCCAAAATGAGGTCACTTGAGGGGGGATTCTGGTCTTCTAGCAATTAGGGGCTCTTTATATGGAATCTGCAAACTGTTCTTGGAAAATCTGCTCTCCAGGAGGCAAATAGCACTCCATTCCTCCCGAGTCTCTCCGTATGGCTAAGTAGTATTGTACAGCCACATATGGGGTATTGCCACGTTCAGTAGAAATTGTGGGACACATTTTGGAGACATTTTTCCCCACTTCTTGTGTGAAAATGTAAAATCTGTGGCTGAAACAAAATTTTGGTGGTACAAATGTAGTTATTTTTTCTTCATTGCCCAATGGTAAAAAATGCTGGGACACACCTGTGGTGTCCATATGATCACTGCACCTCCATTTGAATTCATTGAGTGGTGTAGTTTGTAAAATAGGCTGCCTGATAGCTGCATTGCTCTGTGCACACTGCTGTGCAGACTGCTTTTAACACAGCACTCATACTTTTATTCTTTTTTTTCAGCCCAGTTACTGAGCGTTCATTTTTTCCCACACCGTATAGAGCGGTACGCTCCTCACACACTACTGTGTACCAGCTGGTATCACGGACAAATACATGCTGACTATCTGTGCCTCCGGAAATAAATATGCGGAGATTTAAATTTTCCCCTACACCGTATTCAGCTGTCCGCTTCTGATACAGTACCATATATCTGCTGTTTGGATTACGGTCAAATCCATACTGAGACAGCGTCTGTGTGTGACTCCGGAAATATATTTATGGAGATTTAAAATTTCCCCTACACCGTATTCAGCGGTCCGCTTCTGATACAGTACCGTATATCTGCTGTTTGGATAACGGTCAAATCCATACTGAGACAGCGTCTGTGTGTGACTCCGGAAATATATATATGAAGATTTTAAATTTCCCCTACACCGTATTCAGCAATCCGCTTCTGATACAGTACCGTATATCTGCTGTTTGGATAACGGTCAAATCCATACTGAGACAGCGTCTGTGTGTGACTCCGGAAATATATACGGAGATTTAAATTTTTCCATACACCGTATAGAGCTGTACGCTCCTCACACACTACCATGTACCAGCTGGTATGACGGACAAATACATGTTGACTATCTGTGTGTGACTCCGGAAATAAATATACGGAGATTTAAATTTTCCCCTACAACGTATTCAGCTGTCCGCTTTTGATGCAGTACCGTATATCTGCTGTTTGGATTACGGTCAGATACATACTGGGAGAGCGTCTGGGTGTAACTAAGGAAATATAGAAAAGGAGATTTAAATTTTCCCCTACACTGTATACAGCTGTACGTTTCTGATACAGTACCGTATATCTGCTGTTTTGATTACAGTCAAATACATACTGGGAGAGCGCCTGGGTGTGACTAAGGGAATATATAAAAGGAGATTTAAATTTTCCCCTACACTGTATACAGCTGTACGTTTCTGACACAGTACCGTATATCTGCTGTTTGGATTACGGTCAAATACATACTGGGGGAGCGTCTGGGTGTGACTACGGAAATAAATACCGAGATTTAAATTTTCCTCTACACTGTATACAGCTAAATATCAAAAAATCCCCTAATATTGGGAAGCAAATATTAGCACAACTCAACAAACAATATAAATCATCAAAATTCCCTATCTCAACTATTAAGTAAGATTCAGGGATCAAGAGAGTTTTTGCAAAAGAATTAATTTTATTATACACAAAAATATTTACAAATCTAAAACAATCACAGAGTATCAATGTTAACGCAGGCAGTAATAAGTATAGGCAATCAATAATATGTAAGATACATCAAATCGTGTGAGAGGGGAGATAATAATAAATTGTTCTCCCTTTATTTATTCAAGAATAAATCGCATCTATTTGGTACAAATGCATTCAGAAATGCTGCAGTAAACGCTTTAATCTGGTATAAAGCAAGTGATAAAAAACATTTCTTTAGCCATAGTTTGGAAATAAACCCGCAAAAAATACGGGAGAAATCTGCTGCAGCAAAAGGCCAGACCGCTACTGCATGGTATGCACTGCAGGTAACGCGATTATTATCGCATAAAAAATGTTGTGCTGGCCATTTGGGCGGATAAACACTAACACCTCAACCACAAATAATAACCAATCAGTACTGCAGACTATCATCTACCATAATATGGCAAAGAGAAATAAAATTTAAAGTGCAATACAATTATCATAGCATAGCATAACCGGGATAAACCGCTGTAAAAGCTATGAAAACAAATTATTAATTGCTAGGTAAGATAAAGTGCATATTAATGCATATTAAATCTCAACTAGAGATGAATAAAGTGCATATCAATTGTCCTGCCACTAAACAGCGGGAATTAACCCGCTGTGATGAATAAGAAAGCAAGTACTAACTATTAACTATTGCATAAGATGCGTATTAAATATCTCAACCATAAGTATCAACAAACTAATACTGCCATCAGGCATATATTATAAGAGAGTGACACTTACGGTAAAAGTAACTGGGTGAAGCCTCCACTACTGCCTGCCGCCTCTTTTACAGGAGCCCCGGAATTAATATATATAGGGTCACTGAGCAATTAACAATGACACACAGTAGGTGTAGTCCTGCTTTAACACATGCGCAATGCCAAATCACCAGGTTACCTCATACAAAAGTCTAAAGATATGTGGCGCATGCGCTGATGTCTCCCGACTAGAAATGTGGAGATTCTCCTTTCACGCTCATAGGGAGCGAATGGATCCCGCTGCAAAGCAGCAGCATACCATGCGCGCACTCAGTGAGCATATCAGGAGATCTCAAGTAGGGAGAATCCTGGGCATGCGTACTCATTAGACTGAAGAAAAAGACCCAATAGTAAATAATATTGGAATATATGTGTACAGAAAAAACGTAAATAATAAATGAATTACGAAATATATAGTGAGTAATTTAACAGTGAAACTGGCATTAAAAATTAGTGCTCAAACAATTATTATAAAAGTGACAGAAAAACAGCATAATTTATGTGAATAATAATAAAAAGCATATTACTCAATAATAATAAAGAAGGACATAAAAATACAGTCTCCTGACATTCAATCCCTCAATTTAATAAGGGAGGAATCCTCAAGGTCAACATCTTCATAAGCCCAATGTTCTTTATTTTCTGTATAAAATAAACCTAGTCCACAGACAGGAACAGACTGAATAGAGGTAGGTCGGATGATGAGGCAACTATCATAAAAATACAAATGAAAAATAAAAATTAGTAAAACCGAAGCAACAATAAAAAACTACATACTCAATATGGAATATTTTTAAAGAAAGGATCCAAAACCATTGTTCTCATTTAGACCAACTGGTATCATCGTGTTAAGCCTATAAATCCATCTACTTTCCACCTGTGAAAGAATTTGAAAAAGATTTCCACCCCTCATGCCCAATGATACCTGATCAATTGCAAAGATACGAAGGCCATCTGCTCGAGAATGGTGAAACGCCCGAAAATGTCTCGGTAATGTCTTCAATTGTTCCAGATCTTTAGCCTCTTTAGATTTTTCTATGTCTCGAACATGCTCACGAATTCTAATTCTAAGTTCTCTTGTGGTCATTCCTATGTAAATTTTTTTGCAAGGACAACTTGCATAATATATCACACCCTTAGATGAGCACGTGAGACATTTTCTAATAGAAAAAGTTTTAGAGTGATCTGAATTTTGGAATTTGTTAATTTTTAGAGTATTGGAGCATGCTTTACAATTTCGGCATGGATAAAATCCTTGAAGTTCACCAAAGATGCCTTTTTGTACTTTTTCGTTGGGAGCTAAATGACTCCTCACAAGTAGATCAGAGAGATTTTAGATCTTTTAGCTGTAATACAGGGTCTAGTTGGTAGTGTCTTTTTCAAGATAGGATCTATTTGTAACACATGCCAGTGTTTGTTAATTATACCAGTAAGATTGTCCCATTGATCATTAAAGGGTGTGATTAAACGAACCTGATTGTTATCTCTAGGTTTAGGTTTTTTCTTATAGAGTAATTGATCCCTAGGAATTTCTTGTACCCTGTTGTAGGCTCTGCGGATCTGCCTGTGCCCATATCCTCTTTCTCTAAATCTAGAATATAGATCTGCCGCTTGATTTTGATATGTCTTATCTGAGGAACAAATTCTCTTGGCTCGCAAATATTGCCCTACTGGAATTGAACGTATAGTAGATTTTAAATGAGAGGACTTGGCGTGTAAAATTGAATTGGTAGCCGTGGGTTTTCTGTATATATCAGTGGATATAAATCCATCGATATTTACTGAAATAGCAATATCCAAAAAACTGACTCTTTTTCCATATGAGTAAGTGAGTCTAATATTCATGTTGTTGTCATTTAGTGCAGCCATGAATATTTTCAATTCATCTACCGAACCCTCCCATACAAACATCACATCATCTATATATCTCATCCAGTTATGAGCCTTTTCTATATTGATAATGGGGGAGCACTGAAAAATTTCCCTCTCCCAGAAGCCTAAAAATAAATTGGCATAAGCCGGAGCACATGCCGCCCCCATGGCTGTGCCTTGTGTTTGCAAAAATATTTGTTCTTTAAATAAAAAACAATTGTGCGTCAGAATGAATTCTAACATAATTGCTATAAGGGCTGCCAAAGGGGGATCCAAATTGCTGTTTCTCAAAAACCATGCAGTGGCTCTAAGTCCCTGATCATGGCGGATGGAAGTATATAACGCCTCCACATCAGCCGTGACTAGAATCATATTATCGTCCAAATGTAACTGATCTAGCCTCCGTAAGGCCGCAGTTGTATCTAAAATGTGGGAGGGCAAAGTGAACACCAAGGGTTTAAGATAGTAGTCAACTATCTGATAAATTACTTCATTGAGTCCTTCTTTTCCGGACACTATAGGACGGCCAGGCGGATCCTCAATATTTTTATGTAGTTTTGGGATCAAATATAAAGTGGGCATTTTAGGTTTCAAAGATTGTACAAAATCCAATAAAGATTTAGGGATAATCCCTTTCTCGTAGGCTTCTAAAAGAATATCATTTAGTTCTTTATGATAAACAGGAAGGGGACTATAAGCCAATTTTTTATAGCAATTAGTGTCGGACAACAATGTGTGAGCCTGTTTTTCATATAGAATACGTGGCCACAAAACTAAATTGCCACCTTTGTCGGCTCTTTTGAAGATTACATCTTTCCAATCTTGCATTTCAATAAAAGCTTTTCTATCACTCTTGGTGGTTGGACTAATATGATAATTTTTCTTAAGTTCCTCTAGATCATGGGTAACCAATCTGACAAAAGTCTCAACTGCTGAGCAGGTACTGAGATTTGGAAATTTTTTTGATTTGTTAAATAAGGAAACGGGAAAAGAACTCACCGCTTCCACAGGATTGCTTTCTTCTGCTAAGGATTCTAGAATCTCAAGGGCAGCTTTCTCTTCTTCAGAGTCAAGTGAAAGTCCCATGATATTTTTCTCATGGAATCTCTTTAATATCAATTTTCTCGCAAATAAATGAACATCTTTTATGACCGTGAAAGGATCTAATTGTTGAGATGGAGAAAAAGATAAACCTTTTTCTAACAGTTCTATCTGTTCATTAGATAAAATATGCGAAGATAGATTGATTACCTTAGGCTTGTCATTTCTCCTAGTGCCAGAATTAGATTGATGTCTTGGAATTCCTCTACCTCTACCACCGTATCTTGTTTTGATACGTCTGGGAGTATAATACTCCCTTTCATGAATCGAAGTGGTATTGCTAGATATAGAAGAAACCGAAGACACAGATGAACTTCTTATCTCAGATTGCTTCTGGTCATCTACTGAGATTTTACTTTGCCAACGGAAGACTTTTTTATTATCATAATCCAATAGATCACGTTGATATTTTTTCATTTTATTTTTGCTGATCTGCTGTTCCCATTTTTCCATATCATGGTTAAGATCCTGATAAAATTTATCCAGAACCTCTTTAGATAATTTAGCTGCCAAATCATCTTGTAATTTGTTCAACTCAATGTCTAATAGAGTTGAGCGATACCATCCGATACTTCAAAGTATCGTATCGGATGGTATCGGCCGATCTTTAAAAAAAGTATCGGTATCGCCGATTCCGATACCGGAAGTCCCATTCAAGTCTATGGGACTTCCGGTATCGGAATAAGAAAAACCCTTTCCTGCCCTTGTACAGCCTCTCTGGGGTCTGTACGGGCCTTTCGGGGGGCTGTGCCGGCCTGCCAGGGGGTCTGTGCAGGCTCCGGTGGTCTGTGCCGGCCTGCCGGTGGTCTGTGCAGGCTCCGGGGGGCTGTGCCGGCCTGCCGGGGGGCTGTGCCGGCCTGCCGGGGGGCTGTGCCGGCCTGCCAGGGGGTCTGTGCAGGCTCCGGTGGTCTGTGCCGGCCTGCCGGTGGTCTGTGCAGGCTCCGGGGGGCTGTGCCGGCCTGCCGGGGGGCTGTGCCGGCCTGCCGGTGGTCTGTGCAGGCTCCGGGGGTCTGTGCAGGCATCGTCCGATGGGACTACAAGTCCCATCGGGCGATGCCTGCTACCATGACAGTGATTGACACATTAGCCAATGATGGGACAGTAGTAGTCCCATCATCCGGCTAATGTGTTAAATGTAAAAAAAAAAAAAAAAAAAATTACATGCTACATTCATACTACATACTACATACATGCTACATTCATACTACATACTACATACATACTACATATATACTACATGCATGCTACATATATACTACATGCATGCTACATACATACTACATATATACTACATGCATGCTACATACATACTACATATATACTACATGCATGCTACATACATACTACATGCTACATGCATGCTACATACATACTACATACATGCTACATATATACTACATACATACTACATATATACTACATGCATGCTACATATATACTACATGCATGCTACATACATACTACATATATACTACATGCATGCTACATACATACTACATGCTACATGCATGCTACATACATACTACATACATGCTACATATATACTACATACATACTACATATATACTACATGCATGCTACATATATACTACATGCATGCTACATACATACTACATTTATACTACATGCATGCTACATACATACTACATGCTACATGCATGCTACATACATACTACATACATGCTACATATATACTACATACATACTACATATATACTACATACATACCACATACATACTACATGCATGCTACATATATACTACATGCATGCTACATACATACTACATATATACTACATGCATGCTACATACATACTACATGCTACATGCATGCTACATACATACTACATACATGCTACATATATACTACATACATACTACATATATACTACATGCATGCTACATATATACTACATACATACTACATATATACTACATGCATGCTACATATATACTACATACATACTACATATATACTACATACATGCTACATATATACTACATGCTACATACATACCACATACATACTACATACATGCTACATATATACTACATGCATGCTACATACATACTACATATATACTACATGCATGCTACATACATACTACATGCTACATGCATGCTACATACATACTACATACATACTACATGCTACATACATACCACATATATACTACATACATACAATACATTCATACAATACATACATAGACATACGGTACATATAACATAGAGTAACATACTTACCAATACTTGTCACATTGTTCCCCGAAGCCATTGTCGTCTACGGAATAAATATTAACATAACAAACCACAAAAATACTCACCCACGATCCGAAGCAGTCCACGAGTGTGTCCCACGACGATCTTGGGTAGAGAACTGCAGCATCAGCTGATGCTGCCGTTCTCTACGGGCTGCAGGAATCCAATGACGGAAGGTAGGTATCCTTCCGCACTGTATTCCTCCGCCACTTAAAAAAAAAAAAGTCCCTAGTCTCACTTTATGCCATTGCTGTGTGGGAATTTCCCACACAGCAATGGCATAAAGTGAGACTAGGGACTTTTTTTTTTTTAAGTGGCGGAGGAATACAGTGCGGAAGGATACCTACCTTCCGTCATTGGATTCCTGCAGCCCGTAGAGAACGGCAGCATCATCTGATGCTGCAGTTCTCTACCCAAGATCGTCGTGGGACACACTCGTGGACTGCTTCGGATCGTGGGTGAGTATTTTTGTGGTTTGTTATGTTAATATTTATTCCGGAAAGACAATGGCTTCGGGGAACAATGTGACAAGTATTGGTAAGTATGTTACTCTATGTTATATGTACTGTATGTCTATGTATGTATTGTATGAATGTATTGTATGTATGTAGTATATATGTGGTATGTATGTAGCATGTAGTATGTATGTAGTATGTATGTAGCATGCATGTAGCATGTAGTATGTATGTAGCATGCATGTAGTATATATGTAGTATGTATGTAGCATGCATGTAGCATGTATGTAGTATGTATGTGGTATGTATGTAGCATGTAGTATATATGTAGCATGCATGTAGTATATATGTAGTATGTATGTAGTATGTATGTAGCATGTATGTAGTATATATGTAGTATGTATGTAGTATATATGTAGCATGCATGTAGTATATATGTAGTATGTATGTAGTATATATGTAGCATGCATGTAGTATATATGTAGTATGTATGTAGTATATATGTAGCATGTATGTAGTATGTATGTAGCATGCATGTAGCATGTAGTATGTATGTAGCATGCATGTAGTATGTATGTAGCATGCATGTAGTATATATGTAGCATGCATGTAGTATGTATGTGGTATGTATGTAGCATGTAGTATATATGTAGCATGTAGTATGTATGTAGTATGTATGTAGTATGTATGTAGCATGCAGTATGTATGTAGTATGTATGTAGTATGTATGTAGTATGTATGTAGTATATATGTAGTATGTATGTAGCATGCATGTAGTATGTATGTAGCATGTATGTAGTATATATGTAGTATGTATGTAGCATGTAGTATGTATGTAGTATTTTTTTTTTTTTTTTTAACATTTAACACATTAGCCGGATGATGGGACTACTACTGTCCCATCATTGGCTAATGTGTCAATCACTGTCATGGTAGCAGGCATCGCCCGATGGGACTTGTAGTCCCATCGGACGATGCTTGCACAGACCCCCGGACATCAGCACAGCCCCCCGGCAGGCCGGCACAGCCCCCCGGCAGGCCGGTACAGACCCCCACAGGGTGCACAGCCCCCCGGCAGGCCGGCACAGCCCCCCGGCAGGCCGGCAGAGACCCCGGGCAGTCCACACAGCCCCCCGGCAGGCCGGCACAGCCCCCCGGCAGGCCGGCAGAGACCCCCGGAAGGCCCGAAATGACGGCGCATCATGATGCGCACACACCGCGCATCATGATGACGTCAGGCCGTCAATCAACTGAACTTCCGATTCCGATGCCGAATTCCGATATTGAAAAAATATCGGAAGTCGGTATCGGAATTCCGATACAGCAAGTATCGGCCGATACCCGATACTTGCGGTATCGGAATGCTCAACACTAATGTCTAATTCTTCCAAGATGGAGGTATTTTTAATATTAATAATCTCCATAAAGGACATAGAGCATGCTGAGGAAACACTTTCCCATTTGGAGATTAGTTCAGTATTGTCCAAATTAAAAGTAGGGTACAATTGTATCCGCAGGCCACGTGGGATTATTTTTTGTTTAATATAATTGTCTAGGGATGTTTTAGTCCACCAGATCCTAGTTTTTTTATTAATCAGGTTTTTGTATCTAATCATTAGTTCCTTGTCATCATGTTGAGTATTGTTAAAACTAGCCATTGAACTCTGTTTAAATAAATCCGATGCTTTATCCTGCCAGACCTTTTCTCTGGCTTTGAAATCCATCATAGGGAATTAAACTGTAGTGAAACAGAAAATATACCATAAATATCAAAAAATCCCCTAATATTGGGAAGCAAATATTAGCACAACTCAACAAACAATATAAATCATCAAAATTCCCTATCTCAACTATTAAGTAAGATTCAGGGATCAAGAGAGTTTTTGCAAAAGAATTAATTTTATTATACACAAAAATATTTACAAATCTAAAACAATCACAGAGTATCAATGTTAACGCAGGCAGTAATAAGTATAGGCAATCAATAATATGTAAGATACATAAAATCGTGTGAGAGGGGAGATAATAATAAATTGTTCTCCCTTTATTTATTCAAGAATAAATCGCATCTATTTGGTACAAATGCATTCAGAAATGCTGTAGTAAACGCTTTAATCTGGTATAAAGCAAGTGATAAAAAACATTTCTTTAGCCATAGTTTGGAAATAAACCCGCAAAAAATACGGGAGAAATCTGCTGCAGCAAAAGGCCAGACCGCTACTGCATGGTATGCACTGCAGGTAACGCGATTATTATCGCATAAAAAATGTTGTGCTGGCCATTTGGGCGGATAAACACTAACACCTCAACCACAAATAATAACCAATCAGTACTGCAGACTATCATCTACCATAATATGGCAAAGAGAAATAAAATTTAAAGTGCAATACAATTATCATAGCATAGCATAACCGGGATAAACCGCTGTAAAAGCTATGAAAACAAATTATTAATTGCTAGGTAAGATAAAGTGCATATTAATGCATATTAAATCTCAACTAGAGATGAATAAAGTGCATATCAATTGTCCTGCCACTAAACAGCGGGAATTAACCCGCTGTGATGAATAAGAAAGCAAGTACTAACTATTAGCTATTGCATAAGATGCGTATTAAATATCTCAACCATAAGTATCAACAAACTAATACTGCCATCAGGCATATATTATAAGAGAGTGACACTTACGGTAAAAGTAACTGGGTGAAGCCTCCACTACTGCCTGCCGCCTCTTTTACAGGAGCCCCGGAATTAATATATATAGGGTCACTGAGCAATTAACAATGACACACAGCAGGTGTAGTCCTGCTTTAACACATGCGCAATGCCAAATCACCAGGTTACCTCATACAAAAGTCTAAAGATATGTGGCGCATGCGCTGATGTCTCCCGACTAGAAATGTGGAGATTCTCCTTTCACGCTCATAGGGAGCGAATGGATCCCGCTGCAAAGCAGCAGCATACCATGCGCGCACTCAGTGAGCATATCAGGAGATCTCAAGTAGGGAGAATCCTGGGCATGCGTACTCATTAGACTGAAGAAAAAGACCCAATAGTAAATAATATTGGAATATATGTGTACAGAAAAAACGTAAATAATAAATGAATTACGAAATATATAGTGAGTAATTTAACAGTGAAACTGGCATTAAAAATTAGTGCTCAAACAATTATTATAAAAGTGACAGAAAAACAGCATAATTTATGTGAATAATAATAAAAAGCATATTACTCAATAATAATAAAGAAGGACATAAAAATACAGTCTCCTGACATTCAATCCCTCAATTTAATAAGGGCGGAATCCTCAAGGTCAACATCTTCATAAGCCCAATGTTCTTTATTTTCTGTATAAAATAAACCTAGTCCACAGACAGGAACAGACTGAATAGAGGTAGGTCGGATGATGAGGCAACTATCATAAAAATACAAATGAAAAATAAAAATTAGTAAAACCGAAGCAACAATAAAAAACTACATACTCAATATGGAATATTTTTAAAGAAAGGATTCAAAACCATTGTTCTCATTTAGACCAACTGGTATCATCGTGTTAAGCCTATAAATCCATCTACTTTCCACCTGTGAAAGAATTTGAAAAAGATTTCCACCCCTCATGCCCAACGATACCTGATCAATTGCAAAGATACGAAGGCCATCTGCTCGAGAATGGTGAAATGCCCGAAAATGTCTCGGTAATGTCTTCAATTGTTCCAGATCTTTAGCCTCTTTAGATTTTTCTATGTCTCGAACATGCTCACGAATTCTAATTCTAAGTTCTCTTGTGGTCATTCCTATGTAAATTTTTTTGCAAGGACAACTTGCATAATATATCACACCCTTAGATGAGCACGTGAGACATTTTCTAATAGAAAAAGTTTTAGAGTGATCTGAATTTTGGAATTTGTTCATTTTTAGAGTATTGGAGCATGCTTTACAATTTCGGCATGGATAAAATCCTTGAAGTTCACCAAAGATGCCTTTTTGTACTTTTTCGTTGGGAGCTAAATGACTCCTCACAAGTAGATCAGAGAGATTTTTAGATCTTTTAGCTGTAATACAGGGTCTAGTTGGTAGTGTCTTTTTCAAGATAGGATCTATTTGTAACACATGCCAGTGTTTGTTAATTATACCAGTAAGATTGTCCCATTGATCATTAAAGGGTGTGATTAAACGAACCTGATTGTTATCTCTAAGTTTAGGTTTTTTCTTATAGAGTAATTGATCCCTAGGAATTTCTTGTACCCTGTTGTAGGCTCTGCGGATCTGCCTGTGCCCATATCCTCTTTCTCTAAATCTAGAATATAGATCTGCCGCTTGATTTTGATATACAGTACCATATATCTGCTGGTATTTTTGGTACATTTTCCCAAACATGAGGAAGTTAGGTGGAAGAGGCCGCAATCGTGGGCGGGGGGCAGCTTGTACTGATAGCGGTGGTTGCGCATCTGCTGGTTATGCCAAAAGCACAACAGCAGCTAAGGCAGGATGTGTTGATCCTGCGTCATCGTCTGGCTCAAGAAGGCCTGGTAGGCTCCCTTTTCTGGGAGTAGGTAAACCGCTTTTAAAGCCAGAGCAGCAGGAACAGGTTTTGGCTTACATTGAAGAAACAGCCTCCAGCTCTGTCGCCTCCTCTTCTGAAGTGTCCAAAAATGCAAGCACTGAGTTGTTAGTGCCGGCTTCTAGTCAGGAACAACACCTTTCCTTGTGTCCTTCACCCCCACCAAAAGTGAAGGATGCGGCAGGCCACACTTCTGATTACTCCATGGAGCTCTTTTCACATACCATGGGTTACTAAGTCAAATTCTGAATTCACCAGTCCAAGATGAATTTGACATGGAGTGCTCTGATGCACAGCCACTGCTAGATGATTCTGCTGGTACATTCACCCACAGCACTATATTGCCCTTGCAGTCTACTTAGCCAGAATCTGACCCTGATGAAACTCAGGTGCCCCTACTATACCACCTTACACGGTGACACAGAGGAAGGTGCAGCTGAAATTGAAGAGGAGGTGATGGATGACCCAGTTGTTGACCCGGATTGGCATCCATTGGGGGAAGAGGGGGGCGCTGGCAATAGCTCAGAAGAGGAGGAGGATCCGCAGCAGGCATTGACATCGCAGCAGCGGTTGTCTGGCAGGCCTGTAGCTGTCCAAAAATGTGGTAAAAAGAGATGCAGGACAGCTTGCCCAGAAGGTCAAATTGGCACAGCGTGCAAGCCGTGAAAATTTATACCATAGTAGGAAGAGTGCAGTGTGGCACTTTTTTTACCAAAATCCTATAGATGAGGCAAAAGTTATCTGTAAGAAGTGCGGAAGGACCTTTAGTCGAGGGAAAAATCTCCAAAATTTGAATACCAGTTGCATGCTTAGACATTTAATCACCATACACTTGCAAGCTTGGACGGACTACAAAACCTCAGGTAGCACATGTGCACCTGCTCCGACTGAAGGTAGCCAGCAATGCTCTATTGCTTCCCTCATTGTAAGCCGACCAGTAAGCACACCGCTGGCAAGAAATGTTGAGGTGTCGTCGCAAGGCCAAAGCAGTCAGGGAATTACAATGTTTTTGCAATGAAAGACAATCTAGGCCATCACCACCTGCACCACCACCATCACCAACCCCCTCTCAGTCCATCAGGTCCACCACTAGTTCCCCCATATGCAGCTCCCAAGTCCAGCTCACCCTAGCAGACACTCTGAATAGGACAAGAAAATACTCATCCTCTCATTCGCGTACACTGGCTTTGAACGCCTACATTGCCAAACTGATCTCATTAGAGATGATGCCCTTCCATTTGGTTGAAAGCGCAGCGTTCTGAGAGCTCATGGCCTACGCTGTCCCACACTATGACCTACCCAGTCGGCACTTCTTTTCTAGTAAAGCCATCCCTGCCCTTCACCTGCATGTGAAAGACTGCATTGTCCATGCACTCAAACAATCAGTGAGTGGAAAGGTGCACCTCACAACAGATGCATGGGCCAGTAGGCATGGCCAGGGCCGCTATGTGTCCATCACTGCGCACTGGGTTAATGTGGTGGATGCAGGCTCCACAGGGGACAGCGGAGGTGGAACAATGCTGCCTAGCCCACGGTACAGGAAACAGTTGGCTGTAGGCATTCGACCCTCCTCCTCCAGAAGTGAAAGCCCGTCGACAGAGCACAGTCGCACGAGCACTCCATCCACAGCTGCCAGTGTCCCACTATCGAACAGCTAGTGGTAAGCGTCAGCAGGCTGTTTTAAAGATGATGTCTTTGGGCGACAAAAGACACACCATGGAGGTACTGGCCGACTACTTGCAGCGAGAAACTGATTCATGGGTAGGCAGTCTACATCTTGAGCCAGGCAAGGTAGTCAGTGATAA
This sequence comes from Dendrobates tinctorius, assembly GCF_039654945.1. Lineage (NCBI taxonomy): Eukaryota > Metazoa > Chordata > Amphibia > Anura > Dendrobatidae > Dendrobates > Dendrobates tinctorius. Next base: position 2,584,374 of record NW_027361687.1, on the reverse strand, counting down.
CGGCCATAATTTTGTGGCGGCCATAGCCCTTGCAAAACTCAGACACATACCTTGCCTGGCTCACACCTTGAACCTGGTGATGCAGTGCTTCCTAAATAATTATCCGGCGTTAACAGCCCTGCTCCATAAGGTGCGAAGACTGTGCTAGCACATCCGTCACTTGCCCGTAGACTTCAGTCGTATGCAGAGGCTGCAGCGATCCCTCAACCTCCCCAAGTACCGCCTAATCATAGACGTTGCAACAAGGTGGAACTCCACCATGCACATGGTTGAGAGGCTGTGCGAAGAGAGGCAGGCTGTAAAGCATTTGTGGGAGGATACACGTGCAGGCAGTTTGAGGGCAGAAATGGAGTTGTCGGGTGTGCAATGATCAAAGCTGAAAGACCTCTATAAAGTCGTTCAGTTTTTTGAGGAATGCACACGGCTGGTAAGCGCAGACGACGCCATCATAAGCATGAGCATCCCACTTATGCGTCTGTTCATGCAAACTTTGATGCACATTAAGGATCAGGCATCTGCAGAGGAGGAGGAGGGAAGCCTTGATGACAGTCAGCCATTGTCTGCTCAGGGAACAGTCCTGGACGAGGAGGAGGATGAGGGGGATGATTATTTTGGGGAGGAGGATGCTTCTTGGGGGGCAAGAGAAAATGTTGGCTTGTTAAGGTCAGGTACAAGGTTTGTACGTGACTGGAGGGATGTGGATTTGGCAGAAAGTGCTCCTCCACCTGCCACTGTCAGTGCGTCATTGACACCTGGAACATTGGCCCACATGTGTGATTATCTCTTGCAGATCCTAAAAAGGTTCCCCCGCATTGTCAGAATTATGAATGATGACGACTACTGGTTGGCCAGCATCCTCGATCCATGATATAAAGGCAAATTACAGAACATCATGCCACAGGAGAACCTAGAGCTAATATTGGCGAACAAACAAGCAACTCTGGTAAACCGTTTGTTAGAGGCATTCCCAGCACATAGCAGCGGTGCAGGCTCTACCACGAGCCGTACTGGGCCAATTGGAAGAGGTGTTAGTGATGCACACAGCCGAACTGGAATTGTAGACAGTGGCTTCATGACCATGTTGTGGACTGATTTCTCGAGGACCACTCACACGACTGATAATACTGAATCAATTGCAACAGACAGGAGACAGCAGTTGTCAACTTTGGTTCAAAATTACCTCTCTTCCCCTATCGATGTTCTCCCTCACAGTTCATTCCCCTTTGACTACTGGGCCTGTAAACTGGACACCTGGCCTGAATTGGCACAATATGCCTTACAGGAGCTCGCTTGCCCTGCTGGTAGCGTGCTATCAGAAAGAATCTTCAGTGCTGCTGGAGCAATCCTGACAGAAAGAAGGACCCGGCTGTCGACCCAAACTGTTGATGATCTCACCTTCGTTAAAATGAACCACGCATGGGTTTCAGAGGATTTTGTCCCACCTTCCCCTGATGACACATAGGTTGCCAGGAAAATGGCTCGCTAAGTCCTCCTCTTCCTCCGACTTCTCCAATTCCTCCTTTTGCAGCTGTTGAACGTCCAGCCTACACCTCAATAAATGCCAGTTTTTCCACCTCCCTAACTGGGATGTCCCCCCCACAGGGCCGGCGTCAGCAACTGGTGCACCCGGGCAAGTCCCTGAGCAGGTGGGGGGACCACTCGTGTGCGACGGCACTGGCACAGGGCCCCTCACAGTAGGCTGGTGTCTGATGGTGGGGGGCCCACTCGCTATTACAGACACAGTCGTACTATGAGGGTCCCTGTGCCAGCGCGGTCGCCCATGAGTGGGCCCCCCTGCTTAGAGCACCAGCACTTGCAATACTTACCTCTCCCTGCTCCACCTCTGTGACCTCTTCCACGTTTCCTGACAGAGACATTCAGGTCAGAGAGTACGATGATGTCACGTCTGTATGCCCTCTGCCTGAACAGTCCAAGTGCACAGACCTGTAAGATGGCGACGCTGAGGAGTCTAGAGTAGAGCAGTTCCCAGCGAGGAGAGGCATTTCGTTTTTTGTAATGATTGGAGCAATATATGGGGAGCATTATACACTGGAGAATTATATATGGTGCCCATCATACACTTGAGCATCATAGATATGGCCCATTATACACTGGAGCATCGTATGGGGCCCATTACATATGGAGCATTATATGGGTCCATCATATACTGAAGCATTATAAATGGGGCCCATCATACACTAGAGCATCATCCATGGTGCCCATCGTACACTGGAGCATCATATACGGGGCCCATTATACACTTGAGCATTATAAATGGGGCCCATTATATATGGAGCATTATACACTGTTTGCATAATTATTATTAGGCAAGTTGTATTTGTGAGGATTCTTTTTATTATTGAACAACTATGTTGTCAATCAACCGAAAAGACTCATAAATTTCAAAGGTTCCTATTTTTGGAAGTTGGAGTGGGTTTTTTTTAGATTTAGCTATCTTAGGAGTATATCTGTTTGTGCAGGTAACTATTACTGTGCATAATAATTAGGCAACTTAATAAAAACCAAATATATACCCATCTCACTTGTTTGTTTTCACCAGGTAAACCAATATAACAACACAAAATTTAGAAATAAACATTTCTGACATTCAAGACCCAAAAAAAAGGGACCAACAGAGCCAGCTTTCTTTACGATGACACTCAAAAGCCTTCCATCCATAGAGTCTGCCAGTTGCTTGATCTGTTAACGATCAACATTGCGCGAAGCAGCCAACACAGCCTCCCTGACACTGTTCTGAGAGGTGTAATGTTTTCACTCCCTGTAGATCTCACATTTTAGGAGGGACCACAGGTTCTCTATGGGGTTCAGATCAGGTGAACAAGGGGGCCATGTCATTACTTTTTCTTTTAGACCTTTAATGGCCAGCCACGCTGTGGAGTATTTGAATGCATGTGATGGAGTATTGTCCTGCATGAAAATCATGTTTTTCTTGAATAATACCGACTTCTTCCTGTAACACTGCTTGAAGAAGGTGTCTTCCAGAAACTGACAGTAGGTCTGGGAGTTGAGCTGCACTCCATCCTCAACCCGAAAAGGTCCCACAAGTTCATATTTGATGATACCAGCCCATACCAGTACCCCACCTCCACCTTGCTGGCGTCTGAGTCAGAGTGGAGCTCTCTGCCTTTACTGATCCAACCTCGGGCCCATCCATCTGGCCCATCAAGAGTCACTCTCATTTCATCAGTCCATAAAACCTTACAAAAATCTGTCTTAACATATTTCTTGGCCCAGTCTTGACGTTTTATCTTATGTTTCTTGTTCAAAGGTAGTCGTTTTCCAGCCTTCCTTACCTTGGCCATGTCCCTGAGTATGGCACACCTTGTGCTTTTTGATACTCCAGTAACGTTACAGCTCTGAAATATGGCAAAACTGGCATCAAATGGCATCTTGGCAGCTTCACGCTTGATTTTCCTCAATTCATGGGCAGTTATTTTGAGCCTTTTTTTATCAACACGCTTCTTGCGACCCTGTTAGCTATTTGACATGAAACGCTTGATTGTTCAGTGATCACGCTTCAAAAGTTTGGCAATTTCAAGACTGCTGCATCCCTATGCAAGACATCGCACAATTTTTCAGAGTCCATCAAATCTCTCTTCTGACCCATTTTGCCAAAGGAAAGGAAGTTACCTAATAATTAAGCACACCTTATAAAGGTTGTTTATGTCATTAGACCACACACCCCTCATTACAGAGATGCAAATAACCTGATTTACATAATTGGCAGCTGGCTTTCAAGCCTATACAGCTTGGAGTAGGACAACATGTATAAAAGGGATGATGTGATCAAAATACTCATTTGCCTTATAATTGTGCACACAGTGTATAGGCCCATCATACACTGGAGCATCTTATGGGGCCCATTATATACTGGAGTATCATATGGGGTTCATTATTTATGGGGCATCATATAGGGTATGAAGCATTATATGGAGCACATATGAGGCCTATTCTGTATGGAGCATTATATGGAGCCCATTCTGTATGGAGTAATATATGGGGCCCACTCATTATACTGTATGGAGCAATATGTGGGGCTCATTCTACTCTATGGGGACCGTCCTATACTGTGTGGCACATTATATGGGGACCATCATATACTGTAGAATTATGTGGACCTCATCATATACTGTATCTATATATATAAGAGGCATCGTGATTACTCGCTAATCCCGCTCCCTGCACAGTAGCTCCGCCCCTCACCACATTACCACACATAATCCCGCCCCCCACCACATTACCACACACACAATACTGCCCCCCCACCACATTACCACATACAATCCCGCCCCCCCACCACATTACCACACATAATCCCACCCTCCACAACATCACCACACACAATCCCACCCCCCACCACATTACCACACATAATCCTGCCCCCCACCACACCACCACACATAATCCCGCTCCCCTACCACATCACCACACATAATCCCGCCTCCCACATCACCACGCACAATCCCGGCCCCCCACCACATCACCACTCACAATCCCGCCCCCACCACATTACCACACATAATCCCGCCCCCCACCACATTACTACACATTATCCCACCCCCACCACATCACCACACATAATCCCGCCCCCCACCACATCACCACACATAATACCGCCCCCCACCACATTACCACACATAATCCCGCCCCCCCACCACATTACCACAAATAATCCTGCCCCCCACCACATCACCACACATAATCCTGCCCTCCCACCACATTACCACACATAATCCCGCCCCCCTAACACATTATCACACATAATCTCGCCCCCAACCACATTACCGCTCATAATCCCACCCCCCACCACATTACCGCTCATAATCCCGCCCCTCACCACATTACTGCACATAATCCCGCCCCCGCCACATCACCACACATAATCCCACCCCCCACCACATCACCACACATAATCCTGCCCTCCCACCACATTACCACACATAATCCCGCCCCCCTAACACATTATCACACATAATCTCGCCCCCCAACCACATTACCGCTCATAATCCCACCCCCACCACATTACCGCTCATAATCCCGCCCCTCACCACATTACTGCACATAATCCCGCCCCGCCACATTACCACACATAATCCCTCCCCCCACCACATTTCCACTTATAATCTCGCCCCCCACCACATCACACATAATCCCGCCCCCCCACCACATTACCACACATAATCCCGCCCCCCACCACATTACAGCTCATAATCCCGCCCCCCACCACATTACCACTCATAATCCCGCCCCCCCAAAATGCACATCTTACTGAATCCAGTTTGCTTTCGATTCTACACTGAATAAAATGTATCATTAGTATTATTCAGATTTTTGTTGATTATTATTGTTATTAACTTCATTTTAATTTAATTTACCACCTGCGTAAGCACTATTGAATGTTGTCTAGTGTTGAGCATTCAGATACCGCAATTATCGGGTATCGGCCGATATTCGCTGCATCGGAAATCCGATACCGAGTACCGATATTTTTTCAATATCGGATACCGGAATAGGAAGTCCCCATAATGCAATGAGCCACTATTGTGGCTGTGATTGGCTGCTGAAATGATGTCATCATGATGCGCAGTTTGTGCGCATCATGATGCGCGGTCTGTGCCGACTGCGGGGGGGTCTGTGCCGACTGTCGGGGGTCTGTACGGGCCTCTCGGGGGTCTGTACAGGCCTGTCGGGGGCCTGTGCCGGCTGCCGGTGGTCTGTACGGGCCTCTCCGGGGCCTGTACCAGCTGTTGGGGGCCTGTGCCGACTGCCGGTGGTCTGTACGGGCCTCTCGGGGGCCTGTGCCGGCTGCCGGGGGCCTGTGCCGGCCTGCCGTGGGTCTTGTGTGTGCGCAGGCATCGTCCGATGGGACTACAAGTCCCATCGGGCGATGCCTGCTACAATGACAGTGATTGACACATTAGCCAATGATGGGACAGTAGTAGTCCCATCATCCGGCTAATGTGTTGAATGTAAAAAAAACATACTACATACATACTACATATATACTACATTCATACAACATACATACATACTACATACATACTACATATATACTACATTCATACAACATACATACATACTACATACATACTTCATATATACTACATTCATACAACATACATATATACTACATACATGCTACATATATACTACATTCATAAAACATACATACTACATACATACTTCATATATACTACATTCATACAACATACATATATACTACATACCACATACATGCTACATATATACTACATACATACAACTGTAAGGATTCGACTCGCTTAGGTGCAGCGGGAGTCAAACATGAGGCACGTTCCTTTAAAATTTCACAGGGTTTATTACTCCATAAACCATAGACAGCACATAAACAGTCCTTAGCTGGGATGTGTTTCCTCAGGTCCAGTGCACCCAGGCCAGGGCAATGTCCAGAGCAGCGCTCTATCTGCAGCCGCAGACACAGGAAGGCTCCTCCTTCCTTGGAACACAGACCACTCTCTGTAGTGTCCCACCTGGACACATGGAAGTCTGTCCACACTGACAGACTCCCTCACACAATCTCCTCTCACATGTGCCAAACACCTCCATTACATAGCCCTGTAACCACATCCACAGGTGATCACATGGCTATGACATCACTAAAGGTTGTATTGCACATAGACACACACAGGCTTCCCTGACACAGTGTAACAGAAAGATCAGCAGTACCTCTGCTGATCAATACACCCTGGAGCCTGCATCCCAAGGCCACCCACCTTGAGACCCATAATGGTCATTTAGGACCCTACTCCTGTTACCACACTGAATGTGCCTGTACACTCGTCCTGGGACACCCACACAGCGCCCCCTAGCTGACATAGTGGTCACTACACCACACAACATACATATATACTACATACATGCTACATATACACTCACTGGCCACTTTATTAGGTACACCATGCTAGTAAGGGGTTGGACCCCCTTTTGCCTTCAGAACTGCCTCAATTCTTCGTGGCAGAGATTCAACAAGGTGCTGGAAGCATTCCTCAGAGATTTTGGACCATATTGACATGATGGCATCACACAGTTGGCGCAGATTTGTCGGCTGCACATCCCTGATGCGAATCTCCCGTTCCACCACATCCCAAAGATGCTCTATTGGATTGAGATCTGGTGACTGAGGAGGCCATTTGAGTACAGTAAACTCATTGTCATGTTCAAGAAACCAATCTGAGATGATTCGAGCTTTATGACATGGCGCATTATCCTGCTGAAAGTAGCCATCAGATGTTGGGTACATTGTGGTCATAAAGGGATGGACATGGTCAGCAACAATACTCAGGTAGGCTGTGGCGTTGCAACGATGCTCAATTGGTACCAAGAGGCCCAAAGAGTGCCCAGAAAAAATTCCCCACACCATGACACCACCACCACCAGCCTGAACCGTTGATACAAGGCAGGATGGATCCATGCTTTCATGTTGTTTACGCCAAATTCTGACCCTACCATCCGAATGTCGCAGCAGAAATCGAGACTCATCAGACCAGGCAACGTTTTTCCAATCTTCTACTGTCCAATTTCGATGAGCTTGTGCAAATTGTAGCCTCAGTTTCCTGTTCTTAGCTGAGAGGAGTGGTACCCAGTGTGGTCTTCTGCTGCTGTAGCCCATCTGCCTCAAAGTTCGACGCACTGTGCGTTCAGAGATGCTCTTCTGCCTACCTTGGTTGTAACGGGTGGCAATTTGAGTCACTGTTGCTTTTCTATCAGCTCGAACCAGTCTGCCCATTCTCCTCTGACCTCTGGCATCAACATGGCATTTCCGGCCACAGAACTGCCGCTCACTGGATTTTTTTTCTTTTTCGGACCATTCTCTGTAAACCCTAGAGATGGTTGTGTGTGAAAATCCCAGTAGATCAGCAGTTTCTGAAATTCTCAGACCAGCCCTTCTGGCACCAACAATCATGCCACGTTCAAAGGCACTCAAATCACCTTTCTTCCCCATACTGATGCTCGGTTTGAACTGCAGGAGATTGTCTTGACCATGTCTACATGCCTAAATGCACTGAGTTGCCGCCATGTGATTGGCTGATTAGAAATTAAGTCTTAACACACAGTTGGACAGGTGTACCTAATAAAGTGGCCAGTGAGTGTATACTACATTCATACAACATACATACATACTACATACATACTTCATATATACTACATTTATACAACACACATATATACTACATACCACATACATGCTACATCATATATACTACATTCATACAACATACATACATACTACATACATGCTACATATACAGTGGGGAAAAAAAGTATTTAGTCAGTCAGCAATAGTGCAAGTTCCACCACTTAAAAAGATGAGAGGCGTCTGTAATTTACATCATAGGTAGACCTCAACTATGGGAGACAAACTGAGAAAAAAAAATCCAGAAAATCACATTGTCTGTTTTTTTTTTCATTTTATTTGCATATTATGGTGGAAAATAAGTATTTGGTCAGAAACAAAATTTCATCTCAATACTTTGTGATATATCCTTTGTTGGCAATGACAGAGGTCAAACGTTTTCTGTAAGTCTTCACAAGGTTGCCACACACTGTTGTTGGTATGTTGGCCCATTCCTCCATGCAGATCTCCTCTAGAGCAGTGATGTTTTTGGCTTTTCGCTTGGCAACACGGACTTTCAACTCCCTCCAAAGGTTTTCTATAGGGTTGAGATCTGGAGACTGGCTAGGCCACTCCAGGACCTTGAAATGCTTCTTACGAAGCCACTCCTTCGTTGCCCTGGTGGTGTGCTTGGGATCATTGTCATGTTGAATGACCCAGCCACGTTTCATCTTCAATGCCCTTGCTGATGGAAGGAGGTTTGCACTCAAAATCTCACGATACATGGCCCCATTCATTCTTTCATGTACCCGGATCAGTTGTCCTGGCCCCTTTGCAGAGAAACAGCCCCAAAGCATGATGTTTCCACCACCATGCTTTACAGTAGGTATGGTGTTTGATGGATGCAACTCAGTATTCTTTTTCCTCCAAACACAAGTTGTGTTTCTACCAAACAGTTCCAGTTTGGTTTCATCAGACCATAGGACATTCTCCCAAAACTCCTCTGGATCATCCAAATGCTCTCTAGCAAACTTTAGACGGGCCCGGACATGTACAGGCTTAAGCAGTGGGACACGTCTGGCACTGCAGGATCTGAGTCCATGGTGGCGTAGTGTGTTACTTATGGTAGGCCTTGTTACATTGGTCCCAGCTCTCTGCAGTTCATTCACTAGGTCCCCCCGCGTGGTTCTGGGATTTTTGCTCTCCGTTCTTGTGATCATTCTGACCCCACGGGGTGGGATTTTGCGTGGAGCACCAGATCGAGGGAGATTATCAGTGGTCTTGTATGTCTTCCATTTTCTAATTATTGCTCCCACAGTTGATTTCTTCACTCCAAGCTGATTGGCTATTACAGATTCAGTCTTCCCAGCCTGGTGCAGGGCTACAATTTTGTTTCTGGTGTCCTTTGACAGCTCTTTGGTCTTCACCATAGTGGAGTTTGGAGTCAGACTGTTTGAGGGTGTGCACAGGTGTCTTTTTATACTGATAACAAGTGTAAACAGGGGCCATTACTACAGGTAATGAGTGGAGGAAAGAGGAGACTCTTAAAGAAGAAGTTACAGGTCTGTGAGAGCCAGAAATCTTGATTGCTTGTTTCTGACCAAATACTTATTTTCCACCATAATATGCAAATAAAATGAAAAAAAAACAGACAATGTGATTTTCTGGATTTTTTTTTCTCAGTTTGTCTCCCATAGTTGAGGTCTACCTATGATGTAAATTACAGACGCCTCTCATCTTTTTAAGTGGTTGAACTTGCACTATTGCTGACTGACTAAATACTTTTTTTCCCCACTGTATACTACATTCATACAACATACATACTACATACATGCTACATATATACTACATTCATACAACATACATACATACTACATACTACATACATACTACATATATACTACATTCATACAACATGCATAATACATACATACTACATATATACTACATTCATACAACATACATACATACTACAGATATACTACATTCATACAACATACATACTACATACATGCTACATATATACTACATTCATACAACATACATATATACTACATACTACATACATGCTACATATATACTATATTCATACAACATACATACTACATACTACATACATGCTTCATATACAGTTGTGGCCAAAAGTATTGACACCCCTGCAATTCTGTCAGATAATACTCAGTCTCTTCCTGAAAATGATTGCAAACACAAATTCTTTGGTATTATTATCTTCATTTAATTTGTCTTAAATGAAAAAACACAAAAAGAATTGTCCTAAAGCCAAATTGGATATAATTTCACACCAAACATAAAAAAGAGGGTGGACAAAAGTATTGGCGCTGTTTGAAAAATCATGTGATGCTTCTCTAATTTGTGTAATTAACAGCACCTGTAACTTACCTGTGGCACCTAACAGGTGTTGGCAATAACTAAATCACACTTGCAGCCAGTTGACATGGATTAAAGTTGACTCAACCTCTGTCCTGTGTCCTTGTGTGTACCACATTGAGCATGGAGAAAGGAAAGAAGACCAAAGAACTGTCTGAGGACTTGAGAAACCAAATTGTGAGGAAGCATGAGCAATCTCAAGGCTACAAGTCCATCTCCAAAGACCAGAATGTTCCTGTGTCTACCGTGCACAGTGTCATCAAGAAGTTTAAAGCCCATGGCACTGTGGCTAACCTCCCTAGATGTGGATGGAAAAGAAAAATTGACAAGAGATTTCAACGCAAGATTGTGCGAATGTTGGATAAAGAACCTCGACTAACATCCAAACAAGTTCAAGCTGCCCTGCAGTCTGAGGGTACAACAGTGTCAACCCGTACTATCCGTCGGCGTCTGAATGAAAAGGGACTGTATGGTAGGAGACCCAGGAAGACCCCACTTCTTACCCCGAGACATAAAAAAGCCAGGCTGGAGTTTGCCAAAACTTACCTGAAAAAGCCTAAAACGTTTTGGAAGAATGTTCTCTGGTCAGATGAGACAAAAGTAGAGCTTTTTGGGCAAAGGCATCAACATAGAGTTTACAGGAGAAAATAGAGGCATTCAAAGAAAAGAACACGGTCCCTACAGTCAAACATGGCGGAGGTTCCCTGATGTTTTGGGGTTGCTTTGCTGCCTCTGGCACTGGACTGCTTGACTGTGTGCATGGCATTATGAAGTCTGAAAACTACCAACAAATTTTGCAGCATAATGTAGGGCCCAGTGTGAGAAAGCTGGGTCTCCTTCAGAGGTCATGGGTCTTCCAGCAGGACAATGACCCAAAAAACACTTCAAAAAGCACTAGAAAATGGTTTGAGAGAAAGCACTGGAGACTTCTAAGGTGGCCAGCAATGAGTCCAGACCTGAATCCCATAGAACACCTGTGGAGAGATCTAAAAATGGCAGATTGGAGAAGGCACCCATCAAATATCAGGGACCTGGAGCAGTTTGCCAAAGAAGAATGGTCTAAAATTCTAGCAGCGCATTGTAAGAAACTCATCGATGGTTACCGGAAGTGTTTGGTCACAGTTATTTTGGCTAAAGGTTGTGCAACCAAGTATTAGGCTGAGGGTGCCAATACTTTTGTCTGGCCCATTTTTGGAATTTTGTGTGATATGATCAATGTTTTGCTTTTTGCTTCATTCTCTTTTGTGTTTTTCCATTTAAGACAAATTAAATGAAGATAATAATACCAAAGAATTTGTGTTTGCAATCATTTTCAGGAAGAAACTGAGTATTATCTGACAGAATTGCAGGGGTGTCAATACTTTTGGCCACAACTGTATACTACATTCATACAACATACATACATAGTACATACTACATACATACAACATACATACATACTACATACTGCATACATACTACATACATACTGCATACAATACATTCATACAATACATACATAGACATACAGTACATATAACATAGAGTACATACTCACCATCACTTGTCACTTTGATCCCCGAAGCCAGTGTCATCTAGGAAAAAATATGAAAATAACAAACAAGCCATATACTCCCTGATCCGCAGAAATCCACGCGTGTCCCACGCCGATCTCCCATGGAGAACAGCAGCATCAGCTGATGCGACCGCTCTCTAGGGGCTTCAATAATCCAATGACGGGAGGTAGGTATCCTTCCGCACTGTATTCCTCCGCCACTGTAAAAAAAATAGTCCCTAGTTTCACTTTTGGCATTGCTGTGTGAGAAAGTTCCCACACAGCTTTTGCCATAAAGTGAGACCAGGGACAATTTTTTCACAGTGGCGGAAGAATACAGTGCGGAAGGATACCTACCTCCCGTCACTGGATTCCTGGAGCCCCGTAGAGAACGGTCGCATCAGCTGATGCTGCTGTTCTTCACGGGAAATCGGCGTGGGACACGCGTGGATTTCTGCGGATCAGGGAGTATATTGTTTGTTTGTTATTTTCATATTTTTCCACAGATGACACTGGCTTCGGGGATCAAAGTGACAAGTGATGGTGAGTATGTACTCTATGTTATATGTACTGTATGTCTGTGTATGTATTGTATGAATGTATTGTATGCAGTATGTATGTAGTATGTATGCAGTATGTAGTATGTATGTATGTATGTCTGTAGCATGTTGTATGTATGTAGTATGAATGTACTATGTATGTATGTTGTATGAATGTAGCATGTATGTAGTATGTATGTATGTTGTATGAATGTAGTATACATGTAGTATGTATGTAGTATATATGTATGTTGTATGAATGTAGTATATATGTAGCATGTATGTAATATGTGTGTATGTTGTATGAATGTAGTATATATGTAGCATGTATGTAGTATATATATATATATATGTTGTATGAATGTAGTATATATGTAGCATGTATGTAGTATGTATGTATGTTGTATGAATGTAGTATTTATGTAGCATGTATGTAGTATGTATGTTGTATGAATGTAGTATTTATGTAGCATGTATGTAGTATGTATGCTGTATGAATGTAGTATATATAAAGTATGTATGTAGTATGTATGTATGCTGTATGAATGTAGTATGTATGTAGTATGTATGTAATATGTTTTTTTTTTTACATTCAACACATTATCCGGATGATGGAACTACTACTGTCCCATCACTGGCTAATGTGTCAATCACTGTCATTGTAGCAGGAATAGCCCGATGGGATTTGTAGTCCCATCGGACGATGCCTGCACGCACACAAGACCCCCGGCAGGCCCGCACAGACCACCGGTAGCCGGCACAGGCCCCCGACAGCCGGCACAGACCACCGACAGCCAGCACAGGCCCCCGAGAGGTCCATACAGACCACCGGCAGCCGGCACAGGCCCCCGGCAGCCGGCACAGACCACAGACAGCCGGCACAGGCCCCCGAGAGGCCCGTACAGACCACCGGCAGCCAGCACAGGCCCCCGACAGCCGGCACAGACCACCGACAGCCAGCACAGGCCACCGAGAGGTCCGTACAGACCACCGGCAGCCGGTACAGGCCCCCAGCAGCCGGAACAGACCACCGACAGGCCTGTACAGACCCCCGAGAGGCCCGTACAGACCACCGGCAGCTGGCACAGGCCCCCGAGAGGCCCGTACAGACCACCGGCAGCCGGCACAGGCCCCCGACAGGCCTGTACAGACCCCCGAGAGGCCCGTACAGACCACCAGCAGCCGGCACAGGCCCCCGAGAGGCCCATACAGACCACCAGCAGCCGGCACAGGCCCCCGACAGTCGGCACAGACCCCCGAGAGGCCCGTACAGACCACCGGCAGCCGGCACAGTCCCCCGACAGTTGGCACAGACCCCCGAGAGGCCTGCACAGAGCCCGCCTGCACATACAGACACGCACAGTGTCCGCCCAAGCACTGCCCACACTCTTCCCCCCTCCCAAACAGGATGTACAAGGCAAGAAAGGGATTTTTTAATTCCGATATATCTGTCCCATTGACTTGAATGGGACTTCTGGGATCGGAATCGGCGATACCCGATAATTTTTTCATATCGGCCGATCCAATCCGATCCGATATTTTTCATCATCGGGTGGTATTGCTCAACACTAATGTTGTCATTATTTACTTTAGTAAACCAGCAGCGTTAATTAGATAGCAATGAGCATGCCGAGCGTTAGCTGGCTGGAAACAGCTAGTACAACATTATATAGGACCAATTATTCTGTATGGAGCAATATATGGGGCTCATTATTCTGTATGGCGCACTATGTGGTGGCCATAATACTGTATGGAGGAATATACTGTCCGGTTTTTGAGCTAATGTAGAATTTTAAAATAGATCAGTCATGTAATGTAAGAAGTGAAGTATTTGTCATTGCACTATACCAATATTTCTCTGCTGTATCGGAGCATCATGAATTGTGGTATGTGTTAATGACCCTCTTTCACCCGGGGCACACGAAAACCTGGCGCCAGCCCTACCCCCCACAACTTTAGCCAAATAACCCCCAGTTTTCAATGCATAGCTATTATTATAAAGTAAATTAAGGTTGACAAGCTTAAGTAAGAAGAATTGATGTCGTTGGCATTGAAGTGGGCACTGTAGGTGTTTCCTGTCCTCCACTCCCTGCCGACTTTGCTTCCCCATTGACTTGCATTGGGTTTCGTGTTTCAGTCGGACCTCCGACTTTTCACGATAGTCGGATGATTTCGTTCTACTCGACTTTTGAGAAAGTCGGGTTTCATGAAACCCGAATCGACCCTAAAAAAGGCAAGGTCGCTCATCCCTACTTCTGAGCTTTATACTGTGCCTGAAAAATATTTCTCCATTACATGTAGGGTATTGGCACACTCAGGAAAAAAATGTACCTCATTTTGTTATAAAAAATTCCTATTAGCCCTTAGAAAAATTAAAAACTTGTCGCTAAAACAACATTTTAGTGGTAAAAATGTAATTTTTTTCTTTCTTCACTGCTCACATTCTGTGAGGCACATGTGGTGTCAATTTGATCACTGCACCACTAGATGAATTCATTGGGGAGTGTAGTTTGTAAAATGAGTTCACATATAGGTGTTTCTGCTGTTCTGGCACCTCAGGGGCTCTGCCAATGTGACATAACACCCTCAAATCATTCCAGCTAAATCTGAACTCCAATATGGCGCCTCATCCCTTCTAATCTTTGCACTGGGCCTCAAAGTAGTATTCCTCACATATGGGGTATCGGCGCACCTGTTACCTTTATGAAATTGCAAAATTTGGGGCCAAAATAACATTTTTGTGGGGAAAATGATATTTTTTTATTTTCACGGCTCAATGTTATAAACTTCTGTTAAACACCTGGGGGTTCAAAGTGCTCACCATGCATCTAAGGACATTCTTTGAGGGTTATAATTTCCAAACCGGGGTCACTTGGGAGGGGTTCCACTATTTAGGCACATTAGGGGCTTTCCAAAAGGGACATGATGTCCGCTAATGATTCCAGGAAATTTTACATTCAAAAAGTCAAATGACGCTCCTACCCCTCTGAGCTCAGCCAAGCAGTAGTTTTCTCCCTCATATGGGATATCAGTGTACTCAAGAGAAATTGCACTACAAATTGTATGGTGCAATTTCTCCTGTTACACTTATGAAAATGCAAAATTTGGGGCTAAAATATAATTTTTATGAAAAAAATGTGATTTTATTGTTTTCACGGCTCAATATTATAAACTTCTGTGAAGCACCTGGGGGTTCAAAGTGCTTATCACATATCAAAATACATTCCTTGAGGAGTCTAGTTTCCAAAATGGTGTCACTTGTGGGGGGGTTTCCACTGTTCCACACACATATTTGTGTGGAAATTTTTATTTTTTTATTTTTACGGTTCAACGTCATAAACTTCTGTGAAGCACCTCAGGGTTAACTGTGCTCACCACACATCTAGGTCAGTTCCCAGAGTGGTCTAGTTTTCAAAACGGTGTTACTTGTGGGGGGTTTTCACTGTTTAGGCACATCAGGGGCTCTCCAAATGCGAAATGGCATCTGCCAATTGTTCCAGCAAATTTTGCATTCAAAAAGTCAAATGGCCCTCCTTCCCTTCTGAGCCCTGCCATTCGCCCAAACAATGGTTTTCTACCTCATATGGGCTATCGGCACACTCAAGAGAAATTACACAACAAATTTTGGGGTCCATTTTTTCCTGTTACCATTGTCAAAATAACACAATTTGAATCTGAAGTCAATTTTTTGTGAAAAAAAGTTAAATGTTAATTTATTTTTTTTTTTTTTTTAAATCCTGTGAAGTACCAAAAGGGTTAATAAACTTATTGCATGTGGTTTTGAGCACCTTGAGGGGTCCAGTTTTTAGATTGGTGTTACTTTTGGGTATCTTCTATCGTCTAGACCCATCAAAGTGACTTCAAATGTGTTGTGGTTCCTAAAAGAAATGGTTTTGTAAATTTTACTGGAAAAATGCGAAATCGCTGGTCAATTTTTAACCATTATAACTTCCTAACAGCAAAAAATTCCAAATTTTTGCCAAATTTCCATTCTTTTCACAGATAAACACAAGTCACACCGAAGAAATTTTACCACTATCATGTAGTACAATATGTCATGAAAAATCAGTCTCAGAATCACCGGGATCCATTGACGTGTTCCACAGTAATTACCTCATAAAGTGACATTGGTCAGAATTGTTAAAATTGGCCAGGTCATTAACGTGCAAACCACCTTCGAGGGAAAAGGGGTTAAAGACTTGGTGAGTGCCACACTACATTTTCTTCCTATATACATGTTTGCATCTAATTTTGTGAAAACCCGTTACCTGCGGGCTTGATTATTGCTCAGTCCACAGTTTGGTTTAAGGACAAGTTCACACACACACACACACACTGGTTGAATGGTGCCGGTTTTCTCCTTGATTTTGTTTCCACAACAATGGACTAATTGTGCTTTTTTCACTTTCATACCCTGCAAAAAATGTCACTGTGTTTGCGGTACATTACACGATAAGGTGAATGATGTTTTTCAAAGTTATAATTCATCTGACAAATATAGGAAGGGTATGATGACACACAAAAACAGTTACGGATCATCATATACGAGCTCATAGCTATGGTTATGTTGACATGAAGGTAAAAAAAAATTTGTCTCTTGGAGAACAGGAATAAAAAAAATCAAAAGTGCAAAAAAGACTGAGGCAGGAGGGGGTTAATAAGCCTTGCTTCATAATTAAGTTCATGGCTAGGGTTACACAATAGTATTTTATCTCATCCGAGAAAATCGGTCAAATTATTCCAATCACACTCTAATCACAGTGATCATAGATGTGGAGAAGATGTAAAAAATGTCTCTATCTTTTCCATTCTGTCAGTCCGTGAAAACCGCTCCACACTCTGATGACGTCGGAGCACGGTACGATTTTTTTGATGGACCCATAGAGTTGAATGGCCGAGTGGATGAAAATCATGAATACTGTGATTTTTTTAATCAGACAGACTCGGTCCGATTGAAAAATCAGACATGTGTATGGCCCCTTAGAATAGCATTGGTCCGAGTGGATTACAATGTTTGAAGCTCCCAGAGATAGTTGAAGCACAGATAGTGCAAAATGGTCGTTGTCCCATGTGTCCAAACCATTCTCTTGCTGTCATGTTTTAAGGATTTAATAATATAATCGCAAGATGCGTCTTTCGGTCGCTGTCCCCGAATCCCATAAGGCACCGCCTTAAAGCCACGAACTGCACCAGCGCAAGTGACATTCACGTCACCGCTATTATCGCGCATGCGCAGTAACAGCCACAACTGCGTGTTCTACCCACGCATGCGTGGTAACGTCGCAGCTGTTACTGCGCCTGAATGGGGAATAGCGGTGACGTGTATGTTTCACCGCGCTCCCGATGCAATAGCATCAGGCCTATTTCTAGTATGAAATAAAAGAAAGATTTACACTGACAGTGAGTGCCACCTCTTTTTGCTTATTCTGGACACATGTGTAACCTTTTTCCTGGTGTGCACCTGAGATCTTCTTCTGATCAGTGTTTTTTACTTTCTTAGAGAAAATCAAGTGGCAGCTATTAGGGATTTGGTGCTGGTTTTCTTCTCTGCAACTTGTTGCACATAAACAATGCGTTGTCGGATCACCCGCGGACCAAAAACACAGTCGTCTGCATGAGTCCTATGAATGGCTGATACCCAGAAACAATCGATTACATTCTTACCATAATTTTGTTGTCCCCTTCAATAAGGCTACTTTCACACATCAGGTTTTCGGCGTCAGGCGCGATCCGGCGTCGTGCCGGAATGCCGGATCCGGCAAATGTTTTGTAAAACCTGATGTGCCGGATCCGGTTTTCTGCCGGATCCGTCTTGTTCTTGACAGACAAAACCGGATCCGTCTCATCCGGTTCATCCGTTTTTCTATCCGTTTTTTCGACGGATTACGCCGGATCCGGTTTTTAAAATTGACCCTTGTGGCCCCTCAAGGCAGAGTACACTGGCAGGATGACAGAGTGTGAAAGATTTGTGCCCTAACCAAACTTGTGTACCTTCTGGACCAACAGTATATACCTTTGCCAACCAAAGTTGGCTATCTTGTCATGGTCTTACTATTTTTAGCTTTAGGCCACAGGTGTGTACCTGGTTGTGTTTTATGCAAAGTATTTCACCTTTTAACAAAAGTTGTGTACATTGTTAGGAAATCACCAACAATAAACACAACTTTTTAGGTGAAATACTTTGCTTCAAACACAACCAGGAACACAACTGTGGCAAAAAGCTAAAATTTACCCACAGTTATATACCTGGTTTTGAATACCTTTTTACCTTTGAAATACCCTGTATTTAACCTTTTTTTTAAACATAGTTCGCCGCAGAAAGAAAAGACAGACAACCATTGTGAAACGATAATTTAACTTTTATTTAAATTTTTTTTTTTTTTTTTTTAATTTTTTAAAGTGCAAAAAACTTTTTTAATAAAGGTTTTAAACCCAATGGGCATTTTTATTAAAAAACACACATTACAATTCTGTGTATTGTGGGGTGGAAATACTGCTGGAGGGGCTGCGGGACACTTCGACACTGGGTGTGTGGAGAGAGGACTGGGATCGTGGTGGGGAAGGAACAGTTAGAGGTGAAGGTGTGGAAAAAACTACAGAATGGGTGGACATGTGGGAAGCAGAAGAGGTGGTGGGTGGTGGAGTGGAGGGTTGGGCAGGGACTGTAGGAGCAGATGATGTTGATGGAAAGTTGTATGGGGAAGGAGTTTGGTACGGGGAAGGAGTTTGGTACGGGGAAGGAGTTTGGTACGGGGCAGGTTGCTGGAAGTGGGGAGATGACTGGTACTGGGGAGGTTGCTGGTACTGGTGAGGTTGCTGGTACTGGGCAGGTTGCTGGTATGTAGTAGGAGGGGGAGGATGAAAAGTGGCTGGAGGGGGTGCAGATGTAATAGGAGGGGGAGGATGGAAAGTGGCTGGAGGGGGTGCAGGTGGAGGAACTACAGTGGTGGGAGGTGGAGGTTGGGAGGTAACCTGCTGTAGAGCACCGTGGCACGAATGCATTACATGCATCTGCTGGGCAGGAGAGAGCGTTTCCATGCGCTCCACAACAGACCTGAAAAAGGTGTGGTTTGGCGAAGATCTTGCTTCTGAATGCATGGTTTGCAGAAGTGTCTTCACCACAAGAATGCTGGAGTTGATCTGCTGAAAGCCTGCGGAGATTTGCTCTGACAAGACTTTGAGACAGTTCTGGAAAGATGCATTCAGATGCAATAACTCTTGCGCATAACTCTTTTCCTGACCCCTCTGCCGCTGCCGCCCAGTACCCGCAGGTGTACTAGAGGCGGCAGGGGCAGAAGGGTGGGGTAAAGGGAAAGCGATCTCCTCACCAGCAGCTTCATGTAATGTAGGCGGCCACGATGCTCCTGTGCTGGTGGATGGGACAGATGGGTCGAATGTGTGGGAAGGCAGGGAAGGTGCAGATGTACCGGGGCAGTCGAAGTGTCCCTCGGTGCCGGTCTCCTCAGGGATCGCCTCAGAAGGGTCCAATCGTGCAGGCTCCCGAGTGCTGCTCACCGTGCTGTGGAATAAAGAGAAAAAAAAACAATTAAAATACTGACATGGTATGGCCCTGGCTGAAAAAAAAAAGTTACATCTTTTTCACATGTGGTGTGTAATATTTACCTTCTGGTGAGCATTGTTTCCCGGAGGAACGACAGGGCTTGTGCGTACTTTTACTTGCTCCTGCGTCCTCCAGATCCACTCGGGGCCCGCATCTCTTTATTGAACTCCTTCTTGAAACGATCCCTCACAGACCGCCACCGATTCACAATTCTGTTCCCTGAAACGAGAAAGGAGTGGTTAGTATACAACATCAGTGTTTCACAAACTCCAGTCCTCATGGTCCCCAGGGGTCATGTTTTCAGGATTTCAATAGTAAATAGAAATCCTGAACACATGATCCGTGGGGACCACGAGGACTGGAGTTCGGGAAACACTGGTTTACATCAAGCAACCGTTACTGTATATACTTACGCTCTTTAATCTGGTCCCGAGCTTCGAGGTCCTCCCAGCGGCCCACAAGGAGAGAACAGATTTCCTCCCAGAGTCGTCGGGTAATGATCAGGTCAGCGTGGCGGCGGTCAGCCATATTCCAGAGCGGTCCCTTTCTCTGACGAGATCGATGAGGCGGTCCACATCAATCCCTCCATCCTCACCGTCAGAGTCGGGAGCACGCTGTGAAGGCTGTGAAAGAAAAAGACAAAAATAACATAATTAGCCTCCACAAAAGAAATGAAATAAAAAGTGCAAAAAAACAAAGCAAAAATATTTATACTTACACGCTGGTGACCGCCGCGTTGCTGTCGCCGACGACCCTGGGAGGCACTGCGAGGACCTCTTGGCCGAGCACCAGATTGGGAAGACTAGAGAAGAAAACAAAAAATGTTATGAGTTTGGATGTAGGCATTTGTTTGCTGTGTGTGGTCTGCAGAACATTGTTTTCTATGTGTTGTGTGTAGTGTGATGTTGTGTTTCTGCGTTTGATGCAAAAAACTTACGAATTGTGAGCCCACTCCAAGCGTCTGTCCACCCCTTCCTTCTTCTTCTGGGAGCTCCTCTTCATCTTGTGATTCCTGTTTTGAAATAAAAGGCAATGAATAGACATATATTACAGAGATGATGGATTTTGGAAATAAAAACTTACCGTCAAACACTGACGATGCGAGGGAGGGCTCCCAGAAGAAGATGTGCTGTCCTGTTGATGGCCAGACTCCATGGCTGTGGGTATTGCTGCTGCCAGTGATGCCATTTCTGCTGCTGCTGCTGCTGCTGCTGCATCTCTTTGGCGGCTGTTGAATAAAGAGAAACAAAGGGCCAATGAATATCTTGATATTCCATGGCCCTAGTTTGGAGGAATGGGGGATTTGATAATTACCGTCTCTCATCTGCTTCTGGACTCCCCTCCCGTTCAGCATGCTGCTCCATTTGGGGTGGTGCTGATGGTGCTGCTGCTGCATCTCTTTGGCGGCTGTTGAATAAAGAGAAACAAAGGGCCAATGAATATCTTGATATTCCATGGCCCTAGTTTGGAGGAATGGGGGATTTGATAATTACCGTCTCTCATCTGCTTCTGGACTCCCCTCCCGTTCAGCATGCTGCTCCATTTGGGGTGTTGCTGATGGTGCTGCAGATGTCTGCTGCCTTCTCCTGCGCCTGGTTGCTGTCTTGGGTGGCATGTTGGGTGTGGCTGAGGGTCCCATTGTCTTCCTTTTATATATCTCCTGTGGGCAGAGCTACTGAGCATGCTCAGACCAAAAAAACCGGATCCGGCCACCGGATCCGGCTTTCGCCGGATCCGGCGCATTGCGGCGCTCATAGGCTTTCATTGTGTGAAAAAGCTGGACGCGCCGGATCTGGCGTATCCGGCTTTTTCGCCGGAGACAAAAAACGTTACAGTAGACGTTTTTTCCAGACGCCGGATCGCGACACATTGCGACACATTGCCGGATCCGGCGAAAACCGGATGAAACGCATGGCCATCCGGCGCGATCCGGCGCAAATGCTAGTCAATGGGGGGGAAACCGGATCCGGCATTGCATTTCGCCGGATCCGGTTTCTGTCAAAAGCGATGGATCGCGCCTGACGGCGAAA
The DNA here is from genome assembly GCF_039654945.1 of Dendrobates tinctorius. Taxonomy (NCBI): domain Eukaryota; kingdom Metazoa; phylum Chordata; class Amphibia; order Anura; family Dendrobatidae; genus Dendrobates; species Dendrobates tinctorius. The sequence goes on along the minus strand of NW_027361687.1, from coordinate 2,562,209 downwards.
ACCTGATGTGTGAAAGAGGCCTAAGGAGTCTCTTTAAACATGGCTGAGGATGTGGATTCAATCATTTTTGGTCTATGACTGCAGTACCAATTTGCCTTTGCCCAACGACATCTATGACATATGAGGCATGAGTAGACCCTGATCACTGACAGGATGACTTCCATTAGCATGTAAATCTTAATATCTAATAAATCCCATGGAGCTAGTTTATTTCTTACAGTCCAATAATGGAGCTGTCAATAAAACGATTAGTTGCTTGTTTTAATTAACCACAGTAGTAAGAGACCAAAGAACAATAGTTTTCTCCACGATGCATTATTCAGAAATACATTAGTCCACTAAGAAAAAAGAACCATCTCTGATTGTGATCAATATTGCAGCTCAACTCCATCCATTCATTACTCGCTGCACTCATCGACTCTCACTTCAGTTCTCATCCTTTTTCCAAAAATCATTAACTAGCAATCAGGTGACTAATCTTCTGGAGCAATAATTGGCTGATGAGTCTATATTTTATCCTTATGTGTTCCTTTTCTGAAGATTTCTCATTTCTATAGATTATTGCAATCACTTCTGATATTTATGTCCTCCCTGGATAAGTACAATGAGCAGTTTCACTCCAACTCTTTCATGCTCCAACTATCTCATTGCTACCCCCGAAGCACCTGATTTTAATATTTTATACTAAATTTCCATTGTTTATTTAGCGAGTTGCATTACAGAAATCACTTGATGGAAATTCTTCCCAAATTAATTACATGTTTATTAATTATTAATCAGCAGAAATATTGCTGATAGAGAAAAAGCATGCATACTACAATAGAGATCTGTACTAGTGTTATATTCTTGTACATAAGGGCAGTATTATAGCAGTTATATTCTTGTACATAAGGGCAGTATTATTGTAGTTATATTCTTGTACATATGGGGCAACATTATAGTAGTTTAAGATGATTAGACAATCTACTACAAAGGATACCGGAGCAAGGGTGGAGTCATGGCTTGTATGTGGGTGTGGATGTGTATTGGTTTAGTATATATGTAAGGATCAGTTATAACTCTCTCTCTTTCTGAAGACATCCTTGGTGGATAAGTATGCATATTGTTTAGATAGAAATTAGTGCATAGACATACTAGTATTTGTATTTTCTAGTGATGAGCGAGCATACTCGATAATGCTTGCTACTCGCCCGAGCATCACTGTACTCGCGGTGCTTGGTGAGCACCGAGCATTTCCGGAATGGTTTGGTGGGAGTTCCGAGCCACGCCCTGCATGTCTGGCGCTCTTTAGAGTGCCAATCAACATGCAGGGATTGTGTGCTACGCACTGTAATGCCATGTCATTACAGTGATTGGCTGGCCGCAGAGCATCATCAGGTCTATATCAGACCTGGCGCCGCCCTGCTTGTCAAACTAGGCTGTCGAGATAGGGTCAGATTTGGGGTTTCAAAAATAGTGTGGGTATACCATAATTGAATACACAAATCCAGCTAAATAAACAGTCCTTCTAAGGACTAATTATGGGGTATATAGATTGCAGTGCTAGGTAGGCATGGAGTGTATGTGGATATATACGCTCACTGGCCACTTTATTAGGTACACCATGCTAGTAAGGGGTTGGACCCCCTTTTGCCTTCAGAACTGCCTCAATTCTTCGTGGCAGAGATTCAACAAGGTGCTGGAAGCATTCCTCAGAGATTTTGGACCATATTGACATGATGGCATCACACAGTTGGCGCAGATTTGTCGGCTGCACATCCCTGATGCGAATCTCCCGTTCCACCACATCCCAAAGATGCTCTATTGGATTGAGATCTGGTGACTGAGGAGGCCATTTGAGTACAGTAAACTCATTGTCATGTTCAAGAAACCAATCTGAGATGATTCGAGCTTTATGACATGGCGCATTATCCTGCTGAAAGTAGCCATCAGATGTTGGGTACATTGTGGTCATAAAGGGATGGACATGGTCAGCAACAATACTCAGGTAGGCTGTGGCGTTGCAACGATGCTCAATTGGTACCAAGAGGCCCAAAGAGTGCCCAGAAAAAATTCCCCACACCATGACACCACCACCACCAGCCTGAACCGTTGATACAAGGCAGGATGGATCCATGCTTTCATGTTGTTTACGCCAAATTCTGACCCTACCATCCGAATGTCGCAGCAGAAATCGAGACTCATCAGACCAGGCAACGTTTTTCCAATCTTCTACTGTCCAATTTCGATGAGCTTGTGCAAATTGTAGCCTCAGTTTCCTGTTCTTAGCTGAGAGGAGTGGTACCCAGTGTGGTCTTCTGCTGCTGTAGCCCATCTGCCTCAAAGTTCGACGCACTGTGCGTTCAGAGATGCTCTTCTGCCTACCTTGGTTGTAACGGGTGGCAATTTGAGTCACTGTTGCCTTTCTATCAGCTCGAACCAGTCTGCCCATTCTCCTCTGACCTCTGGCATCAACATGGCATTTCCGGCCACAGAACTGCCGCTCACTGGATTTTTTTTCTTTTTCGGACCATTCTCTGTAAACCCTAGAGATGGTTGTGCGTGAAAATCCCAGTAGATCAGCAGTTTCTGAAATTCTCAGACCAGCCCTTCTGGCACCAACAATCATGCCACGTTCAAAGGCACTCAAATCACCTTTCTTCCCCATACTGATGCTCGGTTTGAACTGCAGGAGATTGTCTTGACCATGTCTACATGCCTAAATGCACTGAGTTGCCGCCATGTGATTGGCTGATTAGAAATTAAGTCTTAACACACAGTTGGACAGGTGTACCTAATAAAGTGGCCAGTGAGTGTAGATATCAGTAGAAGGCATGCATTGTATGTGGCAAACTTCATTGCATACATCAAGTGGGTCCTGCCTATTACATATATTGACTGTGTATACATAGCAACAGGTATCAGTGGCCAGGAATCATTTTTTTTGCATCTTAATCCTGATTATTTAATTCAAAAGCAATCCAGAGCACACTTTTTTTTCTCCATTTGCTTGTTGGGACTGCAGAATACAGCCAGATCATTTTCATTGTACAGAGTGAAAATCCAGCTATTTTAGATGGGTTTGCCCATCCCAGCGATCACATCTGAGTGCGCATAAAATTCTGCCATTTTTGTGGTACTGTAAAAATATTTGGGAGCGTCTTATACAATTTCTTGACACTATTTTGCTGCCAAAAAAATATTTAGCTGCCCAAAAAAATTTATCTACGGGGCAGATATTTTACACTGGGTTTTGTCCACCACATGGATCGCATATCATTGCGCTCAGAATTGTGCCATTTCAGGCCTCCATAGAATGGTTTCCCCTGTGTCTTAGCCTACTTATTGAAACAATTTTACTGGCCAAAGAAAAAAAAATACAGGACAGATATTTCAAAGTGGGCTATCACCATCAGATGCCTCATCTATCTGTGGGCTAAAGATTGTGGCATTTCAGGCCTCCATTCTTTTTTTTTTTTGTGGCATAGCCTAGTTATTGACGCTATTTTGCTGTAAAAAAAAAAAAAGGCCAGATATTTGAAAGTGGGCTAGAAATAGGCATTTGAGGCCTCCATTCAACTGTTTTTGCTGTGTGTTGTTCCAATTATTAACACTAATTTGCTGTAAAAAAAAATACAGGCCACACATTTTACAGTGTAGTATCTCCGGCACACGCCTCATCTATCTGTGGGCTACAACAAATTGTGGCATTTGAGGCCTCCATTCAACTATTTTTCCTGTGTCTTAGCCTAGTTATTGACACAAGTTTGCTGAAAAAGAAAAATAAAATTGTTACCTACAGGCCAGATATTTTAAACTGTGGTTTTCCTACACACTGATCACATATAAATTAGCTCCAAACTCAGCCATTTGTAGGGAATGTGGAAAACATTGTTGTCCATTTAAAATGGGCAAGGCGCGTGGCAAGGGACGGGGAAGTGGAAGTGATGGTGATGGTGCATGCAGAGGCCGAGGCCGTGGGCAAGCTGAAATTGGGCCACAACAAACACTAACATCTCACTCGACCTTCCTGTCCCAATTACTAGAGGACCGCAGCAGCACACCATTATTGAACTCAGAGCAGTGTCAAAAGGTTGTTGGTTAGATAGCGGATAATGCTTCCAGTCAGTCACTTTGCCACCACCACCACCCTGTCTTCCACTCGGTCAAGTCTGAGTAGCCGTGAGTCTGGTCTGCATATTCCTCACCCTGATCCTTCTTCCTCCCACCATGCCAAGTGCCCGGAGACTACTGATCCTACACTTGGACACTCCGAGGAGCTGTTCTCTTTTCCATTTATAGATTCGGGCCTCTTACCCGTTCCACTTGAAGCAGGCAAAATGAGATCGCGTGTAGTGTTGCACAAATAATTGAACAGCCATGGTCACACGAAGGCGACGATGAGAACATGTCCCAAAACATGGAAGATAATGAGACACAATTGCCAGAATGTCAGGAGAAGGACCAGGCTGCAGAAGTGGAAGACAAGGAGGTGAATGATGCAGTAACTAACCCAACCTGGCAGGAGCACATGCAGAGCGAGGACAGCAGCACACAGGGGGAGGGAGTACCACCCCAACAGGCAGGAGACCTGCTCCTTTAAATTGAGAAATGATTTTTAGTAGTAAATAGTTAAAAGTAGGAGGGGCTAAGTGTGGTTAATCCAGAGAGCATCCGACATTTTAGTCAGTTGGGCTTAGTAGCCCTGACATGGCAGGTAGTCCCAAAACGTTTAAGGACACGAGCCCAGCCATTCAGGGCCTGAGGGCCACAGATGACAGCAGTGCAGAACATTGCAGTACCGAACACTACACTGCAGATGGTAGTGAGACAGTTGGCAGCAGTACGGTAGCACAGATCGCTCATTATGAGGCAGCTTGCTATGTGGGCAGATGCCCTTTTGTCTGGGTCAAAACAGACAGGGGATCTCCCAAAGATGATGAAGCTGGACAAGGAGGATGCTGTGATGCTGACCGGGACGACCCGGGAATGTTCTGGAAGGTGACAGTGAGAAACTAGGGAAATTGAAGAAGGCAAATTGTGTGTTACCTGATATCAATGCTGTAGTAACTGAAGAGAAAGGACTAAGAATACAAAAGAGTAAAGTTTCTTGTTTAAAGTTGGAATTGGGCTGTGTCTTCGTTTTTGCCAAGAGTTAGAAAAAATGCGCAGCCACCAGGGGAAGAAGAATGCTGACAGAGAACTGTCATGTCTATGTGAGGGAAGACCAGGGCTTGTCTGAGCCGTTTACCTCAGCCGCGACTACCGCCCTGGCCGGCTCTTACACAACAGCCAGGTTTTTTTTTTCAAAGATGTTTATGATCCCCATAAAAAAAGTTTACACAGTATATTGATGTGTATCCCCCAGGGGGAAATGTTTGTCAGCCCATACACTTACTGAATGGGTATTACAAGTATAGGAGACCAGCTCCTTTGTAATGGGAACAGATTTTTCGGAGGCCCTCCACCACATCTCTTCGAAGGGGTATGGGGTGCATCCAAATTTGTGTCAGGCCTTGCATTCACTGCAAAGGCAAACAGTATCGGAGACCCACATCTTAATAATGTGAACTTTGTTGTTTGGTCAGCTTCAACAATGCATTTCTCCACTGCCAGTTCTTCAGCCTCCACACTGAAATTCTCCACTGGTGGTTCTTCAGGATCAACACTGCAATGCTCCACTGTCAGATGTTCAGCCTCAACACTTGCACTCACTTCATGGGCAAACATTATGGGAGTACCAAATGAATAATGGGAACTTTGGTTTCATGTGGACATCCAGTACATCGGTTCAAAGGGTTAATGGGACACATGTAACTTTGGGGCAGGGCAGGCCTTGCATTCACTTCATGGGCAAACATTATGGGAGTACCAAATGAATAATGGGAACTTTCGTTTCATTTGGCCATCCAGGACATCTGTTCAAATGGTTATTGGGGTGCATCCAAATTTGGAGCTGGCCTTGCATTCACTTCATGGGCAAACAATATGGGAGAACGAAATGAATAATGGGAACTTTGTTTTCATGTGGCCATCTAGGACATCTCTTCAAAGTGCTATTGGGGTGCGTCCAAATTTGGAGCAGGTCTTGCATTCACTTCTTGGGCAAACATTATGGGAGTACAAAATTCATAATAATGAGAACTTTGGTTTCATGTGGCCATCCAGGACGTCTGATCCAAGTGTTATTGGGGTGCATGTAACTTTGTGGCAAGGCGGGCCTTGCATTCAATTCATAGGCAAATAGTGTGGCATTACCAAATTTCTAATAATGGTAACTTTGGTTTCATGTGGCCATCCAGTACGTCGGTTCAAAGGGTTATTAGATTGCGTGTAACTTTGTGGCAAGGCCTGAGTGTCTGACACAATGGTTAAGAGTCCTGCTAATGACTCCAATGTCACAGGTTCACTTCCCTGCATTCCCAAGAATAAAGATGCCAGATATTTACATTAATATTAAAGCAGAATTTTTAAGGTTCATTATTGTTACTAAAATCTACTGGCAATGTGTTTCAAGCAAATTATTTTTGATTTTCACCAATTTTAAATAATTTTCACCTGATTCAAATCATAGTTTAGAAAAAAAAGTCAGTGAGATTACTGTGATTTTTACTGAAATTAGTGCACCCTGGTGATTCGCACTGATTTTGACTAATTTGGACTGAATTCATCAGATTCAAATCAACATGAATGAATTTGGCTGATATGGCTGATTTCATAGGAAAATAGGCAAGAGGGGTTTACTTGTGCACAACAATAGTGCAAATAGTGCAATTCATCAGGGTGCACTAATATTAGTGCAAATGCCACCCTTTTTTTAGTCAATCATTTGAATCAGGTGAAAATCATTAAAGTTCACTAAACTCAAGAGTATGAATAGTAGCAAGTAGCCCTAGTTATTCTGCACCACTAATGTAAATATTCACCATTATTCCAATGAATGCCAGGATTAGAACCTATGAGACAACGGTCACTATTGGAATTGGAATCCATGACCATTAATCCAGACCCTGAACTGGTTTCTTGTGATGCTTCACTAATTCCCTATGCTACTAAACTGATCGTACTACTATATGAGAAGAAAAGGAATTCTCAGGTTGCCTGATGGTTTAGTGTCTGGCACAATGGTGAAGCATCCTATCATTAACTCGTATCTCACTGGTTTGACTCCCTGCAGCCTGACAAATAAAGATGCTACATATTTATGTTACTGGAGCAGGACATATGGGGTTAATTAAAGTTGCTTTAAAAATCTACTGGGAAATGTATTTCAGGTGCATTTTTCTTGATTTTCACCAATTTTAGTGCATTTTAATAATTTTCACCTGATTCAAATCATGATTTATTTAAAAAAAAAAGAAAATGGATTTTCACTATTAGTGTATACTGTTGATTTGCACTACTTTGCACTATTGTTGTTCACAAATACACCCATCATGCCTACTTTCCTAAGAAACAAACATCAACTGAATTCAGTCAAATTAATTCGACTCTGGAAAATTCAGTGAAAATCAGTGCAAATCACTAATATCAGTGAAAATCAAAATTATCTGCTTTTTTTCAATAGAGCATACCACACTAAACCATTGACCGTAAGTCCTGATATAAAAATATATTTTATTATTAATTATATAATAAAAACAAAGTTTTCCACAATAGTCGCAAACATCAATGTACAAATTGCATAAAAAAGGAGGGTGCAACTATCCAATTGGATGGGACAGTGCTAGTAGCAAACAATTTGCTGGAAAAATAAAGTGCAGCCCATATAACAATGTGTTTAACTGCCAAAAATATTAAAAAATACAACATAAGTGAATTTTAATTATTATTCAAAAATATGTGAAATAATAATTTCAACAAAATATTTGTTTGGATTTTTGGAGATTAGTTCGTTTAGAAGTTTTGTTTACGTTGGTATGCGTTTTTGTGGTACTTTAATTTAAACATGATTACTTGTTTTTGTATATCACAAGTGTCTTCTCACTCCTTTTCTTTCCTCCCCTCCCGCCCATTTTCCCTCCCCTTTTCCATCATCTCTCTTATCACCATTTCTTCCCATCTTCCTCTTAAATTTAAAATTTCAATAAAGTTTGTTTGAAATAAAAATATTTGTTCACATACACGTGCAAATACAATAATTATATAATAATATAAAAAAGTGAAAAAATGTAGTGCAAATATACGTGCAAAATAGTAAAAGAACAGCAGGTGTCTCAGTACTAATTATATAATAAACAATTAGCAAACATAGAACCCACACCCATCCATATAAATGTTGTGTAAACACGGCGTGTCCTAGCTCAGGACAATCATCAGAACCCGCAGCCTAAGATTCAAAATACCATTTGTATACATAATTACAACTTACAGGTTATAAAATTTCTGATCGCCTAGGGATAGTCGCCCTTCCCCAACGCGCGTTTCAGCCTCTTGCTTTCGTCAGGGGGTGGTGCTTATCAGAGACCAGTTAGATTATATACCTAGACCTACCAATCACAAAGGGCCTACTGCAAAATGGGCCAATATAAAACGGGGCGTCCTCACCAGCCCACGTGTTCATTCACCATCATATTTAACCCTCTATAGACTCATCATAGATCCCATTAACGTGCATAACAACCACACATATATTAGGCAAAAATTTACTTTATTCATATTAAAAATCCACCACATAGGTGCGCATGTCCAAGCAACAAAAAACCTGCTATTAAGATATATCTGGCGTCCATAAAGAACATGTTGCACATGACTGAAAACGACACTACCACTCCGACCCTGGTTGCGCATGTCCAGAAAGCGGAAGAGAGGCGTGCCATTACCAAAGTACATCCAGTACACCGCGCTCAGAACATATTGCGCATGGCCGGAAGGATTACAACCAAGAGACCGGAAGAAGATGGCCACCCTTAATCACCACTCATAGTGCGTCCTTAGTAACCCCATAGGGGACATTGCGCATGATCGAAAAAAAGAATGAAAAAAGGGGGGAGGGCGCGCCATTGCTAAGGCATCCACAGTAATCATCTCTAAGGTCACACTGCGCATAAACGGAAGGCTTACACCCAGGGAAATAAAGGAATGGCCGCCAATCGTTGCTACCAATAGTGCGTCCTTAATAACATCATAAAAAACACCATAAATGATATTGCACATGATACAGACAATGCACCTTACTGGCACAAAAAAGTATATTCTCGTCATGAGGGGGTACTATAGTGATACATAATCACACTATACTAAAAAACACGTGATATTAAAACATATTATATATTTTAGGATCATTATTATATCAGATCATTAAATACGTTATTATACTGTTGACCAATATTATACAAATAGCTAAAATAAACTAGACAGAAAGTTTCCAACAAATTATATTTAACGTGTCAGACATTATGACGCACGCAGTGCAAGAAATGCGCAGACTCCCAGATGAGCCACGTCAACATCCAGACCGCAAAGATTTTGCACCCAGGATGTAAAGAGACGCGACACAACCGGGGCCTACATACATCCCTTACCTGACATGGCACGCTATATCTATCATATTACAAAGTCAAGATATCACATAATAAACAAGGCGGTCAAACCATCATAAAATGAAAATAACAAACATAATGTTCACAATACAGCTATCAAGATGTAGATCTTCAAGGCATCCTGAAGGAATGTGTATATAAAGATTCTTCATTCGATCTCTTACAGATTTCATTCCATCAATTAGGCGCATATGGGTAGAAGCTAGGTCATCCATATCTTGTTCCATTCAAATGCCCAAAACTAATATAAAGAATATATAAACAAAATTCAAGTAAGTACATAATAAAAATAATAATAATGAGCGATATACAACCAAGTAATACAATTTAAAAAAAAAAAAATATAAATATTGTATATAAAGTCTCCAATAATTACCATAAAATATGCATAAAATACATAAAAAGGACAAAACTATTATTTTCGTTGAGACCAAATGGTTGGATCGTGTTCAATGTCCAAATCCACTTGGTCTCACACTGCGCAAGTTTTTTTACTGACATTGTCCCCTCTAATATTAATAGATAACATATCTATTCCTCGTACTCTCAACTGAGTGCTGTCGCAATTGTGGTGCACTTTGAAATGCCTGGGAATAGTCTTCAAGGCATTAATGTCATTTTCTTTTTCTGCTGCCTTGATGCCAAGGACATGTTCTCGAACCCTGATTTTCAATTGCCTTGTTGTCATCCCAATATATATCTTTCGACATGGGCATATAGCAAAGTACACCACGGCCTTCGACGTACAAGTAATATGATGCCTAATCTTGAACGTACGGTTCCCTCCCTGATTAAAGAAGGTATCCGTACGCTCAATATTTGAACAGGCCACACAATTGCCACATGGAAAACATCCATTATCTGTTCTAGGAAACGTATCTAAAAATGTTCTCACAGGGACAGGCATATAATGGCTTTTAACCAAGACATCCCAAAGATTATCAGATCGTCTAAAGGTAATTTGTGGTCTTTCTGGCAGATAGGTAGCCAATAGAGTTGAGCGAAACGGGTCGAAAAAATTCAAAAGTCGCCGACTTTTGGCAAAGTCGGGTTTCATGAAACGAAACCCGACCCTAGGATGAGGTCGGCCACGAGGTCGGCGACTTACGCGCCAAAGTCGCGTTTCAAAAGTTTGTTTTGCGCTCTTTTTCAGCCAATCAGGATCCACGGACACTGTGGGCAACGTGATGACCTAGGCACGGGTCACCACCATCTTTCAGAAGGGCATGCAAGTGATTGGCTTGCTTTGGTGGGCGTCACAGGGGGTATAAAAGGGCGTGCACGCCGACCGCCATCTTACTTCTGCCGATCTTAGTATAGGGAGAGGTTGCTGCTGATTCTGTAGGGAGAGCGTTAGGCAGGGAAGAAGACAAAAAAACTGCTTCTGCTGCTAGCGATTTGGCCTGCACAACACACAAGTCACTGTGTGTGCAGTGCAAGGGGAGGCTATATTGTGGTGTATCAGTGGTGTTGGTTGTTGGGCTGCCTTTTAAGGCTTCCTGACATGCTGGCATTGCTGTTTACCCACTGCTCCGCAAACTGCTTTTTTAAAAGCAATCCAATCTCCCTTATCCTCTCGTCACTTTGGTCACAGGCAGCTGTGCCATCGAGCGTGTCACATAGCGCTCAGATATCAGTGGGCCTCACACAATCCACAAGTGTCCAGTGTCCAAAAGTGTACGCAGAGATTCAAAATCTCCATTATCCTCTCGTCACTTTGGTCACAGGCAGCTGTGCCATCGAGCGTGTCACATAGCGCTCAGATATCAGTGGGCCTCACACAATCCACAAGTGTCCAGTGTCCAAAATTGTGCGCAGAGATTCAAAATCTCCATTATCCTCTCGTCACTTTGGTCACAGGCAGCTGTGCCATCGAGCGTGTCACATAGCGCTCAGATATCAGTGGGCCTCACACAATCCACAAGTGTCCAGTGTCCAAAAGTGTACGCAGAGATTCAAAATCTCCATTATCCTCTCGTCACTTTGGTCACAGGCAGCTGTGCCATCGAGCGTGTCACATAGCGCTCAGATATCAGTGGGCCTCACACAATCCACAAGTGTCCAGTGTCCAAAAGTGTGCGCAGAGATTCAAAATCTCCATTATCCTCTCGTCACTTTGGTCACAGGCAGCTGTGCCATCGAGCGTGTCACATAGCGCTCAGATATCAGTGGGCCTCACACAATCCACAAGTGTCCAGTGTCCAAAAGTGTACGCAGAGATTCAAAATCTCCATTATCCTCTCGTCACTTTGGTCACAGGCAGCTGTGCCATCGAGCGTGTCACATAGCGCTCAGATATCAGTGGGCCTCACACAATCCACAAGTGTCCAGTGTCCAAAAGTGTACGCAGAGATTCAAAATCTCCATTATCCTCTCGTCACTTTGGTCACAGGCAGCTGTGCCATCGAGCGTGTCACATAGCGCTCAGATATCAGTGGGCCTCACACAATCCACAAGTGTCCAGTGTCCAAAAGTGTACGCAGAGATTCAAAATCTCCATTATCCTCTCGTCACTTTGGTCACAGGCAGCTGTGCCATCGAGCGTGTCACATAGCGCTCAGATATCAGTGGGCCTCACACAATCCACAAGTGTCCAGTGTCCAAAAGTGTGCGCAGAGATTCAAAATCTCCATTATCCTCTCGTCACTTTGGTCACAGGCAGCTGTGCCATCGAGCGTGTCACATAGCGCTCAGATATCAGTGGGCCTCACACAATCCACAAGTGTCCAGTGTCCAAAAGTGTACGCAGAGATTCAAAATCTCCATTATCCTCTCGTCACTTTGGTCACAGGCAGCTGTGCCATCGAGCGTGTCACATAGCGCTCAGATATCAGTGGGCCTCACACAATCCACAAGTGTCCAGTGTCCAAAAGTGTGCGCAGAGATTCAAAATCTCCATTATCCTCTCGTCACTTTGGTCACAGGCAGCTGTGCCATCGAGCGTGTCACATAGCGCTCAGATATCAGTGGGCCTCACACAATCCACAAGTGTCCAGTGTCCAAAAGTGTACGCAGAGATTCAAAATCTCCATTATCCTCTCGTCACTTTGGTCACAGGCAGCTGTGCCATCGAGCGTGTCACATAGCGCTCAGATATCAGTGGGCCTCACACAATCCACAAGTGTCCAGTGTCCAAAAGTGTACGCAGAGATTCAAAATCTCCATTATCCTCTCGTCACTTTGGTCACAGGCAGCTGTGCCATCGAGCGTGTCACATAGCGCTCAGATATCAGTGGCCCTCACACAATCCACAAGTGTCCAGTGTCCAAAAGTGTATGCAGAGATTCAAAATCTCCATTATCCTCTTGTCACTTTGGTCACAGGCAGCTGTGCCATCAAGCGTGTCACATAGCGCTCAGATATCAGTGGCCCTCACACAATCCACAAGTGTCCAGTGTCCAAAAGTGTGCGCAGAGATTCAAAATCTCCATTATCCTCTCGTCACTTTGGTCACAGGCAGCTGTGCCATCGAGCGTGTCACATAGCGCTCAGATATCAGTGGGCCTCACACAATCCACAAGTGTCCAGTGTCCAAAAGTGTACGCAGAGATTCAAAATCTCCATTATCCTCTCGTCACTTTGGTCACAGGCAGCTGTGCCATCGAGCGTGTCACATAGCGCTCAGATATCAGTGGGCCTCACACAATCCACAAGTGTCCAGTGTCCAAAAGTGTACGCAGAGATTCAAAATCTCCATTATCCTCTCGTCACTTTGGTCACAGGCAGCTGTGCCATCGAGCGTGTCACATAGCGCTCAGATATCAGTGGGCCTCACACAATCCACAAGTGTCCAGTGTCCAAAAGTGTGCGCAGAGATTCAAAATCTCCATTATCCTCTCGTCACTTTGGTCACAGGCAGCTGTGCCATCGAGCGTGTCACATAGCGTTCAGATATCAGTGGGCCTCACACAATCCACAAGTGTCCAGTGTCCAAAAGTGTACGCAGAGATTCAAAATCTCCATTATCCTCTCGTCACTTTGGTCACAGGCAGCTGTGCCATCGAGCGTGTCACATAGCGCTCAGATATCAGTGGGCCTCACACAATCCACAAGTGTCCAGTGTCCAAAAGTGTGCGCAGAGATTCAAAATCTCCATTATCCTCTCGTCACTTTGGTCACAGGCAGCTGTGCCATCGAGCGTGTCACATAGCGCTCAGATATCAGTGGGCCTCACACAATCCAAAAGTGTCCACTGTCCACAAGTGTGTGCAGAAATTCTAAATCTCCCCTGTCCTATAGACACCTTGTACCTTGTTTTACATTACTATATAGTTTGTTGGATTTTGTCTACATTTCTACCAAAAATGAGGAAGGCTGGTGGAAGAGGCCGTGGAATTGGGCGGGGGTTGGCAGCTGGTAATGATGGTGTTGGTGGTGGATCTGATGGTAGTGGCAAGAGCAAAATAGGACCGAATGCAGGAGGTGCTGACCCTGCGTCATCGTCTGGCTACATAAGGCCTCGAACGCTTAGTTTTCTAGGAGTTGGCAAACCGCTTTTAAAGGCAGAGCATCAGGAAAAAGTTTTGTCTTACATTGCTGACTCAGCCTCCAGCTCTATCGCCTCCTCTTCTTCAGTTGTAAAAAGTAAAAGCACTGAGTCGTCATTGGAGGCTCATGTTCATGAACCACACCTTTCCTTGTGTCCTTCACCCCAACCAAGATTGAAGGATGACGCAGGCCATACTACTGATTACTCCATGGAGCTGTTTTCACATACCATGCCTGGATTATCAAGTCAAATGGTGAATTACCCAGGCCAAGATGAATCTGACATGGAGTGCACTGATGCACAGCCGCTGATGGATGATTCTGCTGGTACATTCACTCAGAGCACTACATTGTCCTCGCAGTGTACAGAGCCAGATTCTGACCCTGATGAGACTCAGGTGCCCCTTCCCGCACACTATACCACCATACACGGTGACACAGAGGAAGGTGCACATGACATAGAAGAGGAGGTGATGGATGACCCAGTTGTTGACCCAGATTGGCATCCATTGGGGGAAGAGGGTGCTGCTTCCAATAGCTCAGATGAGGAGCATCCACAGCAGACATCGACATCGCAACAGCTGTTATCTGGCAGGCCCGGAGCACTCCAAAGACAGGTTCCAAACATCAAAAGAGTTGCTGGACAGCTTGTCCAGAGGGTCAAAAGATCACAGCGTGCTAGGCTGCAAAATGTCTGCCAAAGTAGGAAGAGTGCAGTGTGGCACTTTTTTGAACAAAATCCTCATGATCAGGCCAAGGTTATCTGTAAGAAGTGCGCAAAGACCTTTAGCCGAGGGAAAAATCTGAAAAATTTGAATACCAGTTGCATGCTTAGACATTTAACCAGCATGCACTTGCAAGCGTGGACACAACACCAAACCTCAAGTGCCACATGTGCAACTGATCACAACGAAGGTAGTCAGCAACGCTACATTGTTTCCCCCACTGTAAGCCCACCGGTTAGCACAGCAGCAAATGTTGAGGTGTCGTTGCAAGGCCACAGCAGTCAGGGAATCCCACTGTTATATCAACGAAAGACTGATTCTAGGCCATCAGAAAGAACACCAACTCCATCACCATCATCAACCCTCTCTCAGTCCGCCCTGTCCACCGCTACTTCCACCATATGCAGCTCTCAAGTCCAGCTCACCCTCCCAGACACTATGAGTAGGTCAAGAAAGTACTCAGTCTCTCATCCGCGTACACTGGGTTTGAACGCCCACATTGCCAAACTAATCTCGTTTGAGATGATGCCCTTTCGGTTGGTGGAAAGCACAGCTTTCCGCGAACTCATGGCCTATGCAGTACCACGCTATGACCTACCCAGTCGCCACTTCTTCTCTCGCAAAGCCATCCCAGCCCTCCACCATCATGTGAAAGACCGCATTGTCCATGCACTCAAGCAGTCAGTGAGCGGAAAGGTGCACCTCACAACTGATGCATGGTCCAGTCGGCATGGCCAGGGCCGTTACGTGTCCATCACTGCGCACTGGGTTAATGTGGTGGATGCAGGGTCCACAGGGGACAGCGGTGGTGGGACAGTGCTGCCTAGCCCACGGTATAGGAAACAGTTGGCTGTAGGCGTTCGACCCTCCTCCTCCTCCTCCTCCTCCAGAAGCGAAAGCTCGTCCACAGAGCGCAGTCGTACGAGCACTCCATCTGCAGCTGCCACTGTTGCACATGATGTGTCCCCCTATCAAGCAGCTAGTGGAAAGCGTCAGCAGGCTGTGTTGCAGATGATGTGTTTGGGCGACAGACACACCGCCGAGGTGCTGGCCGAGTACTTGAAGCGACAAACTGAGTCATGGCTGGGCAGTGTACATCTTGAGGCAGGCAAGGTAGTTAGTGATAACGGCCGTAATTTTGTGGCAGCCATAGCCCTTTCAAAACTCAGCCACATACCTTGCTTGGCTCACACCTTGAACCTGGTGGTGCAGTGCTTCCTCAAAAATTATCCGGAGTTAACAGCCCTGCTCCAGAAGGTGCGAAGACTGTGCGCGCACATCCGCCGGTCGCCTGTACACTCCGTTCGTATGCAGAAGCTGCAGCGATTGCTCCACCTTCCCAACCACCGCCTCATTATCGACATTGCAACAAGGTGGAACTCCACCCTGCACATGGTGGAGCGGCTGTGCGAGCAGAGGCAGGCCATAATGCATTTGTGGGAGGATACACGGCCAGGCACTTTGAGAGCAGACATGGAGTTGACAGGCGTGCAGTGGTCGAAGCTGAAAGACCTTTGTAAAGTCCTTCAGTGTTTTGAGGAATGCACACGGCTGGTAAGCGCAGACGACGCCATCCTAAGCATGAGCATCCCACTTATGCGTCTGCTCATGCAAACTTTGACGCACCTTAAGGAGCAGGCGTCTGCAGCCAATGTTGATGAGGAGGAAGAGGAGGAGGGAATCCTTGATGACATTCAGCCATTGTCTGCTCAGGGACCTCTCCTGGACGAGGTGGAGGAAGAAGAGGAGGAGGAGGAGGAGGAGGATGATGGGGATGATTACTTAGGGGAGGAGGATGCATCTCGTGGGGCAAGTGAAAATGTTGGCGTGGCAAGGTCTGGTACAGGGTTTGTGCATGACTGGAGGGATGTGGATTTGCCAGAAAGTGCTCCTCCACCCAGCACTCGCAGTGCATCATTGACACCGGGAACATTGGCCCACATGTCAGATTATGCCTTGCGGATTCTAAAAAGGGACCCCCGCATTGCCAAAATGATGAACGATGACGACTACTGGTTGGCCAGCATCCTGGATCCACGCTATAAAGGCAAATTACAAAACATCATGCCACAGGAGAACCTTGACCTAATATTGGCTAATAAACAAGCAACTCTGGTAAATCGGTTGCTTGAGGCATTCCCAGCACACAGCAGCAGTGATGGTTCTCACACGAGCCGTACGGGCCGGGGGCAGCTTGGCAGAGGTGTTCGTGGTGCACACAGCAGAAGTGGCGTTGGAGACAGGGGTTTCATGACAATGTTGTGGACTGATTTTTCAAATACCGATCACACAACTGGTAATACTGCATCGATGGAAAGTGACAGGAGACAGCAGTTGTCAACTATGGTTACAAACTACTTTTCCTCCCATATCGATGTTCTCCCACACAGGTCATTCCCCTTTGAGTATTGGGCCGCTAAACTGGACACCTGGCCTGAATTGGCCCAATATGCCTTACAGGAGCTCGCTTGCCCAGCTGCAAGTGTGCTATCGGAAAGAGTCTTCAGTGCAGCTGGATCAATCCTGACAGAAAAAAGGACCCGTCTGTCAACCCAAAATGTGGATGATCTAACCTTCATTAAAATGAACCACGCATGGGTTTCCAAGGATTTTGTCCCACCTTACCCTGATGACACATAGGGTGACAGAAAAATGGCTTGCTTTGGTCCACCTCTTCCTGGTACTTCACCTATTTCGCCTTTTGCATCAGCTGAATGTCCAACATCAACATATGCCACTTTCTAAAACTCCCTAACTGTGCTGCCTCCCCCCCATGGCCGGGGTAACCACCTAGCGCACGACACCGTGCGAGTGCCGTTGCCCTGGACAGGTGGGTAGGCCGACTCTTGGGCGCGGGCACTGGCACAGGGTCCCTCATAGTGCAATCAAGTCTCTGACGGTGGTGGTGCACACCCGCCGTCAGACACACCGCTGTACTATGAGGGGCCCAGTGCCAGTACCGACGCCCACGAGTGGGCCCCCCTTGCTTGGGCAGGGCCCCAGCATTTGCAATCTTTACCTCTCCCTGCTCCTCCGCTGTGTAATCTGGGCCGTCAAATCCATACTGTGCCTGACACCGTCTGAGCCTGCCTCCTGAGACATATATTTTGAATGTGTACGCTATCCATACATGTTATCCGGGGATACGGTACCCTTTCTAACCTTTGTGCAATCACGTGCAATCCATACTGGGCCTAACACCGTCTGAGCCTGCCTCATGCTGTATAGACATATATTTTGAATGTGTACGCTATCCATACATGTTATCCGGGGATACGGTACCCTTTCTAACCTTTGTGCAATCACGTGCAATCCATACTGGGCCTGACACCGTCTGAGCCTGCCTCCTGAGACATATATTTTGAATGTGTACGCTATCCATACATGTTATCCGGGGATACGGTACCCTTTCTAACCTTTGTGCAATCACGTGCAATCCATACTGGGCCTAACACCGTCTGAGCCTGCCTCATGCTGTATAGACATATATTTTGAATGTGTACGCTATCCATACATGTTATCCGGGGATACGGTACCCTTTCTAACCTTTGTGCAATCACGTGCAATCCATACTGGGCCTAACACCGTCTGAGCCTGCCTCATGCTGTATAGACATATATTTTGAATGTGTACGCTATCCATACATGTTATCCGGGGATACGGTACCCTTTCTAACCTTTGTGCAATCACGTGCAATCCATACTGGGACTGACACCGTCTGAGCCTGCCTCCTGAGACATATATTTTGAATGTGTACGCTATCCATACATGTTATCCGGGGATACGGTACCCTTTCTAACCTTTGTACAATCACGTGCAATCCATACTGGGCCTAACACCGTCTGAGCCTGCCTCATGCTGTATAGACATATATTTTGAATGTGTACGCTATCCATACATGTTATCCGGGGATACGGTACCCTTTCTAACCTTTGTGCAATCACGTGCAATCCATACTGGGCCTAACACCGTCTGAGCCTGCCTCATGCTGTATAGACATATATTTTGAATGTGTACGCTATCCATACATGTTATCCGGGGATACGGTACCCTTTCTAACCTTTGTGCAATCACGTGCAATCCATACTGGGCCTGACACCGTCTGAGCCTGCCTCCTGACACATATATTTTGAATGTGTACGCTATCCATACATGTTATCCGCGGATACGGTACCCTTTCTAACCTTTGTGCAATCACGTGCAATCCATACTGGGCCTAACACCGTCTGAGCCTGCCTCACGCTGTATAGACATATATTTTGAATGTGTACGCTATCCATACATGTTATCCGGGGATACGGTACCCTTTCTAACCTTTGTGCAATCACGTGCAATCCATACTGGGCCTGACACCGTCTGAGCCTGCCTCCTGACACATATATTTTGAATGTGTACGCTATCCATACATGTTATCCGCGGATACGGTACCCTTTCTAACCTTTGTGCAATCACGTGCAATCCATACTGGGCCTGACACCGTCTGAGCCTGCCTCCTGACACATATATTTTGAATGTGTACGCTATCCATACATGTTATCCGCGGATACGGTACCCTTTCTAACCTTTGTGCAATCACGTGCAATCCATACTGGGCCTAACACCGTCTGAGCCTGCCTCACGCTGTATAGACATATATTTTGAATGTGTACGCTATCCATACATGTTATCCGGGGATACGGTACCCTTTCTAACCTTTGTGCAATCACGTGCAATCCATACTGGGCCTAACACCGTCTGAGCCTGCCTCATGCTGTATAGACATATATTTTGAATGTGTACGCTATCCATACATGTTATCCGGGGATACGGTACCCTTTCTAACCTTTGTGCAATCACGTGCAATCCACACTGGGCCTAACACCGTCTGAGCCTGCCTCATGCTGTATAGACATATATTTTGAATGTGTAGGCTATCCATACATGTTATCCGGGGATACGGTACCCTTTCTAACCTTTGTGCAATCACGTGCAATCCATACTGGGCCTAACACCGTCTGAGCCTGCCTTATGCTGTATAGACATATATTTTGAATGTGTACGCTATCCATACATGTTATCCGGGGATACGGTACCCTTTCTAACCTTTGTGCAATCACGTGCAATCCATACTGGGCCTGACACCGTCTGAGCCTGCCTCCTGAGACATATATTTTGAATGTGTACGCTATCCATACATGTTATCCGGGGATACGGTACCCTTTCTAACCTTTGTGCAATCACGTGCAATCCATACTGGGCCTAACACCGTCTGAGCCTGCCTCATGCTGTATAGACATATATTTTGAATGTGTACGCTATCCATACATGTTATCCGGGGATACGGTACCCTTTCTAACCTTTGTACAATCACGTGCAATCCATACTGGGCCTAACACCGTCTGAGCCTGCCTCATGTTGTATAGACATATATTTTGAATGTGTACGCTATCCATACATGTTATCCGGGGATACGGTACCCTTTCTAACCTTTGTGCAATCACGTGCAATCCATACTGGGCCTAACACCGTCTGAGCCTGCCTCATGCTGTATAGACATATATTTTGAATGTGTACGCTATCCATACATGTTATCCGGGGATACGGTACCCTTTCTAACCTTTGTGCAATCACGTGCAATCCATACTGGGCCTAACACCGTCTGAGGCTGCCTCATGCTGTATAGACATATATTTTGAATGTGTACGCTATCCATACATGTTATCCGGGGATACGGTACCCTTTCTAACCTTTGTGCAATCACGTGCAATCCATACTGGGCCTAACACCGTCTGAGCCTGCCTCATGCTGTATAGACATATATTTTGAATGTGTACGCTATCCATACATGTTATCCAGGGATACGGTACCCTTTCTAACCTTTGTGCAATCACGTGCAATCCATACTGGGCCTGACACCGTCTGAGCCTGCCTCCTGAGACATATATTTTGAATGTGTACGCTATCCATACATGTTAACCGGGGATACGGTACCCTTTCTAACCTTTGTGCAATCACGTGCAATCCATACTGGGCCTAACACTGTCTGAGCCTGCCTCATGCTGTATAGACATATATTTTGAATGTGTACGCTATCCATACATGTTATCCGGGGATACGGTACCCTTTCTAACCTTTGTGCAATCACGTGCAATCCATACTGGGCCTAACACTGTCTGAGCCTGCCTCATGCTGTATAGACATATATTTTGAATGTGTACGCTATCCATACATGTTATCCGGGGATACGGTACCCTTTCTAACCTTTGTGCAATCACGTGCAATCCATACTGGGCCTAACACCGTCTGAGCCTGCCTCATGCTGTATAGACATATATTTTGAATGTGTACGCTATCCATACATGTTATCCGGGGATACGGTACCCTTTCTAACCTTTGTGCAATCACGTGCAATCCATACTGGGCCTAACACCGTCTGAGCCTGCCTCATGCTGTATAGACATATATTTTGAATGTGTACGCTATCCATACATGTTATCCGTGGATACGGTACCCTTTCTAACCTTTGTGCAATCACGTGCAATCCATACTGGGCCTAACACCGTCTGAGCCTGCCTCATGCTGTATAGACATATATTTTGAATGTGTACGCTAACCATACATGTTATCCGGGGATACGGTAACCTTTCTAACCTTTGTGCAATCACGTGCAATCCATACTGGGCCTAACACCGTCTGAGCCTGCCTCATGCTGTATAGACATATATTTTGAATGTGTACGCTATCCATACATGTTATCCGGGGATACGGTACCCTTTCTAACCTTTGTGCAATCACGTGCAATCCATACTGGGCCTGACACCGTCTGAGCCTACCTCCTGAGACATATATTTTGAATGTGTACACTATCCATACATGTTATCCGGGGATACGGTACCCTTTCTAACCTTTGTGCAATCACGTGCAATCCATACTGGGCCTAACACCGTCTGAGCCTGCCTCATGCTGTATAGACATATATTTTGAATGTGTACG
This sequence comes from Dendrobates tinctorius, assembly GCF_039654945.1. Lineage (NCBI taxonomy): Eukaryota > Metazoa > Chordata > Amphibia > Anura > Dendrobatidae > Dendrobates > Dendrobates tinctorius. Next base: position 2,540,503 of record NW_027361687.1, on the reverse strand, counting down.
CTATCCATACATGTTATCCGGGGATACGGTACCCTTTCTAACCTTTGTGCAATCACGTGCAATCCATACTGGGCCTAACACCGTCTGAGCCTGCCTCATGCTGTATAGACATATATTTTGAATGTGTACGCTATCCATACATGTTATCCAGGGATACGGTACCCTTTCTAACCTTTGTGCAATCACGTGCAATCCATACTGGGCCTAACACCGTCTGAGCCTGCCTCATGCTGTATAGACATATATTTTGAATGTGTACGCTATCCATACATGTTATCCGGGGATACGGTACCCTTTCTAACCTTTGTGCAATCACGTGCAATCCATACTGGGCCTAACACCGTCTGAGCCTGCCTCATGCTGTATAGACATATATTTTGAACGTGTACGCTATCCATACATGTTATCCGGGGATACGGTACCCTTTCTAACCTTTGTGCAATCACGTGCAATCCATACTGGGCCTAACACCGTCTGAGCCTGCCTCATGCTGTATAGACATATATTTTGAATGTGTACGCTATCCATACATGTTATCCAGGGATACGGTACCCTTTCTAACCTTTTTGCAATCACGTGCAATCCATACTGGGCCTGACACCGTCTGAGCCTGCCTCCTGAGACATATATTTTGAATGTGTACGCTATCCATACATGTTATCCGGGGATACGGTACCCTTTCTAAAGTTTGTGCAATCCATACTGGGCCTAACACCGTCTGAGCCTGCCTCATGCTGTATAGAGATATATTCTGAATGTGTACGCTATCCATACATGTTATCCGGGGATACGGTACCCTTTCTAACCTTTGTGCAATCACGTGCAATCCATACTGGGCCTAACACCGTCTGAGCCTGCCTCATGCTGTATAGACATATATTTTGAATGTGTACGCTATCCATACATGTTATCCGGGGATACGGTACCCTTTCTAACCTTTGTGCAATCACGTGCAATCCATACTGGGCCTAACACCGTCTGAGCCTGCCTCATGCTGTATAGACATATATTTTGAATGTGTACGCTATCCATACATGTTATCCGGGGATACGGTACCCTTTCTAACCTTTGTGCAATCACGTGCAATCCATACTGGGCCTAACACCGTCTGAGCCTGCCTCATGCTGTATAGACATATATTTTGAATGTGTACGCTATCCATACATGTTATCCGGGGATACGGTACCCTTTCTAACCTTTGTGCAATCACGTGCAATCCATACTGGGCCTAACACCGTCTGAGCCTGCCTCATGCTGTATAGACATATATTTTGAATGTGTACGCTATCCATACATGTTATCCGGGGATACGGTACCCTTTCTAACCTTTGTGCAATCACGTGCAATCCATACTGGGCCTGACACCGTCTGAGCCTGCCTCCTGAGACATATATTTTGAATGTGTACGCTATCCATACATGTTATCCGGGGATACGGTACCCTTTCTAACCTTTGTGCAATCACGTGCAATCCATACTGGGCCTAACACCGTCTGAGCCTGCCTCATGCTGTATAGACATATATTTTGAATGTGTACGCTATCCATACATGTTATCCGGGGATACGGTACCCTTTCTAACCTTTGTGCAATCACGTGCAATCCATACTGGGCCTAACACCGTCTGAGCCTGCCTCATGCTGTATAGACATATATTTTGAATGTGTACGCTATCCATACATGTTATCCGGGGATACGGTACCCTTTCTAACCTTTGTGCAATCACGTGCAATCCATACTGGGCCTAACACCGTCTGAGCCTGCCTCATGCTGTATAGACATATATTTTGAATGTGTACGCTATCCATACATGTTATCCGGGGATACGGTACCCTTTCTAACCTTTGTGCAATCACGTGCAATCCATACTGGGCCTAACACCGTCTGAGCCTGCCTCATGCTGTATAGACATATATTTTGAATGTGTACGCTATCCATACATGTTATCCGGGGATACGGTACCCTTTCTAACCTTTGTGCAATCACGTGCAATCCATACTGGGCCTAACACCGTCTGAGCCTGCCTCATGCTGTATAGACATATATTTTGAATGTGTACGCTATCCATACATGTTATCCGGGGATACGGTACCCTTTCTAACCTTTGTGCAATCACGTGCAATCCATACTGGGCCTAACACCGCCTGAGCCTGCCTCATGCTGTATAGACATATATTTTGAATGTGTACGCTATCCATACATGTTATCCGGGGATACGGTACCCTTTCTAACCTTTGTGCAATCACGTGCAATCCATACTGGGCCTAACACCGTCTGAGCCTGCCTCATGCTGTATAGACATATATTTTGAATGTGTACGCTATCCATACATGTTATCCAGGGATACGGTACCCTTTCTAACCTTTGTGCAATCACGTGCAATCCATACTGGGCCTGACACCGTCTGAGCCTGCCTCCTGAGACATATATTTTGAATGTGTACGCTATCCATACATGTTATCCGGGGATACGGTACCCTTTCTAACCTTTGTGCAATCACGAGCAATCCATACTGGGCCTAACACCGTCTGAGCCTGCCTCATGCTGTATAGACATATATTTTGAATGTGTACGCTATCCATACATGTTATCCGGGGATACGGTACCCTTTCTAACCTTTGTGCAATCACGTGCAATCCATACTGGGCCTAACACCGTCTGAGCCTGCCTCATGCTGTATAGACATATATTTTGAATGTGTACGCTATCCATACATGTTATCCGGGGATACGGTACCCTTTCTAACCTTTGTGCAATCACGTGCAATCCATACTGGGCCTAACACCGTCTGAGCCTGCCTCATGCTGTATAGACATATATTTTGAATGTGTACGCTATCCATACATGTTATCCGGGGATACGGTACCCTTTCTAACCTTTGTGCAATCACGTGCAATCCATACTGGGCCTAACACCGTCTGAGCCTGCCTCATGGTGTATAGACATATATTTTGAATGTGTACGCTAACCATACATGTTATCCGGGGATAGGGTACCCTTTCTAACCTTTGTGCAATCACGTGCAATCCATACTGGGCCTAACACCGTCTGAACCTGCCTCATGCTGTATAGACATATATTTTGAATGTGTACGCTATCCATACATGTTATCCGGGGATACGGTACCCTTTCTAACCTTTGTGCAATCACGTGCAATCCATACTGGGCCTAACACCGTCTGAGCCTGCCTCATGCTGTATAGACATATATTTTGAATGTGTACGCTATCCATACATGTTATCCAGGGATACGGTACCCTTTCTAACCTTTGTGCAATCACGTGCAATCCATACTGGGCGTGAGAACGGCTGGCGAACTGTTAAGCAAGCTACAGCACCTGTCCAGACAAGTACAGGGATTCCCTAGCGAGGAGACTTATTTGATTGTTTTCAATGTTGGGACAGCAATTTTTGGGGAGCACTTTACTCTGGAGAATGATAGATGGGGCCCACCATACACTGGAACATTCCAAAGGTGGACATCAGACACTGGAGCAGCATTTACAGGGCCCATTATACACTAGAGCATTAAAAATGGGGCCCATTATGTTTGGAGCATTATTTGGGCACATAAGACAGTGGAGCTTCATCCATGCGGACCAACATATACTGTAGCATTATGTGGAGCTCATCATATACTGTTTCAAACATTATATGGGACCAATGATTCTGTATGGAGAAATAGATGGGCCTCGTCATGAGATGTAAAAAGTGAGGTATTTTTCATTGTACTATACCGCTATTTATCTGCCGTATCGGAGCATGATGAGTTGTGGTATGTGTTAAAGGGGCGCTCTTTCGCCCAGGGCACATGAAAACCTGCAGCCAGCCCTCCCCCCCACAACTTTAGCCAAATAACCCCCATTTTTCAGTGCGTAACTTATATTATGAAGTTAATTAAGGTTGACAAGCTTAATTAAGAAGAATTGATGCTTTTGGCATTCAAATGGGCACTGTAGGTGTGTTTCCTGTCCTCCTCTCACTGCCGACTTTTATTCCCCATTGACTTACATTGGGTTTCGTGTTTCGGGACGACCCCGACTTTTCCCTATAATCGGACGATCTTGCTCGACCCGACTTTTGGAAAAGTCGGGTTTCACGAAACGAAACGCGACCCTAAAAAACCAAAAGTCGCTCAACTCTAGTAGCCAATACTGAATCTGCACACAAAATTGGCCATGATTTCTCTAAACATTTTCTAATGGCCTCAGCCTGGGCATTAAATTTTGTAAAGAACCTCACTTTATTAGATGCCTCCACTTTCCTATTAGCATACAGTAATGAATCTCGTGTTGAATGTTTGGCCCTCAAATAGGCTTTCTTTACCATCCTATGGCTATACCCACGGGCATAAAATCTGGTTTTAAGATCACATGCCTGTTCTTCAAAGACATCATCTGATGAACATATTCTCCTCAACCGGAAAAATTGGCCAATAGGGACCGATCTAATAACAGATTGAGGATGTGCTGACTTAGCGTGTAATAGAGAGTTTACTGAGGTTGGTTTACGGAAAATGTCAGTTTGCAAAACATTATTAGAGTCACGTTTAATCGTGACATCTAAAAAGTCAACATAATCAGAATTAGCAGAATACGTTAGATGTATATTGATCTCATTGTCATTAAGACTATTCATAAATGAATCCAATGTATCACGAGTACATTGCCAGATCAAAAAAATGTCATCAATGTACCGCGCCCAAAACAGGACGCGATCCATTGATGACAGACGATCTGACAAGAAGAGGTCCCTCTCCCACAGCCCCAGGAACAGATTGGCATAGGCCGGCGCAAAGGCCGTGCCCATAGCTGTACCCTGGAGCTGCAGGAAGAAGGACCGCTTGAAAATGAAAAAATTATGAGATAACGAAAAATCCAATAATTGTATAATAAATGATATCATATCTGACTTAAGATTAGAAGACTCCAAGAAAAATTGTACTGCTCTTATGCCATCAGAGTGGTGTATGTTTGTATAGAGTGACTCAATGTCACACGTAACTAATAGGACATCTTCCCCAACATGTAGCCCATCTACTTTCTTCAGAATGTCAGAAGTATCCTTATCATACGATGGAAGATCTTCAACCAATGTTTGCAATTTTGCATCTATAAAATGATTAACATGTTCCAAGTAGTTTCCTGTACCCGATACAATGGGCCTACCTGGTGGCAATTGCTTATTCTTGTGGATTTTAGGCAATAAATATAGGGTTGGGATGATGGGTTCCAAAACCCTCAGGGCTATATGTAATTCTTTGTATATAACACCGTCATTTTGCGCTCTTGCTAGTATTTTATCAAGTTCCTCACCAAAACTTATAGATGGATTATATGTCAATTTTCTATAACATTGTTGATTATTAAGCTGACGAAACGCTTCCTGTTCATATAATTTAGATGGACAAATAACAATGTTACCTCCTTTGTCTGAAGGCTTTATCACCACATCATCCCAACCACGAATCTTTTCAAGTGATTTACGTTCCTCACCTGATAGATTATCATCTTTTGCATATCTTGGTATAGCCTCCAAGTCCTTAGATACTATTTGGATGAATAAGTCCACATTCGAACATGTTGTTAATGCTGGGAACTTCTTAGATTTTGGTCGTATAGATGCCGGTATATTATCACTTTCATGAGTAATATGTTCTTCTGCCAATTTCCTTCTGTAGGAAACATATTATGTAATGCTTGGTCAAGAAAATATTTTTTATATATCAATGTCCTAGCAAAAATATGCAAGTCCTTAATAACCGTGAACAAATGAAAATCAGATTTAGGTGAAAATGATAGACCCCTGGATAATACCAAGAAAAAAGAGGGGGAGAAGCCAGCGCTGCTTGTGGTCAGAACGTAATACATAAAGTGTGAAAACACACATTGGTTTCTATCTGTATTCAAAAATGAGACATTTAGCAAAAAATTGATCAATTGTTTGAGCTACCCCGCCACGTCAAGGCAGTCTCGTATGGGGAGTCCTACTCTACGTTTTTTATGTTCGCTGTGCCATTGCGGCCTCCTAAATGTATAAAAGCAAGACCTCATTACATGCACACTGTACCTCAAGCATTTCAAAATCGTTCCTATGGCACCAGAGGACAAGCGCAGATAAAGGTTAGCCAGGTCCATGCAGACATTTCAGGTCCAACCTCCACACTGCCTGACCAGCACCACAGATAAAGGACGATCCAGGCCCAGATACAGGTGCGTAATCAAATAAAGCCTAGGGCAGGGCAGGGCCGCTGTTAATGTGAACAGCAGCCTAGATCAATCACTAAGAAAACAGAAAGAATAGCGTACATGACCCAGCGCGCATGGCTACAGTGGTGGTCAGCCACAAAACCAATATCAAGAAAAAAGAGGGGGAGAAGCCAGCGCTGCTTGTGGTCAGAACGTAATACATAAAGTGTGAAAACACACATTGGTTTCTATCTGTATTCAAAAATGAGACATTTAGCAAAAAATTGATCAATTGTTTGAGCTACCCCGCCACGTCAAGGCAGTCTCGTATGGGGAGTCCTACTCTACGTTTTTTATGTTCGCTGTGCCATTGCGGCCTCCTAAATGTATAAAAGCAAGACCTCATTACATGCACACTGTACCTCAAGCATTTCAAAATCGTTCCTATGGCACCAGAGGACAAGCGCAGATAAAGGTTAGCCAGGTCCATGCAGACATTTCAGGTCCAACCTCCACACTGCCTGACCAGCACCACAGATAAAGGACGATCCAGGCCCAGATACAGGTGCGTAATCAAATAAAGCCTAGGGCAGGGCAGGGCCGCTGTTAATGTGAACAGCAGCCTAGATCAATCACTAAGAAAACAGAAAGAATAGCGTACATGACCCAGCGCGCACGGCTACAGTGGTGGTCAGCCACAAAACCAATATCAAGAAAAAAGAGGGGGAGAAGCCAGCGCTGCTTGTGGTCAGAACGTAATACATAAAGTGTGAAAACACACATTGGTTTCTATCTGTATTCAAAAATGAGACATTTAGCAAAAAATTGATCAATTGTTTGAGCTACCCCGCCACGTCAAGGCAGTCTCGTATGGGGAGTCCTACTCTACGTTTTTTATGTTCGCTGTGCCATTGCGGCCTCCTAAATGTATAAAAGCAAGACCTCATTACATGCACACTGTACCTCAAGCATTTCAAAATCGTTCCTATGGCACCAGAGGACAAGCGCAGATAAAGGTTAGCCAGGTCCATGCAGACATTTCAGGTCCAACCTCCACACTGCCTGACCAGCACCACAGATAAAGGACGATCCAGGCCCAGATACAGGTGCGTAATCAAATAAAGCCTACGGCAGGGCAGGGCCGCTGTTAATGTGAACAGCAGCCTAGATCAATCACTAAGAATGGCACAGCGAACATAAAAAACGTAGAGTAGGACTCCCCATACGAGACTGCCTTGACGTGGCGGGGTAGCTCAAACAATTGATCAATTTTTTGCTAAATGTCTCATTTTTGAATACAGATAGAAACCAATGTGTGTTTTCACACTTTATGTATTACGTTCTGACCACAAGCAGCGCTGGCTTCTCCCCCTCTTTTTTCTTGATATTGGTTTTGTGGCTGACCACCACTGTAGCCGTGCGCGCTGGGTCATGTACGCTATTCTTTCTGTTTTCTTAGTGATTGATCTAGGCTGCTGTTCACATTAACAGCGGCCCTGCCCTGCCCTAGGCTTTATTTGATTACGCACCTGTATCTGGGCCTGGATCGTCCTTTATCTGTGGTGCTGGTCAGGCAGTGTGGAGGTTGGACCTGAAATGTCTGCATGGACCTGGCTAACCTTTATCTGCGCTTGTCCTCTGGTGCCATAGGAACGATTTTGAAATGCTTGAGGTACAGTGTGCATGTAATGAGGTCTTGCTTTTATACATTTAGGAGGCCGCAATGGCACAGCGAACATAAAAAACGTAGAGTAGGACTCCCCATACGAGACTGCCTTGACGTGGCGGGGTAGCTCAAACAATTGATCAATTTTTTGCTAAATGTCTCATTTTTGAATACAGATAGAAACCAATGTGTGTTTTCACACTTTATGTATTACGTTCTGACCACAAGCAGCGCTGACTTCTCCCCCTCTTTTTCCCTGGATAATACCAGTAGGTCAGTCTCTGACAATATATGTGTACTAAGATTAATTACCTTAAGATCTCATCTATCTTTGTTCGGAGAATTATCATTGTTTCGCTTGTATGGAAAATGCCTTTGTTCACGATTTCGTTTTGACCTAAATCCAAAACGTGTCATCATGTTATAAGAAGCTGAAGAATTGGCAGAGACATCACTCATTGAAGTTACTGAAGACACTGATGGAGTTCTTTGGATTTGTTGATCCGATCTATATTTCCTCCATCTATAAACATTGTTAGTTTGGAAATCCTTATTGTCACGATTATATTTATTAGTCTGAGTCTCCTGTATATTTTTAACCAATACTTCCACATGTTTGTCCATATGTGTATTCATCTCCTGGAACTGCTCCATGGAAAACTCAGATTTTGCTTGCTTCAATAAATCATCTAACTTCTTATCCAACTCGATCATGGTTTTATTATTAGACTCTACTAACATTTCCATGAAACGTTTTGACGTATTATTACATAATTCTTCCCAATTTTTAATAAAATTCTCATCATCCACAGGATAGGATGGAATAACCTTAATTTGAAGGCCTCTGGGAATAATTTGTTTAGTAATATAATTTTCTAGGAATGTTTAATTCCACCAGAGTCTTGTTCTTTTGGATAAGGTTTGTTTAATAGAGTTTTCAAAATCCATATTTCTCTGAGCCATAATGCATTGAGCATTTGCTCCATTGTTAAAAACCTGATTGATCTTCCCGAGCCAGGCTTGTTCTCTAGCTCTATAGTCCATCTCCTTCACCACACCTGTGCAAAACACAGTGTGTGTTTTTTTCAATAGATCATTAAAATTTGAAATACATTCCCAAAGAGGTTTTAATATCCCTACATGTAATGCTGCAATATTTTAAAAACTCAACATATTTACTTTTAACGATGATTGCAGGTGAACAAGTAAGACCTGTGTCATTAGCAGGACGCTTCACCAGTGTGCTAGACACTTTGCTGTTTTAGGAACTGATTATTTCCTAAACTTAAGCCCCCGTCACACACAGCAATCTCGCTAGCGAGATCGCTGCTGTGTCACAAGTTTTGTGACGCAACAGCGATCTCACCAGCGACATCGCTGTGTGTGACACTTACCAGCGACTGCCCCCCCTGCCGGGTACGCTGATCGTCCTGCAATGGCCAGGACATTTTTTTGATCGCTGGTCTCCTGCTGGCCAGCATGCATTGCTGCGTGTGGCAGGTGGGAGACCAGCGATCAGCAAGCTGGCGCTGGTAACTAAGGTACACATCGAGTTTCTAAGCATCGCACGCCACGTAGAAACCCGATGTGTACCTTGCTTACCAGCTCCCTTCCCCAGCGCGCTGGTAACTAAGGTACACAGTGGGTAACTAAGCGACGTGCGTCGCTTGTTACCCGTGTGTCTCTGTCCTGATCGCTGGTGAAGCTGCCTATTTGGCAGCTCACCAGCGATCATGTAGCGATACATCAGCAAACCTGACAAGGTCATATCGTTGTCGGGATCGCTGGTGCGTTGCTATGTGTGACAGGGCCCTTAGTGTTGATTTTTCCACTCTCATTGAATTTTAATACAACCAGTTCAAGAAGCCGGAGGTTCAGCTCGGCATCGGGCACAATGGTCTAGTGCCCTACTAATAGTCAAGACCTCACCAGTTCAATTCCCATCAACCCCAAAATAGAAATGCTGACTTTTTACAATAGTGGAGAAAAACCTTAATGATTAGGCTAAGTGCACACGTACCGGAACTCTCGCGGAAATTACCGCGAGAATTCCGGAATTCCAGTCCGCGGGAAAATCGCATTTTAAATTCCCGCGATTTTCCCGCGGAAAAACTAGCATTTTGCAAGCGTATTTAGCTTGCAAAATGCTAGCGTTTTCCAAGCGATCTGTAGCATCGCTTGGAGAACTGATTGACAGGTTGGTCACACTCATCAAACATAGTGTTTGACAAGTGTGACCAACTTTTTACTACTGAGGCCGCCTATGCGGCATCAATAGTAAAAGATAGAATGTAAAAAAAAAATAAAAAATACTGTTATTCTTACCTTCCGACGTCCCGCGCATCCGTTCCCAGTAATCCTTTGCGAAAATGCCCGCGATGACGTCCGTTCTCGCGGGATCGCGACGTCTCGCGGTCATTCGCGATGACGTCGCGCGAATGACCGCGAGACTTCGCGATCCCGCGAGATCGGACGCCATCGCGGGCATTTTCGCAAAGGATTACTGGGACCGGAGCGTGGAGAGAGGCGGGAAGGCTGCGCAGGACGTCGGAGGGTGAGAATAACAATATTTTTTATTTTATAATTCTATTTTTTACAGGGATATGGTACCCAAAGCCCGGAGGACAGTCTCCTCTCCTCCGGACCATGGGTACCATCCGCAAATGTTCTGCTTACTTTCCGCATGGTGGGCACAGCCACATGCGGGAAGGAAGCGGAACAATGCATTCCTATGGGTGCGGGATCGCCGCGATTCCGCAAAATAATGAGCATGCTGCGTTTTTTACCGCGAAGCGATTCCGCCGCGGTAAAAACCGCAGCATTAGCACAGCATTGCGGAATCCCATAGGAATGCATGGGATGCTTATTTTTCGCATTTTCGCGGCAAAATCGCGCGGTTAAAACCGCCGCGGAAACGCGAAAAAAACGCCACGTGTGAACTCAGCCTTATTTGTTGTTTAAACTCACTGGCTAATTTATTTCAAGTGAATTTTTCTTTACTCACACCACCTTTAGTGCATTTTAATGATTTTCATGCAAAGCGAACGAGTGAGCTTTGGGTCACTTTCAGAATTCCTGAACATTGTGCCAGACGCTGAGTTGGTTGCTTGCCTTAGGCAAACAATCCCTAACTAAAGACCATAAAATATAACTTTTAATAATACTACTAAAGGAATATAAATTTAAAATCCACATGAGTCGGTATATATCCTTGGACACAAATATACTGTCTGTTTAATGAAGTCATGAATGTACTCGGTGTCCCTTAAACATTCCTCTTGTTATGGTTTGAGGATAGTTTTGGTGCAGCCGCTACTTATACTATCCTATCATTAGGTATACAACATTATCTGCTGGCAGCAGATTATTCAGGATACTCTCCAAGCGTGTGACAACAGAGCTTCTGTATTCAGGAACAAACAGGAACAATATATGATAAGCTTAATAGATCAGGAATAAATAATTTGTGTGTCTCTATCTGTGCAGCATCTACAGCAAGCTGCTTCTCTTATACACAGACACAGGAAAACAGGAAATACAGTCACATGCTCTCCCTGTGTGAGCCCCTGGGAGTTTTTTTTTTGTTCTAACTTTATAAACAGCATACAAGTCTAGCAACTAAACACTCAGACAGGAATGGAGTTGTAGCACCAAACAAATTCCAACACCCCCACTCAACAACTACTTATCCTGTTAGTCCCATTGTGGCTCTGAAGTCCACAAACTTGGCTCTTGATAATGGCTTTGTCATACCATCAGCTATCATCTTGTAAGATCATGTAAGTGGTGATTTTTTACATCAATGTGCTTAGTCCTTGGGTTTATCTTCTCACTGCTGGCAAGTTTAATGCATCCTTGGTTGTCCTCATAGATAATTGCTGGTTGAGCTAGTGGTTTGCCGTAATCTTCCAAAAGTTGTTTCAACTAAATTACTTCTTGACTTGCATAAGCAGCAGACATATATTCTGCTTCAGTAGAAGATAATGTGACTGATACTTGTTTTCTGCTAGACCAAGAAATTGAATTTTCTCCTAACATAAACAAGTAACCACTTGATTCTGATCACTTGAATCTCCAGCCCAATCTGCATCCACATAACCTCTGAGGGTGAGATCTCCTGATACAGATATCTTAAGAGTTAGCCTTTGAGTTTCTTTAAGATATTGAAGAATTCTCTTGCATACCAGTCTCTTTGGCATGGCTTGCTTTTACACGTTGGCAGAGAATTCCAACTGTGGCTGTGATATCCGGACGAGTTGTGGTTGCTATGTACAGAAGCGCCCCCACTGCTTGTCTTAAAATGGTGAACTTTACCTTCTGAGTCATATTTGTTTTTGAACACCCTCTTATATCTGATAGCTATTTTTCCTTGTGGTATCTCAGTAAGCTCCCATGTCTGAAGTTGGTGAAGGGACTCCATCTTTTCTTTAGCAGCATTTATCCACTTCTGCTTCTCGTGGACAGGCAGATTTTGCATCTCTTGCCATGACTGTATCTCTAGTTCAGGAAGTGTTCTGACCATATAAGAAAGGCATCTAGCTGGGATAGCTTTGTTTGGCCTTTCTGGTCTCCTGACTGGAGGTTGACTTGGTTCTTCTTTGTCTTCCTTGGTGGCTTCAGAGCTTATCCACACTCAGAGTTTTCCTTTTCAGCATCTGGGTTTGGTGATTGAGATTCTTGTTCTTGCTTCTTAGGTTGAATAACTGGCGTAACTTCATGGAATTTGAGCGATACAGAGTTTTCATCAATCACTACATCTCTGCTGATTGTGACTGTGTTGGTCTCTGAGTGCAGGATTCTGTATCCCTTTTGAGTTTCGCTATAGCCCACCAGAACTCCTTGCTTTGTGTGTGATTGCTACTTGGAACGTTTTTCTTTGGGAATATACACAAACGTTTTCCTTCCAAATATCCTGAGGTGCTTCAGGTTAGGCTTCTCACAGTTCCATAGGTCATACGGAGTTTTATTTGTGGCTTTACCTGGCACGCAATTTTGAAAATAGCAAGCTTTCATGATGGCTTCTCCCCAATATGTTGTAGGTAGATTCGCATCAAACAACATACTTCTTCCCCTTTCTCAATGAGTATGATTATTTCTTTCTGCAAAGCCACTTTGTTCTGGGTTGTATGGAATGGTAGTTTGGACCACGAATCAATCTTTTTCAAAACGGTTTGCACCTTACCACTTGTTTATTCTGTTCCATTATCTGCACGCAAGGCTTTTGGCATTCTTCCAAATTTGTTAAACACTACAGCAAGATATTCTTCAAGTTTCTGTGGAACTTCATCCTTACTGTGAAGCAGTAGGTGACTGTATATCTGGAGTATTCATCAATAAATGTGAGAAAATGTCTCTACTTGCTAGGAGTTTGAACACTCATTGGACCACGTGCATGTGTGTGTATCAGATCCAGTGGCTGTGCAGATCTAGTGGTGCTTATTTTAGGAAAGGATTTTCTGGACATTTTCCCTTTAAGACAGCTAGTGCACTTCATCATTTGACTACACTGGGTGATTTCAATTCCATTTGCAAGTTGAGCTAGCTTCCTTACTGCTTCTGGGTCTCTGTGCCCAAGACATCTGTGCCATACATGGATACAGTTCTTATGTAGATCTTGTCTAGCACTGTACACTTTTTCTTTGCATTTTAGCTGATAAAGTTCATCTTAAATTTTTCCTTCTGCAGGAGTGTGACCCTACTTTGAGATGATGCAGCTGTTATCTTTAAAAGTAACTACATTTCCCTTTTGCATGAGCTTCTTTACTGACAGAAGATTGCTTTCAAGGCTGGGAACATAGAGAACAACCTTTATGGGGATCTTTCTGCTTTGTGCTGAGGGAACTGGACAGTGGAGGTAAACATAGCCTACTTCTTCTGAAGTCATATAGTGACCATTAGCTAAGATGACCTTTTCTGACTTGCTTTCATTAAGGTCAGTTAAGAAATCCTTGTTGTTTGTCATATGGCTGCTTGCACCAGAATCTATAGACCATATATGCTTTGCAGATAGGCCTGTACTGGCATTAAATGCAGTTTCAACACATGCAGAATCTTCATTTACAGCTGTTTTAACCCTTTGATGACTGTTCTGCTTTTTAAGCTGACTCATTCTTGCTTTCCAAATTTTGCAGTCTGCTTTAAGGTGGCCGGGCTTTTTAAAGACAAAACATTCACGAGTTTCTCTTAGATTGCTCTTATATTTAGGGAAATCCAGTGTCTTTAATGCTTTTCTGCTCTGAATTCAATACTGCTGCTTACATGCTGCATTTTTCTCTTGAATTCATCCACAAGTTTACCTTTAACATACTCTAGTGTCAGCTCATCATCTGGCCGTGCAATATGAAAATCTTTAATTTCTTCTCCAATACCCCTGAGATGCTCCACAATCTCTAGGGTGTTTCTTATATAGTCCTGCATATTCTGTCCATCACTTTTCTTAGAATGATACAGCTTTCTCATGAGATAAAGCTTATTGCTGAGATTTGATCTTTCATGCACTTTCTGTAACTCATCCCACATATCTTTTGCAGTTGCAAACTTGCATATATGCACAATCTGATTATCATCTACACTAAGGGAGATCGTGCTTTGTGCTTTCTGATCCTTCTCTAGCCAATCATCTGGTAATGGATAAGGCACTTGTTCCTGAGTATATTTCCACGAACCTTCTCTAATGAGCAGCATCTTCACCTTGAATTTTCAGAACTGGTAGTTCTGGTTAGTGAGGCTTGGCACTGAGAACTTGACAGGATTGCTGCTAGTGGGCATCTTCTCTGTTGCTCTGTGCTCCATTTGCTTTGGGCTTCTGTTGCTGTGTTACTCTGGGGTTCTGTGTCACTCTGGGTCCATAACCTGTTGGCAGCAGATTATTCAGGATACTCTCCAAGCATGTGACTACAGAGATTCTTTATTCAGAAACAATCAAGAACAAAATATGACAAGCTTAACCCCTTCACCCCCAAGGGTGGTTTGCATGTTCATGACCGGGCCAATTTTTACAATTCTGACCACTGTACCTTTATGAGGTCATAACTCTGGAACGCTTCCATGGATCCCGGTGATTCTGACATTGTTTTCTCGTGACATATTGTACTTCAAGTTAGTGGTAAAATTTCATTCAAATAACTTGCGTTTATTTGTGAGAAAAACGGAAATTTGGCGAAAATTTTGAAAATTTCGCAATTTTCCAACTTTGAATTTTTATGCCCTTAAATCACAGAGATACAGCACACAAAAAACTTGACAACTAACATTTCCCACATGTTTACTTTACATCAACACAATTTTGGAACCAAAATTTTTTCTTCTTAGGAAGTTATAAGGGTTAAAAGTTGACCAGCGATTTCTCATTTTTACAACACCATTTTATTTTTAGGACCACATCACATTTGAGGTCACTTTGAGGGGTCTATATGATAGAAAATACCCAAAAGTGACACCATTCTAAAAACTGCACCCCTTAAGGTGCTCAAAACCACATTCAAGAAGTTTATTAACCCTTTAGGTGCATCACAGAAATTTTTTTGAATATTTAAAAAAAAATGAACATCTAGCTTTTTTTAACAAAAAAAATACTTCAGGTTCAATTTTTTTTATTTTACCAAGGGTAACAGGAGAAATTGGACTGCAAAAGTTATTGTGCAATTTGTCCTGAGTATGCTGATACCTGATATGTGGGGGGGAACCACTGTTTCGGCGCATGGCAGAGCTCAGAATGGATGGAGCGCCGTTTGACTTTTTCAATGCAAAATTGGCTGGAATTCAGATCGGACGCCATGTCACGTTTGGAGAGTCCCTGATGTACCTAAACAGTGGAAGCCCCCTACAAGTGACCCCATTTTGGAAACTAGACCCCCCAAGGAACTTATCTAGATATGTGGTGAGAACTTTGAACCCACAAGGGCTTTACAGAAGTTTATAACGTACAGCGGTACAATTAAAAAATCATATTTTTTCCACAAAAATGATCTTTTCACCCCAATTTTTATTTTCCCAAGGGTAACAGGACCCTAAAAGTTATTGTGCAATTTGTCCTGAGTACGCTGATACCCCACATGTGGGGGTAAACCACTATTTGGGCGCATGGCAGAGCTCGGAAGGGAAGCAGCACCATTTGACGTTTTTGGTTGGAATTGAGATCGGACACCATGTCGCGATTGGAAAACCCCTGATGTACCAAAACAGTGGAAACCCCTCACAAATGACACCATTTTGGAAACTAGACCCCCTAAGGAACTTATCTAGATGTGTGGTGAGAACTTTGAACCCCCAAGGGCTTCACAGAAGTTTATAACATAAAGCTGTACAATTAAAAAATCATATTTTTTCCACGAAAATGATCTTTTCACCCTCAATTCTTATTTTTCCAAGGGTAACAGGACCCTAAAAGTTATTGTGCAATTTGTCCTGAGTACGCTGATACCCCACATGTGGGAGTAAACCACTATTTGGGCGCATGGCAGAGCTCGGAAGGGAAGCAGCGCCATTTGACGCTTTTGGCTGGAATTGAGATCGGACACCATGTCGCGATTGGAAAACCCCTGATGTACCTAAACAGTGGAAACCCCCCCACAAATGACACCATTTTGTAAACTAGACCCCCCAAGGAACTTATCTAGATGTGTGGTGAGCACTTTGAACCCCCCAGTGCTTCACAGAAGTTTATAACGCCCGGGCGTGAAAATAAAACATTCGTATTTTTTCCACAAACATGATCTTTTAGTCACCATTTTTTTATTTTCCCAAGGGTAACAGGAGAAATTGGACCCCAAAAGTTGTTGTCCAATTTGTCCTGAGTATGCTGATACCCCATATGTGGGAGAAAACTACTGTATGGGCACACGTCGGGGCTCGGAAGGGAAGTAGTGACGTTTTGGAATGCAGACTTTTATGGAATGGTCTGCGGGTGTCATGGTGCCTTTGGAGAGCCCCTAATGTACCTAAACAGTGGAAACCCCCCACAAATGACCCCATTTTGAAAACTAGACCCCCTAAGGAACTTATCTAGATGTGAGGTGAGCACTTTGAACCCCCAAAGGCTTCACAGAAGTTTATAATGCCAGGGCATGAAAATAAAAAAATCGTATTTTTTCCACAAACATGATCAATTAGTCGCCAATTTTTTTATTTTCCCAAGGGTAACAGGAGAAATTGAACCTCAAAAGTTGTTGTCCAATTTGTCCTGAGTACGCTGACGCCCCATATGTGGGAGAAAACTACTGCATGGACACACGTCGGGGCTCGGAGAACCACTGGGCCCCAGCTAGCTGGTTACATAAGTCTGGGATGAGGGGCAGTGGGTAAGTGTTCCTAACCATTATCTTGTTAAGCTCCCGAAAGTCAAGGCATGGCCGCAAACTACCATCTTTCTTCTTCACAAAGAAGAATCCAGCTGCCACGGGTGACACAGAAGGCCTGATATGCCCTTTGCAGAGACTCTCAGCTATGTACTCCTTCATGGCTTGGCGCTCAGGCCCGGACAAATTGAACAATCGAGCCTTAGGTAACTTGGCTCCGGGTACTAACTCAATGGCACAATCATAGGGTCTATGTGGTGGCAGCGCCTCAGTCTCACTTTCGGAAAAAACGTCTTTGAAATCCTTCAGGTACTCAGGAATACCTTCCAGACTGACAGACGACACAGATACAGATTTAACTTAGCTAACAAGAGGTCCTAGGTTACAACATTTATCCTTGCATCCCCAGTGAGTGATCTCCCCTGTCACCCAATCAATGGGATTATGGCGTTGAAGCCAAGACATCCCCAGTACCAGTCCTGCAGGCAAGTTATCTAACACAAGACAGCTTAATTTTTCTACATGAGTGGGACCCACTTTTAGAGAAAAAAGTTCAGACCTGAAACAGATACCATCCTGGGTAATGGGACGAGTCAATTTCCACAAATTTAACAGGATCCTGAAGCCGGACTGTCCCTATCTTATTAAGAGTCATAATTCGGGTATCAATCAGGTTCACAGGAGAACCAAAGTCAACAAAAGCAGTAGTCTGAACCGGACCATTACCAAGTTCCAGTTCCACCTGAAGCACCATTTTTGCACGTGAGGAAAATTGTTCCTGAAGGTCTGGGTAGCCTCCTCAACTACTACCCAGACCTAGTCGCTTCCCGCCATCTTGGAGAATGACGGACAGGAGGGGCAGTCCTTTTTCCAGTGTCCAGATTCCCCACAATAGAAGCACAACTGTTTCTCCCGGTGGTGTCTTCTTTCCTTCGCCTCATAGGTGACAGTGCTCACCTCCATAACCACAGGAAGAGTCCGGGTCTCACCTCCACTGGAGAATAATGGTGTTTCAAGTTGCTTAAGACCTCTTGCCCGCAGTCTGCGATGCATGCGAACCGCTTGGGTCATGGCATCCTCCAGGGAGTCAGGTGGAGGATCGAGTGCAAGGGCATCCTTCAGACGTTCACACAGGCCTCTACGGAACAGTCCCCAAAGGGCGGCATCACTCCAAGAAATCTCAGCTACCCAACGTCTAAATTCAGATCAGAACCACTTGGCCGAGTGCTTCCCCTGACAGACACTCATCACCTTGTCCTCAGCCAAATGCACTCTAGCTGGCTCATCGTAAATAAGCCCTAAGGCCTCAAAAAACGCATCCACAGTCATTCTCTCCGGGGCAGAAGAGGAAAGAGAAAATGCCCAGGCTTGTGGGGCCCCCCTAAGCAGGGACATAACCACCCCCACCCTCTGTTTCTCATCCCCAGATGAGCGGGGTCTCAAGGAGAAAAAGAGCTTACAGCCCTCCTTAAACACTCTAAATTCATTTTTGTTACCAGCAAACATATCTGGCAACTTAACCGGAGATTTTGGTGGGACTAAAATGACATCTCTATTCCCCACCTGCTGAAAGCCTGTGGAAAGCACCCCCTGAACCGAGACCGCAACCAGCCATTTTGACTGGGCCAGAGCTTGGTGTTCCAAACTTAGCTTCTGCAGTGACTGAGTCAAGCATTTCACCTCCTCAGATAAGGAATGCATTGGGTCCATGCTGCAGAAGTGAGGAGAGAAAAAAAAAGTTCTCGGTCAGTTATAATGTCAGGAACACCCACTGCACTTGCTCACTGAACCAGTGCGCGTGTGTTGAGTAAGACAAACTGCTCAGCGATACCTGTGGAGCGGGTAGCAGCAGAGAAGGTGCGTGCTTCAGACCAGCAGGACCTAAAGCACGTGACTGCTGGGGGCGTGGCCTAAACCTCAGATAGCTAGGAGCTGCAGGAAAACTCCTAGCAGAGTAACTACGGGACAAAGTTACCAAGGGGCATAAACAGGCTGGGGTCAAAGTGCGAGTTAGCACGACAAAAACAGAGGATAGATAGAACGGGGAGTCAGGACATAGCCAATGAATCATACATGGAGATAGCTGCAAAGTACAAGAGAGGCAAGCATAGAATAGTCAGGTCACAGGCAAGGAGTCATACACAGAAAGGGTAGCACGGTACAGAATCAACAGGCAAACTGACAACAGGGGACAGAACCGGGTCAGAACCATATAAGCAAGCTAGAAGACAACGAACAGGCACAGGCACACAGGGGTCAACACACTCGGCCAAAGGCAAAAGTATAACTGACGGGGATTAGAGTTTCCCAGGGCTATAAGAAGCTCTCCCTGAACCAAGAGAGGCCACAATAATTAACACCAGGCATGCAGGTCAAAGCCTGCATTGGGCTCAAGACAATAACCCCTAACGTGCAGGTCAAAATCTGCACTGGGATCATGACAGATATGTTGAGTGTTCACCTTGAATTTGCTTTAGTGGCAATTGCTTCTACCGTTGCATCGGTAATCTCAATTGAGTTGCCAAAAATAGCTGTAATTAAATTACCCTCTTCAATAAAAGAATTTGGGATTTCAATTGTGTCTTCTGGTAGACCATATTCATTTGACAACTCTCCATTGCCAAGTTTGAGTAACCATGAGTTGTACTCAACTTCGTCGTGAGATGTTCTCATATTCTGATGTAACTGGAACTGTGAAAACTGATTCCAGGATTTTGAGTGTTTAATGGTGGACTGTACAATGTGGGCGCTTATTCCACCTTCCACTATTGGTAGGGTTTGACGAACGTCACCACCATTTATGAAAATTTTTCCACCAAATGGTTTTTTTTTTCCACATATGTCTGTCATGATCCAGTGTTGGATCTGGCAGTATTAAAAGCACAAAGTGAACTTTTTTTACTTTGGTTAAGTTCAAAAGGTTTTGACTGTCCCCGGTGGTGGTTGTGGTATTGCACTTTGGGTTTTTGTGCACTTAATTAGGTATCAGGTGTGACACCCTATAAAGGTGTGCTAGAGGTGTGCAATCACTGCCTGTGATATTGTGAGTTTGTGTTCACTCTGTTTTTCGAGAGCCTGGAGGAAGGATGGAGCTGGTGAGGAGTCCTGCGCAGCTTAGCCAGGGGGGACTTGTTGCAGCTATGGTGTCTGGACGAAGGGCTGGCATGGCGTGGTGGGGTCGCAGTGATGGAGTCGGCGGGAAGTGTCTGAATGGTCTGGTGGAGTGGCTACTATGGAGAGTGGCACTCACCATGTGGGACTTGGCCGTTGAGCTGGACTCAAGCATGCTTGACTTCGTGGCAGAAGCTGAACACTTCCTTGGGACTCTGGTTCTAAGCAGCTGCAACTGGTGTTGGACTCTGCTCCAAGGCTGCACTAAGGTGAAGGATCCTGTTATGGTGATGGATCCAGGTGGAGGAGAAGATGCACTCAGGTGGAGGGCTCTGTTGCTAGGAGCGCACGCAACAGAGCAAAGCTAATTGGTGTTTCCCCTGTATTGTCTCTTTCCTCATGTGTGTTATTAGTGCAGTGGTGGGATTAGTCTCCGCACCGACCCACTCCCTAGTGAGGGTTTAGGGTCAGGGCGAGCTAGGGCGTTGAGGTACGCGTGCGGCGCCCGGTGCGAAACCGGCATAGGGAACGTTAGGAGTGCAGGGACACTGGCTCAGGGGAGCTCAGGAGGTCTCCAATTCCCTTTTCCCTATTGCAGGGCCCACCATTGTTAAAGTTTCCCAGGTTCCCCCTTTATTATTTGATTATTGTATGTATAACGTGTCATACCTAAATTCGCCAGGTGGAGGCGGCGTATCCACCTGCACGTTTTATTATTTAAATGCGCCCCACTGGAGGCGGTGTATCCAGGGTCACGTGTGTTTTGGGTCCGCCTTGCGGAAACATCTGCGTCCTGACACACGTGATCATGACATGTCTTGGAACAAATTATCCACAGCGTTCATATTAAAAACAGGGAGTCATTGTTACTTCGTCCCAAATAACGACAGATGATTCCATAAGCTCCTTTGCTTGAAGTAAGGTTGGCTTAATTTTTGACACTGTGGTCTCATTTGTTGAAATTCCAAGGCCAAACTTGGAAAGGTAGGTGCTACCATTTTGTAGTAATGTAGCCGCCAATCCAGTAGAGGCTACAGAGCAAATAGACTTCTTTTCTGCTTGTAGTGTCTTGTGCAAGCAGTTGTACAAAAATGTCTTCCCACTGCCTCCTGGTCCGTCTAGAAAAAAACAGTGTGAGCTAGAGTTGTCTGGCTGTGATGCAGCATTGAATGCTTGCATAATTGCATCGAAAGCTGATTTCTGAGCTTCATTAAGCATAGCTTTCAATTGCTCAGCCTCCTGCTTTATTACAGCATAATTCAGTTGGTCCAGTATTTCATCTGGAACATTTACTGGAGTTGGCAATCCGTAGTCAGCACAGGACTTTTCATTGCTTAAGAGCAGTTCATTAATATCACGAAGAGCCAGTTGCTCAGTTAGTTAGAAACATGGAGTGATCAGCATAATGATAATTGGCATCAGTGCCTTTATAAAAGGTCCATATTAAAAGTACCGTTCCCACTTCCCATGCAAAAATGAATAGCCACATATATAAACAAAGAAGAAACATACAACCTTGCAGCATCCTGATCCCTGACGCGCGTTTCACGTTAGTTTCATCTCAGGGGGTGAGACTGTTCATTTTTGCATGGGGAAGTGGGAGCGGTACTTTTAATTGGTCTTATGGACCATTTATAAAGGCATTGATGCCGATTATCATTATACCGATAATTGTACTTATTGTACTAGATATATGAATGCCTTAAAGCCATCAGTTCTAAACTATAGTATTACATACTTGCTTTATTTACATCTAGACCAAATTTTTGTATATAGTCCATTTAGTATATTTTACTGCTATGATTTAGTAGCCTAGTGCTGGCATTGAAATAATAGGATACAGGTGTCCTCTTTTTTCTAATAGATTTTTGAATCATTACATACATGCAAGTTTAACTATAGAATGTGTACACCTGTAACCTACAGGAATAGTGGGTTCGCTAAAAATAGGGCTCAAATTGGTGCTTTAAATTATACTTATTTGCACATGATCTCTGCCTTCCTGTACATAGCAGTGTTATATTTATCGTAGTGCCATTTTGTTTAAACATCAGCACCAAGCATACCATTGTTTGGATTTTACAGTTGAATTACATGTGTACCTTGTAGTATCATATTGGATATGTATCTCATTTTAACTATTGTCTATGTCTTTTGGTATTGTATATGAATAAAAGCTTTTAATTTTATGGCTATATGCGTCATGAACCTTATTGGATGTCATGTTTGCTGGGAAGTGCTATTAATCTAGGCCTAATATATTTGGATATATACTGTCCTACATTAAGTCTACCAAATGATTGACTCCAAGACAGATGAGGTAGTCGCTTTTTTTTCACGTTTTCATTTTTCCATCACCTTTTGACCTGGTTCCAAGAATGTCAAGGCCGATGCCTTATCTCGCAGCTTGGATCCGATATCACCTACCGAACCTCCTTCCTCCATTTTTCAGTGTGTGGTGGTCGTTGTGGGGGTGTCTTCCGAATTAGAGTGAAAAATTTGTGAGGCTCATTCCTTGCTCCTCCATCTTTGCCTGATAACAAGCTCTTTGTCTCTGTTCAATATCGGTTGAGGGTGCTCCGGGAGTTCCACGATCCTGCTCTCAGTGGGCACCGTGGAATCTCTGCCACCTGGAAAGCTATTGCTAGACTGTTTTGGTGGGCCTCCATGTCTTCTGATATTGCCGTGTTTGTGTCTGCTTGTTATATGTGTGCCAGGGCTAAAAGTTCCCATAACCGGCCGGCCGGGGAATTGGTGTCATTGCCAATTCTGGACAGACCTTGGACTCATTTGCCCATGGATTTTATCACTAATCTCCCTTCTTCCAATGGCAAACCTGTGGTCTGGGTAGTGGTTGACAAATTTAGCAAACAGGTGCATTTTGTTCCTTTGGTAGGGCTACCTAATGCAGAAACACCATCTAAGTTGTTTATTAAACACGTTGTGCAGTTGAATGGCGTGCCTCTGAATTTGGTGTCTGATAGACGGGTGCAGATTGTGTCCAAATTTTGGAGGGCATTTTGCAAAAGATTGGGTATTAGCTTGACCTTATCCTCGGCCTACCATCCCAAAACCAACGGTCAAACGGAGAGGTCCAATCAGTCACTGGAACAGATTTTGTGGTGTCTTGCCATGACTCAACAAGATGATTAGTGTTCATCGTTGCCCGTGGCTGAGTTTGCATTTAAGGGCTCATACTCACTTACGAGAGACTCGCACGGTCGTACGAGTCTCTTGCATGAAAACCTGTCACTGCTACCAGCACTCGGACCGGAGCGTGCGTCTACATGTAATTTCTATGCAGCCGCATGCTCCGGTTCCAGTGGCGGTGGCAGTGCCAGGTTTTCATGCAAGAGACTCGCACGACAATCGTGCGATTCTCTCGCAAGTGAGTATGAGCCCTAATAATAGAGTTAGTTAATCAGTATGTCATGATCCAGACTGGGGGTTGGAGTCCTCTTTTCCATTTTTCCCGGTCTGGTCATGAAGGGTTTAACCTTTCTCAGCCTCAGTCTGGGTTCAGGTTTGCTATTTATCTCTGCTACTTCCTGCAGGCTATGTCGGTTATAGTTTTGGTTGGGGCTGCTGTAGCTGACTCTGATTGCTCTGATTTGTCCTCCTGCATTTGCTGTCTGAACCTGTGCTTCTGTTTTCCTCCATTCCCATTTTCATTCAGTGTTCCCCTTTACTGTATTGACCTCCCGGTTCTGACTTGGTTTGTATCCTGACCTGCTTCTGTCTTTTGTCTTATCTGCTTCTGACCGCTCCTGACCTTCTCGGCTTGCCTCTGACCATGAGTTTGGTTATTTCGATTTGTACTGCACTACAGTGTGTTGCTTGACTTGACCTGTTTGACTAATCTGCTGACACCTGTGGTAGCCTGGCTGCTGCATTGCAAGCCTGCTCTGTTTGGTGCAGACTGGAGTCTTGCACTTTTCTTGTCTTTTCCATCTGGTTTAGACCGCCATGATGACTTCTCATGGCCACATCTTGTCTCTGCAGAATTTGACATATAGACAATTTTTTCTTATTGATTTTCCAGCTTATTCCCTACGTTATCCAAACCTCTACACAATCTTTGCATCCATAGTGCCCCATATAGTAATAATACCACCAATAGTGGCCAAAACAATAATAACTTTACTCGTTTCTGCCCCCTGTAGGCCCCACACAATAAGTACTGCTTAGAGTGACCTTCACATAGTACAAGTGCCACTATTTAGCAATAATGCATATTTTATGCCCCTAATCAGTAATAATGTAGCTTTTGTCCCCATTCACTAAATGTGCCTCCGTCTTCCCCCTTTTCCATATATATACCACTGCCAACAAAGGACAGATGACAGACACCGCAAAATACTAAACTTTTCTTTGTGAACCTTTGAGAAATGCTGCTTCAGTTGCAAAACCCCCACTTTCTGCACTGTAATCCTCTCCTCACCCCATCCAGCAACTATTGATTGCTCAAGTCAGCTAAAGTATTGTACAAATAAAGAAGTGCGCCATCTTTGCATGTACCAAATCTACTTTAGGCTCAGTCGGTGCCCACCTTATCATAAGGCCAAAACCCACAATGGAATCCTGATCATCAGATCAATGTGAAGGTGCAAGGATGGGTAAAGTAGGTTCAGTGCAAAAAACATAGAAATCGTAAAAGAAAAAGCACCAAAAAGATCCAAGTAATAATAAAATATAAAGCTTTATTGAAAACAAAATATATAAAACCATATAACTGAAATTGAATAGGGATATGATAGAGGTAAGCTAATAAGGTGGAACCCACAGTATAGGTCAGGTAAACCAGCAGGCTTATAAATAGTAAAGAGTTTTGCTCAAAGGTGCAAGTGCATAAGTGCAATATAGTATACCCTATTGTATATCCTGGAGAACAAGTGTGACCAGACAGGGAATAAAGTGAGTGTCCAAGAAGACTGTATACCAAATAAGGGACATAAAGTACAGAGCAAAAAGAATGTGAACAGATAACACAATATTTGCCTAGGAGATTACCTGAGACTCTGTTGTGCCACCCACCCCAACGCGCCTTTCGGCGCTGTGTCTTCTTCCGGAGGAGTGGCATCCATGAGTAATCAGGGCCCTAAATATGCTGAGAGGCTATCTGGGTGTCTGTTACAAAGGAGAGTGACGCTGCATGTCAGCGGCGCATGTGGCACCAGTGGCTCCCGGAAGCAATCGTCACCGAGGCTGTCATCGGTCAGGAGGGTCCGCGTCATTTGGCAATGCCCACAAGAGATCACGTGAGCGGAGCCGCAGACGCGAACACAACAAGGCTGGGAAAAGAGGCCATCAGCGGTGCCAAACAACGAGGCGCCAGCACACATGCGCACCAGTGAGTCTTACATTAAAGACAAAGTGAATCATATGCATATAAGCATATATCATAAAATAGTGACAGTATATAGAAAAATGTGGCAACAAAAATATGAAGAAATGTGCTTGAATAAATACCAAAGCATACAGATATGCATTAATATGTCTGCAATTACAGACAAGTGAAACATATTCATGTGAACATGTAGCATATTATAATCACAATATATAAAATAGACAAATGTATGGTACAACAATACAATAAATAATAAAGCACCAATAAAGATACTTTTATAAAAGCGCTTGTGTTGCATAAGGTGAAGGTCTCAAATGGTATCCCATCAGAAACCAGGAACTGAGTGCAATCCACAAAGGAATCTTAGCAGACGCAAATCCATCAAAGCCAAAAGGACACCCAGACAATAAGGAAAAAAATGGGTATGAAGTAACAAAATCAAAAAATATATCAAACAAAAATATAGTTAACAAACAAATAATTATAATAATGATTACAAAATAATAGAAAAAGGATAAAAATAAAAAATGAAAATACATAAAAAGAACAAGATGCCAATTAAAATCACAGGGAACAGGTTACTCAAGGGAAAGGGGCAAAACTTAGAGTCTCATTAAGGCCATGGGGTTGTAGGGTGCTGAGCCTCCAAATTCAATAGGACTCCCTTTGTGCCAGCAGATGGCTTACATCCCCCCCACCCCCTGAAGTTTTGAGACAATATGGTCTATGCCTCTAACTTTAAGGCCAGACGAGTCACAGGAATGATGCACTTTAAAGTGACGAGGGATGGTTTGATTCAACATCATCCTCCTTAGCTGCAGCTATTATATCCTGACATGCTCACGTGCTCAGACCTTGAGGGCCCCTGTGGTGAGACCCACGTTTGTTTTTTCACATGGGCAGGACGCATAGTAAACGACCATGGTGGTAGAACAAGTGATGGCCTAAGTAAGGACAAAATTTTGACCATTCATGGAGGAAAAATCATTTGCGTAGACAATGTTAGTGTTAGGAGTCAGATTTCTACCTCTCCTATGTTGAAATCTAGACCCTTACATTCTGCAGTCTCCTGCGCTTTATCTGCTGCAGAGGAGATTGCAGAGGAGAGTGCCTTGCGGCAACTCTCTCCAGAGGCTAAGTCCTTTGTTCCCTTAACTGAGCATGCTCATGGGACGAGCTCCCATTGGAGTTCGGGAGTCAGGAGCTCAGGTCCTGTGTCAAATCCTATTGGCTCCTCTTGGAGCCTTGGAGATTTCCGGAAGGTCCCGTTTGGTATAAAAAGCGCGCATGGCGGAACTGTTCCGCCATGCGCTAGTATTTTTCATACTTGCTGCTGTATGTTTGATGATGGATGCTTGGACTGGTGAATGACTTATTAAGAAACCCCTTATCTCTGATAATACGTTTGTGTGAGTGATTGGTTCCTGCCAGTAGTTGCGCCAGCGCGCCTAGCTCCATCTTGCTCAGCAGCCTAGTGTCTGCATTGCGCCCGCGTTATTGCAGCGCCTTATCAGTGGCTCAGTTCTTGCCGCGCTGCAGTTGCAGCTTATCACTGCGTCCGCTGTTGCGACGCCATGCACCTTATTTAACGGTAGGTCTAGACGGAGTAGTCCTGTTGTCTAAGGCTACTCCTGTGACCCTGAATACCGTGTCTGCATCACTGAGACTCTGTGACCCTGAACAGACTCAGCGTTTTGTGTATGCTTTTTGCCTGCAGCTCTGTGAGTGTAACAGAGCTTGCTTCAGTGCACATTGGGTGCAGTTAAACCCTGTGCACATTACTGCCATAGTGCTCTGCATATACTAGCTGCGGTTTTTCCATCCTCCGCACGGTGGACCCCGAGCAGCGAAGGCACTTTATTCATATTTTTTATTTAGTGCCTTCCGCCACTCCTAACAGTTAGGGCACGCCACGCATTTCCCAATTAACAGTGTGTTTTGTCCGCCACATGCAGCGCATATCAATGCGCTAAATCTTTTAAAATTTTAGTCCTCCAAAGATTTTTTTGTAGTGCCATAGGCAGCTTATTGACACAAAAAAATAAATTCAGGCCACATATTGAAGAGTGTGGTAACTCAGTCAAACGCGAGATCTATCTGTGGGCAACATATTGTGCTATTTCAGGGCTACATTCCACTGTATTTGCTGTCTGTGACCCTATTTCTATGCACTATTTTGGGGTACAAAATTTTTAAAATACAGGGCAGATATTGAACAGTCTGTTTTCTCAGTCAAGCGCCATATTTATCTGTGGCCTACAAATTGTGGTATTTCAGGGCTACATTCCACTGTATTTACTGTCTGTGACCCTATTTCTATACACTATTTTGGGCTAGAAAATTAAAAAATACAGGCCACATATTGAAGAGTATGGTATCTCAGTCAAACGCCATATTTATCTGTGGCCTACATATTGTGCCATTTACAGGCTATGTAATCAAAGAAGATGTAGATGGCACCACACAGAAAGGATATAAATGAAGTCTGTATACAACAAGCCATAAAAAAATAGAGAAAAGCTACAGACTTAAACCAGGATCACCTACTGTAAATATAAAAAAATATTTTATTGGATACAAACAGACATAACCAATTAAAAACATTTAAAAGTCATAAACAAGACACATATAGCAAACCCTATTAGCCCAAAATGGAGCTACAAGCTCCCCAAGAAATAACACACGTGGTTTATAATAACTTTGTCCCAAATATAAATTCAGGAAACAAAATACACACTAAATGATATACACTCACTGGCCACTTTATTAGGTACACCATGCTAGTAAGGGGTTGGACCCCCTTTTGCCTTCAGAACTGCCTCAATTCTTCGTGGCAGAGATTCAACAAGGTGCTGGAAGCATTCCTCAGAGATTTTGGACCATATTGACATGATGGCATCACACAGTTGGCGCAGATTTGTCGGCTGCACATCCCTGATGCGAATCTCCCGTTCCACCACATCCCAAAGATGCTCTATTGGATTGAGATCTGGTGACTGAGGAGGCCATTTGAGTACAGTAAACTCATTGTCATGTTCAAGAAACCAATCTGAGATGATTCGAGCTTTATGACATGGCGCATTATCCTGCTGAAAGTAGCCATCAGATGTTGGGTACATTGTGGTCATAAAGGGATGGACATGGTCAGCAACAATACTCAGGTAGGCTGTGGCGTTGCAACGATGCTCAATTGGTACCAAGGGGCCCAAAGAGTGCCCAGAAAAAATTCCCCACACCATGACACCACCACCACCAGCCTGAACCGTTGATACAAGGCAGGATGGATCCATGCTTTCATGTTGTTTACGCCAAATTCTGACCCTACCATCCGAATGTCGCAGCAGAAATCGAGACTCATCAGACCAGGCAACGTTTTTCCAATCTTCTACTGTCCAATTTCGATGAGCTTGTGCAAATTGTAGCCTCAGTTTCCTGTTCTTAGCTGAGAGGAGTGGTACCCAGTGTGGTCTTCTGCTGCTGTAGCCCATCTGCCTCAAAGTTCGACGCACTGTGCGTTCAGAGATGCTCTTCTGCCTACCTTGGTTGTAACGGGTGGCAATTTGAGTCACTGTTGCCTTTCTATCAGCTCGAACCAGTCTGCCCATTCTCCTCTGACCTCTGGCATCAACATGGCATTTCCGGCCACAGAACTGCCGCTCACTGGATTTTTTTTCTTTTTCGGACCATTCTCTGTAAACCCTAGAGATGGTTGTGCGTGAAAATCCCAGTAGATCAGCAGTTTCTGAAATTCTCAGACCAGCCCTTCTGGCACCAACAATCATGCCACGTTCAAAGGCACTCAAATCACCTTTCTTCCCCATACTGATGCTCGGTTTGAACTGCAGGAGATTGTCTTGACCATGTCTACATGCCTAAATGCACTGAGTTGCCGCCATGTGATTGGCTGATTAGAAATTAAGTCTTAACACACAGTTGGACAGGTGTACCTAATAAAGTGGCCAGTGAGTGTATATATATGATATATTATCACTATAACATCTTATATGCGCAATACAATCGGTTAGTGAAAACAAAGGACTATACCAATGGAGGGCTGATAAATCAACCCTCATTTACCTGGCACCTGTATAGTATTATAAACCATGAGGATACTAACAATGGACCCCTATAGTGCCAAATACCACATGTGAGGCAAATAGACAAAGTCCGCGATACAGAGGAAAAAATGTCCTCAATAGTACACAAGCAAGTTTTGAAAAAAGCATACAAGAAGGAATCCCAATACATGTAATACTTATCCCACAAAGCTAAAGTTAATATCTAAAACAGAAGGAGCTTGTGGAGATGCCCGAAGCGTGTCGCCACCACTAGGGGGCTTCGTCAGGGGCTACAGGCTATGTGGCACCCAAGGAGTCCGGTTGCCACAGTGGCATTGCCTCCCTCTCAGGTGTGTGATGACATGTTTCACTTACACTAACACTAACACTTACATCCAACACTTTTCCTGACTCCAGAATAGAAGGGGGAGCTCTAAACCCGGTTTCAGCAAGTTTCTCTATTAGTTCTAGCCTGGAGGAGGGGTCAGTGATTCAGTGTCTGGAACTGAGGGAGACAGAGTCTGGGTGAAGAGAGAAGATAGGAGAAGTGAAAGAGAACCTGGGGAGTGGAGCTGTGACCAAGCTCACCCCAGAGTACAGACCTAGAAGCTGGACGCCGGAGTCCGTGGCTGACGGCTACAATAGTCCGAGCAGCTAAATCCAGAGGGCAGGGGATTGCAGGTCTCCTGACCCAGCAAACACCAGAAGGCACAGCAGCAGACCAGAGCCTGGAGCTGCCATAAAAGTACTTCAAAAGAATAAGAAACAGAGGACTGAGCATAGCTTTAGGCAGCGAGGACCTAAGAGGACAGCGTAGTAAGGAGGCCTCAAAACCCATCTGGCTTAGTAGATCCTAAGTTGCTTCCAGGCTCCCCGGACCTCCATTGTCATCTGTATCTATTGCCCTGGCCTGCACTTCAAACCGTGAGTAAAAGTGTGGAAACTGCAGCCTGCTGTGTCCTCAGAGTTATTTACTGCGTCATTCACCCTGCACTACATCCATCATCACCATCTTTAACAATATAATTGCCCTGGGACTAAGCTCTACCTGTGGAGAGCTGTATCAACTCTGCTGCATCACCATCAGCCCCAACGGTCTCTTTAAGCAGCGTTGGCCATCCTAGCCGAGTACCTCAGGTGGCGTCACTAATCATCACTTATAAACTTTATTTCCCCGTTAATCATTTTTCATTGGTCACCCAGGGCCACGGACTGAGCCAATGCTGCCGTGACACATCCGTTTAAGAACCGTCCCAGTACCGAGTATCCCCACAGCCCTGGCGGGTGTTCTAGCTACATTCCACTGTATTTGCTGTCTGTGACCCTATTTCTACCCACTATTTTGGGGTACAAAATTGTAAAATATAGGGCAGATATTGAACAGACTGTTATCTCACTCAAACGCCATATTTATCTGTGGCCTACTTTTTGTGCCTTTTCAGGGCTACAGTTCACTTTATTTGCTGTCTGTGACCCTATTTCTGTACACTTTTGGGTTTGAAAATTAAAAAATACAGGCCACATATTGAAAAGTGTGGTACCTCAGTCAAACGCCATATTTATTAATGGGCAGGGACACTACATCTCGCTGGTAGCACACTGGGTTAACATAGTGGAAAGCTGGGACTCAGACGGACCTTGAATTAGAACACGTACTCCAGACACTGAAGATCGCAGGCCCTATGTCAATCAAGGTTGGCCCCACAGTCTACAGCTCCTGCACCTCATCCTCCATCTCTGAAATGAGCACATCAGGCACAAGCTGGAAGCATTGCAGCACTGCCTCAGCCAAGGATCAAGAGGCTGTACTGAAGTTAATATGCTTAGGTGACAAACCACACAATGCTGAAGAGTTGTAGACAGCTCTGAAACTGCAGGCAGATGTGTGGCTATCACTGCTGAACCTACAGCCAGGCCTGGTTGTGTGTGACAATGGCCGGAACCTAGTGTCGGCTCTGAGGTGAGGCGAGCTAACACACGCCCCATGCCTGGCCCATGTGCTTAACCTCGCTGTTCAATGTTTTCTCAAAAGCTACACAGAGCTGCCGGATCTGATTGTGAAAGTACGCCACCTTTGTGCCCATTTTTGAAAGTCAGCTCCAGCTTCCTCCACTCTTGCCGTGCTTCAGCAGCGTTTGCAGCTTCCGGCTCACCGACTGGTGTGTGATGTCCCCACGCATTGGAACTCTACACTGCATATGTTGGAAAGGATTTGTGAGCAGAAGAGGGCAGTTGTTGACTACCAGCATCAACAAGGCCATCGTTATTCAGGTCAGACTCCACAGATAATACCTCAGGAGTTGACATGGATGTCAGACATATGTACCATCCTCCTAACCTTTAGGAATCCATCAAGATGGTGAGCGATGATGACGCCATAATTAGCATCACCAACCCGCTTCTCTGCATATTGAAAAGCTCTCTGCTTACAATGAAAGACGATGCATTGCAGGCGGAGCATGAGGACATGGAGCAAGGAAGCATACAGGGTAATTACACACAGCCCAGCCTCATGTCATCACAACTTGGATTGGTTGACAATGAGGAAGAGGATGAGGAGTAGGAGGAAGAACAGGAGCTACTTTCATTCGCTATAGACGGTACTACAACCACAACTGTCATATTAGCGTGGATGGCCTGAGAATAGGGAGATGGAGGAAGAAAGGAGTCATCCTGTTGATGATGACACGGAAGGCTTGCCTGTCACCAGTCTGGGACGCATGGCTGACTTTATGTTGCGCTGCCTTTCCCGTGACCCACGCACTATGAAAATTTATGGTACCACTCATTACTGGTTGGTGACACTTCTAGACCCACGCTACAAGTAGAACTTTCAATCTCTTCTTCCAGAGGCAGACAGGTCTATTAAACTGGTGCAGTAACAGAGGGCCCTTGTTGCAGAATTAAATAAATTTCCATCTGAAAATGCTGGCGGCAGACATCACAGTTCGATGGACAACCAAGGAGTAGAGGCAAGAGAAACACAACTCCAATCCAGCATCCGTACCAACGTCCTCCGTGATTCCTCTGTGCCTTTTAATTATTGGGTATCCAAGCTGGACACATGGCATGAACTGGCTCTCTATGCCTTGGAGGTCCTGGCCTGCAGTGCTGCTAGTGTTTTGTCCGAGCCGTTTTTAGTGCCGCTGGTGGAATTATAACTAATAAGCGCATTCACCTGTCAACAGAAAATGCAGACAGGCTGACTCTTATAAAAATCAACCAGGGCTGGAATGGGCCAGACTTCTCTACACAACCGAATGATAACAGTGAAACATAACCTCCAATACAGTGTCCTTTTTTGGGAGGTGTATTCCCATGCACCTCTTCACAGCCACACATGAGTATTTGCTTCCTGAATTGGGCTATTTGGTGTCATCCTCCTCTTTCTCCTCATCCTCATCATCCACCAGACCACCACCAGTAGAACATGAGGGTGACCGTGTTCAGTGCTGATCCAGCCAGTCTAGTTTGTTGAAAGGGTCTTTAAGATGCCAGTTCCAAAATGTTTAAAAATATGTACCCTACAGGGGGAAATGTTTGTCAGTTTGTCCTTCCAAATAAAGGAAGGGGCATTGGAGTGCCTCCAAATTTTTGGCAGGCCTTGCATTCAATGCATAGGCAAACACTATGAGAGACCCACTTCCTAATAATAGGAACATTATTTTCAGGAGGCCCACCTCTACGTCTGTTCCAAGGGTTATTGCGATGCATGCAACTTTTGTGCAGGTCAGGCTAAAGGGAACATTTGTCTCATGAGGCCCTCAAGCATGTTTGTTGGTGCGTGCTACTTTGGTGCAGGCCAGACCTTGAATTCAATGCATAAACAAACACTATGGTGATACAAAATGAATAATGTGAACTTGTTTTTCCTGTGGACATCCAGGATGTGGTTTCAAAGGATATTTTGGGGTGCGATTGACTTTGGGGTAGGCCAGACCTTGCATTCAGTGCATAAGCAAACAGTATGGGAGTACAAAATGAATAATGTGAACTTGGTTTTCCTGTGGCCATCCAGTACGTGGTTTCAAAAGCTTATTAGAGTGCGTGTAACTTTGGTGCAGGGCAGGCCTTGCATTCAGTGCATAAGCAAACAATATGGAAGCACCAAATGAATAATGTGAACTTGGTTTTCCTGTGGCCATCCAGTACGTGGTTTCAAAGGATATTTTGGGGTGCGTGTGACTTTGGGGCAGGCCAGACCTTGCATTCAATGCATAAGCAAACACTTCCTTGTTTCTGATGGGATACCATTTGAGACCTTCACCTTATGCAACACAAGCGCTTTTATAAAAGTATCTTTATTGGTGCTTTATTATTTATTGCATTGTTGTACCATACATTTATCTATTTTATATATTGTGATTATGATATGCTACATGTTCACATGAATATGATTCACTTGTCTGTAATTGCAGACATATTAATGCATATCTGTATGCTTTGGTATTTATTCAAGCACATTTCTGCATATTTTTGCTGCCACATTTTTCTATATACTGTCACTATTTTATGATATATGCTTATATGCATATGATTCACTTTGTCTTTATTGTAATTCTCATTATGCATACCTTTGTGCATTTGTATCTAAGGCTACTTTCACACTTCAGCTTTTCTGCATCAGGCGCGATGCGGCGAAAAGGGTAAAAACCGGATCTGGCGCCTGTTGCCACAGGATCCGTTTTTTTCCCCATAGATTTTCATTATTGCCGCATCGCGCCGTATGCCTATGCGGCGTATCCGGTTTTTGCAGGATCCGGCAAAAACAGCCTGTCCGGCGTCTGGAAAAAACGTTGCATGTAACGATTTTTGTCTGCGGTAAAAAACCGGATCTCGCCGGATCCGGCGTGATCCGTTTTTTTGTATAATGGTAGCCTATGGTCGCCGGATCCGGCGGCATCAGGTTTTTGCCTGATTCCGGCGCCGGATCCGGTTTTTGCACTGAGCATGCTCCAAAAAGTATTAAATTTGGAGAAAAACACCTGCCAATCTCCACCCACCCTATAGGAAAGGTACAGGGCATTCATTACACTGAATGCAGAGGAGGAAGAGCTAACTGGATCCACACAGCCACTGGATCTGCCACATATCAACCAACCAACTGGATTTGCCAGCCAGACATCCACCACCAACCAACTGGATTTGACAGCCATCCACATCCATCGAGCAGGAGTTTGAGTGTGAGTTTAAACATTTCCATGCAAGCATGGGTTTTCATTTTGTCTGTCTGCATGTCCTTGATTCATACAATCCACTGCGCCTATTGAAAACACGTCGACCGCCAAGTTGACATACCCAAGACATGGCTATTTCAATATGGCACCATGCCCTTTCAGAGTACCACCAGCAAGTCCTTGCAGGTACACCACCACTGCCACGGCTCCCCCCCCGCCGCTGCTACTGATGGACATGCTGCTGTTGTTTACCCTCCCCCACTAGATCTACCGATGCCTGCCCACCCATCCCTGTCACAGCTGGCAGGAAAGACTGTGGCATGTGGCCTTTCCTGCTGACTTGGCGCCACCATGACCCACACAACCGCCACTGGACCTCTCCGCCGCAGAACCCCCATCACTGCCGTCACTGCTGGCCACCACGCTGGAGTCCCATGCTGTACCTGCTGCTGCCTGCCCAGCATGTATATGTGTATATATAGATATATATATATATACATATATATATCTATATATACACACACACACGTATGTTGTTCTTACATTGCACTATTGTTTTTAAAAAGTTACAGCTGTGGTCATCAGTGTGGGGAGGGATTTTAATTATGAAGGACAGTGTGATGTAGTTTGCGTGGTTGGGTATTTATGTGTAAATACTGTAGGGGGAGGTACCGTATATACTCGTGTATACGCCAAGATGTTACGCCCATTTTTGGGGCTTAAAGTCCCCCTCTTGGCTTATACACGGGTCATATACCTGTGGATTGGAGGGGGATTGGGGGTGTCACAGATCATACTTACCAGTCCTCCTGCTGCCGTATCTGTAGCCTTGCTAGCTTCTCCACTGTCTCCCTTCATGTCTTCAGCGGTAACGTGGTAACTACCTTTCATTACCATTCATGAATCTGTGCGAAGTGAGTATAGTGATATCCACCTCTCCTGGGTCCATTGCTGATCACTGCGGCCTCTGCTGCATCTGAAGTGGCGTTTAGGCAGCAGGGGGTGCGTTGACGTGAAAAGTGCGCGCCACCCCTCTGCTGGATGAGCAGTCACTGACACAAGGCATCATATGGGGGCATATGATGAAACCAGGGGAAGAGTCTTGAGGAGATCATTTGCATATTCCCAGTGCCTTCTGGGATAAGTGAAGAGTCTCCGCGAGCTCAACGATCACTGGGTTTTGGCCGTTGCAGCTGAAAAGAGGAAATCGGAGAAACCAGGGGAAGAGTCTTGAGGAGATCATTTGCATATTCCCAGTGCCTTCTGGGATAAGTGAAGAGTCTCCGCGAGCTCAACGATCACTGGGTTTTGGCCGTTGCAGCTGAAAAGAGGAAATCGGAGAAACCAGGGGAAGAGTCTTGAGGAGATCATTTGCATATTCCCAGTGCCTTCTGGGATAAGTGAAGAGTCTCCGCGAGCTCAACGATCACTGGGTTTTGGCCGTTGCAGCTGAAAAGAGGAAATCGGAGAAACCAGGGGAAGAGTCTTGAGGAGATCATTTGCATATTCCCAGTGCCTTCTGGGATAAGTGAAGAGTCTCCGCGAGCTCAACGATCACTGGGTTTTGGCCGTTGCAGCTGAAAAGAGGAAATCGGCTCATCTTTCATCTTTTTAAGAAATCTCAAGATGGAAGAGGCCAGGAGCCATTTGGTGAGCTGCATTTCTTGCTACATGTTCACAGATTTACCAGTGGAAAAGCCAAACTTCACATGTCACAAATGCAAGCTTGTGACCCTGTTGGAGGAAAAGTTGCAAAATCTCGAAGAGAGGTTAGCTACGTTGAAGATCATTAAGGAAGGTGAAGAGTTCTTGGACAGAGCAGAATTATCTCTTCATGTTACAGAAAGAGAAGAAATTCAAAGTGCACCTGAAGAAACAGAGGAATGGAGACATGTGACCCAGAGAAGCAGGAGGATCAGGAGGCAGTCAGCACCCATACTGCTCAGAAACCAGTACCAGGCTCTCACGCAGGAAAACGATGAAGAAATACATCAGGATAAGACTTTGCCAACAAACAGCAACCTTGTACGCCTTCAGAGTCCTCCTGGATGGAGAAAGAAAAATGTTGTGAAGAAGAAACGGAGAATGGTGGTCATGGGGGATTCCCTGTTGAGAGGAACAGAGGCCGCTATCTGCAGACCGGATATAACTTCAAGAGAAATGTGCTGTCTTCCAGGTGCAAAAATTAAAGATGTGTCTGACAGGATATCAGGACTCTTCAGACCTACAGATGACTACCCATTCCTGCTACTACATGTGGGGACAAATGACACCGCAAGAAATGACCTGGAAACCATCTGCAGAGACTTTGAAGACTTAGGCAAGAAAGTGAAAGAACTGGGAGCGCAGGTGGTCTTCTCTTCCATCCTCCCAGTGGATGGCCATGGAACAAGGAGGTGGAATAAGATTCTGCAGGTGAACAACTGGCTACGTCGATGGTGCCGTCAGCAACGATTTGGATTTCTGGATCACGGAGTGAACTACTTATACGATGGACTACTTGCTAGAGATGGGGTGCACCTTACGAAGACTGGAAAGCAGGTATTTGGAAGTCGCCTTGCTACACTTGTAAGGAGAGCTTTAAACTAGAACAACATGGGAAGGGAAGCAAAAGACCAGAAAAAGCCATACACCTGACAAATGCTACTGAGAACTCTGCTATTAGAAGTGGAAAGGAAGAACAAAGACGAAAGAATCTAATTAAAAAAAATATTGGAGAAAGAGAAACCAATCACAAACTAAAATGTTTCTATACTAATGCACAAAGCATGGGCAACAAACAAGGAGAATTGGAACTACTAACACAGGAAAAGAAATATGATGTCATTGGAATCACTGAAACTTGGTGGGACAATACACATGATTGGAATACAAGACTAGAAGGATACAACTTATTTGCAAGAAACAGACTTGATAAACGAGGAGGGGGTGTCGCATTGTATGTTAGAAATGCGTATATCTGCACAGAGATTGAAGCTTCAGAGACTGGGAGTTCTGTGGAAACTGTTTGGGTAAGAATACAAGGACAGAACAATGGAAAGGACACCATTGTAGGCATTTACTACAGGCCGCCTGTGCAAGCTGAAGATATGGATGAACTCTTTATGCATCAGATGGCCAAGTTCTCCAAAAAATATGACATAGTTGTCATGGGAGATTTCAACTATCCAGACATTTGTTGGGAATCTCTCTCAGGCAAAACTAACAGGTCAAGGAAATTCTTATCCTCTCTTGCTGACAACTTTATCTTCCAAAAGGTAAAGGAGAAAACAAGGGGAACTGCTACCTTGGATCTAATCCTTATAAACAGGGAGGAAATGGTTGAGGAGGTAAAAGTGGCTGGGACGCTAGGAGGTAGCGACCATGCTATTTTAGAATTTTGGATAACTAGAGGCGGAAGACCTGTGAAGACTCAGACGTCAAGGTTAGATTTCAGAAAGGCAGATTTTAAGGGATTCAGAAAGAGAATTGGAGGGATCCAATGGCTGGATATCCTTAAAGACAAAAATGTCCAGGAAGGATGGGAAATCTTGAAAAATGAAATTCTCAAAGCACAGTTGTTAACAATTCCGAAAAGAGGGAAGAATAGGAAGCATTTAAGGAAACCAGGATGGATGAACACAGAACTTAAGCACATGCTAAAAAGGAAGCAAAAAATGTTTATAAAATGGAAAGAAGGAGGCATATCTAAAGAAGAATATAATGCTGTCTGCAGAACCTGCAAGGCACAAATCAGATTATCTAAAGCTGAAAATGAATTGAGGCTTGCAAGAGATGTCAAAAGCAATAATAAAGGATTTTGGGGATATGTCAAAAGTAAAAGAAAAGTCAAAGATGCTATAGGATTTTTACAGGATGAAAATGATGAAATGGTAAGACAGGATGTTGAGAAGGCTGAACTTTTAAATTCCTATTTTGCATCTGTTTTCTCTCAGAAAGGAAATGTAACATCAACTGCTATTCACTGTCCTATTAAGGGAATAGAAGAATCCAGGATATCTATGAACAGAAAGATAGTGAGGAAACACTTAGCTAACCTAAATGTATTCAAGTCTCCAGGTCCAGATGAATTACACCCCAGAGTACTGAAGGAGATAGCAGAAGATATTTTTGAACCCCTCTCCATAATCTTTGAAAATTCTTGGAGAACAGGAGAAGTGCCAGAAGACTGGAGAAGAGCAAATGTTGTTCCTATCTTCAAAAAGGGGAAGAAGGTGGACCCAGGCAACTATAGGCCGGTGAGTCTGACTTCTATACCAGGAAAGATCTTTGAACAAATTATTAAACAACATGTATGTCAATACCTGGATAAGAATGAAGTGATTAAACAGAGTCAGCATGGGTTTGTAACTAATAAGTCATGTCAGACTAATTTAATTTCCTTCTATGATGGTATTACTGATTGGGTGGATCAAGGAAATGCTGTAGATATAGTATATCTTGACTTCAGCAAAGCATTTGACAAAGTCTCTCATACAATCTTTATTGAAAAAATGACTAAGTATGGAATGGACAAGGCAACTGTTAGGTGGATTCATAACTGGCTTAGTGATCGGACCCAAAGAGTGGTCGTAAATGGCTGCACATCCAGTTGGAAGAATGTCTCAAGTGGGGTACCACAGGGCTCTGTCCTGGGCCCTGTATTGTTCAACATCTTTATCAACGATTTAGATGAAGGAATTGAGGGTAAACTGATTAAATTTGCTGATGACACAAAGCTAGGAGGGATAGCTAATACTAGAGAAGAGAGAGAGAGGATTCAAAAAGATTTAAATAAACTGGAGAAGTGGGCAGCAACTAACAGAATGGTTTTTAACAGGGAGAAATGCAAAGTACTACATCTGGGCAATAAAAATGAAAAAAGCATATATAGAATGGGAGGAATAGGGCTAAGTGACAGCACATGTGAAAAAGACTTGGGTATACTAATAGATCGCAGACTGAATATGAGTCAACAGTGTGATGCAGCAGCAAAAAAGGCAAATGCAATTCTAGGATGTATTAACAGAAGCATACAGTCTAGATCACGTGAAGTAATTATTTCCCTCTACTCCTCTTTGGTCAGACCTCATCTGGAATATTGTGTCCAATTTTGGGCACCACATTTTAAAAAAGACATCAACAAACTGGAGCAAGTTTAGAAAAGAGCGACCAGAATGGTGACCGGTCTGCAAACCCTGTCTTATGAGGAAAGGTTGCAGGATTTGGGAATGTTTAGTTTGCAAAAGAGAAGACTGAGAGGAGACTTAATAGCTGTCTACAAATATCTAAAGGGCTGTCACATTGTAGAAGGATCAACTTTATTCTCATTTGCAAAAGGAAAGACTAGAAGCAATGGGATGAAGCTGAATGGGAGGAGACACAGATTAGATATTAGAAAAAACTTTTTGACAGTTAGAGTGATCAATGAGTGGAACAGGCTGCCACGAGAAGTGGTGAGTTCTCCTTCAATGGAAGTCTTCAAACAGAGGCTGGACAGACATCTAACTGGGATGATTTAGCGAATCCTGCTTTGAGCAGGGGGTTGGACCAGATGGCCCAGGAGGTCCCTTCCAACTCTACGATTCTATGATTCTATGATTCTATGATTCTATATTCAATGGAGCAGCATATGGGGCCATAGTCTATGGATTCCACCCTGGCCTTAAGTGTTACCATTTTTTTGTGCCAAAATTTGCGTGGTCGGCTTATACATGGGGTGGCTTATACACGAGTATATACAGATTAAGTTGTTAGAATTTTTGGTGATGGTTTGTTGTCCAAGCCGCATTTTATTGGGTGGTGAGAGTGGAATTCAAAATATGTTATAATTTTTTTTTTGTTGCATTTTAAAAATCATTTTGGCACACATCACAAATATTAACTACATCGTGCTTGTTTCAGGCAGGAAGTTGCCCAGGCCACCTCTGCAAAAACCCTGTGTCAAGCTATTTCAACCTATAATGTAAGTATAAAGGCCTGAAAGCTTTAACTATGGTTTGTGTTGTAGTTAACAATTATTTGCACTTACAGATTTTCTGCCAGACATGTCTTCTTCTGGGAGCCCTCAGTCACATCGCCAGCGAAATGAGGTAAATTTTTTTTTTTTCCTGAACATTCTTGGTACACATAACCCTATATATACATTCTTGTTTAATAGGAAGCTGAACCAGAGGGTCTCTCAGAAGGAGACGGACGTAGCGGAGAAATGCCTGGAGTGGGCTCCCCGAGTGTAAGTATCTTAGCAAAGATCTTAATACACATCACTGGATTCCAAAAACAGGTGAACATAACAGCATTTAATTTTCCTTTTCTTGCTGTTTCTTCATTAAAGGCTTCTGAATCTGTGGCTCGTCCGAGAGTTCCTCAAAGTGCCTCCCAGAGTCGTCGACAACCACGTCGGGGCGGTCGCCATAGAGTAAGTAATTTTTTGGAGGACTTTGGTAAGGTGTGTACTTAATGCTGTGATTGTTATGTTTACCTTTTTGTGTTGAAACAGGCTTCAGAGCGTGCTCACGATTCCGACAGTGAGGATGTGGCGATTGACGTTGACCTCCTAATTGATATGGTGAGAGATCGTGAGCCGCTTTGGAATATGGTGGACCGCTTCCATGCGGATGCTAGTGTTACTAGACGACTCTGGGAGGAAGTGTGCCATGCTGTGGTGTCTAACTGGGAGGAACTCCATTCTCGGGCACAGAAAGAACAACGTAAGTATTCACATTTCAGTAATGTTTCCGTATGTATTGTGCTTGATCCTAACCATTTTGTGTTCTCACTTTTCAGGGGAAAGAGTTCAGTTGCGATGGCGGTCAATGCGGGATCGCTTCAAGAAGGAGTTCATCAAAGAGATGCAGGCTCCCAGCAGATCAAGAGGACGCAGGAGCCGCTATAAATATGCTGAGGCCCTATCGTTCCAGCGATCAACTATCGTGAAAAGAAGGTAAACATTCCTACCAGAAGATACTAAATAAAAAATGTTAAAATGTGTAACCATTTTTTCTGGCAGCCAGGGCAAATCAATATCATGATATTAATGTCTATTTTTTTTCTAATTTTTTCAACAGCACCTTCAGCAGCACGCAGGAGCCTGCATTGAACCCTTCTGGAGCGATCCCCCAGGAGGCAGTCACCATGGACCACAACATACCCAACCCCTCTGCTCCCTCCATGCCTTCCCTTGTGTGTGATCCCTCAGCCCCATCAACCTCTGCTGGAGCATCTGTGCAGGCTTCATTACATGAAGCTGCTGTTGACGAGGTAGGCTTATCTTTACCTCACCCCTCTGACACAGCTGCCCTCTATAGAACACCTTTGAGTTCTGGGCGGCTGTGTCACCGGGGTCAGGAAAGGCAGTTAGATACGGAGTTTTTGCATCTACATGCATCCTTTCAAAACGCTATGAAAGTCATGACCCAGCAAATGTCTGCTGGGTTCAGTCTTGTTAGTAGAGAGGTGCTTGATTTAGGCACGCATGTTGAAAGGATGCATCTAGATGCAAATAAAGCCCTGCATCATTCTTTTTTCAAAGCTGTAATTGAACGGCTTGACAACCTAACTCCTGAACAGCAGCTGCATGTAATGCAAGCCTGCCAGGTGGCCTTAGCACAGGTTACATCAGTAGCCCCTTCAACCGGCCCAGTAGTTGCTCCAAGCCCGGTCCTTCCTAACCCTCCTGTACCATACCATTTTCCCAAGTACCAAGCTCCTGCCCCTTTCCAGTCTACTTTCCCCGTACCAGTTCCCAACTGCATCCGTGCCTCCACTCCCTTCCCAACCTACACTCCCTTCCCTACCTACACTTCCTGCCCAATACATCCAGTCTCCTTCCACATCCCAAATTCAACCGTCCTTCACCCACAGTTTAGTTTCCCCCCAGTCTATTG
Source organism: Dendrobates tinctorius (assembly GCF_039654945.1). NCBI lineage: Eukaryota > Metazoa > Chordata > Amphibia > Anura > Dendrobatidae > Dendrobates > Dendrobates tinctorius. The sequence continues at coordinate 2,497,798 of NW_027361687.1, read as the reverse complement.
TTTTCTCCACCCCTTCATCAGCTTTATCCACCCCTTAACCTTCTTTCTCTATTCCTATACCTTTTCCTTTGGTATCTGACCCCTCACAAACTCCATCCTCCCACAACGCCCCTGTTGAAGTGGTCCAAACTGAGAGGCCCTCCAATACTATTTCCGCTACACATTACACCAATCTTTAAGGTGTTTGGTTACAAATAAAACTTTTATTAAAAAAATATTATTAAAGAAAAACTTTCAGCGAAAGCTGATAAAAAAATAATTTTTTTTTGTTGAGTCAATAAAATGTATTTTGTTTTTACTGTTGAATATAAAATGTCTAGGTATAAAACTGAATGAGTGTGTGAGAGTAGGTGAGTGTGTGTGAGTATGTGAGTGTGTATACAAGAACGTGTATGAGTCGTCAGTGTGTGGCGGTGGGGGGAGGCCTGCTGGTTGGCACTACTGTGTAAGGTCCTTGGATCACCAGCGTGTGCCACATTGGCATAGCCATCACTGGGATATTTTAATATGGCGGTCGGCGTAGTGCCGGACACAATTGTTAAAAAACGATAAAATAATTTTTGGCATTAAGGGCCAAAGAGCTCAATAATATAGTATAAATCACCAAACCAAACCCATCCTCCCTCCATAATACCGCTGTATAGCCCCTATATTATTTTCTTCACCCCACACTACATGAATTTGTATAAAGTTTTGAAATAAATTAGTCTTTTTTAGCTTTTAAACAGCTTTATTGTCACGAATTTCATAATTTTTAATACTTTGGGAACCAAAAAAAGGTATTAAAAGAAGTTAGAATACTAAAAAGGTACAATACTTTTACAAAATGTGAGGTAACAAGGTACAGTAACTTTACCCAAAAAATGGTAAAGTACTACAAGGTACAAAATCGGTTTTAACATCTCAAACCATGTCATCCTGCCATTCAACTCTACCTTCAGGTGACATAAAGTACTCTGCAAATGTGTCCCTCATTCTGGACACTGCTAGAGTACTTTGCACATTAACTGTGCGATAATCATGCAATGTGGTTTCGACATCATTGTCTTCTATGGCAACCTGTTCTTTAGTAATAACAAAATTGTGTAGGACCACACATGCTTTTTACCACCTCATCCACATTTTCAGTTTTCAAGTTAATTGCGGTCAACAGAACTCTCCATTTTGCTGTAAGAATTCCAAAAGAACACTCCACCATCCTCCGTGCTCGTGTCAGTCTATAGTTGAACACTCTTTTTGTTGGTGTCAAGTCTCTGCTTGCGTATGGCTTCAGCAGGTGTTCAGAAAGTTGAAACGCTTATCACCTACGCAGACAAATGGCAGTGGTGGCCCCGAAGTTTGAGGAAGCGGTCTTGGAGGTGGGAATTGGAATGTGTTTCCGTTAGTGTTGAGCATTCCGATACCGCAAGTATCGGGTATCGGCTGATATTCGCTGTATCGGAATTCCGATACTTAGTTCCGATACTTTTTTCATATCGAATACCGGAATCGGAAGTTCCCATAATGCTAGGAGCCCGCTCGATTTGATTCAGCCAATGGGGATCCTCAGAAGTGTGGGCACATCCTGTTAGACATGTAGGCATGTTAACTACTGGCATGGCTGTGATTGGCTGCTGAAATGAGGTCATGATGCACTATAAAAACTGCTGCAGCCGCCATTTCTGGTCACTCTGCTGTGAATTCAGTTAGGGACAGGCTGCTGTTGAAGACTGTGAGGGACAGTTAGAAATAGCTATCATCAAAAATATCTATTGCTCTACCCAGGCTACATAATCCACCACTGTAGCATTTTTGTAGCCCAGCAGCGCTGTTTTAATAGCTGTCTGCAAGGGCTGTGTGAGTACAGACCCACGCTGTGTAGTGTGTCTTGCAGGCACGTCTGCTTGTAGGCCGCCCAGCGTGTGTCTCTGCCTCATACACATTTTTCTTTTATTGCTGCTTTTTTTTTCTCCTCTATAGTGTGCTTCCATATGTATCCATATACGTTGGTTGCAAACACTAAAGGAGTGGACAGCGGAGCCTTTCAGCAGCCTTTCAGTGCTATAGCCCATTTCTCTGCACTGTTTTTGGCTGTCTGATAGGTCTCTCTGTGTGTGAGTGCAGCTCACGTTGCAGTGTGTTCCACAGCCACCGTTAGCTGTAGTCCGCTCAGCGTGCGTCACTGCCTCATACATAGTCCTTTTTTTGCAGCTAATTTATCCAGATTTTTGTTCCTATATTAGTGTGCTTCCATCCGCATCCATTGTCATTGGTTGGTTGCAAACACTATATAGGATTAGATAGAGGAGCCTTTTTGCTGGCTTGTGCCCTTCAGGGCCAGCCAGACTAGTATCACCCTATTTTTTGGAGCCTCATCAATTGCTTTGTAGGTTAGCTTCCTGCATTGTAATTGCTCCAAAAAGTTTGTGATACTATAGCTTTCAAACTTTGGTCACATCCTTTTCTTTCCCCCCCCCCAAAAAAAAAGGAAATAAAGTTCACCAAACACTCCACTTTACAGTTGTGTAGGCCACATTAGATCATATTAAAGTGTAGTACACACACTCTTAGCCAAATTAGTGTTTCTTATACTGGTTAGCAGGTGTTCAGGAATAAGAACACTAAGCCACCCCTTTTTTACTTTTCTGCCTATCTTTATCAGTCTACCAAGATGAAGAAGGCAGGGAGTAAGGCACATGGTCGTGGCCGTGGAGTTTCAGCAGGGAGAGGACGGGGGGATTCAGCAGGGAGAGGACGTGGGGATTCGGTGTCTGCTGCAGCCACCAGTGACCCGGCATCCCCCACTTTTACCAGGCAACAGTCCTTCATGCGCAGCTTTGTAGGACCTCACCGTACCCCACTGCTGCGTGACGAACAAATTGAAGCCATTGTCGGATGGATGGCAGCTAACGCATCCACTTCAATGACTTCCGCATCTTCCCAAGGCCAGAGCACTGAAGAGCAACCATCTGTCTCTTCACCACCTGCCAAACTGCCCAGGCAGTCTGAGAGCCCTGGACAGGAGCCATCTCAATCTTTACTTCTGTTCTCAGAATCTGTTGGCTTGGAAAGAGGTGGCCAGCCAAGCAGCATTCTAGAGCGTGAAGAAGAGGGAGTATGCAGTGATGCGCAACTGCTTTGTCCCTCTGAATCTGAAGAGGCGAGTGGGCCAGTGCCTATTGTGAGCACACCTCAGTGCTTATCTGATGATGATGACACTCAGTTGCCAATTTCTGGTGCGTACGGTGCTGGCGAGACAACCCAGGACCAGCCGGTGCTTGAAGAGGGGAGTGGAGATGATGAGGTCCTTGACCCATCATGGCGTCAACCACAGGAAGGTGGTGGGAGCAGCTCTGAGGAAGAGATTCCCCGAACGGCCAAAAGAGGAGGGAGAGGGCGGGGGCAGACTTGGTTGCCTGTATCCTCCACTTTGGCACCCGTGAGGAGCAATCCTCTTCCAAAACACAAAACGGGAGCTCCTAGGACTTGCAGTGCGTGGTCTTTTTTTGACACAGTTGCAGATGACATTTGCTTTGTCAAATGCAAGCTGTGTCATCAGAAAGTGAAACGAGGGAAAAATGTGAGCAACCTCAATACCACAAATATGTGGAAACATGTGCGTACCAAGCACGAGGTGGAGTTACACAGACACACTGAAGATGTAGGCCAACCTTCAGCAGCACCTACCACCTCTTCAGCTCGTGTTGGGGCCTCTTCCTCCAGCTCACACACAGCTGGTTCGTCTTCCTCACTGGAATGCCATGGAAGAACCACTGCCACTGTTGTCCAGAGACCCAGTGAAATTCCACCCACTGAACCACGTTCACAGTCATCATCACACTCCCAGGCCACTCACCAGCAATCGGTAGCACAGGCATGGGAGAAAAAGCGGCCATACTCGGCAAACCATCCCCGAGCACTGGCTCTGAATGCCGGCATTGCCAAACTATTGGCCCTTGAGATGCTGTCATTCAGGCTGGTGGAGACTGACACCTTCCGGAACTTGATGTCATTGGCAGTTCCACAATACAATGTGCCCAGCCGCTTTTATTTCAGCAGGCAAGCCGTCCCTGCCCTGCAAAAGCATGTGGAGGGAAAAATTAAAAATGCGCTACTAAACGCCGTCAGCAGCAAGGTCCACCTGACCACCAATGCGTGGACCTGTAGCCATGGACAGGGACGATACCTTTCCCTCACTGCCCATTGGGTCAATGTTGTGGAGCCGGGTACAGATCTGGAGAGTGGCTCTGTACGTATTCTGCAAACTCCAAGGATTGCAGGAATGCAGTCTGTACATATTGAGTCCTCCTCCTACTCTAGTTCCTCGGAATCAGCACTGCATGAGCCTGTTAGGCCAGATATGAGCACAGGTGTGGCCAAACGTCAACAGGCCGTCCTTAAATTAATTTCTTTGGGGAATCGGAGCCACACAGCACAGGAGCTCTGGAATGCCATCAAGCAGGAGAGCGATGTGTGGTTTGTGCCAGCGAATCTCCAGCCAGGTTTGGTAGTGAGTGACAATGGCCGAAATCCAGTGGCAGCTCTGGGCCTAGGCAACCTCACTCACATACCATGTCTGGCACATGTGCTCAATTTGGTCGTGCAGAGCTTTCTGAGGGACTATCCGGATCTTGATGCACTGCTGCACAAGGTTCGCCTAGAATGTGCTCACTTGCGGCGTTCCAGCATGGCAAGATCGCGCATTGCATCTCTGCAACACCGATTCCGCCTGCCAGAACATCGCATCATATGTGACCTCCCCACCAGGTGGAATTCAACGTTACATATGTTGGAGCAGTTATGTGAGCAACAGGCAGCAGTAATGGAGTACCAGCTGCATCAGGCGCAAACAAGTCGCACTGTACGCCGGACACACTTCACCACCACCGAGTGGGCCACTATGAGGGACATCTGCCAAGTTTTGCGTGCCTTCGATGACTCCACGCGGATGGCCAGTGCAGATGATGCACTGATCAGCATGACTGTCCCCCTCATCTGTCTGCTTCAAAAAACCTTACAAGCACTAAGTGAGGAGGTTTTTGAAGAGGTCGAGGATGAGGAGTCAGAAATGCCATCTGCTTCTGGCAAGTCTGCGCAACGTGCTTCCACACAAAGGCCCAGGCAGGGGACACTTAGTGAGGAGGATGACGAGGAGTGAATGGAGGAGGAACACATCTCTCCAGAGGAGGGAGGTACACAAGGCTCTAGTAGTCAGTGTGTACAGCGAGGGTGGGGTGATGCTGAGCAGGCAGAGATGCTGCCTCAAGCTGGGGACAGCGTTTCCGGTCCAGTTGGCAGTCTGCAGCACATGGTTGATTTCATGCTGCAGTGCTTGTTAAATGACCACCACATAGCCAACATTCTCCACCCGGCTGATTATTGGGTGTACACCCGCCTAGGTCCTCGGACAACTTACAAAGCCTCATACCACAGTTGAACCGGGAGCGAAAAGTGCAGGAGTACCAAGAAACACTTGTGCAGGCCATCATGTTCTCCATTCCCCCCGCAAGTGTTGCTGGTAGTGCTTTTCAAAGCAGCCATGTGGGTAGAGGCAGTGGAGGAAGCTCTGCACAAAGAGGTAGCAGAGGCAGTGCCGCAGGACAAGGCAAGGCCAGTATGGCCCAAATGTGGAAAAGTTTTGTGGGACCGCCACAAATGGCTACACCATCACAGACGGCTCCAGTCAGCAGGAGGCAACGTTTCCGTCAGATGGTGACAGACTACTTGTCTTGCCCTGTTAGTGTACTCCCAGATGGCTCTTCCCCGTTCAAGTATTGGGTCTCTAAGCTGGATACATGGCCAGAGCTTAGCCAGTATGCATTGGAGGTGCTGGCTTGCCCTGCTGCCAGTGTATTATCGGAACGTGTCTTTAGTGCTGCAGGTGGTGTGGTAACAGACCGTCCCACGCGACTATCCGCCGATAATGTTGACCGGCTTACTTTTCTGAAAATGAACAAGGCCTGGATCTCACCTGAATTTGCCAGTCCTCTTCCAGAATAAATAATTGGCTGGCAACAGTATCCAGGTGTCCTGTTGTGTTCATGTTTCTATGACCTGAACTTTATTTCCTGGGCTACAGCAACGCCCGTTGTTGCTCAGAAGTGCTGTCCACACAGACAAAACAATCGCTCATGTGTAAGTGGGGTTCGGTAACGTCAGCTGATCCCCTGCTGTGTGTACGGCAAACTCTCCTGCTGCCTACAACTTCTGACTACCTCTGATTTAATATGTTCTCTGATTTGCCCTCTGTCTCCACTCTGTTTTGAGTATTTCCTCCGGCCTACAACACCGCCTGTTTCTGCTCTCAAGTGCCGTCTGCACAATCCACACTTGTTCCTGTGTTACCTGGGTCCTGTAACATCTGCTTATCTCCAGAGGTGAGCATGGCAATGTCTCCTGCTTTGTCTACATTCCCACTACTTGTAGTGGAAATGTGGACAGAGCAGGAGACATTTCCTGACTCACCTCTAGGGAGAAGCTGCTGTTACAGAACCCCAGTAACACAGGAACAAGTGTGGGTTATGCAGACGGCATTTCAGAGCAGCAACTGGCGTGGTTGGAAGCCAGAGGAAATACCCGAAACAGAGTGAAGACAGAGGCCTAATTGGAGTACGTTGACAGTAAGTAGTAGTCTAGAAACAATCGCAAACTGCCACCAAGTAGGCCTCGGCCTACTACCTGATTTTCCCTGGGCTCCGACACCGCCAGTTGGTGCTCAGAAGTGCTGTCCGCACAGACAAAACACTCGCTCATGTGTAAGTGGGGTTCGGTAACGTCAGCTGATCCCCTGCTGTGTGTATGGCAAAGTGTCCTGCTCCCTCCACAGTCAAACAACCTCAGATTTACACCTGGCTCCAAGTAGGCCTCGGCCTACTACCTGATTTTCCCTGGGCTCCGACACCGCCAGTTGGTGCTCAGAAGTGCTGTCCGCACAGACAAAACACTCGCTCATGTGTAAGTGGGGTTCGGTAACGTCAGCTGATCCCCTGCTGTGTGTATGGCAAACTCTCCTGCTGCCTCCAAAGTCAAAATAACTCCGATTTACACCTGGCTCCTAGTAGGCCTCGGCCTGCACCATGATTGTCCCTGGGCTCCAACAACGCCAGTTGGTGCTCGGAAGTGCTGTCCACACAGAAAAACACACTCGTTCATGTGAAAGTGAGGTTCGGTAACGTCAGCTGATCCCCTGCTGTGTGGAGGGCAAACTGCTGCTGCCTCCAAATTCAAACAACGTCTTATCTTAAACTGCCTCCAAGTAGGCCTCAGCCTACAAAATGACTATCCCTGGGCTCCAACATCGTCAGTTGTTGCTCGGAAGTGCTGTCCACACAGAAAAAAACACTCGTTCATGTGAAAGTGGGGGTCAGTAACGTCAGCTGATCCCCTGCTATGTGGAGGGCAAAGTGCTGCTGCCTCCAAATTGTAACTATTTCAGATTTAAACATTCTCTGATTTGGCCTCTGTCTCTACTCTGTCTCTAGTATTTCCCCTGACCTCCAACACCGCGAGTTCCTGCTCACAGTTGCCGTCCACGCATTCCACATGTGTTCCTGTGTTCCTGGTGTTCTGTTACGTGAGCAGATCCCCCAATTTGTGTCCGGCACTGTCTCCTGCGCTATCCACCTTCCCACTACAAGCGGTGGGAATGTGGACAGAGCAGGAGACATTGGCAGACACACATCAGGGGATCTGCTGACATTACAGAACCCCAGTAACCCAGGAAAACGTGTGTATTGGGCAGACGGCTGCTGTACGCATAAACTGGCGGTGTTGGTGGTCACGTGAAATCCTGGAAACAGAGTGGAGACAGATGCCTAATTGGAGCACGTTGACAGTCTGTTGTAGCCTACAAACAATCTAAAACTGCCACCAAGTAGGCCTCGGCCTGCACCATGATTGTCCCTGGGCTCCAACAATGCCAGTTGGTGCTCGGAAGTGCTGTCCACACAGAAAAACACACTTGTTCATGTGAAAGTGGGGGTCAGTAATGACAGCTGATCCCCTGCTGTGTGGAGGGCAAAGTGTCCTGCTCTCTCCAAAGTCAAAATACCTCAGCTTTACACCTGGCTCCTAGTAGGCCTCGGCCTGCACCGTGATTGTCCCTGGGCTCCAACAACGCTAGTTGGTGCTCGGAAGTGCTGTCCACACAGAAAAAAACACTCGTTCATGTGAAAGTGGGGTTCAGTAACGTCAGCTGATCCCCTGCTATGTGGAGAGGAAAGTGCTGCTACCTCCAAATTGTAACTACTTCAGATTTAAACATTCTCTGATTTGGCCTCTGTCTCCACTCTGTCTCTAGTATTTCCCCTGACCTCCAACACCGCCAGTTCCTGCTCACAGTTGCCGTCCACGCATTCCACACGTGTTCCTGTGTTCCTGGTGTTCTGTTACGTGAGCACATCCCCCAATGTGTGTCCGGCACTATCTCCTGCGCTGTCCACCTTCCCACTGCAAGCGGCGGGAATGTGGACAGAGCAGGAGACATTGGCAGACACACATCAGGGGATCTGCTGACATTACAGAACCCCAGTAACCCAGGAACACGTGTGTATTGGGCAGACGGCTGCTGTACGCATAAACTGGCGGTGTTGGTGGTCACGTGAAATCCTGGAAACAGAGTGGAGACAGATGCCTAATTGGAGCACGTTGACAGTCTGTTGTAGCCTACAAACAATCTGAAACTACCACCAAGTAGGACTCGGCCTACACCATGATTGTCCCTGGGCTCCAACAATGCCAGCTGGTGCTCGGCAGTGTCTTTAGCACGGGTACTCCCTGTTGCCCAGCCTGGTTCCAGCACTCCAGCTGTTTCCGGGTAGTGTCAAGGTCACTATGCCACCAATCCGTTGTCCTGTCGTTTTGCGGCCGGGTTATCCGACTCTACGGTGCCTGCAGTTTAGGTGACTCCTATGTGGGCTGCGGGAACTGGCACTGAAGGCTGGATCCGTAGTGCCAATGGGGCATGGACCCCCTGTAGGACTGTGGATTTCGGTAACTGCGTCTGGCTTGTGGCCTGGCTACTTTGCTTTGGATGGGTACCTTCTGCTACCCACAGGGTTCCGGCATTGTCAGCTGGTTCTCGCCAGAGCCTTTGGCCTAGGTGCCTCCATCTTGGTATCAAAAGGTCCAGCACCGTCAGCTGGTCCTTGGTAGTGCTTTCTAGCACAGGTACCTCCTGCCTAGTAACCGTGGTCCAGCACCGTCAGCTGTTCCTCGGTAGTGCCATTGGCTCTTGTAGCTTTTGCTACCCATCTGGGTTCCAGCACCATCAGCTGGTTCTCGGCAGTGTCTTTGGCACGGGTAGTCCCTGTTGCCCAGCCTGTTTTCAGCACGCCTGCTGTTTCCGGGTAGTGTCAAGGTCACTATGCCACCAATCCGTTGTCCTGTCGTCTTGCGGCCGGGTTAGCCGACTCTAGTGCCATTGGCTAGGTAGTGCCATTGGCTCTTGTTCCTTCTGCTACCCATCCGGGTTCCAGCACTGTCTGCTGGTTCTCGCCAGAGCCTTTGGCCTAGGTGCCTCCATCTCGGTATCCGAAGTCCAGCACTGTCAGCTGGTCCTTGGTAGTGCTTTTTAGCACAGGTACCTTCTGCTTAGTAACCGTGGTCCAGCACCGTCAGTTGGTCTTCGGTAGTGCCATTGGCTCTTGTTCCTTCTGCTACCCATCCGGGTGCCAGCACTGTCTGCTGGTTCTCGCCAGAGCCTTTGGCCTAGGTGCCTCCATCTCGGTATCCGAGGTCCAGCACCGTCAGCTGGTCCTTGGTAGTGCTTTTTAGCACAGGTACCTTCTGCTTAGTAACCGTGGTCCAGCACCGTCAGTTGGTCCTCGGTAGTGCCATTGGCTCTTGTTCCTTCTGCTACCCATCCGGGTGCCAGCACTGTCTGCTGGTTCTCACCAGAGCCTTTGGCCTAGGTGCCTCCATCTCGGTATCCGGGGTCCAGGAACGTCAGCTGGTCCTTGGTAGTGGTTTCTAGCACAGGTACCTCCTGCACAGTAACCGGGGTCCAGCACCGTCAGCTGTTCCTCAGTAGTGCCATTGGCTATTGTTCCTTCTGCTGCCACTACGGGTTCCAGTACTGTCAGCTGGTTCTCGCCAGTTTCTCAGCCTTCTTGTACCTTCTGCTACATTTCCAAGATCAAGCTTTTTGAAATTGTCTTTGGTAATCCTTATTGATCTCCATGACGATGACCCTGATGACGACGACCCTGAAGACCACACCAAAGAAGACCAGAAATATGACCCTAAATAATAAGACCAAGAGGACAAAGAACATGAAGACAACCACCAAGATACAGAACAAAAGACAGAAGAACAAGAAGCAGAAGAAGCAAAAGCAGAAGAACAGAAAGCAGAAGAACATTAAGCATAAGAATAAAAATCAGCATAGAAGAAATCAAAATTATAAGCAGAAGACTAAGCAGTAAATGGGGGTGAGTCCGTTCCTCCTCGTGGTGCCCCTGGAAAATGCCTGCTGCTGCAGGCCGAACTGAACTCGGACAAATCCTGTTGTAAATCTTTAGTGACAGGCAGAACGTAAGGTGTAATCTTATAACTTTTATAGCTAAGTACTACAGGAATGCCTGTCACCATAAGAAAATGAAGAAAAAGAAGAATAGGAAGAAGATGAAGAAATAGCATATGAAAATTAATAATAGCTGAATAAGAAGAATATGAAGAATGGAAAAAAAAAAAATTAATGGGAAGAAGATGAAGAAGAAGAAGATGAATAAGGTGAAGAAAAAGTTGATGAAAAAAATGCTACTGCTGCGGATCATGAAGGAGAAAGTGTGGGAGAAGTACAAAAGAAGGTGAAGAGCATGGAAGTTGTGAAACATACATATCTGACAAAATATAAAAAAGGTTAACATAGTCAATATCTTTTTAACTCCGAACGTCTTGAAAAAAAAATTGGAATTAATGCTATGCCATGTGATTTGAATAAACCACTATGCCTTTAATGTCTCCTCCACCTCCCACAATACATTCTACATGATTCTTATTTGTTTTCAATTATGTAGAATTAGCCAACAAGGAAATAAAGGGCTTTTTTAAATTCCGATACCGGAAGTCCCATTGACTTGAATGGGACTTCCGGTATCGGAATCGGCGATACCCGATATTTTTTTCGTATCGGGCGATACCATCCGATACGATATTTTTGGGTATCGAACGGTATCGCTCAACACTAGTTTCCGTACAAATTACGGCCCATTGCAGAAATTTTAAAAACTTGTGAGTCATTGGAGCGGCCATAGGCCCCTATATCCATCGCAATAAATTTATACTTGGCATCTGCAATGGCCATCAGGACTATCGAGAAATATTTTTTATAATTAAAAAACTCAGATCCCGATCCTGCTGGTTTAGTGATCCTGATGTGCTTGCCATCAACTGCACCCAGGCAATTTGGAAACTGACAGATGCTGTAAAATTGGTCAGCTATTTCGAGCCACCTCTCTGTTGTGGGCTGTGGGATAAACTCTTAATGTAGACTGTCCCACAATGCACGACATGTGTACGTGATGATACCTGATAATATTGAAATTGCAATCCTATACTGGTAATGTAGCGACGAAAGGGATTCGCCTGTTGCAAGGAATCTGTGGGAAAAGTCAAAAACAATAATTAATGCAAAATAACTGCAACAACAGGAGGAGACACATCTCCAGTATACTGAAGTCTGCTTTGAAGGATAAACAATAACAATTGGCTTACTGAAGAGTGACCATCAAACGCTCCGGTGGTGAGATGGAGAAGCGGCAGTAGGTGTCACGTCTCTGGATCAGTTCTCCAACCCTGTCCAGCAAAAAATCAAAAGTTTCCACTTTCATCCTTGTATAAAGAAAAAACTTCTCTGGATTTCCTCGCAATGACAGATATAATGTTGCAAAGACTCCCAGTGTCAGCCTCTGCGCGGTTATAGGGTGAATCCAGAAACGACGTCGGCGCAGACGCATGATACGCTGCCTTTGTCGCTCCTTCGCCATGACAATTGCTGCCAAAGAATTGGCCTCAAAAGTGAAATCGATGTAAGCCTGCACGATGTTCCCAATAATGGCTTCCATCTTTCTCCAAAACAACAACCTCTCAACAGGGTGTATACCAAGGTATATATAGAATTTCCTGTAAATACCAGTAGCCAATGGTGGCTTTTGGGCTTTTTTTAAAAACCGGATCCGGCAAAAAAAAATGGACTAAATGGATGGAAAAACTGATGTACCGGTTCCGGTTTTCTACCGGATCCGGCCACCGGATTATGCTGGATCCGGCAAAAGACCGGAACCGGTACATCAGTTTTCCACATTTTATGCCAGATACAGAAAAACTGAAGTGTGAAAGTAGCCTAACTTATCACTTATTTTCACATCTTTGTTAAACATCTCCATCCTTTAGCCATTTGCACATTAGCTTTTCCCACTATGAAAAAAGTGTAGGTTATAAGTTGCATCGAAGACTTCTGGGAATTCGGCTTAGTTTAAAATATTCTGCCAAGGTGATTGAGTGAAGATCATATGTCATCAATCTTCTGCGTTCTCTTTCACAGCCCCTGCTTCTGATCTTCTGTGCTGGAGTCCGTAGAAAATCGCTGGAATTAGTGATCTTAGAAAGAATAGTGGAAGCTGCTGTATCCTCAATCACAAAGGTTTGTGTAGACATCAGGGGACAGGTGCTAACATCAACAAAAACTGTCCGTAATATCGACTTTCTGACCCCGGAAGTGATGGCGAACGCTGCTTTTTATAGCCCCACTGTCACCAATGCGAACTACAGCATCATTTACCAGGCGGACGAGTCATGCATCATTATACGCAAGGTTTGTCACCTGATGATCGCGTCTGTCTGTCAGATTAGTGAAAAATGAGGATGAATGAACTCATGGAGATCAACATCCAACACTGCGGAGACACCATCACGTGTTCCTCAACGCAGTGATTCTAGAGCACTGCCCCCATCCCTTATGGGAAATATGAAAAACATGCAAAACAGAAGCCGCGGAGGCACCATCACATGTTTCTCAACGCAAGCAATGACCAGCCAGGTCTTTCCCCGGGAAGGAACAACCACGGGAAGGGCAGTCTCCAATGAAGGAAACCATCTATGCCAAAACATGGTATCCATCCACAGACAGCTGTTTCGGGGTATTGCCCCTCATCAGTGTGGAGTAGGAAACTGGCTGGTGGGAGCAATGCCTAGTAAAAGACTGTGAAAAATGAGGATGAATGAACTCATGGAGATCAACATCCAACACTGCGGAGACACCATCACGTGTTCCTCAACGCAGTGATTCTAGAGCACTGCCCCCATCCCTTATGGGAAATATGCAAAACATGCAAAACAGAAGCCGCGGAGACACCATCACATGTTTCTCAACGCAAGCAATGACCAGCCAGGTCTTTCCCCGGCAAGGAACAACCACGGGAAGGGCAGTCTCCAATGAAGGAAACCACCTATGCCAAAACATGGTATCCATCCACAGACAGCTGTTTCGGGGTATTGCCCCTCATCAGTGTGGAGTAGGAAACTGGCTGGTGGGAGCAATGCCTAGTAAAAGACTGTGAAAAATGAGGATGAATGAACTCATGGAGATCAACATCCAACACTGCGGAGACACCATCACGTGTTCCTCAACGCAGTGATTCTAGAGCACTGCCCCCATCCCTTATGGGAAATATGCAAAACATGCAAAACAGAAGCCGCGGAGACACCATCACATGTTTCTCAACGCAAGCAATGACCAGCCAGGTCTTTCCCCGGGAAGGAACAACCACGGGAAGGGCAGTCTCCAATGAAGGAAACCACCTATGCCAAAACATGGTATCCATCCACAGACAGCTGTCTTTTACTAGGCATTGCTCCTACCAGCCAGTTTCCTACTCCACACTGATGAGGGGCAATACCCCGAAACAGCTGTCTGTGGATGGATACCATGTTTTGGCATAGGTGGTTTCCTTCATTGGAGACTGCCCTTCCCGTGGTTGTTCCTTCCCGGGGAAAGACCTGGCTGGTCATTGCTTGCGTTGAGAAACATGTGATGGTGTCTCCGCGGCTTCTGTTTTGCATGTTTTGCATATTTCCCATAAGGGATGGGGGCAGTGCTCTAGAATCACTGCGTTGAGAAACACGTGATGGTGTCTCCGCAGTGTTGGATGTTGATCTCCATGAGTTCATTCGTCCTCATTTTTCACAGTCTTTTACTAGGCATTGCTCCTACCAGCCAGTTTCCTACTCCACACTGATGAGGGGCAATACCCCGAAACAGCTGTCTGTGGATGGATACCATGTTTTGGCATAGGTGGTTTCCTTCACTGGAGACTGCCCTTCCCGTGGTTGTTCCTTCCCGGGGAAAGACCTGGCTGGTCATTGCTTGTGTTGAGAAACATGTGATGGTGTCTCCGCGGCTTCTGTTTTGCATGTTTTGCATATTTCTCATAAGGGATGGGGGCAGTGCTCTAGAATCACTGCGTTGAGGAACACGTGATGGTGTCTCCGCAGTGTTGGATGTTGATCTCCATGAGTTCATTCATCCTCATTTTTCACAGTCTTTTACTAGGCATTGCTCCTACCAGCCAGTTTCCTACTCCACACTGATGAGGGGCAATACCCTGAAACAGCTGTCTGTGGATGGATACCATGTTTTGGCATAGGTGGTTTACTTCATTGGAGACTGCCCTTCCCGTGGTTGTTCCTTCCCGGGGAAAGACCTGGCTGGTCATTGCTTGCGTTGAGAAACATGTGATGGTGTCTCCGCGGCTTCTGTTTTGCATGTTTTTCATATTTCCCATAAGGGATGGGGGCAGTGCTCTAGAATCACTGCGTTGAGGAACACATGATGGTGTCTCCGCAGTGTTGGATGTTGTTCTCCATGAGTTCATTCATCCTCATTTTTCAGTCTTTTACTAGGCATTGCTCCTACCAGCCAGTTTCCTACTCCACACTGATGAGGGGCAATACCCCGAAACAGCTGTCTGTGGATGGATACCATGTTTTGGCATAGGTGGTTTCCTTCATTGGAGACTGCCCTTCCCGTGGTTATTCCTTCCCGGGGAAAGACCTGGCTGGTCATTGCTTGCGTTGAGAAACATGTGATGGTGTCTCCGCAGCTTCTGTTTTGCATGTCTGTCAGATTAGGACCTCAACCTAATATTTCTTTTCCATTCATTCCCTTAACTCTTATATTTATACCTATATTTTTTTTCTACATAGTTTACCCAGCCGGGACTTACCCTCCCACGAATACTACTTCTATTTTTCCTCTCCAAAGGTTAGTAGATGAATTTACTGGCTTGATCAATGTACCTGGTTATATATGGACATGTTATTCCTCATGTTTTTTTGCACATTATATTACAATGCGAGTCTCTGGAATTTTGCCTGCTGCTCCTACTACCAAGGACCCTGTGGTCCTAATTTATATATTACCTTTTATTCGATATGTTATTTTGGTATGTGATCATATTGGATGTAAATATTGTATATACATGTATATATGTGCAGGGATTTTTTGTTTTTTTGTGTTTGGTTCTAGGTACAATTGTTTATTTATTTACAATTGTATGTACAGCTCTCTTATACTGTGTATTTTTTCAGTGAGGTTTTCAAAAAGACCAATCCTGGTCGAAACGTTACCTCTTCATCCACAAGTTCTTTATGTCACTTATTTTATGCACCTGGTGATGCTTGAACAGAATAATAAAGAAATGCTTATATTTGCACTATCATCTACCATTTGAGTGCGGCTGATTCTATTTTGTATATTGGACTTTGCGTTCAGCCAGCACCATCTTTCCTCATAGACAGAGTGCACATCATTCTCTCGATATTACGGCCTAGTCCATATACTGTAGTTGTTTACAAAGTTACGGGCCACAGTACTATCTAAGCTCGATGTGTCTCCTGCACAACTCTCCTGACAGTCTTAGTCAAATGGGCCCAAAGTGGCTGACGGTAATATGGGCCATGGTCTTGTATGAGCCCAACGTTCCTCGGTAGCTGTTTAACGGCCCAGTCAGGGTGCGAATGTCTGTCCTGTCCCCGGTCACTCTTATGGGGCTTCTCTCAGGCTGCAGTGGAAGGTCTGCCCCCAGGAACAGAGGAAGCAGCCTTTCTAGTTCCAGACCCATCATGCAGGTACCCGTGGTGCGTTCTGTCTCCTTACATCTGCTTTCAAAAACAAACTTCTCCAAATGCTTACCCTGCTCCTATTGTATCAGACTGATTCTATGGTGACCCCTACCACCTTATCTATCACCATCAGCTTCAGTCACTCTCCCTCACCCAACCCCAGATTCCCAACTGTGCCAGGCAGCTGAGTAATCTTCTAACTGTTTACATTAAGATAAGATATACAGTATTGGAAAAAAGACCAGATGCAGTGATTTTTTGCAATATACCTACTGTATGTTGCCCAGCCTTGAGCACATTGCCACATGAGCTCAGCACAATGGCACAGCACAGCCATTGAGACATTATAAAGTAAATGAGGTCAGACTCAGGTTCTTCACCTTCACTGAGCAGAGTGAGCAGGCTTAAGGCTGTGTGCACACGTTGCGGATTTGCTTGTGGAAATTTCTGGACGGTTTCTGCCTCTCTTGGCAGAAAACGCAGTTGAAATTCCGTGCAGTTTTGATGCCGATTTTCATGCAGCTTTTCATGCAAATTTGTATGCGGATTTGAAAGCTAAATAAAGATATATTATTTAAAAAAAATTGTGATGTCATTTCCTTTTTCAACCTCTTCTTTTTCAGCCTCCAGTGAAGACCATAATGTCATTACATACCATCACACCATGTTCAAATATTATGTTTACACATACAAAACAAATATAAGTGAATATATGATACATACACATAACATATATATACACAACTAATATATAAAGCTCAATGTGTGTGTGTGTGTGTATGTATGTATGTATGTCCAGGATTGGCATCCGCACCGTCGCAGCTACAGCCTCAAAATTGGGCACGGTGACACGTCTGGACCCCGAAGGCGTCATAGGCTATGTTGTGAGGCGAAATTTTAACCCCGCACGTTCCAATTCACCAAACAATTTTGCCCCTATCTACATAATGGGGAAAAAGTGTATGTATGTATTGGCATCTGCACCGTCGCAGCTACAGCCACAAAATTTTGCACAGTCACACGTCTGGACCCAGAGAGCGTCATAGGCTATGTTGTGAGGCAAAATTTTAACCCTGCGCGTTCCAATTCACCAAACAATTTTGCTCCTATCTACATAATGGGGAAAAAGTGAAAGGAAAAGTGTTGGAGGCAAATTGACAGCTGCTGTCAGGAACACCGCACTGCACTTGCTCACTGAGCCAGTGCGGGTGTCCTGAGTACAAAGACAGTACTCACAGATACCTGTGGAGCAGGGCAGCAGCGGTGACGATGCGTGCTTCAGAGTATCAGGACCTGAAGCACATGACTGCTGGGGGCGTGGCCTAAGCTCCACAGATCTAGGAGCTGCAGGGAAACTCCTAGAAAGGTAACTACGGGGCAATGTTACCAAGGGGCATAGACAGAGACAGAAACCAGACGAAGCCAGGGTCAAAGCACCAGATAGCAATACAGTACCACGGGGTTTAGACAGAAAGGATAGTCAGGACGTAGCAATAGGTCAGAAAACCAGAACGGGCAATAGACGGTACAATAGGGACAAACTGTAAAGGAGTAACGATAGCCAAGCCAGGAGGTCAGACCCGGAGAAGACAGTAGTACCAAAGCGAGAGACGGAGTACAGAGTGAGGGAACAGGCCGGGTCATACGCGGGAAGCAAACAAGCAACGCAGAATACACGCACACCAGGGGTCAGACACACCAGAACAACAGTATAGCTGACAGAGAACCCTGGTAAAGAGTGAGTATAAATACCCCTCCCAGATCCAGAAAGAGGCCACAAACACTTAACCCTGTGAGTGCAGGGCAAGAACCCTGTTCAAACCATGACAGCTGCCAGATGTGAACAAGGGGGACTTAAAGAATGAGAGCGATGGCGCCAAAGAGTATATACCATACAGTTGCTAAGGTGGGGCCCTGACAAGGGATACTCACCACACACGGGGATATGAACACACACACAAAATGCGCCACATACTACCACATGCTTCAACACATATACCACCCTCAGCACACATTTCACCACACATACACCAACCTCACCACATAAAAGTCGAAACACAAAAGTCGCCACTCAAAACTCGCAACGCTGTCCCAGAACTGTTTAAAAGGTGAAAAATGAGCTGTGATTGGTTGCTATCAGCAACAGTTTTCTTTGTAGACAGTTGTGGTAACTGAGGCCTATTATTCGTATCATTTCTATGGTGTTATCGTTCTTCTGTAAAGCTGGAAATAACACAATTTATTACCGTGCCAACACAGACCACCCTCTGACACAGACTGCAGGGGGAGCCCAGTATCACACAGGATAGGATTAGATACACAGCTCAGCAGTCAGTATCACACAGGATAGGATTAGATACATAGCTCAGCACACAGTATCACACAGAATAGTATTAGATACACAGCTCAGCAGACAGTATCACACAGAATAGGATTAGATACACGGCTCAGCTGTCAGTATCACACAGGATATTATTAGATACACGGCTAAGCAGACAGTATCACACAGAATAGGATTAGATACACGGCTCAGCAGTCAGTATCACACAGGATAGGATTAGATGCATGGTTTTTATGTGCAATGTAATCATTATAATTTGTTATAACTAAACACAGTTGGTTACTATGCCCAGGCAACGCCGGGCCCTTCAGCTAAAGATGTGGCCAAAAGTATTGAAACCCCTGCAATTCTGTCAGATAATACTCAGTTTCTTCCTGAAAATGATTGCAAACACAAATTCTTTGGTATTATTATCTTCATTTAATTTGTCTTAAATGAAAAAACACAAAAAAAATTGTCCTAAAGCCAAATTGGATACAATTCCACAACAAACATAAAAAAGAGGGTGGACAAAAGTATTGGCACTGTTCGAAAAATCATGTGATGCTTCTCTAATTTGTGTAATTAACAGCACCTGTAACTTACCTGTGGCACCTAACAGGTGTTGGCAATAACTAAATCACACTTGCAGCCAGTTGACATGGATTAAAGTTGACTCAACCTTTGTCCTGTGTCCTTGTGTGTACCACATTGTGCATGGAGAAAAGAAAGAAGACCAAAGAACTGTCTGGGGACTTGAGAAACCAAATTGTGAGGAAGCATGAGCAATTTCACGGCTACAAGTCCATCTCCAAAGACCTGAATGTTCCTGTGTCTACCATGCGCAGTGTCATCAAGAAGTTTAAAGCCCATGGCACTGTGGCTAACCTCCCTAGATGTGTACGGAAAAGAAAAATTGACAAGAGATTTCAACGCAAGATTGTGCGGATGTTGGATAAAGAACCTCGACTAACATCCAAACAAGTTCAAGCTTCCCTGCAGTCCAAGGGTACAACAGTGTCAACCCGTACTATCCGTCGGCGTCTGAATGAAAAGGGACTGTATGGTAGGAGACCCAGGAAGACCCCACTTCTTACCCCGAGACATAAAAAAGCCAGGCTAGAGTTTGCCAAAACATACCTGAAAAAGCCTAAAACGTTTTGGAAGAATGTTCTCTGGTCAGATGAGACAAAAGTAGAGCTTTTTGGGCAAAGGCATCAACATAGAGTTTACAAGAGAAAAAAGAGGCATTCAAAGAAAAGAACACGGTCCCTACAGTCAAACATGGCGGAGGTTCCCTGATGTTTTGGGGTTGCTTTGCTGCCTCTGGCACTGGACTGCTTTACCGTGTGCATGGCATTATGAAGTCTGAAGACTACCAACAAATTTTGCAGCATAATGTAGGGCCCAGTGTGAGAAAGCTGGGTCTCCTTCAGAGGTCATGGGTCTTCCAGCAGGACAATGACCCAAAAAACACTTCAAAAAGCACTAGAAAATGATTTGAGAGAAAGCACTGGAGACTTCTAAGGTGGCCAGGAGTCCAGACCTGAATCCCATAGAACACCTGTGGAGAGATCTAAAAATGGCAGTTTGGAGAAGGCACCCTTCAAATATCAGGGATCTCGAGCAGTTTGCCAAAGAAGAATGGTCTAAAATTCCAGCAGAGCATTGTAAGAAACTCATTGATGGTTACCGGAAGCGGTTGGTCGCAGTTATTTTGGCTAAAGGTTGTGCAACCAAGTATTAGGCTGAGGGTGCCAATACTTCTGTCTGGCTCATTTTTGGAGTTTTGTGTGAAATGATCAATGTTTTGCTTTTTGCTTCATTCTCTATTGTGTTTTTTTCATTTAAGACAAATTAAATGAAGATAATAATACCAAAGAATTTGTGTTTGCAATCATTTTCAGGAAGAAACTGAGTATTATCTGACAGAATTGCAGGGGTGTCAATACTTTTGGCCAAAACTGTATGTATATATATACATACTCACACACGCACACACACACACACACACAATCTTTGAAATGTGAAATGCAATATCTGTTTATTTAAAAAAAAAAAAAAAATTTAAAATTGTGTGGGCTCCCTCGTAATTTTCATAACCAACAGAGGGAAAGCCGATGGCTGATGTTAATATTCTGGGAAGGAGCCAATAGCCATAAAGATTCCCAGGCTATTAATATCAGCTCACAGCTGTTTACTTAGTCTTTACTGGCTATTTTACAGGGAAACCCCAGAAAAATTGACATGGGGTCCCCCTATAAAACCGAACCAGCAAAAGGCTAGGCAGACAGCTGCGGGCTGAAGGGGTCATGAATATTGGCACTTAGCCTTGCTCTTCCCACTTGCCCTGTTGTGGTAGCAAGTGGGGTTCATATATGTGGGGTTGATGTTACCTATGTTTTGTCAGGTGACAACAAGCCCACGGCTTAGTAATGGAGAAGCGTCTATAAGAAACCTATCCATTACTAATCCTATACTTACAGTGGGGAAAAAAGCATTTAGTCAGTCACCAATTGTACAAGTTTATCCACTTAAAAAGATGAGAGGCCTGTAATTGACATCATAGATAGACCACCACTATAAGAGTCAAAATGAGAAAACAAATCCAGAAAATCACCTTGCCTGATTTGGCAAGATTTATTTTGCAAATTATGGTGGAAAATAAGTATTTGGTCATTGACAAAAGTTCATCTCAATATTTTGTTATATAGTCTTTGTTGGCAATGACAGAGGTCAAATGTTTTCTGTAAGTCTTCACAAGATTGGTAACAACCAAAGAACAAGAAACATACCAAAAGCAGGGATCACCATAAATATTATCAGATTTTATTAGGACACACAAAACCACAAAAAAGTTTTTAAAAACATTTAAAATACACAAGCTTTTCATATGTTTCTTTTTCTTTGGTTGTTATGTGTCTATTTTTAGACATACTGCAGGTGGATCCCATGTATTTAAATTACATATATTTGAGATGGTGCCCTCCTTTTCTAAAATACATTTTCACAAGGTTGGCACACACTGTTGGTGTTATGTTGGCCCATTCCTCCATGCAGATCTCCTATAGAGCAGTGATGTTTTGGGCCTGTCGCTGGGCAACACGGACATTCAAATCCCTCCAAAGGTTTTCTATGGGGTTGAGATCTGGAGACTGGCTAGGCAACAACAGGACCTTCATATGCTTCTTATGAAGCCACTGCTCAGTTGCCTTGACAGTGTGCTTGGGATCATTATCATGCTGATAGACCCATCCAAGTTTAATCTTCAATGCCCTTGCTGATGGTTTGCTCTCAAAATCTTACGATACATGGCCCCATTCATTCTTTCATGTACACGGATCAGTCATACTGGTTCCATTGCAGAGAAACAGCCCCAAAGTATGATATTGCCTCCCCCATGCTTCACAGTAGGTATGGTGTTCATTGGATGCAACTCAGCATTCTGTCTCCTCCAAACACGATGAGTATTGTTTCTACCAAACAGTTCTACTTTGGTTTCTTCAAACCATATGACAATCTCCCAATACTCTTCTGGATAATCCAAATGCTCTCTAGCAAGCTTCAGATGGGCCTGGACATGTACTGGCTTAACCAGAGGGACACGTCTGGCACTGCAGGATCTGAGTTAATGGTGGTTTAGTGTGTTACTGATGGTAGACTTTGCTATGGTGGTCCTGTAGTGACCAGAAAAAACATTACTAATATATGATTGCATTGGTGTTAACGGTTTTCTGTTTTGCCTTGGGAGGAGGTAAATTACTTATTATGCTGCCCTCTTCTGCTTAGTATGGCATTACATCTTGTAGTACTATGCTGCCCTCTTTTGCCTTAGTTTGGCATTACAACTTGTTTTTCTGATTGGAAAATAAGTGGCAGTTGGAGGTGGTGTGGGAGACTGAAAACGTGTTGTTACATGCGGTCTTGGTGGTGAGAGGAGGGAGGAAATTGAGGCTCCTCATCTAGGACAAGCGGGTAAAACAAAACACTTTTTTTCTGGAGTGCCCCACGTTTACAGCAACAAAGTGCTGAGACAAGCGAAGGTGCTGCAGAGCTGCGCAGTAGATTATCCGGATCCTCCGATCCGATTAAGGTCAGCTAATCCTCCCCCTTCACGCAGCACAGCGAGTTATATGAAAAGTTACTGCCATCCTCCCAAGGCTGTAAATGAGAAAAGGCTTTGACTAACACAATGTTTAAGGAAAATTCTATCTGTTATCCATGACTGTTTTATGGAAAAAGATAAGAAATGTTTCAAGTCTTCAGTAAAATTCATCTTTCAAGTTTGCACGGGACCCCCGGTGTATGCTTCTTTCCTCCGCGGCCTCATACCTTACAGGCATCAACATAACCCTGTCTCATATATCCATAAACTCCCCCTTCTATAATTGCCACCTAACCTAGGGATTGTTAGAGCCAACGGAGTCACCGTGACTGAACCTCCCTCCGAGATACTGGGCCTGCATCCCACAAGGCGGTGTGACAGTCCCAGCTCTAAGCAGGTCATTCACTAGGCCCTCCTGTGTGAATCTGGGATTTTTGCTCATCGTTCTTGTGATCATTTTGACCCTACGGGCTGAGATCTTGCGTGGAGCCCCAGATTGAGGGAGATTATCAATGGTCTTGCATGTCTTCCATTTTCTTATTATTGCTCCCTCAGTTGATTTTATCACACCAAGCTGCTTGCCTATTGTAGATTCAGTCTTCCCAGCCTGGTGCAGGGCTAAAATTTTGTTTCTGGTGCCCTTCGACAGCTCTTGGGTCTTCACCATAGTGGAGTTTGGAGTGTGACTGTTTGAGGTTGTGGACATGTGTCTTTTATACAAGCAAGTTCAAACAGGTGCCATTACTACAGGTAATGAGTGGAAGACAGAGGAGCCTCTTAAGGAAGAAGGTACAGGTCTGTGAGCAAGAAATCTTGAAAGTTTTTAGGTGACTAAATACTTATTTTCCACCATAATTTGAAAAATAAATCTTTCCACATCAAACAAGGTGATATTCTGAATTTGTTTTCTCCTTTTGACTCTCATCGCTGTGGTCTAACTATGATGTCAATTACAGACCTCTCTCATCTTTTAAAGTGGGAGAACTTGGACAATTGGTGACTGACTAAATATTTTTTTTTGCCCACTGTATATAAACTCCTGTTAGGTCTTCACGCTATATTACCCCTGGAAGAAGCGACAGCGAAACGTGCGTCGGCCAATACAGGGTAATACACATTATTCACCATGTACACAGTAGACCTATGAAAATTTACACCATTTATTATGTACAGAAGTGACCAAGGTTTTCTCAGTTCTCTTATTTATTAGACCTCACAAGCATCATAATGTTTGTCTGTACTATCTAGCACTATGCACACTTTATTTACTAGGGTTGTTCTATTTCGATCTTAGTGTGCCTTTGTGATCTGATTATCCATTAGATATGTCTGATAGGGTTTTATTGGTCATCCTCTATAACCATTTGAGGATGCTGCGTCAGGTAGGAAAAACAGTTTTGTGTGCTGTCAGATAGAAATATATAGTTAAATAATTGTGCAACACTACTGCACTTACAAATACCCCTGTATCAGGGCCAGACTGGCCATATGGCACATCTGGAAAATGCCAGAAGGGCCTGTCTGGTTGTGGGCTGCCTTGTCTGCTACGTTGTAAGCAGAATTGGTTTTCATAAGATACCCATACTGTTAAGAGTTGTGACGGAGTACCAAGATGCTGACTCGGTCATTTACCCAAACAGGCCAAGGGTATCATTAGAAATATTGGTCTTTTAGTAAATCTTGCTTTCCTCCATCCAGGGTAATAGTAGTAATATATCTCCATCTGGTGCTTGCTGACGGGGACAACATGGGCCTGTGTGATTTCAAATGTTAGGGCTGAACTTCAGCCCCAGTCTGTACCTGCCCTGTATAGAAGGACAATACATGTATATGCAATATTACATATACAAACAGAAAACAATTGCTGACTCTACTAACAAATCCTTAGCTAGGAGTCTAGTAATTGATGGGTGAACACTGTGCACAAAATAAATTGAGGTGCAATTTATTTAATAGTAAATGAGTTGTATCCACAAAACAGAGTGTTTTCTAAGCAAATCCTATGTGAAACAATAAATGCAAAATAAGGTACACTGGTAAAATGATCATGTCCGCATAGATTGTTAAAATAGCTTCTGGGTAATACAAAAAATGTTTATCTGTGGTTTGTAATAAAGCGGGGGCGATAGAAGTGCACCGTCAGATGTAATAGTCACTGTAGGTACCTGAATCCCTGCGGCCTGTAGAGTGTTCGCATGTCTGAGGGTCTGAGGAGGGAATGTCGTGTTGCGAGAGCGTCCTCCCGTTTCGTCTGACAAGCTACTTGCCTGCGATGAAGTGCGCCCCGGTCAGTAGCGCTAGCACAACATGTGATCAAAGCACGTGATGATCGCATGTGATGTCACAGAAAGCTGCAGAGTACCAAAAGAGACAAAATTACTGACGTGTTTCCAAGAGTCCCAGCCATTCTTTCTTCTTGTGTATGTATGTGTGGTCATATTTGTAAAACCATTTTCTATATCAGTATAATTGTGGCCATCACATGTGGTACATTCCTGGCTGCCTGATAATTCCTTGTGTTTAGAAGAAGCCTTCTCCTTAAGAAAAGATCCAGTGTTATATAACTCTCCAGAAAATCGTTAAAAAATTTCCCTGGGTTAAATTTCTTACCCATACACTATTCTGTGTTCTGGATTATTTATTTTTACATAACACTCCAAAAAAGCATTTAAAAATTTTGCAGGCTTCAATTTGTCAAGCTTACAGTATAACGTGGTCTGGGGTACATTTCCTGAGATCTATAAAACTAAAAAAAAGCGTTAAAGCATTTTGCAGGCTTAAATTTCTCAGCCATACAGTTTCACATGTTCTATTATATCAAAAGCATCACAAAAATTAGGTGGGTTACATTTCTCACTCATACACTATTCCATGATGTTGGGTAAATGTCTGTGATATTACCTAAAACGACAAAAAAAGCATTAAAAAAGGTGGCTGAATTACAGTTCTCATCCATACACTATATACTAGTTCTACCTCCATACACTAAACACTGAATGATCTGGGAGACATTTTCTGTGATCTATAAAGTGAAAAAAGGGATAAAACTTTTTGCAGGCTTGAATTTCTGACCCATACAGTATTACATTCATTGTGGTACATTTCTGAGGCATATAACACTACAAAAAGTGTTGAAACATTTTTCTGGATTGGATTTGATTGTCATCCATACACTTCTGTTACTTTACGGTGGTATTACACTTCCAAAAACAGCTTTTATTGCTGCAAGTGACCAATTTTTTTATTTTGTTAAAAATAAACCTGGTTTTGACAGTTAAAAAATGCCTAAGTCATGCAGTATGGGACTGGGAAGTGGAAGTGCTAATGATGGTGCACACAGATGTCTAGGACGTGGGGTAGACAGGCGATTATGTCTGTTGCTGAAGAACAGAAAAAACACGACCATCCGTGACCCATAGGCTCCTGTTAGACTTTGTAGGGAGGCATGGTACACTACTTCTGATGCCAGAACAGTGAGAACAGGTGGATGGTTGGAGAGCAGATGTTTCCAGCTGGCTTGGCAGCACCACCCAGTCTTCTACACGGTCCAGTCTCACCGGCCTACAGTCTGGATCACTCAATCCTCACCCTTATCCTGCTTCTTGGCAACGTTGAGTCCAAAGAGACTAATGATTCAACACTAGGACACTCTGAGGAGCACTTTACAATCAACATTTCTTGATTGTGGCCTCTCAAACTGCCTGCTCCAATAAAGAAAGGAAGACATGGTGTTTAGAGATGTACAAAACTTAAAGCAACCATGGCCACAAGAAGATGACAGTGGGGAACGGCAAATTTTAGCTAAGGAGAAAAATGATGGTGAGACATAGTTGCCACTAAGTTTTGTTGTTGTTAAGTCGCAAAGTCAGGAGGACCAGAATCCAGGGGTGGAAGACAAGGTGGTGGATGACGAAGCTGCATGCAGAGTGAGTCGAGGGGACAGAGCACTGAAACAGACAGTATAAGCAGTGGGGTAACCAGAGAGACAAGGTGGTCAAATGTTCCGTAGAGAACTGACACTTCTGAATTTCTCCAGAGTTAGGCATTCCCGAGTCTGAGACTTTTTGAAGGAGAGTTCTGAGACAAACAAAATTGCCATTTGCAATCAGTACCATGGCAAGATCAGCAGGGGACTGACCAGTAAGAACCTAATCATCACGGCATGATCAGGCACGTCATCTAAGCACCTGACTCAGTGGGCTGAACGCCTGAGTCCACATTAGGTGCCATCGGGTGATAACCCAGCCTCTTTCCCTGTGTTTCCCCAACCCCTGTCGAAAACACTGTCGCTGATAACTCCATCCCTGCACCTATCCTTGCACATTCTGACTTACCATCATCAGGAAATACCAAATCGTTGTCCCAGCCCAGCATTCAGCTGTCCCTGCGCCAGGCCTTGGAATAAAAGAGAGAGTTTGCAGCCAACCACCCACAAGCATAAGGCTAAACTAACATATTTCCAGGCTTCTTGCCATGTTACTTTTGCCATTTTGACATGTTGACAAGAAGGATTTCCACCAACTCATAGTAACAGACGTCCCTCGGTACTCAAGCGTCAGCCACCACTTTTTCTCGCAGTGTGGCTTCCCGTCTTGTACAAGCACATGTCCAGGAACATTATCCGTTTCCTTAACAATGCACTTACTGGTACTGTTGTAAGGGGGACGACCGGACCGCAGGTACCTTCGTAACGGGGCCGGAACTGTCAAGGCTGGATCCCCTGTTGTCTGGGGGAAGCATCAGCAAGCCGAACCTTCCTCCTTACCGAGGAAGGGCGGGGGAATGAAAAGAAAAAGGGCATACAGCAGCACAGTTTGGTGCCAACCCAGGGCAGCGCGCAGTCAGGCGAGCGGCACGCTCTGCTCCCCCTGCCCATCGAGTACCGGCGCTGCCTTTGGCCCCACCGTCTCCAGAGGGACCGCTGCCAGGAGAGGAGCTGAGCGTTCTGCAGCAGTCCAAAGAGAGGAGTTGAGCGTTCTGCAGCAATTCAAAGAGAGGAATGCTCCGTCCTGAGAACACCAGCCTCACGCAGGCCAGCGTCTGTCGCCTCCCGCCACCCACAGCGGGGACCAGAGAGAGGGTGACATGCAGTGTGTGCCCGGTGACTTCCAGAGAGCAAGGCGCCATACGCTCGATGTCCGTGAGTACAGGGCACGTGCCACATAAGAGTGACCGGGTACAAGACAGACACTTGCGTCCTGACTTTGCCAGTGTATATTTGCCAAGCCACGTTGGGCTCGTACAGGACTATGGCCCGCAGCCTTGTCAGCTACTGCTGCATATGGACTAAGGGCTCAGCAGAAGGTACCGGAGACCGACCGCTGCCGCCAGAAGACGGGGCATTGATGCCCACAGGACCCCATAGGAAAAGACACAGCGCCAGCCGTTGCTGACGCTATTGACTTCATAGTCTGAGGGACTACTGACTTGTTAGCATTATTCACCGGAACTGCCGTTACCTGACCCTTTGTTCTTCAACTCATAATATCCTTTGCAAATTGCACTGTTTAATCCCTCATTTAACTGTGACCCTCCATGCTTGGAGTTTTCCTCTGTTTTCCCCTGT
Source organism: Dendrobates tinctorius (assembly GCF_039654945.1). NCBI lineage: Eukaryota > Metazoa > Chordata > Amphibia > Anura > Dendrobatidae > Dendrobates > Dendrobates tinctorius. The sequence goes on along the minus strand of NW_027361687.1, from coordinate 2,469,706 downwards.
ATTGGTTAGCCAATAAAGGCATCACACCTTGATTTTTTGGGGGGGACAATAAGTATTTACATCTATTTTTCTGGCTAACACAGTACCACAAAATTATTTTGTATAGTACCCCTGTTTATTAAAAATTGTTAACCCTTTCTCTGCCTCCTGTCCGTCACTGCATCCCACAACCTGCATACACTGTCCCCTTGTTGTCAGAGATGCTACATTTCCCTCATGGTACACTGGATGAACATTGTGAAGGCTGGAGCTGAGTCCCACGCTGGCATGGCGCACGTGCTCCTGACACCGAGGATTGCTGGCCCTATCTCGATCAGGGTTTCCTCCACTTTTTACCGCTGTTCCTGCTCCCCCCTCCTGCTCCTCCCCATCCTCCATTTCCGATATGTTATCTCAGAGTAAAATGCCCACATCAGCCAGAAGCTGGAAGCTCTGCAGCACTGTCTCAGAAAAAGCAACAGGATCTTCTGAAGCTGATTTGTCTAGGAGACAAACTGCACACCGCAGCAGAGTTACTTAAAGGAATGAATGTAGTGGTAGATACCAGTCCTGCATGTGTGTATATGTAATGTAGAGTGAGTGTCATAATATACTATCCTACTACTGCTCTCTCCGGTGTCCAGCTCTGGTCTTCTCCTCTTCTCAGTGACATCACCACTCTGCAGACTATCCGGGTCACATTTCACACTGCGTGACTCAGAAGTGGTTTTTACAATGTACATCTACGGAGGGTCAGGACGAGACTCCATAAGCTTTCATTGTAAGAGAGACTCCTGGCTCACATGTAGAGTGTAGAGAGCCTGCTGGTCACAATTCTGGTGATATCACAAAGAAGAGAAGACCGGCACTGGTCACCAGAGAAAGAGGCGGTAGGTAAGTAAATTAATATACTCACACTACATTACATGAAAATATACACACATAAAATAATGATGGCTGCAATAGAAACCACTTCTTCCAATAAGGAATGAGAACAATTAGGGAAAAGGCTACTAAAGACCACTTGTGGCTACAACAGACCCTGTTTCTTCCAATAAGGAACTAGAAAACAAAGGCAAAGGTGCAAGTAACATTCTCAGATTTTGCATTTAATGTGGTGTCTCACGAACTGATTATTCAGTTATAAGACACAATATTTTGCCTCAAACTGTCGCTCCTGATTTATGAAGAATCGTCCTTCTGCAGATTGTAGAGGAAAAAAACCCCGGTGGGGAAAAACTCAATGAAACGTGCTGGAAGGACTACCCTTCATGTGGGCACAGGTCTTTGGTATATTTAGGTCTTTCATTATTTGTGCTGCTCTTCCATAAATATGTCCCGAATGAAGTGACCAGCGATGATGATTACATGATGATGATGACTGACGATCCAGATGATAATTTTAATATCGATGGTGAGGAGGATGATGTGGTGGATGAAAATAAATGCTGTGAGTGAAGAAAGAAGGAAAAGTTAAAATCACATAAGTGAAAAAAGTACTATGCCTAAAAGTGTCTTCTTAAAGAAGGTGTCAAGGCTGACATGGAAAATCTGCAATCTCTTTATGGCTCAGTAGAAGAGAATTGAAGGAACCCAGATGAGTTTTGTCGACACATTACAGCAAGTTTACAAATGGCATACATCTGGTAACGTGGCCATGAGTAGATGAGACTCATCTGGGTTCCCTCAGTTCTCTTCTACTGAGACAAAGTGGGATTGCACATACACATTAGATAGCTGTCAGACAAATGATTGTTGGCCGACTGACAAGCTCTGAGATTCTAGGAAGAGTGGGTGCCATTATCTAGGGTTAGAAGACTCACTTTATCTATTGGGGCTCCTTGGACAGAAGATCTGGAGGAGTCAGGTGTTGTTCTCTGCAGGTTCTCTGGCTGGAGATCTTTCCACCTGCTTCCAACACTGCTGAAGTCGCTGAAATGCTGCTGATCCTCCGGTGTTATTGGAGGCCCTCGTGGTTTTCTCGTGTTCAGCATGGCCACGACAGGAATGATGTCATCCTGCACTGGTGTCTGTGACAAGAAAGTTTGGAGTCAAAGTTCAGTAATGTCCAGAGTAAAATTACAACTTCCCGCAAGAAGCCTGGAGGACTCGTACCAAAACTTACACCTACATTAGATGATGCAAATGTGCAATGCTATGGGCGTACCCCAACCATAGAGGCAGCACGGGCAGCTGCTATAGGGCGTCCTGCATGAGTACGGAGGTAGGGCTGTCACCAACACATGAATGGGACATGACTCTAGTCCATGTCAATTATTGCTCTCACTCTCAGTCATCTCCAAAAAATCCCCCAGGGTGTTAGGTACCTACCGGCTCCACGAGAAATGATGGAGAGAGTTCTCCAGATTCTAACGCCTCCCAGTCAGTTTTCTGGAACATCGAATGTGTCCTCAGTTGTTCCTTCACAAATAACCGTCGCTTGTCAGCTGACTTACAGAGAAGCTGAGTAATAAATACAGAAAGAAAGAGTCCATCATCCCGAGTGACTGACATTCATCCATCATGTGTCCTAGACCTAACCCTAATCCTAGACAGAACCCTCATCGTAGGGCCGTATTTGCCATTAGGCACTGGAGAGCGGGAGGGCGGCATCTGAGCAAGGTTTTTTTTTTTTAGTCCTGGAGACGGCCTTCCCCCTCGTTCACCCCCCCTGCCCCCCCCCCGCCATCATACTCACCTCCTCCAGCGGTGCCTGCTGCAGCTCCAATGGTCCTGCGCCGATATCTGTTCATTCTGTGTGAGCGTGCAGTCACGTGGTACGGCTCATTAAGGTCATGAATATAGACGTCACTCCACTCTCATAGACGTGGTGCCCATATTCATGACCTTAATGAGCGGTACCATGTGACTGCACACACACACAAACAGGAAGAAGTTTACCGGCGCCTGGCTAGACAAGAGAAAAGACATACACAATCACATGAAGCAGCAGCCGCAGCAGGAGCAGGGACCAAACTGCGCCACGACTCAGGTGAGCTGGACGGAGAAGGAGCGGCGGGGGGGGGGAGAATGAGCGGCGGGGGGCAATGAGCCAGGGGGAGAATGGGGGCTGGGGGGAGACTGAGCAGTGGGGTGGAGAATGAGCATGGGGGGCAATGAGCCAGGGGGAGAATGGGTGCTGGGGGGAGACTGAGCAGTGGGGTGGAGAATGAGCATGGGGGGCAATGAGCCAGGGGGAGAATGGGGCCTGGGTGGAGACTGAGCAGCGGGGTGGAGAATGAGCACCGGGGTGGCAATGAGCCAGGGGGAGAACGGGGGCCAGGGGGAGACTTAGCAGCGGGGTTTGGAATGAGCACGGGGGGGGGAATGAGCCAGGGGGAGAATGGGGGCCGGGGCGAGACTGAGCAGCGGGGTGGAGAATGAGCGCCGAGGGGGGCAATGAGCCAGGGGGAGAATGGGGCCAGGGAGAAACTGAGGAGCGGGGTGGAGAATGAGCACAGGGGGGGCAATGAGCCAGGGGGAGAATGGGGGCCGGGGGGAGACTGAGCAGCGGGGTGAAGAAGGAGCGCCGGGGGGGAGAGAAAGAGCCGGGTGGAGAATGAGCAGAGCCTGCACTGGGGAGATGGCTGCACTGGGGAGATTGCTGCACTGAGGAGATGGCTGCACTGAGGAGATGGCTGCACTGAGGAGATGGCTGCACTGAGGAGATGGCTGCACTGAGGAGATGGCTGCACTTGGGAGATGGCTGCACTGGGGAGATGGCTGCACTGGGGAGATGGCTACACTGGGGAGATGGCTACACTGGGGAGATGGCTACACTGGGGAGATGAGTGCACTTGGGAGATGGCTACACTGGGGAGATGTCTACACTGGGGAGATGAGTGCACTTGGGAGATGGCTGCACTGGGGAGATGGCTGCACTGGGGAGATGGCTGCACTGGGGATCTGGCTGCACTGAGGAGATGGCTGCACTGAGGAGATGGCTACACTGGGGAGATGGCTGCACTGGGGATCTGGCTGCACTGAGGAGATGGCTGCACTGAGGAGATGGCTGCACTGAGGAGATGGCTGCACTTGGCAGATGGCTGCACTTGGGAGATGGCTGCACTGGGGAGATGGCTACACTGGGGAGATGGCTACACTGGGGAGATGGCTGCACTGGGGAGATGGCTGCACTGAGGAGATAGCTGCACTTGGGAGATGGCTGCACTTGGGAGATGGCTGCACTGAGGAGATGGCTGCACAGGGGAGATGGCTGCACTGGGGAGATGGCTGCACTGGGGAGATGGCTACAATGGGGAGATGAGTGCACAGGGGAGATGAGTGCACTGGGGAGAAAGGCTACTTTCACATCAGCGATTTTTGCCAAAGTGTCTGCATTAGTCATACTCACCAATGGGGGAGGCAGCACTAAAAGTGCCTAGGGCAGCATAAACTCTAAATACGGCCCTGATCGTAGACCTAACCCTAATCCTATACAGAACCCTAATCCTAGCCCCGACATTAACCCCTGCCAACCCTATTCCTAGCTTTAATCCTAGGTCTGTAACTAATCCTAGTCCTGATACTAAGGAACCCTAATCCTAGCCTAATCCAATATATATGACCACTCACGTTGTTTATCAGGTCCTTTATATCGGTGTTAAGGTCTTGTGGATAGATGGGGTCATCATACAAAATGGACATTTTTAGCCTCATTCTGTCATTCCCATTGTAGAACGGATATTTTCCACATGACATTTCGTACACGATGATTCCAAGCGAAAACCAATCTACTGCTCCGTCATACTTTTCTAAACGGAAAACCTGTGAGTACACAGATGAGGAAGAGATGGAAACAGTCAGTGAGTTGGGCGTGTTCTCTGTCTATGACTCAGGTCACAGGAACTTTTCATTATGGAATCTTTAGAATGAGTCGTGTCTCTGCAAACACCAATCAGTGTTGGGATGTTGCTTAGCAAAATGCCACACAAGCAGCAGGGGAGTACAACAGATCTCTGCACTCTATACTATGGTGGTCCGAAGGGGGCAAGACTCACATAAGAAGTGGGTGCAGTGTAGTGGAGGAGAGTGGGGATCTGTTGTAGCCTGTAGGGATTCACCAGTGTATGGGAGGCATCTGTGTGGTATGTATCCTTTATTCAGGAGGTAAGTGTGTGCTATCTGTCCAGCATGCAGGAGGTTAGTATGTGCTACATGTCCAGCATACAGGAGTTAAGTTTGTGCTATGGGTCCAGCATTTATAAGGTAAGTATTTGTTGTTTATGCAGATGCAGGTGGTAGCTGTGTGCTATGTCTCCAACATGCTGGAGGTAACTGTGCTATGTGTCCTGCATGCTGGAGGTAACTGTGTCCAATGTGTCCTGCATGCTGGAGTTAACTGTGTGATAAGTGTACAACATGTAGGATGTGTGTGCTATGTGTCCAGCAGACTGATTGTAAGTGTTTGCTATGTGTCCAGCATACATGAGGTGTTTGCTATGTTTCCAGCATGCAGGAGGTAAATGTGCGCTATGTGTCCAGCATGCAGGAGTTAAGTGTGTGTGCTATGTGCCCAGCATGCAGCAGGTAAGTGTATGCTGTTATGATTAGGTCACTGAGGAGGATAGCCGGGGAATAAGCTAGGCAACCAGATAGGTTGGTAACTAAACGGATTGCAGACGCCTAAAACTAATAACACAACTAGAATTAGCCGTGGGACGTACCTACGATGCCCTAGACGCCTCGGCATAGCCACAGAATTAACTAAGCCTAAAGCAAGAAAGGGGAAAACTAAACTGCCCCGGAGTAGAACCCCAAAAGAACAGATAGCCCCCGAACATATATTGTCGGTGAGACAAGATGAGGCACAAACACAGGCAGAAAATAGACTGAGCAAACGATGGGGCCCAAAACTATCTAGATAGGACTGAACAGGAAAGATACTGTTTGCAATCACGCAAAAAACCCTAAGAAAAATCGAACACATCTGATATGCAAAAATACTGAGGCCACACGACCAGTCCCCCACTAGATCAGAACTCTGGTGTGAACTGGAAGCAAAACCAAAAACACTGACATAACAGAGGATTAGCAATACTGAACAAACTAACCTGAGCTGTGGCATATGGAGCGGGGTCCAGCACAGATCCAAACAGGGAACAATGCTGAACCCATGCCAGCAAGCAGGAATCAGAGAAATGCCAAAACTGAATCAAATGCAAAAAGCTTCAGCAAACAAATAACTTATCTGAACAATGCAAGACCTAGCAGGCAAGCAGATTCCAAAAATGCACAGGAGGAAAACAAATCACAAGCAACAAGTGATGGAAGGCTGCTCACTTAAATCTTCCCAGTCTGTAACACCTGACCTCCAATCATCCTCTTCAGGTGATTCACCTCTGTCAACCCGACCAGCTCCATTACCCGCAGCAACCACCAGAGGGAGCTCAAACTCAGAAGTCAGGTCACAAGTGTTCACAACAGTGTGCTATGTGTCCAGCATGTAGGAGGTAAGTGTGCTCTATGTGTCCAGCATGTAGGAGGTAAGTGTGTGCTATGTGTCCAGTATGTAGGAGGTAAGTGTGTGCTATGTGCCCAGCATGTAGGAGGTAAGTGTGTGCTATGCGTCCAGCAAGTAGGAGGTAAGTGTGTGCTATGAGTGCAGCATGTAGGAGGTAAGTGTGTGCTATGTGTCCAGCATGTAGCAGGTAAGTGTGTGCTATGTGTCCAGCATGCAGGAGGTAAGTGTGTGCTATGTGCCCAGCATGTAGGAGGTAAGTGTGTGCTACGCGTCCAGCAAGTAGGAGGTGTGTGCTATGTGTGCAGCATGTAGGAGGTAAGTGTGTGCTATGTGTCCAGCATGTAGCAGGTAAGTGTGTGCTATGTGTCCAGCATGCAGGAGGTAAGTGTGTGGTGTTTGTGTCTCCCGTCTATGGGTGCCACTGATGCTCCTGTATAAAGTGTGGTCGTGAGTGGAACGTCTGTGATTTTATCCTGATGATCTGGTATTAATAATAGACAGTACAGAAATCACTATGTGATATGATGACGTGTTCCTTACTTCAGGAGCCATGTACTTGCGGGTTCCTGCGTATCCAGAAACTTTGTGATCTTCATATACATCGATTTTTGAGAGGCCAAAGTCCCCGATCTTGGCGTGGCTGTCGCCATCTATAAAAATGTTCATCGGCTTCAGGTCACTGGAAGGGAATAAAATGAAGTTACCAGAAAGAAAGAATGTGGCTAAATTGATAGAAATATTGTGACTGTACACAGCTGTATTTATAGGTGTGTATCTGGATATATAGGTGTGTATCTGTGTATACAGGTGTGTATTTGTGTATATAGGTGTGTGTGAATATCTGTATATACAGGTGTGTATCTGTATATATAGGTGTGTATCTGTATATATAGGTGTGTATGTATATATAGGTGTGTATCTGTATATATAAGTGTGTATCTGTATATATAGGTATGTATCTGTGTATATAGGTGTGTATGTATATATAGGTGTGTGTCTCTATATATAAGTGTGTATCTGTATATATAGGTGTGTATGTATATATAGGTGTGTATCTGTATATATAAGTGTGTATCTGTATATATAGGTATGTATCTGTGTATATAGGTGTGTATGTATATATAGGTGTGTGTCTCTATATATAAGTGTGTATCTGTATATATAGGTGTGTATCTGTATATATAGGTGTGTATGTATATATAGGTGTATATCTGTATATATAGGTGTGTATCTGTATATATAGGTGTGTATCTGTATATATAGGTGTGTATCTGTATATATAGGTGTATATCTGTATATATAGGTGTGTATCTGTATATATAGGTGTATATCTGTATATATAGGTGTGTGTCTCTATATATAAGTGTGTATCTGTATATATAGGTGTGTATCTGTATATATAGGTGTGTATGTATATATAGGTGTGTATAAATATATATAGGTGTGTATCTGTATATATAGGTGTGTATCTGTATATATAGGTGTGTGTCTGTATATACAGGTGTGTATCTGTATATATAGGTGTGTCTGTATATATAGGTGTGTATCTGTATATATAGGTGTGTATCTGTGTATATAGGTGTGTATCTGTATATATAGGTGTGTATCTGTGTATATAGGTGTGTATCTATATATATATAGGTGTTTGTCTGTATATATAGGTGTGTATCTGTATATATAGGTGTGTGTCTGTATATACAGGTGTGTATCTGTATATATAGGTGTGTATCTGTATATATAGGTGTGTATCTGTGTATATAGGTGTGTATCTATATATATAGGTGTGTATCTGTATATATAGGTGTGTATCTGTATATATAGGTGTGTATCTGTATATACAGGTGTGTATCTGTATATATAGGTGTGTATCTGTATATATAGGTGTGTGTGTCTGTATATATAGGTGTGTATCTGTGTATATAGGTGTGTATCTATATATATAGGTGTTTGTCTGTATGTATGTGTATAGGTGTCTGTATCTGGATGTATACGTGTTTTTTCTAAGCTGCACTAAAGCCCGTGACCACTGAAAAACATAAGAGCAAAATGAACTATAATTTATTTATATATTTGGTATACACACATCTGTAATTGTGTGACCTATGGAATTATACAGTTGATTAACCCTTGCAGCAAAAAGGGTCATTCAAAAAGTAGCCAAAATTACTGTTTTTCAGTCACCGTAGCTCCCATAAATGAAAGGTGATCAAAATTTAGTTTAAACCCCAAGTACAAAGATGTTTTTTTTTTTTTTTACAAAGTCCTGAATATTATTTTTAAGTGCTAAAATAGGAAAAATGAAAAATAAAAAGAATGAGATTTGCCTGGTCGGGAAGGGGTAAATCTCGCACCCACAATACCCCCAGGAATAACCCGCACAATGACCTCCGTTACATGAGAACAGTAGAGAATTCATTACCGGTGTATAATGCCTCTTGAATGCAGGAACTGGAGGCCGCAGGCCAGTTCAGCCGTGTACATCCTGGTAGAAAAGAGAGAAAAACATTTCAATTGTCCCCGTTTCTCATCCGTCATATGGAGGACATATTGCTGCAGATCTGTTCTATTCCGGAGCCAGTGCCGGGTGGATGACAGTGGCCGCCATATTGGATGTCATTAATCTTCCTATCCAAGCAAGTGTATAACTGATATGGAGCAGTTTTATAACCCTTGTACGCCCCAATATGCTCACCCTATAGACCTCCAACCAATCTTACCTGGTGGTCTCAATATCAAATGGGGCTTTGCGCTTAATCAATTGATAGAGGTCTCCTCCGACCATGTAATCCATCACATAGAATAGATAATCCTGGGGGAGAAGGAGATGATGACGTTACATATGCAGAGACCATACAAAACATCCCAGGAGCCCCCATTTGGGGCCATGTCTATAACCCCCTGTGCAGACATCGGACAGGTGCTGTCCTTCACATAATCCTTCATCATATAATACTATAATTGTGCTGATTACATGTAAAAGGGCTCAGAGGTGAGAGGAGTCAATGATAGAAGCGCCAGCTCTTACCGATGTCTGGAACGTGGCAAATGAGGCACAAAGGAAGGGGCTCCGCTCTGCAATTTGCAACACTAGTTTTTCGTTTATTGCTGCAGTTGACCTCCTTTCCTTTAATAGCTGTTTCTTTTTCAATATCTTAATTGCCAGCCGATATCCGCTGACTTTTTCCGAGGCCAATAACACCTGAATGAAGAGAAGAAATTAGATACCTGGGGTACGAAGTGCAAGAATCTGCAAGACTACGGTACATCCGTACCGGAAACCCAACCCAGCATGTACCCACCATGGCCTTATCATGTCTGGACTGGTGGAAGGGACTCAGGGAATGTGAATGGTCCGTGGTTTAGGGGGCACAAAATTCCATCCTAGCCCTGATATCTTACAGTATGCCACTGATCCAGAGGCAGAGAGTGGCTATTAAGAGCATTTCTGGCTCTAGAGGACCAAACACATCTGTACATTACACACTAAGTCCATGTTCAATGAAAACCATGTAATGTTGTGTTTCACATGTGGTATTAAACATATGACATTGGTTTCCCTATAACTACAGAACATTATGGGAGTTCAAACAGTAAATACCTTATAACCAATTAAAAACTGGTTGTCCAGGAGCACAAATATATAGCTGCTTTCTTCCTGAACAGCGCCACATGTGTCTACAGGTTGTGCGTGGAATGGATATGCATTCCTTCTGACTTCAATGGAGGCTTGCTGGAATACCAGACACAACCTGTCGACATGAGTGGTGTTGTTTTTGAAAGAAGACTGTAACATCCGTTTGATGTTGGGGATCACTTCTAACCAAAATGAGGCCCCTTTACCATTTCTATAGGTTTCACAGTTTATAAACATTAGTCAGATTACTCAGAAATGTACAAATTGGATAAACAAAACTATCACAAACCTTTCCAAAATGTCCCTGACCAAGAATCTTGTGGTAGGTGAAACTTTCCTCTGACAGGGTGTCTGGAACGTTGAGTGGAATGTCAGCCGAGTGGATGGAGCCTTCTCCTGGTGAGACAAAAATGATAAAATATTGAATCACAGGCCAATTACAAATGAGCGGAGAATAAAAGAACTGTCTGATTTCCATCTAGGGAAAAATAACTATTTCTAATTTTTCAGACTAATTTCCCATCTTACCTGCTACTGGGTAAAAGTTGGTGTCTGGTTTTGGTCTTTTGGCCACCATCATAGAGGATTGGCTCTGTTCTTCACCTCCTTCCACCTGTTCTTCTTTTATCTTCCTCTTTAAAACTCTGGTGTCCACCTGAGTTTTCTGAGGGCTGTTTAGGTCTTGATCCTCTCCAGCATCAAGACATCTCCTTTTCTTAAAAGGAGCCTCATCTCTGGTCCTCGAATCCCGAGTCCAGGGCTTGTCTCTTCGTCTACGGAGACAATGTGAGGTCTTCACGTTATGCTGTGAAGATGCCTCATTGGGGGTATTCCTCCCCCCATTGACGTCCTCTCTGGTGTGACAAGGAACATCTCTATCCTGACATAAGAGACTATCCATGTTGACAAAAGTAGTAGTCTCTTCTCTGTTGGAGATCTTTTTCCATTTTTTTCCAGCTCTAAAACTCATTTTGTGTTAATATCACAATCAGAAATTCACTGAGCACAGGGAAAAAAAAATGCACCTTCACACGTCAGACGGCAAAGGTCCACAAAAGAAATCAAGATGGCCGAGTGCATAAGTCACTGGTTATGTGATGTCACAAAGGAGAATGACATCACAGGTATCTTCACGGAACACCTAGAGGTGAAATCTGCAGCCATAGAACAATGTGACATCACTGAGCAGCATGACATCATGTGGAGCCACATGGAATATTGGACAGATTGTGATGCCTGCAGCAGTACAATGCTGGAGTGGCATCATGCCAGTCTTGCTCGCAAGCTCGGCTTCATTGATGTGTATTGCAGTGAGATTGTTGCTATTCTGTTGTAAGTTGTGTGAAATTTGCAACAAAATTCAACAGAAGACAAAAGATCAGCACCTGACAAATCACAGTTCACATTTTATTCTTTAACTACTCAACTTGACCAAAGACGTCCAGTAAAGTCCAAAGATGAACATGCCTTATGATAAACCTGAGCCCCGGCCACTGCCATTACTTGTCACTTATAGTTATGGCATACATTACTGGCACCACTGATGGTCATTATAAACCAGGATCTTAAGATGTAAGTGCAGAGGTGGATGACAGTTCTGCTCTTACTGTGAACAGAGGAGTCTTTTTTGGGCACTAGGCCCTACTAGGCCCACCTGGCATGGGCCAGTACCAAATGATCTACAAGGCTGGATCTGGCAAAGAGGATTCATCACCCATTATACTGTATGTTCTTTGCAATGTGTTCATTAGATTAGACTATAAGATCAGGAAAGGATGCGGTGAAAGGAGTTTAGACCCAATTAAAGGGCTGAGTCGATGGCCCGAATTTCATGGTTTCCAATTCTACTATATGAGGCAGCTTTACCTGTGAAGAAGTGAGGGGGGACTAAAGTCGTCAGGATCCTGGGCCACTGAAGCTGCACTTAGGCCTAACAGACCGGCCACCGCTGACAGACTGCAGAGGTGGCCGGTAATCTAGGTAACAAGCCGTAACTTAAAAATATAAACTCCCTCCAGTTTTGAGAACAGAGAGAATTTTTAAAAACAAGTATATTGCAATGTCACTTGCTTTTATAAGCAATTAGCAATTTTACCCAATTACCATGTTGAGATGATCCATGGGAATCCCAGCAGAGAAGGTTAGAGACTATGAACACGTTTTGCAACTAATCTTTTATGTTTGGTTTTATACCTTCTTACAAAATGACAAATCTGCACAATGTTCACCTTCACTGATTTTGTGGGAAGGATCATATGCAGTTATATTTTTTGTTATTTATTCATCTCTGTATTACAATATATTATTATAATCTTTTATTTATATAACGCCAACATATTCCACAGCGCTTTACAGTTTGCACTCATTATCATCACTATCCCCGCGATGGGGCTCACAATCTAAATTCCCTATCAGTATGTCTTTGGAATGTGGGAGGAAACTGGAGAACCTAGAGGAAGCCCATGCAAACACAGGGAGAACATACAAACTCCTTGCAGATGTTGTCCTTGGTGGGATTAGAACCCAGGACTCCAGCGCTGCAACGCTAACCACTCAGCCACCGTGCTGCCCTTAATAGTGTAAACCTTACATAAATCTACAGTGACATATCTTGGGGTGCCAGCTCCTGGGGCAAGGTAAGTATTGTCCCCACTAGCCCAGTGATAATAAAACAAATAATACGTCCGTGAGGACCCCTTTTAGAAATTATTAATGTATCCTTAAAAAGCAATGCTGCCCCCTGAGTGCCCTCTCCAGAACCCATAATGCCATCTTTCTTTCATCCCGTGCAAAAAATTAAAGTTTATACTCCCCTAATTCAAGCAGGTCTTCCCCCTGCACACGGAGCGACCAGCACTGGTGAGAAGTCTGCGGCGTGTGCACTGCCACGAATCTTCAGCACTATGGACTCTAATTATTAAAAAGAACAAAATGTAGTACTTTATTTTTTTCTTGTTTTGAAAATGTGTTCTTATAAGATTTTTTACCTCTTTTGATGATAAATAATCAGGAACGGAGATAAACACAACTCCGTCCCCCATCGTGGGATATACGCGTTCAGTTACAGGTCCTGCACCATCACAGTGGCGAGCATTTACAGTAGTAAGGAAGGGGTTAATAGACGGGAACCCCACTACATTGTACAAGTCTTATCCTGAGCATTTCTGCACAGTTTGCTGGAGCCGGAGACATCAATCTCTCCTCTCTAACCTCCTTCTTTCTACGTAAACCTCAGTGGATTATTTTGTAGACTCTGAAACTTTGCTCCAAACAGATCCGACATTCACTGAGCAGCAAGGTGTAAAATTACCTGACCTTTAATATTAAGGAACAAGTTCCCAGAAGGAGTTCTCCACCATCACTATAGCAGCTCCATCCTTGGCTGGTGACCCCCATGGTGCTCACATTAAATCTAATACCTAACACAAATTTTACGCCTTCAGCCGGCAATGTTGTCCAACACACCTACAGCTAGGATGTCGCTGATGCCTGATGTCCTTTATCCACTGACACTGAATATTCCATTTGCCTCCTGATGAACTTGTATCATGGAAGGGAAACGCGTTGAGACACTTTCTTCTTTGAATCCCAGATAAGCTTATTTTGCTTCTGTGGTGTTACTTTGGGCATAGCGCAATAAGTGTTTTTTCTTTATAGAACCTCCTTATGGGAAACATCATCTGAGGGTAATAGCAAAATTGTATTTCCTGGCAACAAGTCATTTCATTTATGTTTTCAACCTGCTTTTCAGAGTGATCAGAGATTTGTTCTGATAGTGAATTATTGCATGGAGGTTTCCCTCGTTTATCTATGATAATTTGTATGATCAATATATGTTTGACAAGAATTTTGGCATAGTACTACTATTCTGGTCAGTATCTACATACAAAACTTTGCCAGGCATGTCATTATTGTACTGAGTGTTGATAGGTCATAACCACGGCTTGCCCAATCAAACTATTTTTGGGTAGGGACTCCTAGTTCATACATGGCACTATAGCACTTTATAGGAGACTTTTACCCTTACACCAGGTCCTGTGTATTTATGTGTGGAGTTGAGGCTTTCTATATGACTTCATTGCTCTAAAATGTAAGCCTTCTTCACCCCCTTTCCCTCACCCCCTCTTACTACCGTCACCCCATATCTTGATAGAGACTTGGAAGGGTGAGTGAGGGTAAGCCGACGTTGAGCAGAAGTTTAGGGTGCCAACCTCCGCAGAACGGTAGGGACAATTCACTAAGGCTACCGGAGGGTGAGTTATGCGAATACAAACCCCGCCATTTATCTCCTGATTATCTTTTGGCTTACTTCTGGTGATCTGTTGGATAATTATATAGAATATGTATATTCTGATATATAGCTGGTATTGTGTATGTAAGGAGATGACCGGTCCCCTCAGTTGCACCCCCTCCTTCTGCCGTGTGACCCCCTATGCACTTCCCATGTACCTAAGTGATGTACCTGCATGGTTATACGTGTGCCTTATTTCTTGCAATGTATTATACTATATTATGCATGTTCTCCTTTAAATGGCTGTATATAGTTAGGGACAGCAATGGTTAATGTGAGGGGCTGGGTCAGCAGCAGAGAGAAAGTTGCTGTTTGTTTTCCTCCAGAACTGCCGGTATCATTGACCAGTGCAGACGTACAGAAAGATGGGGCACTGTGAGACCACCCAGATGGGAGAGGTCTGTTGCTCCGGGCTAAAGATCACCAAGGACTAAATAAGGACTGCAGCACAGGCTCTCTGGACTTTAGAGGGGCCTTTGTTGAAGGGGTCTCAGGCGCCCAGATTCCAGCGGTTGGACGACTGTGATCCTCGGCTGCTGCGGCCGTTGTGGGTACAACTGCAGAAAAAGGTCAGTGCGAGAGCAGGAAATCTTTTATGTTCATCCTTCATCCTCTGTTCAATAAAAAAATTACATTTTCCCTGTTGGAATACAGCTGCATCTCTGGACTCTTAATTGCCTGGACTGCTGTGGCCCGAGGAGAGAAGGTAACTCTCGAGGAAAGACTGAATCCATCTCAGATTGCATGTAAAGGGGCTGGGGTGTCTACAGACTGTGTTTTGTGGGTGAGCTCGGTCCAGACTACCACCCCAGTGCCCTTTGTCTTACACTTGGCTTAGTCACAGCAGGATGGACCCCCGCTGCCTAAGGACTTGTGAATTTGAAGTGACCGCTGTGGGAGAAATAGAGATGGCGGTTGACCGAGAATATGAATCTGAAATGCGTGAAGTGCTGCTTGAGCTGGAAGAAATGGAGCTGTCGGCTGACAGCGATTTGGAGATTTATGACTGTGAATTTGGGACTTGTGCTTTGTTTCCCACCGTTACAGCATTGCAGGCGAATGATAGAGACTTTGAGTAGCGGACCGCTGCAAAAGAAGTAAAGATGGTGGATGTTGCTGATTTACAAATGGCACTGACCACTATGGAGATGATGGCGTCCGTTGGCGCGAAAAATGGGGAAATTACAGCCTTTCGTTGGTGTCATACAGAGAATTTGGCGCCAGAAGAGAGAAGGCTACACCCCGTTGTGAAAGATGCCCGCCTTAAATGGGTGCGGGCAAAGGAGGAGCTGCCGCCTTTACAGCCTGAACAGGAGAAATGGGTGGAGCGGCAGAAGATGACCCCACTCATGAATGGGTGGAACCCAGAAGAGACAGACTACCTGGCGTTGGATGATACGCCATTATCTGCTGACAGAGAGAGACATGTCACACCGCAGTGGTATGGGCCACCAAGACTGGAGGCGATCCAAGGTCCGGGTGGAGGCGGGCTTGCAGTGTGAGGCCTGGTGGACAGAAGACCTAGAGGAGTGGCCTTTATCCTGGCGGCCGCCTCTGCTACCCACAAAGGCTGAGGACTGTGATGAGGAAGGACCATCAATACCCCGATGGAAGCCCGCAGGTGAACAGGAGATTCTGGAGGTGGTCCTGCGAGGCATCATGTTGGCCACAATTACTGAATCCAGTGGCTGCGCCAGCCAGCTAACATCAGGCGCAGTGGTGAGTAAAAACTCCCCATTGGACTATCCTGTCGTCTCGTCGGCCGCTTACCTGCTTTCCGTTGTCCCGCCGTCCTCACCAGAGCTGTCCCGTGAGTCCTCGACATTGGCTTCGGCAGCACAGGCCCCAGCGCTTCCTCAGGCCACGCGCGCTCCGGCCAACACACGTGGCGATGCTGTGGAAGAACCCCGTGCAGCTGCAGAGGAGCTCTATGTGCCTACAGAGGCCGAGTGGAAACACAAAGTGATCCGGGAAAAAAGGGGTTGGGTGTACTACATCTGCGAGGAACTACAGGGCCTGGGCGGAGGAACAGCAGCAGACCGGATGACCCGTGGCCTTGTCAGGTACCTTGATCTGCGCAGGGGCTTCGGCTTCCTGCAGGAGTTGAAAACTGCGGCCAAGGTCTATTTGAATGCCGGGTCCCTTATGTTACATGGGCCTCTACGGCAAGGGGACGTCAGTTTTTGTAAAGGAACAAGGACCCTGAGGGCCCCACACTGTGGCCATAAGAATGGCCTCTGACTTTGAAACCAGTCCACCACAGGGGACCCCGCAGGTAGAACGGCCGACTGCTGTGGCCACAGTTTCCAGGGCTGCACAGGAGCTAGGGTTCCTCGGAGCAGTAAGGCTGCCGCAAGTGCGTCCATAGAGCCGGAGACTTAAGGTGCCGCAGGACCACCAATGGAGGGAGTGCGAAGCTGGAAGAATAGAGGAGACTACTTCACCTCTAGTGGGTCCTCGTCCAAGGTGTAAGTGGTTGCAGAGTCCTCATGCGGCCCACTATGCGACACAGCGGCCATGTCCAGACTGATGTGGTCCCTTTAAGGTAATGATGTTAATAGGTGCCAGTTGCACCCAATTGTTCTAAGGGACTGTTCTGCGTCCTCAAGAGGGCAGTCATCCCCATGTTAGTGGCCACACTTGTTTTGTTGTCTCCTCCTCCCAGTTTTATTTGCACCTGTTGGTGCCTCCCTTACTGTATCACGGGACCAAGACCCCATGGGTGGACTCCGGATGAGGCTGTCGGACTGCCTGCTCCTGAGCTTCGTCCCCATTCTTACCATTGGACTGGCCCCATGTTTAAATGCAGCCCACCACTGTCAAAAGAGCTCGTGGTTCCCTGAAAGGAGGTAGGGGGAGAATGTCCCCAGAAGGACTAGGGTCATGTAGACCCACGCACAGAAAAAAGACGGTCGGGTCTGACTGAGGCCCACTTCCAAAGACTGTGGCTGCCCGTGTTGAAGGGATAACAACATAATAAGACTATGTGCATTTTATGAACTGTTGTCTTATGTGTTTTTCAGGTTACCATGGCCAGGGATGGCCATGCTTAAGGAGGGGGGAGTGTAAGGAGATGGCCGGTCCCCTCATTTGCACCTCCTCCTTCTGCCATGTGACCCCTCTATGTACTTCCCATGTACCTAAGTAATGTATCTGTATGGTTATATGTGTGCCTTATATCTTGCAATGTATTATATTATGTATGTTCTCCTTTAAAGGGCTGTATTTAGTTAGGGACAGCAATGGTTAATGTGAGGGGCTTGGTCAGCAGCAGAGAGAGAAAGCTGCTGTATCCCTCCAGAACTGCCGGGATCGTTGAACAGTGCAGACTTACAGACAGGCGGGGCACTGCCAGACCACCCAGATGGGAGAGGTCTATTGCTCCAGGCTAAAGATCACCAAGGACTAAATAAAGACTACAACATAGGCTCTCTGGACTTTAGAGGTGCCTTCGCTGAAGGGGTCTCAGGCACCCAGATTCCAGCGGTTGGACGACTGTGATCCTCGGCTGCTGCAGCTATTGTGGGTACGACTACAGAAAATGTCAGGGCGAGAGCAGGAAATCCAGTGTTGAAAATTGTCTTTTATGTCCATCCTTCATCCTCTGTTCAATAAAAAGAGATGTTTTCCCTGTTGGAATACAGCTGCATCTCTGGACTCTTAATTGCCTGGACTGCTGTGGCCCGAAGAGAGAAGGAAACTCTGGAGGAAAGACTGAATCCATCCCAGATTGCATGTTCAAGGGACCAGGGAGTCTACAGACTGTGTTTAGTGGGTGACTTTGATCCGGACTTCCACCCTGGTGCCCCTTGTTTTACAAGTACACAGGTTCCAAAGGGTCTACATTTATAGCTGGTTTATTGTACAGATAACCCCATTTGGGGGCACCCTCCTTTGGCTTCATCTTATTGATATTTACTACCCACACTCTTCCTTTCCTCTTTCCTGACACTGTGGTACTATGGCGAACACTGGTTGTTACTCTAGGAGTGGTTCAATCCCCTTAGAAATTGGTGATATTTTGGAAGCCAGGGTCTTCCAGGGAAGATCTAGGGTGAGCCGACGGTGAGCGGGGGGCACCACTTTGCAACCAAGTTAGGGTGCCAACCTCTGCAGCAAGGAAGGGGTGTATTAGGGCACATTAGGGACACTCAGAGTAGTTTTAAGAATCTTTACCACTATCATTTGTGTTGGACAACATTGCCGGTTGAAGGCGTAAAATTAGTATATATTTGCTGTGTTGGTTTTAAATGATCAAGATAAAAATTATTTTTAGGTATTAGATTTAATGTGAGTCTTATGAGTTACTAAAACCTTATTATCTATAGTGAATTTCTTTTTGACCCCCATGGTGACAGCTTGACATTACAATCTTTTGGGTTGATCCAAAGGGGACCATCGTGGTGACAACTTGGCAATGTAATCTTGAAAGGTTAGGGGTCCATAACGCCCAACTTTTGGCTGGAAACAGAGGGGACACTCATGATTCATCCATTTTTACATGAATATTGAGACATTTTAATCATTTTTACTTTGTCTACTTCTATGTGCAGCTGAGTGGGTCGATCTACCACAGTATCAATGCATGAAGTGGGCTTCTGAGCAAAGCCACTTTCACATGCGATTGGTACTGGCTGTGTTATACAGTTGGCAGATACCTTAAACTGCAATGATTGGAACTAGCTCCGATAACTGAAGTTTAATCCCTTAATCACAATGGTAGCATCTAAGCAGATAGACTGAGGGTGGAAATCTATCTGTCACAGATGCGTTAGAGACTTGCAGACTGTTGCACTGCATCTGGCTGCAGAGGGTCTCAACAGTTTGCTTTGCAGACTTCTGCCTGGTCCTTCTGAAGCTAGGACCTTGTGGCCACCTCCCTCGGCTCTAATGGTCACACATGGATCTGGGTGTTTATAACTCCCAACTTTCTTTTGGGAGTGCAGATGATATTTTCTATTTGCACTTCGCTGTCGAGTCTTGTAGCTGCAGCAGTCGGCTAGCGTCCTCTTTTTAGTTTGTAGGACGACGGTGTTTTTTTCTGAGTCTACTCAAACTAAGTCTTCCCTTGTTTTGTGTATCCTAGCTGCCTTTAGCAGCAGTGGAGATTGACTAGCGCCAGTCCTGTCCTTCCCGATGCAGGGCTTATCACCAGAGTCAGGCAGGAATTAGGCATCCTGCTTGGCAATAGATGCAGAATCTATACAGGCACGATAGATCTGTCTAGGGGTTTCCACTCCCCGCTTCACTAGTGTTGCCCCCGCCCCCTTCCCCTTATCCCTTTGTGTTGCACTTAGTATGTCCTACACTGTGCATGACATTAGCACAAGATTCATCTGAACATTAATATTTTTAAAGGGAATCTGTCAGGTCCTTTACATCTCACAAACTGCCCCCAGCATTATTTAAGTCATGAAACCTACATCTCCCACATAGTGCTGTAAAGATAAATGTCCCAGCATATCACAAAAAAACACTTTTAACCCCTTATAGGACTTGTTCATTACTTCTGAACTGCACTTCTTCTACTTAAGGTTATAAACATACTCTTGCACCTCCTGATGCAGCTGATCCGCTCTCAGAACTGTCTCCAATGGTCTCCTGACATAAAAATGTCACGTGATTGCTGCAGCCAATTACCGACCGCTGGTTGGTGACAACCTTCACACATTCATACAAATGGAAGCACAGCCCTGACTTGTCTTTGGGAAGGAGAGCTTTAGTTTAGAATGAAAACATTCATGTTACCATATAATGAACTGAATACTGGAAACAAATCCAGTGTGGACAATTTGCTCCTTGCACGGTCCGGCATACCTCAATCGTCCCCGATTGTTTCCCATATAAACAATAATGATTGCAACTTACAGTTTACACAAGATTTGCTAAGTTCCCAAATACCCTTTTTGGATATTTTTTTCAGAAAAGGATCCAGTTAGAGCTGAGTCACCACGTCAATATTTAGATAAAAGGTGTCAGAAAATGGTGAGTTATGGTAGTGCCACTGTACAACCCTCCAGCTCTCACCCCACCACAATACAGCGCACTTACCCTGGGGAGAACCTAGAATTTCACAAGAAAAACAATGATGTGCTTGGTTTTAACGTAACTTTATTATTTCATGAGTTATTTACAAGTTTCTCTTTGTTTACAGCCATAAGTCCAGAGGTTAACACGTGAGGAGCAGGTAGAAATTGTGTTGATGTCTGGTGAACGCAGTACGAGGGTCATTGCAGCAGATTTCAATGCAAGACACCCTTACGAGACCATCCATCTCCCATGCTATAGTTAGAAAACTGCTTGCCAAAATTTTGTGAAACAGATTGTGTTGGATTTGCCAAAATGTAGATGCAAGAAAACTGTCACTAATGAAGAAACATCAGTGGCTGTCCTAGCTTCATTCAGCAAGAGCCAACAGCGTAGCACTCGCCGCATGTCACTGGAGAGTGGCATCAGTCGAACATCCCTTCGGCGGATATTAGCTACTCACAAATGGCACCCTTGCAAAATACAGCTGCTGCAGCATCTCATCGAGGATGACCCAGATCGGCGTGCTGAATTTGCAGAATGGGTAAAACAAAAATTGGAACAGGAAACCTCAGTTTACACAGAACATTATGTTCAGTGAGGAGGCAAACTTTTGTGAATGGTGAAATTAACAAACAAAACCACCTCTATTGGTCTGACACTAACCACCGTGGATAGATCTCTCCAAGACTGTTGGAACACAAAAATTGATGGTATGGTGTGGTATATGGGCTACAAAGATAGTGGGGCCATTCTTCGTCAATGGAAACCTCAATGCCTGAGTTTTTCCAGCAAGATGGTGCACCACCACATTTTGGGTGTCAGGTCCGAGCATTCTTACATGAACAGTTTCCTGGAAAGTGGATTGGTCGTCATGGGCCAGTTGAATGGCCACCAAGGTCTCCGGATCTGACCCCATTAGACTTTTATCTTTTGCGGTCGTTTGAAGGCAATTGTATATGCTGTGAAGATATGAGATGTGCAGCATCTGAAACAACGGATACTGGAAGCCTGTGCTAGCATTTCTTTTGCGGTGTTGCAATCAGTGTGTCAAGAATGGGAGAAGAGGGTTGCATTGACAATCCAACACAATGGGCAGCACTTTGAACACATTTTATAAGTGGTAATAAACTTATAAATAACTCATGAAAGATTAAAGATATGTTAAAACCAAGCACACCATTGTTTTTCTTGTGAAATCTAATGTATAAAGCTCAAGTGTGTGTATGTATGTATGTGTGTATGTCCGGGATTGGCATCCGCACCGTTGCAGCTACAGCCACAAATGGGAAAAGGGTCATGTGACACATCAAACTTATTAAACTGTAAAGCACTGCGGAATATGTTGGCGCTATATAAATAAAGATTATTATTATTATTATTAACAACTAGCTGAAGAGACCGGCGCTGCACGGGCATAGTAACTAACTGTGGTTTGTTATAGCAAATTATAATTATCCTCCATCCCATAGTCCCATGCCAATATACCCATCATACATATCCACGATCACATAGGCCCGCGCCCATATACCCATCACACATCCTCCATCCCATAGTCCCATGCCCATACACCCATCATACATATCCTCCATCCCATAGTGCCATGCCCATATACTCATCATACATATCCGCCATCCCATAGTCCCGTGCCCATATACCCATCATACATATCCTCCATCCCATAGTCCAGTGCCCATATACCCATCACACATCCTCCATCCCATAGTCACGTGCCCATATACCCATCATACATATCCTCCATCCCATAGTCCAGTGCCCATATACCCATCACACATCCTCCATCCCATAGTCACGTGCCCATATACCCATCATACATATCCTCCATCCCATAGTCCAGTGCCCATATACCCATCACACATCCTCCATCCCATAGTCAACCATTATGACATCATAATGAGCGGCACGGCCTGCAACCTATGATGACATCAGCGTCGCCATGGCAAGCATTATGACATCATAATGAGGGGCTGGGCTTGATAAACAAACACTTTTTCCCCATTATGTAGATAGGGGCAAAATTGTTTGGTGAATTGGAATGCGCGGGGTTAAAATTTCGCCTCACAACATAGCCTAGGACACTCTCGGGGTCCAGACGTGTGACTGTGCCAAATTTTGTGGCTGTAGCTGCGACGGTGCGGATGCCAATCCCGGACATACACACATACATACATACACACACTTGAGCTTTATACATTAGATTTCACAAGAAAAACAATGGTGTGCTTGGTTTTAACATATCTTTAATCTTTCATGAGTTATTTATAAGTTTATTACCACTTATAAAATGTGTTAAAAGTGCTGCCCATTGTGTTGGATTGTCAATGCAACCCTCTTCTCCCACTCTTGACACACTGATAGCAGCACTGCAGAAGAAATGCTAGTCTAAGGGGGTCAGATTCCTTGTAGGAACCTGACATCCAAAATGTGGTGGTGCACCATCTTGCTAGAAAAACCTCAGGGAACGTGCCATCTTCAGTGCATAAAGAGGGCAACGAATCATCATGTAGCAATTTCAGATATCCAGTGGCATTGAGGTTTCCATTGATGAAGAATGGCCCCACTATCTTTGTACCCCGTATATCACACCATACCATCAATTATGGGTGTCAGGTCCAAGCATTCCTACATCAACAGTTTCCTGGAAAGTGGATTGGTCATCGTGGGCTAGTTGAATGGCCACCAAGGTCTCCCAATCTGACCCCCTTAGACTTTTATCTTTGGGGTTAACTGAAGGCAATTGCATATGCTGTGAAGATACAAGATGTGCAGCATCTGAAACAACGGATACTGGAAGCCTGTGCTAGCATTTCTTTTGCGGTGTTGCAATCAGTGTGTCAAGATTGGGAGAAGAGGGTTGCATTGACAATCCAAAACAATGGGCAGCACTTTGAACACATTTTATAAGTGGTCATAAACTTGTAAATAACTCATGAAAGAATAAAGATACATTAAAACTAAGCAAACCATTGTTTTTCTTGTGAAATTCTCAATAAGTTTGATGTGTCACATGACCCTCTTCCCTTTGAAAAAAATAAAGTTGGATCCAAAATGGTTGACTTTAAAATGGCCGTCATGGGCACCACCCATCTTGAAAAGTTCCCCCCCTCCCATATACTAATGTGCCACAAACAGTAAGCTGATATCACCAACTATTCCCATTTTATTTATGTGTATCCTTATAAATGGCCCATCCTGTATATATAATATACAGTATATGTAATACCAAGCATGAGGTTTAGTAATCAATAGGTGTCAGACAGATACCCTCATTAATAAAATGGTACACAAAGAGTTAAAATGTATTTATTATTTATTTGGAAGCTTCTATTTGTCAAGCTTACAGCATTACATGGCCTAGGGTACATTTCCTGCGATCTATAACTGAAAAAAGCGTTAAAACATTTTGCAGGCTTAACCCCTTCCTTAACGATGACGGAATAGTACGTCATCGGTAAGGATCCCCTGCTTTGCGGTGGGCTCCAGTGGTGAGCCCACGCAAAGCCGCAACATGTCAGCTGTTATGAACAGCTGACATGTGCCCGCAATAGGTGCGAGCGGAATTGCCGTCTGCCCGCACCTATTAACTAGTTAAATCCCGTTGTCAAATCTGACAGCGGGCATTTAAATAGCACTTCCGGCCACCGGGCCGAAAATGAGCGTCACGTGATCGGGGGTCGGCGACGCATTGCCTGGACAACCACAGGTCTCATAGAGACATCTATGGTTGTTCCAGGCAGATGGCTTTCAGCGCCACCCGGTGGTCGGCGCTCAAAGCACAGCAGTAAATCTGCTACATATGGGCGATCTGCTCATCGCCCATATGTAGCAGAGCCGATCGGGTTGTGCATGCTTCTAGCCTCCTATGGAGGCTATTGAAGCATGCCAAAAGTAAAAAAAATGTTTAAAAACACTTGCTACACTCATCAGAAGAACTTTAAACTAGAACAATGTGGGAAGGGAAGCAAAAGGCCAGAAAAAGCCATACACCTGACAAATGCTATTGAGAACTCTGCTATTAGAAGTGGGAGGAAAGAACAAAGACAAAAGAATCTAAATAATAAACATATTGGAGAAAGAGAAACCAATCGCAAACTAAAATTAGAGATGAGCGACTTTGCCTTTTTTCGGGTCGAGTCGGGTTTCATGAAACCCGACTTTCTTAAAAGTCGTGTCGAACGAAATCGGCCGACTATAGGGAAAAGTCGGGGTCCGACTAAAACACGAAACCCAATGCAAGTCAATGGGGAAGCAAAGTCGGCAGGGAGTGGAGGACAGTAAACACACCTACAGTGCCCATTTCAATGCCAAAAACATCATTTCTTTTTACTTAAGCTTGTCAACCTTAATTTACTTAATAATAATAGTTACGCATTGAAAACTGGGGGTTATTTGGTTAACCCCTTCCTGACATCCGACGTACTATCCCGTCCACGGTACCCGGGCCCGTATGACCGTGGACGGGATAGTACGTCTACCGCGATCAGCGGCGCCCACGTGGTGATTATCACAGCTGACACCCGGCACAATGTGTCAGGGGCGGTTACGGACCGCCCCCGACACGTTAACCCCTTGCACACCGCGATCAAACATGATCGCGGTGTACCGGGAGTTAAAGGGAAGCATCGGCAGGGAGGGGGCTCCCTCCGTGCTTCCCTGAGCCCCCCACGGCAGCGCAATGTGCAGCGCTGCTGCGGGGGGCTCCTATCCTCCAGGCCCCCGAATCCAAGATGGCGACGGGGGCCTTCGGGGACCTGAGGAAGCTGGCTTCCTCAGTGCCTGCAAAGCGCAGGCATGAAGAAGCCTTCGGCACTGCCTGTGACAGATCGCTGATCTGTCACAGTGATCTGTGATGTGACAGATCAGCGGTCTGTCACAGGACAGTGATGTCCCACCTGGGACTATGTAATAAAGTAAAAAAAAAATTAAAAAAAAATGTAAAAATAAATTTAAAAAAATCGCCAAATAAATTAGTAAAAAAAAAAAAATATTCCCCAATAAATTCATTTTTTTAAAATAATAATAAAAAAACAATAAAAGTACACATATTAGGTATCGCCGCGTCCGTAACGACCTGCCCTATAAAACTGTCCCATTAGTTAACCCCTTTATCGAACCCCTTAAAAAATAAAAATAAAAAACGAAGCAGAAAATAATGATTTATTATCATACCGCCAAACAAAAAGTGTAATAACGCGCGATCAAAAAGACGCATATAAATATCCATGGTACCGCTGAAAACGTCATCTTGTCCCGCAAAAAACGAGCTGCCACACAGCATCATCAGCGAAAAAATAAAAAAGTTATAGCTCGCAGAATAAAGCGATGCAAAAATAATTATTTTTTATATAAAATAGTTTTCATTGCATAAAACCGACAAAACATAAAAAAACAACCTAAATGAGGTATCGCTGTAACCGTACTGACCCAAAGAATAAAACCGCTTTATCAATTTTACCGCACGCGGAACGGTGTAAACGCACCCCCCCAAAAGAAATTCATGAAACGCTGGTTTTTGTTCATTCTGCGTCCCAAAAATCGGAATAAAAAGCGATCAAAAAATGTCACGTGCCCGAAAATGGTACCGATAAAAACGTCAACTCGTCTCGCAAAAAATAAGACCTTACATGACTCGGTGGGTCAAAATACGGAAAAATTATAGCTCTCAATATGTGGTGATGCAAAAACTATTTTTACAATAAAAAGCGTCTTTTAGCGTGCGACAGCTGCCAAACATAAAAACCGCCACAAATAGTAAATCAAACCCCCCGTTATCACCCCCTTAGTTAGGGAAAAATTATAAAATAAAAAAAATGTATTTATTTCCATTTTTCCATTAGGGCTAGGGTTAGGGCCAGGGTTAGGGCTAGGGTTAGGGCTAGGGTTAGGGTTAGGGCTAGGGTTAGGGCTAGGGTTAGGGTTAGGGTTAGGGCTGAGATTAGGGTTAGGGGTGTGTTGGGGTTCGGGTTGGAGTTAGAATTGGGGGTTTCCACTGTTTGGGCACATCAGGGGCTCTCCAAATGCAACATTGCGTCTGATCTCAATTCCAGCCAATTCTGAGTTGAAAAAGTCATATGGTGCTCCTTCCCTTCCAAGCTCTGCCATGCGCCCAAACAGTGTTTTACCCCCACATGTAGGGTATCAGCCTACTCGGGACAAATTGCAAAACAATTTTTGGGGTCCAATTTCTCCTGTTACCCTTAGGAAAATAAAAATTTGGGGGCAAAATTATCATTTTTGTGGAAAAAAATGATTTTTTTTATTTTCACGTCCGAGCGTTATAAACTTCTGTGAAGCACTTGGGGGTTCAAAGTGCTCACCACACATCTAGATAAGTTCTGTGAAGGGGTCTAGTGTCCAAAATGGGGTCAATTGTGGGGAGTTTCAATAGTTTAGGTACATCAGGGGCTCTCCAAACGCACATGACACCCGCAGACCATTCCATCAAAGTCTGCATTCCAAAACGTCACTGCTTCCCTTCCGAGCCCCGACGTGTGTCCATACAGTAGTTTTCTCCCACATATGGGGTGTCAGCGTACTCATGACAAATTGGACAACAACTTTTGGGGTCCAATTTCTCCTGTTACCCTTGGGAAAATGAAAAAATTGGGGACTAATTGATCATGTTTGTGGAAAAAATACGATTTTTTTATTTTCATGCCCGGGCATTATAAACTTCTGTGAAGCCCTTGGGGGTTCAAAGTGCTCACCACAGATCTAGATAAGTTCCTTAGGGGTTCTCGTTTCCAAAATGGGGTCATTTGTGGGTGTTTCCACTGTTTAGGTACATTCGGGGCTCTCCAAAGGCAACATGACACCCGCAGACCATTCCATCAAAGTCTGCATTCCAAAACTTCACTACTTCCCTTCCGAGCCCTGACGTGTGTCCATACAGTAGTTTTTTCCCACATATGGGGTGTCAGCGTACTCATGACAAATTGGACAACAACTTTTGGGGTCCAATTTCTCCTGTTACCCTTGGGAAAATGAAAAAATTGTGGACTAATTGATCATGTTTGTGGAAAAAATACGATTTTTTTATTTTCATGCCCGGGCATTATAAACTTCTGTGAAGCCCTTGGGGGTTCAAAGTGCTCACCACAGATCTAGCTAAGTTCCTTAGGGGTTCTCGTTTCCAAAATGGGGTCATTTGTGGGTGTTTCCACTGTTTAGGTACATTAGGGGCTCTCCAAAGGCAACATGACACCCGCAGACCATTCCATCAAAGTCTCCATTCCAAAACGTCACTACTTCCCTTCCAAGCCCTGACGTGTGTCCATACAGTAGTTTTCTCCCACATATGGGGTGTCAGCGTACTCATGACAAATTGGACAACAACTTTTGGGGTCCAATTTCTCCTGTTACCCTTGGGAAAATGAAAAAATTGGGGACTAATTGATCATGTTTGTGGAAAAAATACGATTTTTTTATTTTCATGCCCGGGCATTATAAACTTCTGTGAAGCCCTTGGGGGTTCAAAGTGCTCACGTCACATCTAGATAAGTTCCTTAGGGGGTCTAGTTTCCAAAATGGGGTCATTTGTGGGTGTTTCCACTGTTTAGGTACATTAGGGGCTCTCCAAAGGCAACTTGACACCCGCAGACCATTCAATCAATGTCTGCATTCCAAAACGTCACTACTTCCCTTCCGAGCCCTGACGTGTGTCCATACAGTAGTTTTCTCCCACGTATGGGGTGTCAGCGTACTCAGGACAAATTGGACAACAACTTTTGGGGTTCAATTTCTCCTGTTACCCTTGGGAAAATAAAAAAAAATGGTGACTAAAAGATCATGTGGAAAAAATACGAATTTTTTATTTTTACGCCCGGGCGTTATAAACTTCTGTGAAGCACTGGGGGGGTTCAAAGTGCTCACCACACATCTAGATAAATTCCTTGGGGGGTCTAGTTTACAAAATGGTGTCATTTGTGGGGGGTTTCCACTGTTTAGGTACATCAGGGGTTTTCCAATCGCGACATGGTGTCCGATCTCAATTCCAGCCAAAAACGTCAAATGGCGCTGCTTCTCTTCCGAGCTCTGCCATGCGCCCAAATAGTGGTTTACCCCCACATGTGGGGTATCAGCATACTCAGAACAAATTGCACAATAACTTTTAGGGTGCTGTTACCCTTGGAAAAATAAGAATTGAGGGTGAAAAGATCATTTTTGTGGAAAAAATATGATTTTTTAATTGTACGGCTTTATGTTATAAACTTCTGTGAAGCCCTTGGGGGTTCAAAGTTCTCACCACACATCTAGATAAGTTCCTTAGGGGGTCTAGTTTCCAAAATGGTGTCATTTGTGGGGGGTTTCCACTGTTTTGGTACATCAGGGGTTTTCCAATCGCGACATGATGTCCGATCTCAATTCCAGCCAAAAACGTCAAATGGCGCTGCTTCCCTTCCGAGCTCTGCCATGCGCCCAAATAGTGGTTTACCCCCACATGTGGGGTATCAGCATACTCAGGACAAATTGCACAATAACTTTTAGGGTCCTGTTACCCTTGGGAAAATAAAAATTGGGGTGAAAAGATCATTTTTGTGGAAAAAATATGATTTTTTAATTGTACCGCTGTACGTTATAAACTTCTGTAAAGCCCTTGTGGGTTCAAAGTTCTCACCACATATCTAGATAAGTTCCTTGGGGGGTCTAGTTTCCAAAATGGGGTCACTTGTAGGGGGTTTCCACTGTTTAGGTACATCAGGGACTCTCCAAACGTGACATGGCGTCCGATCTGAATTCCAGCCAATTCTGCATTGAAAAAGTCAAACGGCGCTCCTTCCATTCTGAGCTCTGCCATGCGCCGAAACAGTCGTTCCACCCCACAAATCAGGTATCAGCGTACTCAGGACAAATTGCACAATAACTTTTGCAGTCCAATTTCTCCTGTTACCCTTGTTAAAATAAAAAAAATTGAACCTGAAGTATTTTTTTTGTGAAAAAAAGTTAGATGTTCATTTCTTTTTAAATATTCAAAGAAATTCCTGTGACGCACCTAATGGGTTAATAAACTTCTTGAATGTGGTTTTGAGCACCGTAAGGGGTTCAGTTTTTAGAATCGTGTCACTTTTGGGTATTTTCTATCATATAGACCCCTCAAAGTGGCTTCAAATGTGATGTGGTCCTAAAAATAAAATGGTGTTGTAAAAATGAGAAATCGCTGGTCAACTTTTAACCCTTATAACTTCCTAACAAAAAAAAATTTTGGTTCCAAAATTGTGCTGATGTAAAGTAAACATGTGGGAAATGTTACTTATCAAGTTTTTTGTGTGCTGTATCTCTGTGATTTAAGGGCATAAAAATTCAAAGTTGGAAAATTGCGAAATTTTCAAAATTTTTGCCAAATTTCCATTTTTTTCACAAATAAACGCAAGTTATTTGAATGAAATTTTACCACTAACATGAAGTACAATATGTCACGAGAAAACAATGTCAGAATCACCGGGATCCATGGAAGCGTTCCAGAGTTATGACCTCATAAAGGTACAGTGGTCAGAATTGTAAAAATTGGCCCGGTCATGAACGTGCAAACCACCCTTGGGGGTGAAGGGGTTAAAGTTGTGGGGGGGTAGGGCTGGCGCCAGGTTTTCGTGTGGCCCGGGCCAAAGAGTGTCAGTGCGCCCTTTTAACACATACCACAATTCATGAAGCTCCGATACGGCGGAGAAATATTGGTATAATACAATGAAAAATACTTCACTGCTTACATGACATGACTGATATCTATTTTAAATTGTACAATAGCTCAAAAACGGACAGTATATTACTCCATACAGTATTATGGCCACCACCTAGTGCGCCATACAGAATAATGAGGCCAATGTATTTCTCCATACAGAATAATTGGTCCAGTGTGTTATGGGCCCAAATAATGCTCCATATATAATGGGCCCCATTTCAAACGCTCCAGTGTATAATGGGCCCCGTAAATGCTGCTCCAGTGTCTGATGTCCCCCATTTGGAATGCTCCAGTATATGATGGGCCAAATGGATGATACTCCAGTGTATGATGGGCCCCATATATCATTCTCCAGTGTATATTCCTCCCCAAAAATGCTCCCAACATTCAAAAATATTAAATACCTCTCATCGCTGGGCACTGCTCTACTCTGGAATCCTCAGCATTGCCATCTTCAAGCTCTCTGCACTTGTACTGTTTCAGTAGAGGGCATACAGACGTTATGTCATCGCGCTCTCTAACCTGAATGTCACTGTCAGGAAACGCGGAAGATGTCACGGCGGTGCAGCAGGGAGAGGTAAGTATTGCAAGTGCTGTGGCCCTGAGCAAGCATGGGGGGCCCACTCATGGGCGACGGCACTGGCACAGGGCCCCTCATAGTATGGCAGTGTGTCTGACGGCGAGTGGGCTCCCCCACCATCAGAGACACTTTATTGTACTATGAGAGGCCCTGTGCCAGTGCCGTCGCCCAAGGGTAGGCCCACACACCGGTTCAGGGCAACAGCACTTGCCCATGTGCACCAGGTGGGGTGGCAGCACAGTTAGGGAGGTTTAAAAAATGGCATATGTTGATGTGTAGGCTGGATTTTCAGCAGCTGCAAATGGAGGAATTGGAAAAGTCCGAGGAAGAGGAGGACAAAAGCGAGCCTTTTTTCTTGCAACCTATGTGTTATCAGGGGAAGGTGGGACAAAATCGTTTGAAACCCATGCATGGTTCATTTTAATGAAGGTTAGATCATCAAAATTTTGGGTCGACAGACGGGTCCTTTTTTCTGTCAGGATTGATCCAGCAGCACTGAAGACTCTTTCAGATAGCACACTACCAGCAGGGCAAGCAAGCTCCTGTAAGGCATATTGTGCCAATTCAGGCCATGTGTCCAGTTTAGAGGCCCAATAATCAAAGGGGAATGACCTGTGTGGGAGAATCTCGATATGGGAGAAGTAGTTTGTAACCATAGTTGACAACTGCTGTCTCCTGTCACTTGCAATCGATTCTGTATTAGCTGTCGTGTGCGCGATACTTGAGAAATCAGACCACAACATGGTCAGGAAACCCCTGTCTCCAACGCCACTTTGGCTGTGTGCACCACAAACACCTCTTCCATTTTGCCCACTACGGCTCGTGGGAGAACCAGCTCCGCTGCTGTGTGCTGGGAATGCATGCAAGGAGAAACCGGAGTAAATAGGTGAAAAAAAAATTCATCTTTATTAAATCAGTAAAAATGTATATAAATACGGTAACAAAGCACAGTAATGGACA
Source organism: Dendrobates tinctorius (assembly GCF_039654945.1). Lineage (NCBI taxonomy): Eukaryota > Metazoa > Chordata > Amphibia > Anura > Dendrobatidae > Dendrobates > Dendrobates tinctorius. The sequence continues at coordinate 2,438,075 of NW_027361687.1, read as the reverse complement.
AAGTTATAATAGAACAACACCGCAGGGTGAAAACAGCACACACAGAGCAACCACACTGCCTGACTGCACATGGGTGCACATGAGTGCATATAAAACAGGGCAAGCAAAGTATAGCGTTAAATGGCCAGTGAGCATTACAACATCAGATGCCCATGTAAGGATATCCCATGCCGCTCATATGAGCAACGTTGGTAGCGATCAAATGTCAGGTATTAATACAAATAGAGCGGCGATATCTTACTAGCAATGAGGCAGGGGCAGAGTGGACCCTGGGCCAGGAAGAGGAGGACCCGAAGTGAGTTTCGCATGTCACAGACAACGCTTTCTCAAGGGAAGTGTATGGGAAGTGAGGAACAGGATCTTCTTAAGCCCATGTGACCAAGTCACGTGGTAGCCGATAGACCAATCGCAGTGGTTCTCAGCGGCGCATGCACACTGGACATCCCAAGCGTCAGCAACAGCCGGGGAAAGCGTCACACATTGCCCCGGGCGCACGGGGAGAGAAAGTCCCCGGGAGCCCGGGGGAAGGTTAGGAGACACCCCCCCCTTGCCGAGCATAGAGGAGAACAGAGCGCATGCGCACAACCACTGTATTACCAATTAAATCTTATGTCAATGCCTGGTATATAGATAGATAAAAGATCTCTAATAGAAATCTACCGGTGATAACATCAGGGCACACAATCATTATAGATACATAGACATAATCACATAGATACACACAATCTTATGGGTATATGCAAATAGCAATGTCTGTGCATTAACAAAAAAATACACAAGATGCGGATCTTTAGCAGACAACACAGACAGTGAAGACGTAGGATATGCATCCAAATGAAAGGAGGTCCCACAGAAAACTGAAAAAAAACAGAAAAGATGTCATAAAATTAAAAACAATTAAAAAAGAGTATTATAAAACAAAGACTCCCCCGAGCCAGGAGTAGGGGACAAGCAGAGGAGAGAGGCAGGGAGAAAGGAACATCAATCCATATCTGATGGAATATAAACATGTATAAAATGGGATATATCCTACAAAAAGGAAGAAAACGACAAGGATTCATTTAAGCCCCTAGGGGTCATAGTGTCCAATGTAACAATCCATTTGGCTTCGACTTGAGCCAACCTTCGTTTATACTTTAGTTGCCACCTCTTAAGCCTAAATGAACCTGATCAATCCCTCTGATTTTGAGGGAAACAGGTTCACCGTTATGGTATTGCCGGAAATGGCGTGGCAGCGTTTTAAGGAGTGAAATATCAGTCACTGTCTTTGATGCACAAATGTCCGGCACATGCTCACATACCCGTATTCTAAGTTCCCTGGATGTGTGACCAATATAGATTTTAGAACAGCCACATGTAGCGTAATAGATTACATTTGTACTGCTACATGATGTTCGGTGGCGGATATCAAATTGTTTCCATGCATCTGAGGATGGGAATGCCTCAAACAAACGGTTTACCAGAGTTGCTTGTTTGTTAGCCAATATTAGCTCTAGGTTCTCCTGTGGCATGATGTTGTGTAGTTTGCCTTTATAGCGTGGATCGAGGATGCTGGCCAACCAGTAGTCATCATCCCTCATCATTTTGGCAATGTGGGGGTCCCTTTTTAGGATCCGCAAGGCATAATCACAGATGTGGGCCAATGTTCCAGGTGTCAATGCTGCACTGCCAGTGGTGGGTGGAGGAGCACTTTCTGGCAAATCCACATCGCTCCAGTCACACACAAACCCTGTACCTGACCTTGGCACGCCCACATTTTCTCTTGCCCCCTGAGAAGCATCCTCCTCCCCAAAATAATCATCCCTCCAAACCTCCTCCCCATCTTCCTCTTCTTCCTCCACCTCATCCACGACAGTTCCCTGACCAGACAACGGCTGACTGTCATCAAGGCTTCCCTCCTCCTCCTCCTCCAGTTGCTCCTCCGCTGCAGATGCTTGATCCTTAATGTGCATCAAAGTTTGCATGAGCAGATGCATAAGTAGTATGCTCATGCTTATGATGGTGTCGTCTGTGCTTACCAGCATTGTGAGTTCCTCGAAACACTAGAGGACTTTACAGAGGTCTTTCAGCTTTGACCACTGCACACCCGACAACTTCATGTCTGCCCTCAAACTGCCTGCCCGTGTATCCTCCCACAAATGCATTACAGCCTGCCTCTGTTTGCACAGCCTCTCAACCATGTGCATGGTGGAGTTCCATCTTGTAGCAACATCTATGATTAGGCTGTGCTTGGGGAGGTGGAGTGATCGCTGCAGCTTCTGCATACGACTGGAGTGTACGGGCGAGCAACGGATGTGCAAGCACAGTCTTCGCACCTTATGGATCAGGGTTAACTCCGGATAATTATTTAGGAAGCACTGCACCACCAGGTTCAAGGTGTGAGCCAGGCAAGGTATGTGTGTGAGTTTTGCAAGGGCTATGGCTGCCACAAAATTCCGCCCATTATCACTAACTACCTTGCCTGGCTCAAGATGTAGAAGGCCAGCCATGACTCAGTTTGTCGATGCAAGTAGTCGGCCAGTACCTCCGCGCTGTGTCTGCTGTCGCCCAAAGACATCATTTTTAAAACAGCCTGCTGCCGCTTACCACTAGCTGTTCGATAGTGGGACACCTCGTGTGCAACACTGACAGATGTGGATGGAGTGCTCATGCAACTGCGCTGTCGACGAGCTTTCGCTTCTGGAGGAGGGTCGAACGCCTACAGCCAACTGTTTTCTATACCGTGGGCTAGGCAGCACTGTTCCACCGCCTCTGTCCCCTGTGGAGCCTGCATCCACCACATTAACCCAGTGCACAGTGATGGACACGTAATGGCCCTGGCCATGCCTACTGGCCCATGCATCTGTTGTGAGGTGCACCTTTCCACTCACTGATTGTTTTAGTGCATGGACAATGCGGTCTTTCACATGCCAGTGGAGGGCAGGGATGGCTTTTCGAGAAAAGAAGTGCCGACTGGGTAGGTCATAGCGTGGGACAGCGTAGGTCATGAGCTCTTTGAAAGCTTCGCTTTCAACCAAATGGAAGGGCATCATCTCTAATGAGATCAATTTGGCAATGTAGGCATTCAAAGCCAGTGTACGCGGATGAGAGGATGAGTACTTTCTTGTCCTACTGAGAGTGTCTGGTAGGGTGAGCTGGACTTAAGAGCTGCATATGGGGGAACTAGCGTTGGACCGGACGGACTGAGAAGGGGTTAGTGATGATGAGGGTGTTGATGGCCTAGATTCAGTGTTTCCTCGCAAAAATATTGTGATTCCCTGACTGCTTTGGCCTAGCGACGACACCTCCACATTTCTTGATGGTGGTGGGCTTAGCAGTGGCCTTACAGTGGGGGAAGCGATGGAGCCTCATCAATAGGATTTTGTTCAAAAAAGTGCCACACTGCACTCTTCCTACTATGGTACAAATTTTCAGGGCTTGCACGCTGTGCTAATTTGACCGTCTGGCCAAGCTGTCTTGCAACTCTTTTAGTTTTCTTGTCAAGTTTTTTGACAGCTACGGGCCTGCCGGATAACCGCTGCTGTGATGATGATGCCTGCTGCGGATCCTTCTCCTGTTCTGACCTATTTTCACCGGCACCCTCTTCCCCCAATGGATGCCAATCCGGGTCAACTGGGTCATCCATGACCTCGTCTTCAATGTCATCTGCACCTTCCTCTGTACCTTCCTCTGTGTCACCGTGTAAGGTGGTATAGTATGCGGGAAGGGGCACCTGAGTTTCATCATGGTCTGATTCGGGCTCAGTAGACTGTGAGGGCAATGTAGTGCTGTGGGTGAATGTACCAGCAGAATCAGCTAGCAGTGGCTGTGCATCAGTGCACTCCATGTCAGATTCATCTTGGACTGGGGAATTCAGGATTTGACTTGATAACCCAGGCATGGTATGTGAAAAGAGCTCCATGGAGTAATCTGAAGTGTGTGCTGCGGCATCCTTCACTTTTGGTGTGGGTGAAGGACACAAGGAAAGGTGTTGTTCCTGACCAGAAGCCTGCACTGATGACTCTGTGCTTGCAGTTTTTGTAACTTCAGAAGAGGAGGCGATAGAGCTGGAGGCTGTTTCGGCAATGTAAGCCAAAACCTGTTCCTGATGCTCCGGCTTTAAAAGCGGTTTACCTACTCCCAGAAAAGGGAACCTTAAATGCCTTCTTGTGCTAGACGATGATGCAGGCTCAACACCTCCTGCCTTAATTGCTATTGTGCTTTTGCCAGAACCAGCCGATGCACCACCACCACCACCATTAGTACTAGCTGCGCCCCCCCGCCCATGTCCGTGGCCTCTTCCACCATACTTCCTCATGTTTGAGAAAATGTACCAAAAATACCAGCAGAGAAATGGTACTGTATGAGGAGCGTACAGCTGTGTAAGGTGTTTGTAAAAAGTGAAATCTCCATATATATTTTGTGAGTCACAGACGCTCACCCAGTATGTATTTCACCGTAATCCAACAAGCAGATATACGGTACTGTATCAGAAGTGGACAGCTGTATACGTTGTTGGGGAAACTGTCAATCTCCGTATATGTATTTACGGAGTGTCACACACACACGCTGACTCTGTGTAGATGTGACCGTAATAAGTACAGCAGATATATAATACTGTTTGAGAATCGGAAAGGTCAATACGGTGTATGGAGAAATGGAAATGTCCGTATATGTATTTACGGAGTGTCACACACACACGCTGACTCTGCGTAGATGTGACAATAATAAGAACACCAGATATCCGATACTGTTTGAGAATTGGACAGCTCAATATGGTGTATGGAGAAATGGAAATGTCCGTATATGTATTTACGGAGTGTCACACACACTCGCTGACTCTGCGTAGATGTGACAATAATAAGAACACCAGATATCCGATACTGTTTGAGAATCGGACAGCTCAATACGGTGTATGGAGAAATGGAAATGTCCGTATATGTATTTACGGAGTGTCACACACACTCGCTGACTCTGTGTAGATGTGACCGTAATAAGAATAGCAGATATACAATACTGTTTGAGAATCGGACAGCTCAATACGGTGTATGGAGAAATGGAAATGTCCATATATGTATTTACGGAGTGTCACACACACGCTGACTCTGTGTAGATGTGACTGTAATAAGAACACCAGATATCCGATACTGTTTGAGAATCGGACACCTCTATACGGTGTATGTATGGAAAACCGTTAATCTCCTTGTATTTTTTTACGGAGTCACACACATATAGCATGTATTTGTCCGTGATACCAGCCGGTACACGGTAGTGTGTGAGGAACGTACACCTCTATACGGTGTGTGAAAAAATTTACACTCAGTAACTAATGTGCAGAAAAAAAAGAATAAAAGGATTTTTGCTTTTAAAACAGCAGTTTGCACAGCAGTGTATAACAGCAATGCAGCTATCAGGGAGCCTTATAAGGCAGCCTAATCACCAACAGAGCTGCTGCACAAAAAAGTGTGAAAAAATGAACGATTGGTAACTGTGCAGAAAAAAGGAATAAAAATATTTTTGCTTTTAAAAAAGCACTCTGCTCAGCAGTGTGCAAACAGCAATGCAGCTATCAGGGAGCCTTATAAGGCAGCCTAATCACCAACAGAGCTGCTGCACACAAATATATCCTCCCCTGTCACTGCACACTATACTGTTGTGTTGCACAGTGAAAATCGCTATCAGCAGAAGCACTTTTTTTTCCTGCCTAAACACTCTCCCTATTGAGAACGAGCAGCAGCAACATCTCCCTATGCTAAGGTCGGCAGAAGTAAGATGGCGGTCGGCAGTCACGGCCTTTTATAGCCACTGTGACGCCACACAAAGCCAGACAATCACTTGAATGCCCTTCTCTAAGATGGTGAGGTCTGCTGCCTATGTAATCGCGTTGCCCACAGTGTGCGTCCTTGATGATTGGCTGAGAAAAGGCGCTGGAAGCATTGTGGGAAACGCGACTTTGGCGCTCAAGTCGGCGACCTCATGGCCGACCTCACGCTATGGTAGGGTTTCGATCGGCGAAACCCGACTTTAGCCAAAGTCGGCGAATTCTGAATTTGGCTGACTCGTTTTGCTCAACTCTAACTAAAATGTTTCTATACTAATGCACAAAGCATGGGCAACAAACAAGGAGAATTGGAACTACTAACACAGGAAAAGAAATATGATGTCATTGGAATCACTGAAACTTGGTGGGAAAATACACATGATTGGAATACAAGGCTAGAAGGATACAACTTATTTGCAAGAAACAGACTTGATAAACGAGGAGGAGGTGTTGCATTGTATGTTAGGCTAGTTTCACACTTGCTTTTTTTTGCAGCGCGTTTTTCCCGCAAAAAAACGCATTGAAAAAACGCATACAAAAGCATACAACTGCTGCGTTTTTTTCAAGCATTTTTATGAGCATGCATGAAAAAAACGCAGCGTTTTTAAGCGTTTGTATGCGTTTTTAGTGCGTTTTTACCGCGTTTGCGTTTTTTTCCAACATTGGATGTCCCCTCACACTAACCCAAACCATGACTTTACTAACCCTAACCATGACCCTAACCCTAACCCTGACCCTAACCCTAACCCTAACCCTGACCCTAACCCTTAACCAAATCATACTTAACCCTAACCCAAACCCTAAACCCTAACTAACCCTAACCCTGACCCTAACCCTAACCCTTAACCAAACCATACTTAACCCTAATCCTGACCCTAACCCTGACCCTAACCCTTAACAAAACCATACTTAACCCTAACCCTGACCCTAACCCTAACCCTAACCCTGACCCTAACCCTAACCCTGACCCTAACCCTAACCCTAACCCTGACCCTGACCCTGACCCTAACCCTAACCCTAACCCTGACCCTAACCCTTAACCAAACCATACTTAACCCTAACCCTGACCCTAACCCTAACCCTGACCCTAACCCTAACCCTAACCCTGACCCTAACCCTTAACCAAACCATACTTAACCCTAATCCTGACCCTAACCCTGACCCTAACCCTTAACAAAACCATACTTAACCCTAACCCTGACCCTAACCCTAACCCTAACCCTAACCCTGACCCTAACCCTAACCCTGACCCTAACCCTTAACCAAACCATACTTAACCCTAATCCTGACCCTAACCCTGACCCTAACCCTTAACCAAACCATACTTAACCCTAACCCTGACCCAAACCCCAACCCTAACCCTGACCCTGACCCTAACCCTAACCCTAAACCCCCTTAACTAACCCTAACTCTAACCCAAACCCCTAAATTCCATGGTTAAAAAAAAAAAACGCATATGCAAAAAAACGCATACATGAGCATGCCAGTGCGCACATATGCGCATCCATAGGCTATAATGGCCATTTTTAGCGCAAAACGTGCGCATATGTGCGCATGCGCTTTTTTGCAGGGCCAAAAAATGCAACATGCTGCGTCTGGAAAATACCAACGCACACCCCAAAAAAACGCAGCGCATGAAAATCGCATACATGCGCTTACAAGCGCGCAGGTATGCGCACCCATGTTAAATATAGGGGAAAAAACGCATGCGCACATATGCGTTTTTTTCCAGCGCTAAAAAACGCAAATGTGAAACCAGCCTTAGAAACGTTTATATCTGCACAGAGATTGAAGCTTCAGAGACTGGGAGTTCTGTGGAAACTGTTTGGGTAAGAACACAAGGACAGAACATTGAAAAGGACACCAATGTAGGCATATACTACAGGCCGCCTGTGCAAGCTGAAGATATGGATGAACTCTTTATGCATCAAATGGCCAAATTCTCCAAAAAATATGACATAGTTGTCATGGGAGATTTCAACTATCCAGACATTTGTTGGGAATCTCTCTCAGGCAAAACTAACAGGTCAAGGAAATTCTTATCCTCTCTTGCTGACAACTTTATCTTCCAAAAGGTAGGGGAGAAAACAAGGGGAACTGCTACCTTGGATCTAATCTTTACAAACAAGGAGGAAATGGTTGAGGAGGTAAAAGTGGCTAGGACCCTAGGAGGTAGCGACCATGCTATTTTAGAATTTTGGATAACTAGAGGAGGAAGACCTGTGAAGACTCAAACGTCATGGTTAGATTTCAGAAAGGCAGATTTTAAGGGACTCAGAAAGAGAACTGGAGGGATCCAATGGCTGGATATCCTTAAAGACAAAAAGGTACAGGAAGGATGGGAAATCTTGAAAAATGAAATTCTCAAAGTACAATTGTTAACAATTCCGAAAAGAGGGAAGAATAGGAAGCATTTAAGGAAACCAGGATGGATGAACACAGAACTTATGCACATGCTAAAAAGGAAGAAAGAAATGTTTATAAAATGGAAAGAGGGAGGCATATCTAAAGAAGAATATAATGCTGTCTGCAGAACCTGCAGGGCACAAATCAGATTAGCTAAAGCTGACAATGAATTGAGGCTTGCAAGAGACGTCAAAAGCAATAATAAAGGATTTTGGGGATATGTCAAAAGTAAAAGAAAAATTAAAGATACTATAGGATTTTTACAGGATGAAAATGATGAAATGGTAAGTCAGGATGTTGAGAAGGCCGAACTTTTAAATTCCTATTTTGCATCTGTTTTCTCTCAGAAAGGAAATGTAACATCAACTGTTCTTCACTGTCCTATTAAGGGAATAGAAGAATCCACGATATCTACAAACAGAAAGATAGTGAGGAAACACTTAGCTAACCTAAATGAATTCAAGTCTCCAGGTCCAGATGATTTACTCCCGAGAGTACTGAAGGAGATAGCAGAAGAAATTTTTGAACCACTCTCCATAATCTTTGAAAATTCTTGGAGAACAGGAGAAGTCCCAGAAGACTGGAGAAGAGCAAATGTTGTTGCTATCTTCAAAAAGCAGAAGGTGGACACAGGCAACTATAGACCGGTGAGTCTGACCTATACCAGGTAAGATCTTTGAACAAATTATTAAACAACATGTATGTAAGTACCTAGATAACAATGAAGTGATTAAACGGAGTCAGCATGGGTTTGAAACTAATAAGTCATGTCAGACTAACTTAATTTCCTTCTATGACAGAATCACTGATTGGGGGGATCAGGGAAATGCTGTAGATATAGTATATCTTGACTTCAGCAAAGCATTTGACAAAGTATCTCACACAATCCTTATTGAAAAAATGACTAAGTATGGAATGGACAAGGAAACTGTTAGGTGGATTCATAACTGGCTTAATGATTGGACCCAAAGAGTGGTCGTAAATGGCTGCACATCCAGTTGGAAGAATGTGTCAAGTGGGGTACAACAGGGCTCTGTCCTGGGCCCCGTATTGTTCAACAACTTAATCAATGATTTAGACGAAGGAATTGAGGGTAAACTTATTAAATTTGCTGATGACACAAAGCTAGGAGGGATAGCTAATACTAGAGACCTCATCTGGAATACTGTGCCCAGTTTTGGGCGCCACATTTTAAAAAAGACATCAACAAACTGGAGCAAGTTCAGAAAAGAGCGATCAGAATGGTGACCGGTCTGCAAACCCTGTCTTATGAGGAAAGGTTGCAGGATTTGGGAATCTTTAGCTTGCAAAAGAGAACACTGAGAGGAGACTTAATAGCTGTCTACAAATATCTCAAGGGCTGTCACATTGTAGAAGGATCATCTTTATTCTCATTTGCACAAGGAAAGACTAGAAGCAATGGGATGAAACTGAATGGGAGGAGACACAGATTAGATATTAGAAAAAACTTTTTGACAGTTAGTGTGATCAATGAGTGGAACAGACTGCCACGAGAGGTGGTGAGTTCTCCTTCAATAGAAGTCTTCAAACAGAGGCTGGACAGACATCTCTCTGGGATGATTTAGCGAATCCTGCTTTGAGCAGGGGGTTGGACCAGATGGCCCAGGAGGTCCCTTCCAACTCTACCATTCTATGATTCTATGAAAAAAATAAAAAAATACTAAAAGTTCAAATCACCCCCTTTCGCCCCAATCAAAACAAAACGTCTGTTATATTACCTAAAACGACATAAGCATTAAGAAAGGTGGCTGGATTACAGTTCTCATCCATACACTATATACTAGTTCTACCTCCATACACTATATACTGCATGATCTGGGAGACATTTCCTGTGATCTATAAAATGAAAAAAAGCGATAAAACTTTTTGCAGGCTTAAATTTCTGACCCACACAGTATTACATGCATTGTGGTACATTTCTGAGGCATATAACACTACAAAAAGTGTTGAAACATTTTTCTGGATTGAATTTGATTGTCATCCATACACTTCTGTTATGTTACGGTGGTATTACACTTCCAAAAACCACTTTGATCGCTGCAGGTGACCAATTTTTTTCTTTTGTTAAAAATAAACCATGGTTTTGACAGATACAAAATTTGTAAGTCGTGCAGTATGGGACTGGGAAGTGCTGATGATAGTGCACACAGATGTCTAGGATGTGGGGCAGACAAGCGACTATGTCTGTTGATGGAGAAGAGAACACGACCATTCACGACCCATAGGTTCCTGTCAGACTTTGTAGAGAGGCATGGTACACTACTTCTGATGCCAGAACAGTGAGAACAGGTGGATGGTTGGCTAGCAGATGTTTCCACCAGGCTTGGTGTAATAATACTATCGATATGACATAAGGTTCCCTGAGCATTATACTACAGATGAGACTTCTGCCTGTCACACAGCTGCGACCCCCCCCTTCCACACACACATCTCACACAAACTGCAGCTCTGTGCCTGCATCTGTAACAGGACACCAGACACTTCCTGTGCCAATATTCCCCTCTCCCCAGCTAAGGAATGTTAATTAGCTAAGTAGAAAGATTGTCATTTGTTCTCTACCATGCGGCAAATTCAAGTATGGGAGATATCAGCGAAGCCATAATTCAGACCTCGCTCGCAACAGAAAAATGAAACAGACACTTCTGCGACGTGCTCCAATCCAGCTTTACTACGGTGGTTCTTGCTAAGGTCTAGCCCCGACAGAATCCGAGAAATGGATTTCTCCTAAATGGTGTGACATAATTGCTGCATGTTTGGTTTTGAATTATGCCCTTCGACAGGCTAAGAAAATGATACCATGTGTGTGTTTATATGAGGTACAAACTGCGAGATATAGTTATAAGTTTTCAGAACCAGATTCTAACCCTTAGAGCAGAGGGAAAAACCATACCAGACGGCCCCTTTTGTGATGTCACTAGCCCAAAGCTATAAGGTATTCCCTCCCTAAAATTGTTCATTCCTGCTGGAGACTCGGTGCTGCTAGGATCCCAGATGCAGGGAAACATCTGGCCCCGCCTCCCCACATGGTTAGTCTAAGGCGATCTAAGCAAATGTAAGTGTTAATCTCTGTTTTGTTAATCCCGTTTATTTTATATTTGCATTGTACATATCTAATGTCTCAACTTTGTAAAGTCTTTTTTTCTTTGTAATCACTGCCTGCCTTTGGGAATAAATCATAACTTTATTAGTCTGTCTCCATGCTCTAAGAACGAATTTACGCGCCTTTAAGATAATTACGCTACTGAATTGGGTTGGCTTCGAACCCCTCTATTAAGTTTATAACTTAATCAGAGAAATCTGGAGCTGGTGGCAGCGAAGTGTGGTCTGGGTCCTGGGCACTGCTGAGAGTGACGGATTTTATAAGATAAACTGGGGTGGCTGTGACCAGAGCATTTTATAATTCCCTCACTGGAGCGTGCCGGGTGGCCAGTCCTCATTGAAGCAGCCGGCCGGCGACCCCGTATCCCAGGTGTAGTTCCATGACTGACCTAAGGGTAAGGGGGCCACCGGAGACCTGCGAGTTCCAAAGTGGAACTGAAAAGTTTCGTGAAGTACTGTGGGCAGTGGTGGGATAACCAAAATAAACCCCCCCTGCAGTAAATTGTCAGGGCAAGACTAGCTTGCTGTTTTTTTTATCATATGGTGCCAGCGGTGGGATAACTAAGATAAGCCCCCCCTGTGCCTGTGATAGCCGTGTGTTGGCAGTACGTCGCGTTCCTCCGTCCGTGACATACCGGTGTCAGCGGCGGGATCGTGACATATTGGTGGCAGAGTGGAGGGATAATCATAGAGCATTAATGATCTGGTTTGAGCAATCATTCCTCTCACTAAAAACCTGCATGGTTCCTGCAGGAATCCTGCGTCATAGGTTTTGGAGAACAGACTCAGTGTTTACTAGTCCTGAAACAACTGTGTGTACTTGCAAGTATCCCCTCCCTTCTCTTTGTTTTTCTATCCTATCCTTTATTTGGCAACCATGGCTACGATGGGAGCAGAGTGGTATAAGCAGCATAAGAAGGACGCTCTTATTGCCCTTTGCGTGATGTGGCGGACTGTAATAATAAGTATGATATTGCTTCACTGGAACATTCCAGAATCTTCCATTACACTACTGATGAGATTTTCCTGTCGCAGCTGCGACTCCCCTCCTCTTTCCCCCACAGCCCTTCCACATACACACCAGTGTCTCTTTGCTTGCAGCTCTGTGAAATCTGAGTCTCCAGTGAGGATTCTTCTCCCTTTCCCCCCAGCCAGGAAAAGGTCTCTTTTGTTTCATGCCATGCGGCTGGATATTGGAATAGGTCTTAGAGGCGCCATAGTGTGACGGTAGTCAGTACTACAAGTATGAATCTGGCATATGGTAACGTACTCCGAGCCGGCTTCACTAGGGTGGTCCTTGCTAAGTTTTAGCCCCAGTAGAAACTGAGAACTGGGTTACTCCTAAACGGTGTGACACAACCACTGCGTGTTGGTTTTTAATTATTGTATTCGACAAACTAAAAAGAATGATACCATGTAGGTGTTTATACAGGGTACCCTCTACGAGATAGAGTTATTATAAGTCTTGTAGTTAGATTATGATACCAAGAGTAGGGGGCTGACCCTCTCCAGACTGCTGCTTTTCTGATGCCACAAATCCAAACCAGTAAGGTACTCACCCCCTGAAATTAGTCATTCAAGCTAAGAGATCTGATGCCAAGAGATCCCCTGATGCAGGGGGACGTGTGGCCCCGCCTCCCCACATGGTAGCCTACAGATCATCTAAGCAACTGTAAGTTTAATTTCTGCTCTTAATCCCTTTTATTTTATGTTTGCATTGTACATACCTACTGTCTCAACTTTGTAACAACTTTTATCTGTGTAATCACTGACCTCCTTTTGGGGAATAAATTATAACTTTATTAGTCTGTCTTCATGCTATAAAAATGAACACGTGCCTTTAAGATAATTGCTACTAATTTGGGGGTTTGCTACGGACCCTATTAATTAACTCATTGATTAAGTGAATCGCAGCTGGTGGTAGTGAAATGTGATTTGGGCCCTGGGTATTGCTGGCTGTGACGGAAAGGGATTTTATAAGCTAATTGGGTGGCTGCGGCCAGACCATTTATAATTCACTCTCTGCAGCGTGCCGGGTGGCAAGACCTCATTGAAGCAGCCTGCCGATGACCAATTATCCCAGGTGTAGTTCCCTGACTGACCTGAGGGTAAAGGGGGCGCTGGAGAGCTGCAAGTTCTAAAGTGGAACTGAAAAGCTACGTGGAAGATTGTTAGCAGTGGTGGGACATCTAAAATAACCCCCCCTGCGATAAACTGGAAGGGCAAGACTAGCTTGCTGTTTTTTTGTCACATGGTACTGGCGGTGGGATAACTAAGCCCCCCTGCGCCTGTGATAGCCGTGTGTCGGCAGTGCATCACATCTCTCCGTCCGTGACATACCGGGCCGCTGACACGGATCGACACCACAAACAAAAACAAAGCCCAACTGATCGCGGCTCTGGTGCAACGGGAAAACGCCCAGAGCCCAGCGGACGCAGAAGCTGGCCGAAGTGACAATGGGGATGCAGCAGAGGCTCCACTCCTGAGCGCTGGCCCCACATACTATCTGGACAGATTGGACCCCTACCTGCAAGCGGCCTTGGACAAACTCCCCGCTGAAGTCAGTGATGGGAGGTTGAGGCTGATCCAACTATAATGGCAGGAGGCTCAAGCCAAGCTGGAGGCCCAGAGAGCAAAAAGAGAGGCTGAGAGAGCAGAGCACCAAGCCCAGCGAGAGGCCCAGCAGCGGGAGGCCCAAGCTTAGCGAGACTACGAACTTGAGGTGCCTCGGCAGGGGGGAGTACTCCCCACAACCCTGAACAGTGAGCCCCACAGTCCTAAACCCCGGCCAGAGCTTTTTCCCGTGATGGAAAAGGATGGGGACTTGGACATGTTTCTGCGGGCCTTTGAGAAAGCCTGCAGACAGTACCGGCTGCCTAGAGGACAATGGGCAAGGTACTTGACCCCAGGGCTAAAGGGCAAAGCCCTGGAGGCGTTTGCTTCTCTCCTGCAAGCGCACGATGATGACTATGATGCCATAAAACAGGCTCTGATTGCCAAATACTGGCTAACACCTGAGGTATACCGAAAGAAGTTCCGGAACCTCCAACGTGGCCCACACGATAGTTATAGCGATGTGGTGCAAGGACTCAGGATCCACTTTGGCTGAGTTCCATGGACTGTCAGTTGATACCTTTGACCTGCTGAAGGACCTGATAATCAAAGACCAGTTCCTGCATTTTTGCCCAGCTGAGGTCCGACAGTTCATCCTGGACCGAGAACCAACGAATGCGGACAAAGCCACGCAGATCACCGACAATTATGAGGCCAACCGGAAGCCAGAGACACGGAGGCCAGTCACCGCCAGCTGGAGTGGGGGTAAGCCTGCAACCAACCCCAGTGCCCCTGCCAGCCGTCCCTCCGGAGGCTCTGCCCCTGTTGCCAACACCAGGCCTACTACTGACAGTAGCCAGTGTTACAACTGCAGTCGGACTGGTCATATCAGGGCCACCTGTCCGGAAAGGAAGAACCCCCCCCCCAGCCAAGGCCTCTGGGCCCAACGCCTCTGTTCTTTTGGTGGGAGGTGTGGTTGGGAGGATTGATGACAACATTCAGCACGTCCCGGTGGGGGCCCATTTTGCTACAGGCCTCAAGGACACTGGGGCTGAACGAACCCTCATCCATCCTGGACTGACGGCCCCTGAAGAGTTCATTGAGGGGAAAACCCTGTCACCGGGATTGGAGGCACCCGCTGTCCCTTGCCTTTAGCCCAGGTTTTTCTTGATTGGGGTGCTGGGAGCGGGGTGAGGGAAGTGGAAGTGTCCGAAAACCTGCCCACTGATGTTTTATTGAGGACTGATTTGGGGAGGATGGTTGCCTACTACGTCCCTGACACCCCTCCCCAATCTGATAATAAGGGTAACTTTAACCCTGATGATGATGATGATGGGAAACTGAATGTGTTACCTGCTTATTCCTTGATGAGTAATGATGCAACTAATAACCATTCTTTCCCCACGAATGATGCTGATGGTGATGTAAATGTACCAAAGAAATCTGATAACCATTCTTGTCCTAGGAATGATGCTGATGATGATGATGTATCTCTGCCGACTGAACCTGTTAACCATTTCTCTGAAACAGTAGATGTGTCCACAGGTACCAAAGTCCTCAGCGCCGTTGCTCTGCAGAGTGAGACGGCTGAGGGACCCCTAACAGAGCAAGCATCGGTGCTTAAGGAAATGGGGAGGTGCATGGGAACCGTGAGGAAGGTGATGCCATGCAACTGACTAGTGCCACCGAGGAAGGTAACTGGTCCATAAGTAGCACTGCTCCTGAAGTGTTGGGGGTGGATGGGGAGGTAGAGCCCATAGCAGCGCCAGCTGGTGTATGTGTAGAAATAGCCGGGGAGACAGCATACGTAGCCGCTGTCACACGCAGTCAGAGTGCCCGGATCGCAGGTAGCGCCCTGCCTTCTGGACCCTCTTCTGCTACAAGAGAGACTGAACCAGAGGTGAATCCAGAGCAGGTTCCAGAGTGTCCCAGTGAGGAAGGGACCCTGACGTTACTTCTGGCTGCCTCCAGCCAGGAGTTCCAGGCCGCTCTGCACTCAGATGCGAGCCTGGAGAAATTGAGACACCTCGTCGAGACGCCCACCTCCGGGACTGATAAGGAGAGGGTGGTCTGGGAATGAGGAAGGTTGTACCGGGAGACAGTACCCAGAGAATCCCAAAAGGAGTGGTTGAGGGAAAGACAGCTGGTCGTCCCATATCAGTTCAGAACTGAGTTGTTGCGAATTGCCCATGAGATTCCACTCGCTGGACACTTGGGGGTCAGCAAAACTAAGGCACGGCTGTCTCAACACTTCTATTGGCCCAAGATTGGGACAGATGTAACAAACTACTGCCGCTCCTGTACCACCAGTCAAAGAGTGGGTAAGGCGGGGCCTGCTCTTATGGCTCCCCTTATCCCTTTGCCAGTGATAGAGGAGCCTTTCCAGAGAATCGCGGTGGACATTGTGGGCCCGCTGGCCGTCCCCAGCAGCTCTGGAAAGCAATACATCCTCACCGTGGTAGACTACGCTACCCAGTACCCAGAGGCAGTAGCTCTGTCTTCAACCAGGGCAGATAAGGTGGCTGATGCACTGGTGACCATCTTTTCAAGGGTAGGATTTCCCAGGGAGATGCTTAACGATCAAGGGACCCAATTCATGTCTCACCTAATGGAGGCTCTCTGTGAGAAAATGCAGGTGAGGCACCTGGTATCGAGTGCGTATCACCCACAGACCAATGGTTTGTGTGAATGCTTCAACAGTACCCTCAAACAGATGCTCCGCATGCTGGTTGAGACCCAAGGGCGCGATTGGGAGCGGTACCTCCCACACCTGCTAGTCGCTTACAGAGAAGTTCCGCAGGCCTCGACGGGGTTCTCCCCCTTCGAGCTCCTGTATGGCAGGCGAGTCCGGGGATCCATTGGGTTGATAAGAGAATCCTGAGATGAGCCAAACCCCTCTGAAGTGTCCATCGTGGATTATGTCATGCGCTTCCTTGACAAGATGCAGACCTTGACGCAGTTGGTGCATGACAACATGACTCAGGCTCAGGCTGACCAGAAGCACTGGTATGACCAGAACGCCCGGGAGCGGACCTACCAGGTGGGTGAAAAGGTGTGGGTGCTGGTCCCCGTACCAATGGATAAGCTTCAGGCAGCCTGGGAAGGTCCATACATCGTCCACCAACAGCTCAACCTGGTCACTTACGTGGTCATGCATGACCATGCTCAGGGTAGGTGCAAGGCCTTTCACGTCAATATGCTGAAGTCTCACCACAAACATGAAGCCTGCGTCCTACCGGTCTGCAATCTGCCCGAGGATGGGGAGGAAGATCCCCTGCTGGACAAGCTGGCCCAAGCCAAGGCCAATGGTTCCATTGAGGACATGGAGGTAAGTGCCTCACTATCCAAATCCCAGCGGTCACAGTTGTTGACCATCCTGGAACTCTTCCGGGCCGTGTTCTCCAACCGACAAGGAAGGACTGAGTTAGCGGTTCATGAGGTGGACACCGGGAATCACGCCCCACGACGGCGAACACCTTATCGGATCTCTGAGGAGGTGCAACAGGTCATGCGCCAAGAGATAAATGAGATGTTACAGCTGGGGGGGAGATTTGACGGTCAAAAAGCGTGTGGGCCACGCCTGTAGCTCTTGTGCATAAAAAGGATCGGACCACCCGGTTCTGCGTGGACTACAGGGGGCTCAATGCCATCACAACCTCTGATGCACACCCGATGCCGCACATGTAGGATCTGCTTGAGCGGTTGGCAAATGCAAAATGCATATCCATCATGGATTTGAGTCTGGGATACTGGCAGATTCCCCTGAGCCCTCAGGCACAGGAGAGGTCCACCTTTATCACCCCCTTTGGACTGTACGAGTCCACAGTCATGCCCTTCGGCATGAAAAATGCCCCTGCCACTTTCCAGCAGATGTAAACCACCTGCTCCGGGGACTGGAGGAGTACGCGGTGGCATACCTGGATGACATTGGCGTCTTCAGTTCCACCTGGGAGGAATACCTTCAGCATCTCCAGGAGGTGCTCAAACGTCTTCACCAGGCAGGCCTGACCATCAAGCCGGAAAAGTGCCAAATGGGCATGAGCAAGGTCCACTACCAGGTGATGTCCTTCGAGGACGAGCCCACTGATGTGCGCATGGATGCGTGCCGACAGGCCCGGCCTCCTTAGCGCATTCTAACAGGGGGAGGTGTAATGATACTGTCAATAGGACAAAAGGTTCCCTGAGCATTACACTACAGATGAGACTTCTGCCTGTCACATAGCTGCGACCCCCCCTTCCTCACACACAGCTCACACACACTGCAGCTCTGTGCCTGCATCTGTAACAGGACACCAAACTCTTCCTGTGCCAATATTCCCCTCTCCCCAGCTAAGGAATGTTAATTAGCTAAGTAGAAAGAATGATGTACTTTGTTCTCTACCATGCTGTGAATTCAAGTATGGGAGATATTAGCGAAGCCATAGCTCGGCCTCGTTCGCAACAGAAAAATGAAATGGACATTTCTGCGACGTGCTCCAATCTGGCTTCACTTCACTTCTGGTTTTTGGTAAGGTCTAGCCCCGACAGAATCCAAGAAATGGATTTCTCCTAAACGGTGTGACAAAATTACTGCATGTTTGGTTTTGACAGGCTAAAGAAAATGATACCATGTGCGTGTTTATACGAGGTATCCGCTGAGAAATATAGTAATTATTAGTTTTCTTAACCAGATTCTAACCCCTAGAGCAGGGGGAGGACCATACCAGACGGCCCCTTTTGTGATGTCACTAGCCCAAAGCTATAAGGTATTCCCTCCCTAAAATTGTTCATTCTTGCTGGAGACTCCGTGCTGCTAGGATCCCAGATGCAGGGAGATGTATGGCCTAGCCTCCTCACATGGTTAGCCTAAGTCCATCTATGCAAATGTAAGTGTTAATCTGTTTTGTTAATCCCATTTATATTTGCATTGTACATATCTAATGTCTCAACTTTGTAAAATCTTTTTCTTTGTAATCATTGCCCGCCTTTGGGAATAAATGATAACTTTATTAGTCTGTCTTCATGCTCTAAGAACGAATTTACGTGCCTTTAAGATATTTACGCTACTGAATTGGGTTTGCTTCGAACCCCTCTATTAAGTTTATAACTTAATCAGAGAAATCTGGAGCTGGTGGCGGCGAAGTGTGGTCTGGGTCCTGGGCACTGCTGAGAGTGACGGACGGGATTTTATAAGCTAAATTGGGGTGGCTGCGGCCAGAGCATTTTATAATTCCCTCACTGCAGCGTGCCGGCGACCACTTATCCCAGGTGTAGTTCCCTGACTGACCTGAGGGTAAGGGAGGCGCCAGAGAGCTGCAAGTTCCAAAGTGGAACTGAAAAGTTTCATGAAGTATTGTGGGCAGTGATGGGACAACCAAAATAAACCCCCCCTGTGGTAAATTGTCAGGGCAAGAATAGCTTGCTGTTTTTTGATCACATAGTGCCAGCGGTGGAATAACTAAGATAAGCCCCCTGTGATAGCCTTGTGTTGGCAGTACGTCGCGTCCCTTCGTCCGTGACATATCGGTGTCAGCGGCGGGATCGTGACACTTGGCAGCACCACCCAGTCTTCCACACAGTTCAGTCTCACCAGCCTACAGTCTGGATCACTCAATCCTCACCCTTATCCTGCTTCCTGGTAACATGTTGAGTCCCAAGATGATCCAACACTAGAACACTCTGCGGAGCTCTTTACAATCAACATTTTTTGATTGTGGCCTCTCAAACTGCCTGCTCCACTATAGAAAGGAAGACATGGTGTTTAATGATGTACAAAACTTAAAGCAGCCATGGCCACAAGAAGATGACAGTGGGGAATGGCAAATTTCGGCTAAGAAGAAAAATGATTGTGAGACATAGTTGCTGCTAAGTTTTGTTGTTAAGTCACAAAGTCAGGAGGACCAGAATACAGGGGTGGAAGACGAGGAGGTTGAGGACGAAGCAGCTTACAGAGCGAGGACAGCAGCATTAAAGGGGAGGGATCACTAAAACAGACAGTAAGAGGCAGTGGGGTGACCAGAGAGACAAGGTGAGCAACTGTTCCGCAGAGCACTGACACTTCTGAATATCTCAATCAAAGAGGTGTTCCCTAGTCTGAGACTTTTTTAAGGAGAGTTCTGAGACAAACAAAATGGCCATTTGCAACCAGTACCATGGCAAGATCCGCAGGGGACTGACCAGTAAGAACCTAATCATCACTGGTATGATCAGGCATATGTCATCTACAGTTGTGGCCAAAAGTATTGACACCCCTGCAATTCTGTCAGATAATACTCAGTTTCTTCCTGAAAATGATTGCAAACACAAATTCTTTGGTATTATTATCTTCATTTAATTTGTCCTAAATGAAAAAACACAAAAAGAATTGTCCTAAAGCCAAATTGGATATAATTCCACACCAAACATAAAAAAGAGGGTGGACAAAAGTATTGGCACTGTTCGAAAAATCATGTGATGCGTCTCTAATATGTGCAATTAACAGCACCTGTAACTTACCTGTGGCACCTAACAGGTGTTGGCAATAACTAAATCACACTTGCAGCCAGCTGACATGGATTAAAGTTGACTCAACCTCTGTCCTGTGTCCTTGTGTGTACCAAATTGAGCATGGAGAAAAGAAAGAAGACCAAACAACTGTCTGAGGACTTGAGAAACAAAATTGTGAGGAAGCATGAGCAATCTCAAGGCTACAAGTCCATCTCCAAAGACCTGAATGTTCCTGTGTCTACCATGCGCAGTGTCATCAAGAAGTTTAAAGCCCATGGCACTGTGGCTAACTTCCCTAGATGTGGACGGAAAAGAAAAATTGACAAGAGATTTCAACGAAAGATTGTGCGGATGTTGTTTAAAGAACCTCGACTAACATCCAAACAAGTTCAAGCTGCCCTGCAGTCCGAGGGTACAAGTGTCAACCCGTACTATCCGTCGGCATCTGAATGAAAAGGGACTGTATGGTAGGAGACCCAGGAAGACCCCACTTCTTCTGTTCTCTGGTCAGATGAGACAAAAGTAGAGCTTTTTGGGCAAAGGCATCAACATAGAGTTTACAGGAGAAAAAGAGGCATTCAAAGAAAAGAACACGGTCCCTACAGTCAAACATGGCGGATATTCCCTGATGTTTTGGGGTTGCTTTGCTGCCTCTGGCACTGGACTGCTTGACCGTGTGCATGGCATTATGAAGTCAGAAGACTACCAACAAATTTTGCAGCATAATGTAGGGCCCAGTGTGAGAAAGCTGGGTCTCCCTCAGAGGTCATGGGTCTTCCAGCAGGACAATGACCCAAAACACACTTCAAAAAGCACTAGAAAATGGTTTGAGAGAAAGCACTGGAGACTTCTAAGGTGGCCAGCAATGAGTCCAGACCTGAATCCCATAGAACACCTGTGGAGAGATCTAAAAATGGCAGTTTGGAGAAAGGCACCCTTCAAATATAAGGGACCTGGAGCAGTTTGCCAAAGAAGAATGGTCTAAAATTCCAGCAGAGCATTGTAAGAAACTCATTCATGGTTACCAGAAGCGGTTGGTCGCAGTTATTTTAGCTAAAGGTTGTGCAACCAAGTATTAGGCTGAGGGTGCCAATACTTTTTGTCTGGCCCATTTTTGGAGCTTTGTGTGAAATGATCAATGTTTTGCTTTTTGCTTCATTCCCTTTTGTGTTTTTACATTTAAGACAAATTAAATGAAGATAATAATACCAAAGAATTTGTGTTTGCAATCATTTTCAGGAAGAAACTGAGTATTATCTGACAGAATTGTAGGGGTGTCAATATTTTTTGCCACAACTGTAAGCACCCGACTCGGTGGGCCGAACGAATGAGTCCACGTTTGGTGCCATCGGGTGACACCACTGCCTCTTTCCCTGTGCTAAGTGCTTCCCAATCCCCTCTTGAAAACGCTGCCTCTCAGTCACCAAACGGCAAAACAACACAATGCCGATGGGAGAGGGAGACCCTGACAATAGGGAATCAGGGAAGGTCACCTCCTGAGCTCCAACCAGAGCCTTTCCCTGATCTTACCTAACACCCTATGCAGGTCCTTCCCCTTGCCGACGTCAGGATACCTCATTCCTATTTGTCACCTAGATATGCCCTGGCTAGTGAACTGGCCGGCAAGGAGCACTAGCCTCACCTCTGCAGATAACACACAAGGGGGATATGACAGACACCAAAGGAACTTGGTAACAAAATACAACTTAGGTTTTTCTCTGCTGCAAAGCACTGCACAGTAGGATTGACTCCAGATACCACGTTTAAAGCTGAACTACCACTGCACCCAGGAAGCTCCTGTCTCCAGCTTGGTCGATGCAGAATGAACTAACACCGACAGTCAGCTGATGCAGCAGGTGACCTTTTAAAGGATGTGGGAGTGGTCACCACCCACATCAGCTAAACCTGCAACAATGCAGTTACACCAGCGGGGGAAAAACTGACATTAACCCCCGATGGCCTGAAAGGAAAAAAGTTTTAAACTGAGAGGAATCAGAGCTGCCACAAATCCAAACCTGGATCGTGACAGTACCCCCATTTCAATGAGGGACCTCTGGATCCTCAACACCGGACCTCACCAGAAAGCGACATATGGTGAGGACGCCTCGATTCACCAGAATTCACCTCTGCAGTCACCTGACCCTCAAGTTTCCGACAAACGCAGCACGATGGAGATGACAATAATGTAGGCTACGGAGGCGCCACAAATCTCCAGAGCACCGACCTGTGGAATGGGTTGAGGACGGGCATTACTGGGGGAAACTCCAGTTGGTAAGTCCCTGGGCTAAGAATGGCCGACACCCGATACGGCCCGATTACTCTAGATCCCAGTACCATACTTCCACTTTATTTTTTTGGTGGACCTGAATGTTTATTTCCACACATGCATCTGCCACAAGACGGTGAACTCTTTACAGAACCAACAGAGGCGTCCCCCTGTGTCACCAAACTCACATCCCCACTATGTACAGAGGGAACCACCACCCTCCCCTGACCCCTCCTCCTAAGAGGACTCTGACACACAGGGTCAGCTTGTTGTGAGGGTAGAGGCTTGTCCCTACTCCCTGGCAGCACATCTGCTGCCCCACCGGAGAAGATGGAGATGGATGTAGAAAGATGGCAGAGACAGTAGCCCCCGGGCAGCAGCCCTCACACGATCCCAGCTGACTACTTCTCTGGACTGTCAATCAATGACCGGATTGTGTTTTTTCAACCAAGGGAGTCCTAAAACGATGGGAGTTGGCATTTCCCCAAAGACGAAGCATGACAGGGACTCCTCATGACGAGTCCCTACATGCAGGTGTATAACATCCATGACTAGCGTCACCATCCCCTGGCCGAGTGGGACAGAGTCAATGGCCTTTACGCTTAGGGGTTTTGCTAGCATCCTACACCTCAAGCCATGGGTCTGGACAACGTGAGCATCCACCAGATTGACACTTGCTCCACTGTCCACAAGCACAGGTATACCCTCAGTTAAGCCACCAACCACCACTTCAGCAGGCAAGGTACACTGAGGGGAAAAAAATGGAGGAAAAATACACTCCCTGGTGGCTTCCCTCCACACGACCAGGGGGACGTGGCTTCTAAGCTGGTACTGTAATTTTGGCGCAAGCACCATTTGACTTTTTCAAACTAAAATTGGCTGGAATTGAGGTCAGACGCCATGTCGTGTCTGACGAGCCCCTGATGTGCCTAAACAGTGGAAACCCCCCCACAAGTGACCCCATTTTGGAAACTAGACCCCCTAAGTAACTTATCTAGATGTGTGGTGGTCACTTTGAACCCCCAATTGCTTCACAAAAGTTTATAACGCCCGGGCGTGAAAATAAAAAATCCTATTTTTTCCACAAACATGATCATAGTCCCCAATTATTTATTTTCCGAAGGGTAACAGGAGAAATTGGACCCTAAAAGTTGTTGTCCAATTTGTCCTGAGTACAGATACCCCATATGTGGGAGGAAACCACTGTTTGGGCGCACGGAAGGGATTGGAAGGGAAGGAGCACCGTTTGACTTTTTAAAACTAAAATTGAGATTGAACGCCAAGTTGCATTTGGCGAGCCCGATGAGTCTAAACAGGGGGAACCCCCCACAAGTGACTTCATTTTGGAAACTAGACCCCCTAGGGAACGTATCTAGATGTGTGGTGAGCACTTTGAACCCCTAAGTGCTTCACAGAAGTTTATAACGTAGAGCCGTAAAAATTAAAAATCATATTTTTTTCACAAAAATGATCTTTTCACCTCCAATTTTTTATTTTCCCAAGGGTAACAGGAGAAATTGGACTCCAAAAGTTGTTGCCCAATTTGTCCTGAGTACGCTGGTACCCCACATGTGGGGGGGAGCCACTATTATGGCACACGGTAGGGCTCGGAAGGGAAGGAGCGCCGTTTGACTTTTTCAAACTAAAATTGGCTGGAATTGAGATTGGACGCCATGTCGCGTTTGGAGTGCCCCTGATGTGCCTAAACAGTGGAAACCCACCAAAAGTGACCCCATTTTGGAAACTAGACCCCCTAAGGAACTTATCTAGGTTTGGTGAGCACTTTGAACCCCCAAGTGTTTTGTTAAAGTTTATAATGCCTGGGCATGAAAAAATAATTCCACAAAAATGATTTTTTAGTCCCCAATTTTTTATTTTTCCAAGGGTAACAGGAGAAATTGGACCCCAAAAGTTGTTGTCCAGTTTGTCCTGAGTACGCTGGTACCCCATATGTGGGAGAAAACTACTGTTTGGGTGCATGGCAGGGCTCGGAAGGGAAGTGTTAGGGTTGGTGGAATGAACCAAATAAAATATAATAAGGTGCGTTCGAAACCCGGAGTCCACCGTGCAGAGATGGTATACTGCTGCTTGGTAATAGCGAACACTGGCGGGGTAACCGCTGACCCGGTGTGTACAGGAGCGTACTCTGTTACTGCACAGAGCTGCAGAACACAAGGGCCAGAGCCTGTTACCCTCACAGGGCTTGGCAAGGTGAACACTACTTAGGAGACACAGGACTCTGCCCGAAGGACACAGGGTTAGAGTCCCTCTAGTGTTCGACACTGCAACTGCGATGCCTGAACTAAATAATATACTCGCGCCACATGCACCGGTTCAGCGGATGCCACTAACCACCCACAGCGGGGAGGCAAGCGCTTGACTTGCGCATGGCGCCACTGTGAGGAACGCTGCTGCACATGCGGTCCAGCGGTGCCTTGTGCTAACTGGCGCTATCGCTCGTGTGGAGAGCAGGATGCTCTGTGGCACATAGAATCAGCGCCAGTAGTGGCATAACCTATCTCCCTAAACCCTACCTCATACACAACCGAGGGTAGGGGTTTCATAACACACACAGCTAGCCACCAGTCTATATTAGTGCATGGCTGACAGGCCACGCGAACCGTAACACCGTCCTTCCGGGACCTTTCTGATGGTCCAAAAAAATGGCTGTGACTCTAGCGGGTTAATTTAGATGAGTGCTGCCTCCACAGGAGTCAGGGGCCCTCATGTGGCCCCTTGGAAAGTTTTATCACCCATCCCAGCTGCCGCCAATTCACTAGCGGGTAAATAAACAGTATGGCCGCCTGCCGGAGTCCTCGACAGCCCATACTCTAGGCCACAGGCTCACACAGTAAGGAGCACGAACTCCGCGTCTTCATAGACAGCCAAACTACAACAGACTCGGAGACTGAATATAGCGCAGCGGGGAGAGGTCACATGGTACACTGGCGTGTAGCCCACGTGACCGTGACGTTTCCGGAAGGAGGGCCTGAGCTTACAAGAGGTTCACGTGACTAAGAGGCACACCGGAAGCGGCTGGTTGTCTCGGTATCTACCATGGCCTCCATCCTAGAGGAATACGAGAACTCTCTGTCCCGTGTAAACGTCCCGAGTCACAGCAGGGGCCCCGGCATCCCTCTGTCCGGTGGGTGTCTCTACCTATAGAACGTGGCTTCTGCCTTTCGCTGTGGTTTACAGGTGCCGTAGATGGATTTGTCTGTTACAGACGGTGCAGCCCCATCTGTGTGTGCTGCAGGTTATCGCCAGGGTGTGTGCTCACATGCACTGTTTGTACTGAGCTTCTGTGCAGCGTGTAGTGTCCTGTGAGGCCCCAGTGCAATAATTCACATTGCGGGGCACGCGCAAATCATGCTGTGGGACGGACGCGCGCAAGTCAGGCTGCGGGGCGCGCGTGGGACGGACGCGCGCAAGTCAGGCTGCGGGGCGCGCGTGGGACGGACGCGCGCAAGTCAGGCTGCGGGGCGCGCGTGGGACGGACGCGCGCAAGTCAGGCTGCGGGGCGCGCGTGGGACGGACGCGCGCAAGTCAGGCTGCGGGGCGCGCGTGGGACGGACGCGCGCAAGTCAGGCTGCGGGGCGCGCGTGGGACGGACGCGCGCAAGTCAGGCTGCGGGGCGCGCGTGGGACGGACGCGCGCAAGTCAGGCTGCGGGGCGCGCGTGGGACGGACGCGCGCAGACCACCGGAGCCCCCCGGCAGGCCGGCACAGACCACCGGAGCCTGCACAGCCCCCCGAAAGGCCCGTACAGACCCCAGAGAGGCTGTACAAGGGAAAAACAGGATTTTTCTTATTCCGATACCGGAAGTCCCATAGACTTGAATGGGACTTCCGATATCGGAATCGGCGATACCGATACTTTTTTTTAAGATCGACCGATCCATTCCGATCCGATACTTTGAAGTATCGGACGGTATCGCTCAACTCTAGTAGTGACATCTTTTTACTACATTGCCTTGTCTTGAGAATTATTTTGTAAAACTGTATTATAACATCTGCAAGGAGTTTGTATGTTTTCCCTGTGTTTCCTCCAGGTTCCCCGGTTTTCCTCCCAAACTACATAGACATACTGATAGGGAATCTAGATTGTGAGCCCTGTTGGGGACAATGATGACAACGTCTGTACAGCGCTGCAGAATATGATTGCTCTATATAAGCAAAGCATAATAAATAAGATGGTGTCAAGACGTCTATAATGTACCATATTTTATAGACTGTATTACGGCCTTCAGGGCTGTGGAGCCGATAAGCCAAACCTCTGACGGCAGCACAGACTCATCTCATCTACATCTCCACAGCACTGGTCACTACTGAGCATGTACATAAAGGGCAGCACAGATTCATCTCATCTACATTTCCACAGCACTGATCACTAGAGTTGAGCGACTTTGGTCGGATCGGGTTTCGTGAAACCCGACTGAAACAAGATTTGTTTCAGATGAAACTGGTCCGATTGGGGCAAAAAAAGTCGGAGTTTCGTCCGAAACCCGACCCCAATGCAAGTCAATGGGGAATAAAAGTTGGCATTGAGCGGATGACATTCATCCACTCAATGCCGACTTTTATTCCCCATTGACTTGCATTTGGGGTCGGGTTTCGGACGAAACTCCGACTTTTTTTTTGCCCTAGTCGGACCAGTTTCATCTGAAACAAATTTTGTTTCAGTCGGGTTTCACGAAACCCGATCCGACCAAAGTCGCTCAACTCTACTGATCACTACTGAGCATGTACATAAAGGGCAGCACAGATCCATCTCATCTACATCTCCACAGCACTGGTCACTACTGAGCATGTACATAAAGTGCAGCACAGATTCATCTCATCTACATCTCTACAGCACTGGTCACTACTGAGCATGTACATAAAGTGCAGCACAGATTCATCTCATCTACATCTCCACAGCTCTGGTCACTACTGAGCATGTACATAAAGGGCAGCACAGATCCATCTCATCTACATCTCCACAGCACTGGTCACTACTGAGCATGTACATAAAGTGCAGCACAGATTCATCTCATCTACATCTGCACAGCACTGGTCACTACTGAGCATGTACATAAAGGGCAGCACAGATTCATCTCATCTACATCTCCACAGCACTGGTCACTACTGAGCATGTACATAAAGGGCAGCACAGATTAATCTCATCTACATCTCCACAGCACTGGTCACTACTGAGCATGTACATAAAGTGCAGCACAGATTCATCTCATCTACATCTCCACAGCACTGGTCACTACTGAGCATGTACATAAAGGTCCGCACAGATTCATCTCATCTACATCTGCACAGCACTGGTCACTACTGAGCATGTACATAAAGGGCAGCACAGATTCATCTCATCTACATCTCCACAGCACTGGTCACTACTGAGCATGTACATAAAGGTCAGCACAGATTCATCTCATCTACATCTCCACAGCACTGGTCACTACTGAGCATGTACATAAAGTGCAGCACAGATTCATCTCATCTACATCTGCACAGCACTGGTGACTACTGAGCATGTACATAAAGGGCAGCACAGATTCATCTCATCTACATCTCCACAGCACTGGTCACTACTGAGCATGTACATAAAGGTCAGCACAGATTCATCTCATCTACATCTCCACAGCACTGGTCACTACTGAGCATGTACATAAAGGTCAGCACAGATTCATCTCATCTACATCTGCACAGCACTGGTCACTACTGAGCATGTACATAAAGTGCAGCACAGATTCATCTCATCTACATCTCCACAGCACTGGTCACTACTGAGCATGTACATAAAGGGCAGCACAGATTCATCTACATCTCCACAGCACTGGTCACTACTGAGCATGTACATAAAGGGCAGCACAGATTCATCTCATTTACATCTGCACAGCACTGGTCACTACTGAGCATGTACATAAAGGGCAGCACAGATTCATCTCATCTACATCTGCACAGCACTGGTCACTACTGAGCATGTACATAATGGGCAGCACAGATTCATCTCATTTACATCTGCACAGCACTGGTCACTACTGAGCATGTACATAAAGGGCAGCACAGATTCATCTCATCTACATCTGCACAGCACTGGTCATTAGAATGGAGCTCATGCTCCACCAGCCCCTCTATTAATTCCTTATGGAGTTGCAGAGCGATGTACTCAACTCTTTCAGGTAATCCCTTAGAGAATGAATGGAGAGCACCACCTCTCCTCTTTCTGCTGTTCTGGAGTCAGATGCAAGTCTCATCTATGGATGTCATCTATGTCCCTCGTGAGACAATTCCTTCTTCCCATCTTCAATGATGGGTATTGTTAGGCTTTTCTTGTAAATACTATTTATTTATTGCATTTTTATTTGTTGCCTACCACTTGTTGCCTAGGGGACTGACTACTGTCCAGCAGCAGCAACCGAACATGCACAGTGCTTACAAGCACTTTCCAATAGAGCTTGTAATCACAGCTCCAAAGCTGTCAAGGATTGCTGTCCGCTCACAACCCCTTCCAGCTTCAGCGTTACTGTCTCATATTGCAGCACCAGGAGTGCACAGTTGGGGCCAGCTGTGTTCCCATGATGAGCTTTTGGTAAGTTTTTGATGTTGCAGATTTTCTGCACTCATTATATAAAATAGGTTAGTGTTTTTTTTTTAAATGCACACTGTAAATTACTCACCCCAAAACTCATCATAGGAACGCATCCTAATAGCTTTGGGTCCAATCTCTCACTCCAGCAATTTCCCCCCTCTCCTCCCATCTGGACTAGTGCGATCCTGTAAAGGCTATGTCAGACTAACCTTTTAATGCTGCCATTTTAATGTACAATGAATTTGACAATAAGGGTCTTTAAACATCTGAATGGTCCATCTTATTTCTTGTTCTTTTTCAGGCTATGTTAACGCTCGCTTAGAGAAAGAGACACCAATATTCAATAAGCAGAGGATTGATTTTACTCCTCCAGAAAACATTAACAGCCTGGTGGTGTGCAGCAGTCAGCTCTGCATGAGCCTGGGGAAGGAGACCATCCTCCGGTATGTATGATGGATAGCGTCCTCCGATGGTGTGTGTGATAGAGGCTGTTCTCCGGTGGTCTGAGTGATGGAGGAGTGGATGGATTAGCGTTGATGCTTTCTACCAGTATCCAAAGTGCAGATAGAAGAGCTGCTCACTCCCCTCTGGAGTGTTTAGGAACAGGGATTTTTTTATGCAGTGTTATCTCTGAGACAATCCAAAAGCTGTCAGCTGGAATCAAGTATAAAGTGCAGTGCACGTAAAAGTGTGCATGGAATATGTTAAGAATAGTGATGAGCAAATATGTTCAGTTCCCTCCCTATTCGGCAAGCTATATCGCTTACTGAAGAAGTTGCAGTGTGAGCCCGGATACATGGAGCGCTCCCGATAATCATGTGTCGCATCTGTGTGACAGTAGCAACACACATGTCTCCATGCATGTGCTGTGACTGTCACACAGCCGCGACACGTGCAGCTGCTGCGCCGGACACCTGATTATCGGGAGCGCTCCGGGTTCCCACTGCAGCTTCAGTAAGTGCTATAGCTTGCCGAATAAGGAGGGAGCCGAAGATATTTGCTCATCTCTAGTTAAGAATACATCGAGAACACACGTCTAATGAAATCATATGGAGTGTTTCCTCGGAGCACAAACTATGTGATGAAGCTCATGTGTCAGGGACTGAAGGATTAAAGATCGGACATCATACACACTTGCTGATCAGCCACTGTCGGTGGAAGGGCCCAGTTTATGGAAACTCAACATAGCAGCAGCTTTTCTTCTGCTGCGCTTTGTTGACAGAACATCATTGCGGACATCATTCTGATTGACAGCTGGCTTCCCTCTGCCTAATTTCAGATAGCCAGGTGACAATTGGCATGATGTCAGCTGTCGCATCCCATCAACAAAGAGGCAGAGCTGCTCTGTTGATGTGAGGCGGCAGAATTGCTAGAAGAAGCAGTCTAATCGCTCCGTCCTGGAAGAGATCAGCGCAAGGCACAACAAACTAATAGTTTGCAACCTGTTGATGTTCAGATCATAGTAAAAAAATAATATTCCTGGATAACCCTTTTCAAGGGTATGTTCGCACAGGGCATTCTTGCAGCATTTTTTTTTTCCCCAAAGAAAACGCACATGTCAGCAAGAAAAATGCTCATGCATTTTTTTTGTTTTTTTTAAGTTGCATCTATTTAGGCTTTCATTTGAATGGGTGAAAAAAGTGCTGCAAAAAACACTGCAGCAAATGACATCCTGCATTTTGGCAAATCTTTTTCCA
Source organism: Dendrobates tinctorius (assembly GCF_039654945.1). Classification (NCBI taxonomy): domain Eukaryota; kingdom Metazoa; phylum Chordata; class Amphibia; order Anura; family Dendrobatidae; genus Dendrobates; species Dendrobates tinctorius. Next base: position 2,407,186 of record NW_027361687.1, on the reverse strand, counting down.
TGAATCAAAAGTAAAACTTAAGAATTCTAAAGGAGTGCAAAATAATAAAATACAATGATCCTGTGCGCCCTGCTTCCACTCCATTTTATCAGCCTTGTGATAAGGTAGGTCTGATGTGTGACGGTCGCACAGTATGTACATAGTTCAGCAGATAGTTCCTTCGTTATTTCATTTTCTTCCCTTTTGTAATCCCTGTTCCTGAAGGATCGATTTGGTGAAGGCTGACCAGCCAAATCAAGTAGAACTTGGTCGGAAGGATGATTTCAAAGTTCACAAGATGTTCTTGGACCCTACAGGTAACAGCTAATATGTTTTAATATGGATTAATTCACACTCATGTTAAACCTGTTGTCAACCCTTTCTCTTTTGCCATGTCCCCTCTTATAAAATGACATCCTGTATTCTCCTCTGGTGCCGCTCCAGCAGTGACGGCGCTGACTTACCCACTCTTTATGTGACGTTATGTCACACTTGCTCTGTAGCCAATTCGTCTCTTTCTTCTGATGTAAGGTGAGCGCAGGCTGTTGATATTTGGCAAAGGCTTGTGCAAGTAGTGACCACCCCCTTTAAATCTTATAGAGACTTAACCTCTTAGTGACAGAGCCAATTTTGTACTTAGTGACCAAGCCAGTTTTTACAATTCTGACCACTGTCACTTTGAGTTTATAGCTCTGGAACGCTTCAACGTATCCCACTGATTCTGAGACTGTTTTTATGTGACTAGAGATGGGCGAACCCGAACAGTAAAGTTCGGCATCCGTACTGAACACCTACTGTTTGGGCAAGGAAACCGAACATGGACTTCTCCATTAAGTCCGCGTTACTGTTCGGGTTCGGCTGCCCGAACACCGGGTGTTTATCGAACTGTCATGTGCGTGACAGCATGGCAAACACCGCTTCTGATTGGTGGTAAAATCATCCGCACCAGTCAGAGAGCTGCGGTTCCCACGCTGTCGAAAGATGGTGTGAGCGCTCAGCTGTGATTGGAGGTATAAAGTTTACCTCCGGTCACTGGTGTCAACTCATGGGACAACTGCTCCCATCATCCGACACCTGCAGCTGCTAATACAGCGAGAGCAGGAGTGGCGGATGGGAGTATTCATTAGCCGACTCCTGCGCAATAAATAATTAAAAAATACAGCTTGGGGATCCCTCTATTCTTGATACTAGCCTTGCTAAAGCCAGGCAAAACTCACAGCTGGGGGCTTCAACCCTCAGCTGTCAGCTTTAGCAAGGCTAGTTATCAAGAATAGAGGGATCCCCACGCTGTATTTTTTAATTTTTTTTTTAAATAAATAATTACATCACATCTGAAGTCACTTTGAGGGGTCAGTATAACAGAAAATACCCAAAAGTGACACCATTCTAAAAACTGCACCCCTCAAGGTGCTCTAAACCACATTCAAGAAGTTTATTAACCCTTCAGCTACTTCATGAGATCTAAAGCAATGTGGAAGGAAAAATTAACATTTTGCTTTTTTCACAAAAAATCTACTTTACACTCAAACTTTTTTTTTTCACAAGGGTAACAAGAGAAAATGGACCTCAAAATTTGTTGTGCAATTACACCAATACCCCGTATGTGGGGGAAACCACTGGGTGCATGGCAGAGCGCAGAAGGGAGGGAGCACCATTTGACTTTTTTGAATTCAAATTTGACTGGAATCAATGGTGTGCGCCATGTCGCGTTTGGAGACCCCCTGATGTACCTAAACAGTGGAAACCCCCCAATTCTAACTCCAACAACAACAAAAAAAAAAAAAAATACATTCTATTATTTTTACCTAACTAAGGGGTGATAAAGGGGACTTTGATTTACAGTACTATTTTTTTTTTTTTTTTTTTTATTTTGATCACTGATGTGATAGGGTCTATCACAGTGATCAAAAGAACCAATAGGAAAAATCTCCTATTGTTGCCTTATGCCGGCCGGCCTATCTTGGCGGGCGCACTGCGCATGTGCCCATTTTCTTCCTGGAAGAAGACACGGGGACAGAGCCAGCGGGACCGGGGGGTTCGGGGGACCCCATTTCTCTCTCCTCTGGTATGCTAGATCATAGAGGAGAAATAAATGGGAAATTGGACTTTTCTTGAGGTCACCATTATTCGGAGAATAACAGCAATCGCAACACTGGGGACGTCAAAAACCGACCTGAAGATTTTTTCCCTTATTTCTCAATACTGTTAAAAAGCAGCGCTGAGGAATAAGTACCCTTGACTGCTGCCGTTAAAAGGCATATTGGTGGTCATTGAGGGGTTAATAGTTGACAAAAGACGTCTAGTTTTACTGCATTGGCAATGCTTGAACTTTCTATTCTGTGGCTCAAACTTGTCAAACTGAGTGTCGACCTACAGTAGGTGCACTCTTCCAAGAAAAGTGCGCAGCAGAAAGAGTGTGAGCTCTGCCGTCACCATTACAGTCTATGGCCCCAACGTCACATACATCCAGACCCTGTTTTGCAGCAATCACAGCAATTGAACCATTTAAATGCCACTGTCAATCACTGACAGCGGCATTTAAATTATGCCATTACACCCTTTGACCCCCAGTCACGCAATCGCATGGGTTATCATGGCAGCCGGGGGCCTGATGAAGGCTTCTGTATCTGCCATCTTGGTCCTCCTGTGAGGATTAGCCACAGGCTGGGTTTCATAGGTGAATTGCATTTTGTGCAATCCTGCAATAGTTATCACAGATCATATTGCCAAACGAGGACTAAAAGGTAAGGTAAAAAAAAAAGTTTTAAAAAATATAAAAAAAATATATAAAGATTAAATTATCCCCTTTCTTCAAAAATAAATTAAATAAATAGAATATCTGGTATCGTCATGTCCCCCAAAAAGTTGGAAAATGTATTGTAAATCCTGGAAGGAAGAAGAAAAATATCCAATGCTAGAGTTGCTATATTATGCACGTTACCAAAAAAAGCAACAAAAATCATTTAACATGTTGTACATTCCCCTAAAATGATATCCATAAAATTCAATCAGATCAAGGTGCACCTCTAAAATATCCCCCCCAAAAAATGGACAAGTTTGATACCACGTAGTCATACTGACCTGGAGAGTCATGATGCCATATCATTTTTAGCACACAATGATTGCTAATTGATTAATTAAAATTCACTTGGAATTTTTCAGTTGATGGAATAGTGTCAGTCACAACTACAAACAATCCCTCGTATGTTTGTCAATGAAAAATTAAAAAAGGTTATATGACTGTTGGAAAAAGGATGAGGGAAGAAAAATGAATTTCCTGATTGGTAAAGGATTAATGACCTATCCTTAGGATAGATCATCAATATGAGATTAGTGGGGGTCTGACACACAGCACGCTCACCAGTCAGCAACGGCTGAATGTAAATACATTGCAGTGCACTGATCCATGCAACGTGTAGTCCCTGCTACTATTCTCAGGGCTATGACCCGGTGCAGTGCAGCTCCATTCATTGGCCCTGATTGATCAAGACCGGCGATGTTACTACTGGTCTTATGGTGGGGTGTCTTGGAGTCATATACTCCTAATTTATTAAGAGGCTCAAACTTCTTAATGAATCGGAATTGTCTGACAAGTGACATGCGCTGCATTATATGTCTTACTCCAGTCCAAGACTGGAGTAAGGAACGTCATAGCCCGTCATGAATTAGACCGCCCATTTTGGCAGAACTGTGTGAAATTGGCATGGAAATTAAAAAAAAAAAAAAAAAAGTTGCAACATTTTTGGCCAAATTCTAATTTGTTAAAAAATGTTGCGTCTTTTCGCAGCGATTTACACCAGAATTCTGGTGAATCGGGGCCATTATGTTTACATCCCGCCTTCCAGAGCTTATAACAGCTGATTATTGAGATGCGAGTGTTGTGCCTCTACCGTTCTAATCTTATTCTCTTCCCGACCTGTGACACAGCGTATGTGTCATGAAAGTTGGTGCCAATCCGACCTATGACGCATATGCTGGTTAGTGACCAGGGTCAATGAAAGGTCACCCGACCCACAGATACTGGAGGCTTTGTACTTCACCCCGGCCATGGCTGGAGACAGCGATCAGACCCCCCCCCCCCACCACCACCACCACCGACTGACGTGGGGCAATCTGCCACCGACTGACGGCGGCTATCTGCCTCCGCCGTCCTTATTTGCTCCCTCCGGCTTCCAATTCCCCCCCCCCTCCACCCTCTCCGGTACCTCCTAAGTCCCGGTGTCACTCCCGGTGTCCGTCCTGAATCCTACATGGGCGCCGCCATCTTCCAAAGTGGCATGCGCAGTGCGCCCGCCGAATCTGCCGGCCAGCAGATTCATTCATTCCAGGTACATTTTGATCACTGTGATAAACCCTATCACAGTGAGCAAAATACAAAAAAGTAAATAAACCCCTCGTTTATCACCCCCATAAGTAGAGAAAAATAATGTAATAAAGATTTTTTTTTCCATTAGGGTTAGAGTTAAGGTTAGGGTTGGAATTAGTGTTAGGGTTAGAATTAGGATTAGGGTTAGAATTAGGATTAGGGTTGGAATTAGGGTTAGAGTTGGAATTAGGGTTAGGGGTGTGTTGGGGTTGGGATTAGGGTTAGGGGTGTGTTGGGGTTAGGGTTGAGTTAGAATTGAGGGGTTGCCACTATTTAGGCACATCAGTGGGTCTCCAAACGCGACATGGCTCCTCCATTGATTCCAGCCAATTTTGCATTTAAAAATTAAAACTGTGCTCCCTCCCTTCCGAGCCCTGACATGTGCCCAAACAGTGGTTCCCCCCCACATATGGGGTACCAGCATACTCAGGACAAGCTGTACAACAATTTTTGGAGTCCAATTTCTCCTGTTACCATTGTGAAAACAAAAAATTGCGGTCTAAAAAATATTTTTTTGAGGGGAAAAAAATGATTTTTTTTAATTTTCACGGCACTGTTATAAACTTCTGTGAAACACTTGTGTGGTGAGCACTTTGAACCCCCATCTAGATAAGTTCCTTGGGGGGTCTAGTTTCCAAAATGGGGTCACTTGTGGGGGAGCTCCAATGTTTAGGCACACGGGCTCTCCATAAGCGACATGGTGTCGGCTAACGATTGGAGCTAACTTTCCATTCAAAAAGTCAAGTGGCGCTTCTTCCCTTCCGAGTCCTGCCGTGCGCCCAAACAGTGGTTCCCCCCACATATGGGGTTTCAGCGGACTCAGGACAAATTGGACAACAACTTTTGGGGTCCACTTTCTCCTTTTACCCTTGCGAAAATAATAAAATTGTTGCTAAAAGATCATTTTTGTGACTAAAAAGTTAAATGTTCATTTTTTTCCTTCCATGTTGCTTCTGCTGCTGTGAAACACCTGAAGGGTTAATAAACTTCTTGAATGTGGTTTTGATCAACTTGAGGGGTGTAGTTTTTAGAATGGTGTCACTTTTGGGTATTTTCAGCCATATAGACCCACATGCTTTATGCATCTATTAGCCCTCTGCGTCTGTACTGTTACACACTTAACATTATGGCTGGTCCATACAATCAGGGCAATTGTTACCACTCACCTTTCGTGTCTACCTTTTTCCTTATAGATTGTAAGCTTGCGAGCAGGGCCCTCATTCCTCTTGGTATCTGTTATGATCTATGTGATTATTGTTATGCTGTAATGTCTATCGTCTGTACAAGTCCCCTCTGAAATGTAAAGTGCTGCGGAATATGTCGGCGCTATAGAAATAAAATTTATTATTATTATTATATAGACCCCTCAAACTGACTTCAAATGTGAGGTGGTCCCTAAAAAATGGTTTTGTAAATTTTGTTGTAAAAATGAGAAATTGCTGGTCAACTTTTAACCCTTATAACTTCCTAAGGCCTGTTTCACACTTGCTTTTTTTTGCAGCGCGTTTTTCCCGCAAAAAAACGCATTGAAAAACGCATACAAAAGCATACAACTGCTGCGTTTTTTTCAAGCATTTTTATGAGCATGCATGAAAAAAACGCAGCGTTTTTATGCGTTTTTAGTGCGTTTTTACCGTGTTTGCGTTTTTTTCCAACATTAGGTGGCCCCTCACACTAACCCAAACCATGACTTTACTAACCCTAACCCTGACCCTAACCCTAACCCTTAACCAAACCATACTTAACCCTGACCCTAACCCTTAACCAAACCATACTTAACCCTAACCCAAACCCTAACTAACCTTAACCCTAACCCTGTCCCTGACCCTAACCCTAACCCTTAACCAAACCATACTTAACCCTAACCCTGACCCTAACCCTTAACCAAACCATACTTAACCCTAACCCAAACCCTAACTAACCTTAATCCTAACCCTAACCCTGACCCTAACCCTTAACCAAACCATACTTAACCCTAACCCTGACCCTAACCCTTAACCAAACCATACTTAACCCTGACCCTAACCCTGACCCTAACCCTTAACCAAACCATACTTAACCCTAACCCTTAACCAAACCATACTTAACCCTAACCCTAACCCTAAACCCCCTTAACTAACCCTAACTTTACCCAAACCCCTAAATTCCATTGTCTAAACTAATGGTAAAAAAAAAAACGCATGTGCAAAAAAACGCATACATAAGCATGCCAATGCGCACATATGCTCACCATAGACTTATAATGGGTGTCTTGCTGTAAAAAAACGCATTGCGCGCGCATGCGTTTTTTTGAGGCAAATCGGACGCACAAAAAATGCAACAAGTTGCATTTTGTGCGCCCGAGCGCATACCGCAAAAAAACGCATGCGCGGTAAAACGCGTACAAACGCATGTGTATGCGCACATAAGCGCATCCCATGCAAAGTATAGAAAAAAAAAGCATGCGCTATTTAGCGCTAAATTACCGCGAAAAAAAAACGCAAATGTGAAACCAGCCTAACACAAAAAAAAAATTTGTTCCCAAAATTGTGCTGATGTAAAGTAGACATGTGGAAAATGTTATTTATTAACTAGTTTGTGTCACGTAACTGTCTAGTTTAACAGAATAAAAATTCAAAATTTGAATTTTCAAAATTTTCGCCAAATTTCCGTTTTTTTCACAAACGCAAAAATTATTGACCTAAATTTACCACTAACATGAAGCCCAATTTGTCACGAAAAAACATTCTCAGAATTGCTAGGATCCGTTGAAGCGTTCCTGAGTTATTACCTCATAAAGGGACATTGGTCAGTATTGCAAAAAATGGCCAGGTCATTAAAGTCAAAATAGGCAGGGTCATGAAGGGGTTAATGACCTTTCTTAATTTTTTGTGATCTGAAAACCCTATCTTTACTGGAATCTTTCCATGTCCGTTCCATTTCTCTCCATGCGTGTTCTATTCTCAACTGTGTTTGCAGATCAGACTTTGCTATCAAGTCTATGGAGATCCATCAAAAATAAATGAAGCATTTTGATCCACTGATAAGAAAAAAAAAAAAGTTCAGAAGCCTGAAGGCAGACACTTGGTAAACGAGTGTGTGAATGCAGCCAAAAAGCTGGCCTGAGAGCCATAATCAGAAAATTAAGGATTCCAATGTCCTTTATTTACAAAAATGTGATTCCAGCTCATCCACCTGGGGCTCAGACACCGACCTCGCCCTGACTTCCCATCAAGGACAATAGAAAAAATTGGAGTCCAGCTCAACAGGACTGGATTATTTTTTTTTTTTTTTTTTTTTTTTTTTCAAAAGTAAATATAGTGTGTACAAAAGAAAATTTTCATGGTCGACATGACCCAGTCGACGCTTAGTGCAGTGGAAACGCGTCGACTGGCTCATGTCGTCCATGAAAATTTTCTTTTGTACACACTATATTTTCTTGAAAAAGAAAAGAAAAATCCAGTCCTGTTGAGCCGGACTACAAGTTTTTTTCTATTGTCCTTTATTTACACAGATGAAACTTCACATAGTAGTGAATATACACTGCTCAAAAAAAATAAAGGAACACTAAGCATTCTTACTGAGCAGACACATGGATGTTAGTGACCTTTCTATCATTTCTACCTGTTTATTCCATTGGCACAACAGCAGGAGAAATTGATTCACAATCAGTGTTGATTTCACAGAAGTGTGACTGACTTGGAGGTACATTTTGTTGTTTAAGTGTTCCTTTTATTTTTTTGAGCAGTATATTTCATGTATTATTCGAAGGCTCTGTTCACACTTAAGTTGCGGGCTATACATTGCCTTATCCACAGATGCCATCATCGGATTCTGTTGTGGTTTCCGTAATCTTTGCAGAAAATATAATACCTACTGTTGAACAGAATATGTTAATACAAAAAAAAAAAAATGTATAGACAAATATTTTGTATAATATATTTATACCTTATTTTCTCCTTTGCCTCATTGGGGGACACAGGACCATGGGTGTTATGCTGCTGCAACTAGGAGGACACTAAGCTAATATATGAACAAATAAACTCCTCCGCGGTATACACCCTCTGCTGGCTCTATGTTGAACCAGTTCTTGCTTAGTGTCTGTAGGAGGCTCTTGGGTCTGGCTTCAGACCCTGACTTTATTATTTTTATTTTTTACTTTTTTCCTATGGATTGAAGGGGCGACGGGGCCTTTCAAGGTCCCGATCTCCCAAAATCATCAACAGGTGGGAACGCGGAGTGTCGTCTCCCTGTGCCCCCTCCTGCACCACCTCAATGCCATGCCTGGGCTCACCTTAGGGGTGACGGGTCCCTTTCATGGGTCCACTCTCCCCACACCGACAACAGACAGGAACATGGTGTGTCGCCCCCACGTACCCCCTTCTGGAGCCAGGCCTTCAGCTGGACAAAATGCCCTGCCCTCCCCCCAAAGGAATTACCTCAGGGAATACACAGAGGCTCCCAATGGCATCAGTGCAGCCCCAATGCATCACCACTGTCAGAAAGTGGATGATGTCAGCAGGCGAATGAGCCCTCTCCACCTCCTTATCAAAGGGATGGCAGATTGAGGGGATCTGGGCGGCCAACCTGGCTTTGCTACATCTGGCCTGTGAGTAAGCACAGCGCCACGATCGGCAGGAGGGCTCCTTCCTTGGCAGACCCCGCCGCCGCAAATTTCGGGGATGGTCCGGGTCCTCAGAGGGATGGGTGTCCTGTCTGATGCGCTCCCATCACACGTCGCCGCAAGTTTAGTCCCCGGCTTCTGGCCGCGATAGGCCTTGCTCCGCATCCCTGCTCTCTGGCCTCACTCCGCCCACAGTTCTGGCACTTCTCATTCCTCACGAGATGCACCTACTTATTCTCGGGCCATCACTTCCTGTCACCACATGTGTGACTACAGGCAGGGGATGCCATGTCTTCCTCCTTCACCGCACTGTCACCGCATGTGTGGCTACAGGCCGGGGATGCACCTTTTACACCGCAGCGCGGGCTACCTTCTCTGGGGACACGGACACAGGACCTGGGTAAGCTGGACACAGTGCTGAACCCCTTCCCTGCAGTAGCCTAAGCAGCATTCTCAGGACAATATGTCTCAGTCAAAGGCATCTAAGAAGGCTGATAAGACACACACAGTGGTTTATATCTCATGTACCTTATATAATGCTCCACTGCCACGGAGACACCATACTGCAATCTGTGCGGCCTGCGATCCCCCTCATGCGCACATGAGCCCCCCTGCTAATGCCGACCCTAGTGGACCTAGCCCACCCGAGTGGGCCACGTCTCTGGCACAGTCCATGGCTTCCCTGGCTAAAGCTGTAGAATCCTTCGGTGATTCCTCCTCAAGCCAGGGCATCAGTTTGCCTTGTGCAGAAGGCCCTTCAGCCATGCGAGAGTCTTCCTCAGACAGAGGCTGGAGAGCAGCAGAAGACGTGCAATCTTCTAGGAAACGTCCCCATAGCTCGTCCCCCAGGCACTCTGGTGCCTCGGCGTCCGCAAGCTCTACTTCCCGCTCCCCCTTACCAGGGGTTTGCAGCTAACACGACTCAGAATATGAGTCAGATGTGCCGTAGATCCGGACTCGCTAGAGTATCAGGAGTCTCTAGATTCTCTCATTGAAGCGGTCAATAAGGCTCTGAGAGTAGAAAAGCCTGGAACTAGTCCTGATCACAGTCTTTTTTAAAAGGAACAATCGTCCTCACAGGGTTTTCGCCAACCACCCTGAGTTTACGGACATAGTTCAGAGGCATAAGTCGCCCGGACAAGCGATTCACAGGACAAAAGCGGCTGGAAGCACATTACCCATTTGCCCCTAATCTATGAAAGGAGTGGACTGAATCCCCTGCAGTGGATCCACCCATATCACGTCTTGCTTCCAAAACTCTCTTGTCTTTGTCTGATGGCTTTGTATTAAAAACCCCACTGATCGACAGATTGATAATCTTGCTTGGTCAGTGTTTGAAGCTGCTAGCGCAGCACTCTTCCCTTCCTTCACCGCAGCCTGGCTGGCCAGAGCTATGGTGGCTTGGGCGAAGGCTCTAGCCAAGACCAGTCGAGACAATAACCTACCTTCTGAGGCGGTCAGTCTCGCTTACCAGATTGCTCGGGTCGGGGATTATGTGGTACATGCCTCCCTAGATGCGGCTGACTGTGCCGCGCTTGCAGCCGCAAATGCTATTACTATCAGGAGAGCCCTATGGCTCAGAGAGTGGCAAGCAGATTCCGTTTCTAAAAAATTAACTTCCCTGCCTTACCAGAGCGGGCGATTGTTCGGAGACAAACTTGACCAAATTATCTCTAATGCTACTGGAGGAAAAAGTAAATTCCTCCATCAGCAAAGACCCAGTCTGCCTTTTCGGAGCCAACACCAGGTTCGCTTCCGGCCATTTCGCAGCACCGCAAGCTGGTCATCCGCAACCGCTTTCTCTAGCTCGGCCCGTCCCCGCGCAGGGGTAGGGATCCACAACCCTCATACAAGCCCTCACTCCTGGAAAAGCAGACCCTCACGGTCTGGGCCCAAGGTTACCCCATCCCGCAAGTTCCCTGCTCAATTACTCATTGCAGTAGCCAGAGGACACAGACAGGGTAGGCGGCCGTCTACTCTTGTTTCGTCAAGTCTGGCTGGTGGTCATTCACGATTAATGGGTCAGAGATCTGGTGTCCTCCGGATACAAAATAGAATTTGCGTCCCCCCCCCCCCCTCCAACTCGTTTCTTCTCGTTGCGTCTTCCAAAGATGGATTCACATGCAGTCCCTTTTCATCAGGCCATATATGCACTCCGCAAGGACGGAGTCATCGTCCCGGTCCCACACACAGGTTCAAGGGGTTTTACACAAACCTGTTCGTGGTCCCAAAAAAGGACGGAACCATGCGTCCCATCCTGGACCTAAAACTGTTGAACAAGTTTGTCAAAGTTCGTCATTTCAGAATGGAGTCTCTCCGTTCAGTCATCACCTCTCTGGAGAGAGGGGAATACCTCGTGTCTGTCGACATCAAGAACGCATATTTTCATATTCCGATCTTCTCAGGTCACCAAAGATTTCTACGCTTCGCAACTGGAGATGACCATTTTCTTCTCACTGCCTTGCCCTTCAGTCTCGCCACTGCCCCCAGAGTGTTCACCAAGGTCATGGCAGCCATCATGTCTATTATGCACTCTTGGAGCATGGTGATTCTGCCCTACCTAGATGACCTCCTCATCAAGGGATAGTCCCTTCAGGCCTGTGCAGAGTGTGTCAGCATCACTGTAGACACTCACTCGTTTGGGTTGGCTGGTAAATCTAAACAAGTCCTCCCCATCCCAGCGAATCTCTTTTTTGGGGATGATCCTGGACACTTCCCGAGGGTTGGTGATTCTCCCTCCAGAAAAGATCTCGGCACTGATCCAGGGAAGCCCGGAAGCTTTCTCTTGCCCGCCCCCACTCCCTGCGGTTTGGCATGCAGGTCCTGGGGAAAATGGTGGTGACAATCGAGGCAGTACAGTTTGCTCAACTTCATCTTCGTCCTCTGCAGCAGGCATTACTGTCAGCTTGGGACATAAATCTGGCCTCTGGACCCCTGGTTTCGCCTGTCCCACCGGATCAGACGGTCTCTTAGGTGGTGGACGTTGACGTCCTCTTTGGAGCAGGGAAGGTCCTTTCTTCCAGTCCACTGGCTGGTGGTGACAACCGACGCCAGTCTACTAGGTTGGGGAGTGATCTTTCGTCACCACACGGCTCAGGGACTCTGACCCATTCAGGAATCGTGTCTCCCGATCAACATTCTCGAGATTCGGGCAGTCAGGCTAGCTCTTCAGCTATTCCATCAACTTCTGGCAGGTCGTCCCATTCGGATTCAGTCGGACAACACCACGGCGGTGGCGTAAATCAACCGACAGGGGGCACACAAAGCAGAAGGGCGATGCTCGAGGTAGCACACATTCAGTCATCTCTGCAGTTCATATCCTGGGAGTAGAGAATTGGGCAGCGGATTTTCTCAGCCATCAGGGTCTGGCCTCGGGAGAGTGGTCCCTTCATCCGGAAGTTTTTCACCAGATTTGCCAGCGCTGAGGAACACCAGATGTAGACCTCATGGCCTCCATACTAAATGCCAAAGTTCCGGCATTCGTAGCTCGGTCCCGCGACCCATTAGCCATCAGGTCGGATGCTCTGGTGCTCCCTTGGCATCAGTTTCGCCTCCTTTACATTTTTCCGCCGCTTCCGCTAATTCTAAGAGTCAACCGAAAGATCAAGGCGGAAGGAATCCCGGTGATTCTTGTCGCACCAGACTGGCCACGCTGAGCGAGGTACGCTGAACTAGTGCAACTAGTCGCCGACGTTCCCTGGCGGTTACCTGACCTCCCAGACTTTCTCTCTCAGTGGCCGATTTACCACCAGAACTCGAGAGTTCGGAGTTTAACGGCCTGGTCATTGAATCCTGGATTCTAGCCCAGGCCGGTTTCTCGCAACAAGTAGCTTCCACCATGATTAACGCTCGGAAACCTAAATCCATGCACATTTACCATTGCATCTGAAAGGCCTTTTTCTCTTGGTACAGAACCTGCGGATGTTCCCCACTTGTGTTTTCTATCCCTTCCATTTTGGAGTTTCTCCAAGCAGGATTAGACTCAGGCCTGGCACTGGCCTTATCCGTCCTGTTTCAGGGAAGGATAGCTTCCAAATCGCAGGATCCCTCCCTACAAGATGCCACTGGAGTCTTGGGACATAAATTTGGTCCTAGGCACATTGCAAAAAGCCCCCTTCGAACCTCTGCAGGACGCATCACTTACCCTTCTTTCTTGGAAGGTTACATTTCTTGTGGCAGTAACATCCATCAGGCAGTTCTCTGAATTGTCGGCCTTGTCTTGCAAGCCTCCATTTCTAGTTTTCCACCAGGACAAGGTGATCTTGAGGATGTCTCCGTCCTTACCTAAGGTCGTCTTTTCTTTTCATCTGAATGAGGACATAGTTTTGCCTTTGTTCTGCCCAACGCTGGCCCATTGTACTGAGAAAGCTCTCCACGCTTTGGATCTGGTGAGGGCACTCAGGAAATACATTTTCCGAATGGCGTCTTTCCGCAAATCAGATTCCCTCTTTGTGCTTCCGGAGGGACACCGAAAACGTTTACCTGCTTCTAAAGCTACAATAGCCAGATGGATCCGATCTGCGATCAAAGAGGCTTACCGTGTCAGAGGTCAGCCTATCCCAGCCGGGATTAAGGCACACTCCACTCGGTCAGTGGGGGCTTCCTGGGCCATTCAGCATTAGGCATCGGCACAGCAAGTTTGCAAGGCCGCGACTTGGTCCAGCCTACACACGTTTGTTAAGCATTACAACATTCATTCTCAAGCTTCTGCAGATGTGACCCTTGGTAGACGAATTCTGCAATCGGCAGTATCACATCTGTAGGCCAGATTTAATTCATTGGTACACGAGGTTTCAGCTGTCGTGCTGTTTCCCACCCAGGGACTGCTTTAGGACATCCCATGGTCCTGTGTCCCCCAATGAGGTGAAGGAGAAACAGCGATTTTTGTGTGTACTCACTGTAAAATCCTTTTCTCCAAGACACTTACTGGGGGACACCCCACCTACCCTGTTAGCCTGTTGATTGTGGTTGTTCTTTGGTTTTGTTTGCAAATTACGAACTCCTACTTCTTTGGCACCGAACTAGTTCAACATAGAGCCAGCAGAGGGTTTATACTATGCAGGAGTAGTTAATTTCTCTGTATATTTGCTTAGTGTCCTCCTAGTGGCAGCAGCATAGCACCCCATGGTCTTGTGTCCCCCAATGAGTGGCTGGGAGAAAAGGATTTTACAGCGAGTACCCACAAAAATCCCTGTTTTCAGACTATAAGACGCACTTAGGTTTTAGAGGAGGAAATTATGGGAAAAAAAATGGAAGCAAACAATGTGGTCAGTTCTGTACTCAATATCCCCTATCCTGGTAAATATGGTTCCCTTATCCCTATCCTGGTATGCATGGCTCCCTCATCCCTATCCTGGTAGGAATGGTCCCCCTCATCCTTATCCTGGCAGGAATGATTGCCCTCATCCCTATCCTGATATGCAGGGCCACATTCTTAACCTGCTATGATTGGCCCCCATCCCAGTCCTGGTGGTATGCATGCCCCGATCCTTATCCTTGTATGATTGGTCCCATCCTTATTCTGGTACGATTGGCCCCATCCCATTCCTGGTATGATTGGTCCCATCCTTATTCTGGTATGATTGGCCCCACCTCCATCCTGGTATGCATGGTCCCATCAGAAAAGTTAGAAAAAAATCAAACCATTACACTTACCTTCCTCCTGCTCCGTTGCCAGCAGCTGCTTAATGCTTGTAAGCAGTGCATGGCATGGACGTCATGCGCTGCTCACAAGCAGAACACAGCTGCCGGAATACTCACCGGCAGTGAGTATTCATTGCTCTTCAGTAGCGCGCAGTGTCAGCCACTGGCTTCCTGCTGCTACCGGCGGTCACGTGTGCCGATGCTTAAGAGAAATTTCTCATTTCTCTTAAGTATCGGCACACTTGTCTGGCTCCGGCTGACACTATGTGCTACTGAAGAGCAATGAATACTCACTGCTTTCTGCGATGAACAGTCTAGGTGAGTATTCCGGATGCTGTGCTCCGCTTGTGAGCAGCGCATGACGTTCCTGTTATGCGCTGCTTATAAGCATTAAGCAGCTGCTGGCAACGGAGCAGCACGCTGCAAGGGAGCGGAGGAAGGTAAGTGTAATGGTTTGGTTTTTTTAATCTTTTCTGATGGGGCCATGCTTACCAGGAATGGGATGGGGCCAATCATACCAGAAAAATAATAACAATGTCTGTAAAGCGCTGTGGAATTAATGGTGCTATATACATGCGTAAAATAAATAAATAAAAAATAAGGATGGGACCAATCATACCGGGAACGGGTTGAGGCCAATCATACCTGGATGCTAAAAAGAAATTAATATTCATTGCCCTCCACGCCCATGGGCATGGAATGCAGTGAATCTTCATTTCCCTTTAGCAGTGGTAACAGGAGATAGCTGCAGTCGCGACTCCTGTCTCTGTGACCCTCTGCTCTGCCGAAACCGCTCCCCCCACCACAGCCATAGCCGGTACATCCGGACTATAAGACACACCCACCATGTTCCTCCACAAAAAGTAGCACCAAGAGAATGTAAGGTGTGCAAAAAATCCTTCCAGGTATATACCAAACCTCATGCTATGATCCACAAGTGAAGGCAGCACTCCAAAATGAAAAATAGATGTGGTTTATTGGCCCATGTGCAACGTTTCGGTCCTAAGTGTGGACCTTCCTTGAGAAAGGTTCACACTTAGGACCGAAACGTCGCACATGGGCCAATAAACCACATATATTTTTCATTTTGGACTGCTGCCTTTATTTTTCTTGATCATATATATATTATACACAAGTAATAGACATACAGTCATATGTTAAAGTTTGGGCTCCCCTATTAATGTTAACCTTTTTTCTTTATAACAGTTTTGGTTTTTGCAACAGCTATTTCAGTTTCATATACAGTGGGGCAAAAAAGTATTTAGTCAGTCAGCAATAGTGCAAGTTCCACCACTTAAAAAGATGAGAGGCGTCTGTAATTTACATCATAGGTAGACCTCAACTATGGGAGACAAACTGAGAAAAAAAAATCCAGAAAATCACATTGTCTGTTTTTTTTTTTCATTTTATTTGCATGTTATGGTGGAAAATAAGTATTTGGTCAGAAACAAAATTTCATCTCAATACTTTGTGATATATCCTTTGTTGGCAATGACAGAGGTCAAACGTTTTCTGTAAGTCTTCACAAGGTTGCCACACACTGTTGTTGGTATGTTGGCCCATTCCTCCATGCAGATCTCCTCTAGAGCAGTGATGTTTTTGGCTTTTCGCTTGGCAACACGGACTTTCAACTCCCTCCAAAGGTTTTCTATAGGGTTGAGATCTGGAGACTGGCTAGGCCACTCCAGGACCTTGAAATGCTTCTTACGAAGCCACTCCTTCGTTGCCCTGGCGGTGTGTACATGATCATTGTCATGTTGAAAGACCCAGCCACGTTTCATCTTCAATGCCCTTGCTGATGGAAGGAGGTTTGCACTCAAAATCTCACGATACATGGCCCCATTCATTCTTTCATGTACCCGGATCAGTCGTCCTGGCCCCTTTGCAGAGAAACAGCCCCAAAGCATGATGTTTCCACCACCATGCTTTACAGTAGGTATGGTGTTTGATGGATGCAACTCAGTATTCTTTTTCCTCCAAACACGACAAGTTGTGTTTCTACCAAACAGTTCCAGTTTGGTTTCATCAGATCATAGGACATTCTCCCAAAACTCCTCTGGATCATCCAAATGCTCTCTAGCAAACTTCAGACGGGCCCGGACATGTACAGGCTTAAGCAGTGGGACACGTCTGGCACTGCAGGATCTGAGTCCATGGTGGCGTAGTGTGTTACTTATGGTAGGCCTTGTTACATTGGTCCCAGGTCTCTGCAGTTCATTCACTAGGTCCCCCCGCGTGGTTCTGGGATTTTTGCTCACCGTTCTTGTGATCATTCTGACCCCACGGGGTGGGATTTTGCGTGGAGCACCAGATCGAGGGAGATTATCAGTGGTCTTGTATGTCTTCCATTTTCTAATTATTGCTCCCACAGTTGATTTCTTCACTCCAAGCTGGTTGGCTATTGCAGATTCAGTCTTCCCAGCCTGGTGCAGGGCTACAATTTTGTTTCTGGTGTCCTTTGACAGCTCTTTGGTCTTCACCATAGTGGAGTTTGGAGTCAGACTGTTTGAGGGTGCGCACAGGTGTCTTTTTATACTGATAACAAGTTTAAACAGGTGCCATTACTACAGGTAATGAGTGGAGGAAAGAGGAGACTCTTAAAGAAGAAGTTACAGGTCTGTGAGAGCCAGAAATCTTGATTGCTTGTTTCTGACCAAATACTTATTTTCCACCATAATATGCAAATAAAATGAAAAAAAAACAGACAATGTGATTTTCTGGATTTTTTTTTCTCAGTTTGTCTCCCATAGTTGAGGTCTACCTATGATGTAAATTACAGACACCTCTCATCTCTTTAAGTGGTGGAACTTGCACTATTGCTGACTGACTAAATACTTTTTTGCCCCACTGTATCTAATAACTGATGGACTCAGTTATATTTCTGGATTCAAATGAGGTTTATTGTACTAACAGAAAATGTGCAATCTGCATTTTAACAAAATTTGACCGGTGCAAAAGTATGGGCACCCTTATCATTTTCTTGATTTGAACACTCCTAACTACTTTTTACTGACTTCCTGAAGCACTAAATTGGTTTTGTAACCTTATTGAGCTTTGAACTTCATAGCCAGGTGTATCAAATCATGAGAAAAGGTATTTAAGGTGGCCACTTGCAAGTAGTTCTCCTATTTGATTCTCCTATGAAGAGTGGCATCATGGGCTCCTCAAAACAAGTCTCAAATGATCTGAAAACAAAGATTATTCAACATAGCTTTTCAGGGGAAGGATACAAAAAGTTGTCTCAGAGATTTAACCTGTCAGTTTCCACTGTGAGGAACATAGTAAGGAAATGGAAGAACACAGGTACAGTTCTTGTTAAGCCCAGAAGTGGCAGGCCAAGAAAAATATCAGAAATGCAGAGAAGAAGAATGGTGAGAACAGTCAAGGACAATCCACAGACCACCTCCAAAGACCTGCAGCATCATCTTGCTGCAGATGGTGTCACTGTGCATCGGTCAACAATACCGCGCACTTTGCACAAGGAGAAGCTGTATGCGAGAGTGATGCGAAAGAAGCCGTTTCTGCAAGCACGCCACAAACAGTCGCCTGAGGTATGCAAAAGCACATTTGGACAAGCCAGTTTCATTTTGGAAGAAGGTCTTGTGGACTGATGAAACAAAGATTGAGTTGTTTGGTCATACAAAAAGGCGTTATGCATGGAGGCTAAAAAACACAGCATTCCAAGAAAAACACTTGCTACCCACAGTAAAATTTGGTGGAGGTTCCATCATGCTTTGGGGCTGTGTGGCCAATGCCGGCACCGGGAATCTTGTTAAAGTTGAGGGTCGCATGGATTCAACTCACTATCAGCAGATTCTTGACAATAATGTGCAAGAATCAGTGACGAAGTTGAAGTTACGCAGGGGATGGATATTTCAGCAAGACAATGATCCAAAACACCGCTCCAAATCTACTCAGGCATTCATGCAGAGGAACAATTACAATGTTCTGGAATGGCCATCCCAGTCCCCAGACCTGAATATCATTGAACATCAGTGGGATGATTTGAAGCGGGCTGTCCATGCTCGCGACCATCAAACTTAACTGAACTGGAATTGTTTGGTAAACAGGAATGGTCACAAATACCTTCATCCAGGAACTCAATAGCTACAGGAAGCGACTAGAGGCTGTTATTTTTGCAAAAGGAGGATCTACGAAATATTAATGTCACTTTTATGTTGAGGTGCCCATACTTTTGCACCGGTCAAATTTTGTTAAAATGCAGATTGCACATTTTCTGTTAGTACAATAAACCTCATTTGAATCCAGAAATATAACTGAGTCCATCAGTTATTAGATATATGAAACTGAAATAGCTGTTGCAAAAACCAAAATTGTTATAAAGAAAAAAGGTTAACATTAATAGGGGTGCCCAAACTTGTAACATATGACTGTATATTTGCAGTATATGCACCATTGTGACCAAGTCATCCAGACTGCGGTACCGGCTTGAGCAAGCTTCCAACTTGCAGACAGATCCTGGGTGTAGGTGATCCCTGTGCAGACATGCTCCTCCATAGACTGTGTGCAGAATTATTAGGCAAGTTGTATTTGAGAGGATTCTTTTTATTATTGAACAACAACTATGTTCTCAATCAACCCAAAAGACTCATAAATATCAAAGCTTAATATTTTTGGAAGCTGGAGTGTTTTTTTTTTATATTTTTGGCTATCTTAGGAGGATATCTGTTTTTTCAGGTAACTATTACTGTGCAGAATTATTAGGCAACTTAATAAAAACCAGATATATACCAATCTCACTTGTTTATTTTCACCATGTAAACCAATATAACAACACAAAATTTAGAAATAAACATTTCTGACATTCAAAAACAAAAAAAAATCAGTGACCAATATAGCCACCTTTCTTTACGATGACACTCAAAAGCCTACCATCCATAGATTCAGTTGCTTGATCTGTTTACAATCAACATTGCGTGCAGCAGTCACCACAGCCTCCCTGACACTGTTCGGAGAGGTGTACTGTTTTCACTCCCTGTAGATCTCACATCTTATGAGGGACCACAGGTTCTCTATGGGGTTCAGATCAGGTGAACAAGGGGGCCATGTCATTATTTTTTCTTCTTTTAGACCTTTACTGGCCAGCCACGCTGTGGAGTATATGGATGCATGTGATGGAGCATTGTCCTGCATGAAAATCATGTTTTTCTTGAACGATACCGACTTCTTCCTGTACCACTGCTTGAAGAAGGTGTCTTCTAGAAACTGGCAATAGGTCTGGGAGTTGAGCTTCACTCCATCCTCAACCCGAAAAGGTCCCACAAGTTCATCTTTGATCATACCAGCCCATACCAGTACCCCACCTCCACCTTACTGGTGTCTGAGTCAGAGTGGAGCTCTCTGCCCTTTACTGATCCAGCCTCGGGCCCATCCATCTGGCCCATCAAAAGTCACTCTCATTTCATCAGTCCATAAAACCTTAGAAAAATCAGTCTTAAGATATTTCTTGGCCCAGTCTTGACGTTTTATCTTATGTTTCTGGTTCAAAGGTGGTCATTTTTCAGCCTTCCTTAGGCTGGTTTCACACTTGCGTTTTTTTGCGCTGTGTTTTTGCGCAAAAAAGCTGCTTTTTTTTTCCTATACTTAACATGGGTGTGCATAGACATGCGTTTGTATGCACATGCGGTTTTTTGTAGTGTGCGCCCGGGCGCACAAAATGCATCCTGTTGCATTTTTTGTGCGTCCGACCTGTGTCAAAAAACGCATGCTCACGCAATGCGCACAAAATTCACCCAAACACCCATTAAAGTCTATGGCTGCGCTGATGTGCCCATGGTCACGCAGCGCAAAGAAACGCAAGTGTGTAATTAGCCTTAGCTTGGCCATGTCCCTGAGTATGGCACACATTGTGCTTTTTGCTACTCCAGTAACGTTGCAGCTCTGAAATATGGCAAAACTGGTAGCAAATTGCATCTTGGCAGCTTGACGCTTGATTTTCCTCAATTCATGGGCATTTTTTTGCGCCTTTTTTTATCAACACGCTTCTTGCGACCCTGTTAGATATTTGCCATGAAACGATTGATTGTTCAGTGATCACGCTTCAAAAGTTTGGCAAGTTCAAGACTGCTGCATCCCTCTGCAAGACATCTCACAATTTTTGACTTTTCAGAGTCCGTCAAATCTTTCTTCCTACCCATTTTGCCAACGGGAAGGAAGTTGCCTAATAAGCACACCTTATATAGGGTGTTGATGTCATTAGACCACTCCCCTCCTCATTACAGAGATGCAAATCACCTGATTTACATAATTGGCAGTTGGCATTCAAGTCTATACAGCTTGGAGTAGGACAACATGTATAAAAAGGATGATGTGATCAAAATACTCATTTGCCTAATAATTCTGCACACAGTGTATATTGAACAGGAGAGCAGAGACCCTGACCAATGATGAGGGAAACACACCTGCTGCAATGTTTCGGGGATCTTGAGGCTTGAAAAAGAGGGAAGTCCCCCGAAACGTCACCTCAGTTGTGTTTCTCTCAAGACCGTACCACAATCTGGATGATTTGTCCGCAGTGGTAAATATATTGTAAATTTATTTCTAAAACTTGTATTTGTATACTGGATGAAATATTTTTGTATAGATTGTGCAGAAAGACAACGGTTTTCTGTTTTGTATGGACTGCAGACAGTTGGTGGGAGAAACTGCTATGCGTCTATTATAGGTTTGGGACCTTAGTATTAAATAAGCCACTTTTTCAAATTTTTAGATAGAATCTGTCACCAGGGTTTTGTTACCCCATCGGAAAACATCATGTTGTAGGGACAGAGATTCTGATTTCAGCTATGTGGGCTGCTTGCTGCAGTTTTAATAAAATCACTGTTTTTCTGCTACAGACAGTGCTGTATAACCCTGCCCATCCCACTGGTAGGCAACTTTCTGTGTACACTTTGTGTAGGCAGAAAATCTGCTGTAACTGCTGATGGAGCTTGTCAGTCCATGCTTAACGTAAAAACTATGTTGTTCCAGCTTTAAAGTAGCAATACATTATCGTTTTTATACATTATTTGAAACTTCTGTCTGATCCGATTCGTATTCGTTTTAGGCTCTCACCTCGTGATCGCTCTGAGCACTAGCGAATGTCTGTATCTCAATCGTAATGTCCAGAAAGTCCGACCACTTTACCGATGGAAAGGCCACATGATCGAAAGCATCGGCTGGAACAAGTTTCAGAAGAACGATACAACCACTGGACCTATACTCGTTGGCACTGCCCAAGGTCAAATCTTTGAGGCAGAGATCTCAACCACTGAGGGTGGACTCTTTGGCACAAACCCTGATCAGTATTTTCGCTTTCTTCACACACTGGAAGAAGAGACTGGACCTGCTCCAGTTTGCTGTCTAGAAATCAATTGTGGGTATGAAAATCGTTACTGTGTAATTGCAACAACTCGTAAAAGACTTTTCCAGTTCACTGCCAAGATAACTGAAGGTGCCGAACAGCAAGGCTTCACTCCACTTTTTAATCTGACCATGGATGATCTTCCAAGCATCCAGGAATTTCCTGGCAACCTTGGTTATAGTGAAATTGCCTTTTACACCCAGAAACTTCGGACCTACCCAATGTCGTTTGCTTGGATGATGGGAAATGGAGTGCTGTACGGCAATTTGGATTTTACCAGGCCCGACTCCGTGTTGACTGATGTGCAAGTGTGGGAGTACCCGTCTCTTGTCGAGAAGCCAATATCCATTGTCATTACACAGTTCCATTTCTTGCTTTTGCTGCCTGACCGAATAAAGGCCATCTGCACTTTAAATGGTCAGGTAGTGTTTGAAGACATATTCACGGAAAAATTTGGCCCACTAAGAAAGATGGTAAAGGATCCAGTTATCGGTCAGATCTGGATCCATACCGAGAGAGCTGTCTTCAGGTACCACGTCGAACGAGAACCTAGAGACGTTTGGAAGATGTACATGAACATGGGCAAATTTGACTTGGCCAAAGAGTTTTGTAAGGATCGCCCAGAATGCATGGACACAGTTTTGGCCAAGGAAGCAGAACATTGCTTCCAGAAAAAGAAATATAAAGAAAGTGCCAAATGTTATGCCCTCACTCAAAACTACTTTGAGGAGATAGCGCTTAAATTCATTGAAGCCAAACAGGAGGAAGCACTTATGGAGTTTCTCTTAAAAAAGTTGTCCAACCTTAAGTCTTCGGAGAAAATCCAAGTCACATTACTTACAACTTGGTTAACGGAGTTGTATCTGAATCGCCTTGGATTGTTGGAAAGTGATTCCTCAAAAAGAAGCTCATATCTGAAGACACGGGAGGAATTCAGGACTTTCCTAAGTAGTAAAATAAATAGGGAATGCCTTAGTAATAACCGAGCGTCCATATACGATCTTTTGGCCAGTCATGGAGACACCGAGCATATGGTTTATTTTGCTGTTCTTATGGAAGACTATGAACGGGTAGTATCTCATCATTGCCAAAATGACGACTATGATGAAGCCCTCAACGTACTGTCTAAGCACCAAGACAAAAGCCTCTTTTATAAATTTTCTCCCGTCCTGATGCAGCACATTCCCAAAAAAGTTGTGGATGCTTGGGTCGGAATGGGCAAAAAACTGGACCCAAAAAACCTAATTCCTGCCCTTGTTAATTACAATCAAAGTGCGTGCACTCAGATAAATGAAGCCATCAGGTACATGGAGTTCTGTGTGTACGAGCTTCGGGAAACCGAGCAGGCCATTCACAACTACTTGCTGTCACTGTATGCACAGTTTCTACCTGATTCTCTCCTTTTATACCTGGAAAAAGCTGGCACTAACCCCAACAGAATTTATTACGACCTGAAATATGCCCTGCGCCTATGTGCCGAGCACGAGCATCATTGCGCTTGTGTTCATGTCTACAAAGTTATGGAGCTCTATGAAGAGGCGGTGGATCTTGCTTTAAAGGTATATATTAAGTGAGAGGTACTCATATTAACAAAAAAAAATAGCTCACATTTCTACAGAAATATTTACTATAGATATGTTCCTTTAATATATAAGATATGTGGTTTTTTTCATTTTATTTTGAACATGCACTGTTTTAAGAGTGCTTTCACATTGCATTTAGTGACATTGTCGGTGGTCCTGTCTGGGCATATTTTCAAACCACTCGAAAAATGGGATTTGGACGTATGCGCTGACGTGGCCATAGACTGTAGTTTTGCTTGCATGGGCAATATGTGCTCTGACATGCATCATTTTCGAGAGTAGACTACGTCTGAGTGTCCGAACTCCTGTAGGCGTACTTGCACATCATAGGGCATGTTCGGTCTTCCGGCACCTTTACAGTCTATGGCCCCATTGGCGTATACTTCCGAATCCTGTTTTGCAGGGGGTTCAGACGTATGTCCCAAAGGGACCACCAAGCATGTCCCTAAATGCCATTTGAAAATACCCTAACTTATTAAAGTGGACCTGGCACTTGCTCAGAAATATATTGCGTTTAATACTTCCCAATTCCCAAGCTCCCTTGATTTTGCCGCTTTTTTCTTTTTTGCTCTTGCATGCTAGATTGCAGAGATATTCACATTTGTTGCTTTTGGAGTGCAGAATGTGAAATCTGCTTTGCAGGCCAGCTGTGTGTTTTGTTTTTGGTCTTCACTGGGGTGTTCGCCTTCACCCCTCCCTCCCAGATGCTGCCAGTCACACACCTCAGAACCTGATCTAGCAGTCTCAGATGGCGCCGAGCTGTGATTAACAGTATCTGGGAGGGAGGGGTAAAAGTGAATGCCAGCAGAGAAGACTTAAAAAAAAACCAAAAAAAAAAAACCAAAAACAGCCAGTTGGACTACAAGCAGAAATTTCTCATACTGCACTCCAAAAGCAATAAATGTGAATGTCTGCAATGGAGTGATGCAACGCAAAACACAGTAGAGTGACAGAATCATGGGAGCGCTTGGAGATTTTTCCTAGGTATTTAACATAAATAAGCAAGTGACAGGCCCTCTTTAGGACCATGAAGCTTTTTTGCTCTTTTGTTTTCACCTCCCCTTTTTGCAAGGGCATCAACTTTTTTTTTTTCCATTGACCTAGCCATATGAGAACTTGTTTTTCGCGGGACAAGTTGTAGTTTTGAATATCACCTGTCATTTTACCGTATAATGTACTTAAAAAAAAAAAAAAAAAACTATTATGGCATTCATTGCACTGTAAAAATAACAATCAACATGATTCTTCAGATCAGTACAATTGCGACGATAAGAAAGTTACATGTTTTTTTTCCCATTTAAGTGGTGGAGAAAAAAGCACAAATCAGAAGTTTGTAAAACAAAACAAAACAAAAAAGTCATTTTTAAAGACCTGTAACACTTATTACTTATTTTATTTTTGGAGTTGTCGATCCTGATGTTTTTATTGATACTAGTTTACTATTTTGTGTTGCATACATTTTCATGGCTTTTTATTGTGTTCTTTAGGGCAGTAGTGTGGCTGAAAAAACGAAGTTCTTGCATTTCAAATTTGTTTTTCTCTTTTACGCATTTTTTTTATGACCGTCTAAATTAAATTTAATGTTTTGATAGACTGGACTATTAGGCACACGGTAATACCAAATGTTTTTTTTTTTTTTTTTTTCTTCCCCCCCCCCTTATGATTTTTGCCACATGGAGGGCATTGACGTTGATTCGTCAATACTAAGGACACCATAATGGTGCATTAACATCTTTCAGTACTGCAAAAATAGATTTCTGTGCTAATTTCTGACATAATCTATAGTAAATCAGTCGGTCTGTGCTTGGCCTTTATCCCCTCGTAGTAAGGCAATGTCTCCTTTACAGATAAGTGGCGAGACTGAAACACCAAATGTTGCACAGAAAAATATTTGGAATTGAGTCCTCAGTGGTTGCACATACAGTTTTTCAACTTTTTCGCATTGTAAATTGCATGATTATTTCCCCATTGATTTAGAAATTTTAGTACATATTTTTTATGACCTTTGTGACGTAAATGGGTTTTACTGACTCTTGGTTGGGGTTTTTTTAAAGCGGACCTTTCAGCAGACTTTTCATGTTGAATTGGACACACAATATAATAAGAGCTGCAGAGCTGAATAAAATGTGTTTTTTTTTTTTCACTTTTATATCATACAGGACAAGTACATGCCCCCAGTGAAAACTCTCTGGCACTGGCAACACCTACTTAGACTTAACAAATGTTAACTCATTAGGTGCCAAATACTTTGATTCCCAATATCGTAACTAAGGGGAAAAAAAAGTTTTATTCCGCCCTGCAACTTCAATTACAGCCTGTGTCTAGTTTTACATGAAAAATTTGGTGAATAATCCTCCTTTTTTAAGAAAATTCCAGCTATAAAAGATCACATGTAAAATAGCTATTTTACCTTTCTTCTCCAATTTTAATAGGTTGATGTGGATCTTGCCAAGTCCTGCGCAGATTTACCTGCCAATGATGAAGAGCTTAAGAAGAAGCTGTGGTTAAAGATAGCTCGTCATGTGGTTCAAGAAGAGAAGGATGTGAAGAAGGCTATGGTTTGTCTGTCCAGCTGTAACCTCCTTAAAATTGAGGACATTCTTCCATTCTTTCCAGACTTTGTGACCATTGACCACTTTAAGGAAGCAATTTGCAGCTCCCTGCAAGCTTACAACCAGCATATTGAGGAGCTGAAGCAAGAAATGGAAGATGCTACCCTGAGTGCAAAGCGCATACGGGAAGACATGCAAGAAATGAGAAATAAGTATGGGTCTGTGGATCCCCAAGACAAGTGTTCTGGCTGTGACTTTCCCCTTTTGAATCGTCCTTTTTATCTCTTTCTTTGTAATCACATGTTCCACTATGACTGCCTGATGCAGACTGTTGTCCCAAACCTCCCACAATATAAGCAACTGAAGCTAGAAGATCTGCAGAAAAAACTGGTAGCTGCACCCCAGACTTCCAAAAGTCGCTCCCATGCAAAGGACGAGGACAGTATAAGTCTAGGGAAAGGACAGAAAAGTCGTGAACAAATTAAAGCGGACATTGATGACCTCGTTGCAGCGGAGTGCCCTTTCTGTGGCGAACTGATGATTCGGTCTATTGACAAACCTTTCATTGAGCCGCAGCGATATAAAGAAGAGATGCTCAGCTGGCTATAATATCTACATGAAATCAAAAACCGTCAGCGGTTCCATTGATAAGAGCTTCTTATCTCTTTAAGGGTATTTGCATGCTGAGTCTTTTTGCAGAGTTTTCAAAACAAAAAATGAGCAGAACCTTCAAGTTTTTGAGGCCTATTATTTTGATCCAGAAACGCAGTGTGCACATACCCTTACAATGACATGAACTACTTCCAGCAGTAAATCTATGGCTGCTGTAATGTGTGATCATCCACTCATTTAGAACTGTCAGGAGGCTCTTCTCGGATTTTTTGCATTGATATAATTTTTTTTACTCTTATGAGTAGGGCATTGTTTTCATTTCCTTTAAAGGACTGTCTAATGCTTACATAATAAAACTACAATGCAATATAATGGCTGCTTTGCTGATGGAAATCCTAACTTGTAACAGTCAAGTATCTGTTAATTGATTTACTTGGTTAAAGCCTAAGGCCGAGTTTACAGCCTCTTGTTTGTCTGTGGTCAGTCCAGGCATTGTGGTCTTTATACAGGCCTTGAAATATGCATGTCTGAACCTGGCCCAACTAATATAAAATACTGGATAACGCTCAGGTTTAGAGACTCACTTTTGTAAAGGGGTTGTCCCATCAGCAAAGTACATTTTAATTATCAGATTTTGGAATAAGTTCCATAATTGGATGTGTTAAAACAAAATGTGCTTGTGCTGAGAATCTTATAAGGGTATGTTCCCACGGTCAGTAAACATACATCCGCAGCATCCAATCCGCAGCGGCCAGGTGTTGCAGCATAGTGGATGGGATTTCATGAAGTCTCATCTCCACTATGCGTGAGGGGCTGCATCCGGTTTCCCTGCGTATACGCACATGAGGCGTGTCTTTACTAACCGCAGCATGTCTATCTTGCGGAGATAGTCACCTGTACAATGTAATGGGATGCGGTGATTCCGCATGGTTCAATAAACACTTGCAGAATCACCTGCGTTCAAAATCCGCAGCGCTTTGGACAGATATGCTGTATATGCTGTAACTGCTCTACTTCGTGGTCATCACATACCACCCCTGACCACTTATAGGTGAGTATACAGATGGAAAAGGAGGGTCTTTCAGCTGCTGCTTTCGGAAGTAACATATTTCCCTGCCTGTTTTATCATAGGAGTAAGTGTTTTGTTTTTTCTTTAGCCCTCTAAGCTCATTATAAATGGGGTATTCCCATCTCCAAGATCCTATCCTCATATGTGGAAGGTCTAGTAATCATAATGTTAGCAAATACATCCCGTTAGAAATGTAGTATAGTTCTTCTGATGTTCTATGTCAATCACCTCATGTGCAGCGCATTGCAGTAGCTTAGATAGCCATGGTTACAACCAGTAAAAGCTAGCAAACTGTCACTATACAAGTGGTCATAACCATGGCTACCTAAGCTGCTTCAATGCCCTGCATGGTGTAAGCGACATAGGGAATTGGAAGAAGTATGCTATATATTCGGATAGGGTCTTGGAGATGGGAATACCCCATTAAGTCAGTGACGTAGGTGCTGCAGCACCCGCTAAGCTGATATGTCACTGACTTGATTTATCATAAGCTCACAGGACTGGTGACGTAGCAGAAACACTCCTGTGATAAAACCGGTAGCGAAGTGTGTTAGATGAGAAAGCAGCAGCTGCAAGCCCCTGCTGTGTTATATGTATACTCATATGCGACCTTTGCTTGACTCCCTGCCTCTCCAGTCCAGGAGCTCTGGTATGCATCCACCATGGATTGGAGCAGTTGTTCATGGTTGGGCACAACAAATACGAGACATCAACATGTGCCCACATTTATAAGATTCTCAGCACAGGAACATTTTATTTTAATCCTATTCTAGAACTTAAGATTTCAAGATCTATTAATTAAAATGTACTTTGTTTTTAGGGCAAATCCTTTGAAGTCCATTTACGCAGGCTAACGATTAGTCGAATGATCAGTGCAATGTGTTAGCAATTTCTGCCAGTCTGTTAGATTGCATTGTATATGCAGATATGGTTGATGCTTGTAGGACATCCCCTTGTGTAACCCCGGGATGTGCTACCGTCCATAATGAATTGCATATGGATGAACAGTCGTTTGTCCACATGTGACCGATAATAGCTCCATACAGTTAGAAGAAAAGGAGCGTCTCATTCGACTTTCTGTATTATCCGCATGTGTATATGATATATAGATGTTTCTTCCAGTAGTATTTTTCTTTTTTTCTATTCTGTTAATGACCCTGAGCTGAAGTGGCCTAAAAATAAAATACTGTATGTCAAATGTTAACCTGTGATCTAACACTTGACTATCTTACCTTCATCTTTGCTATTGCTTCACAATTAAACTGTGAAAGATCCTAATTTATCACATATTATGTTCTAAACTCATTTGGTTTTAGAGGTTGTCCACTAGCCCGACTCAGTTATTGGTTTTGCCATAAATGCTTAAAGGAGTAATCCCATGTCCAAGATACTATCCCAATATGTAGTAGGTGTAATGATAATAGCAAATACCTCCAATTAGAAATGTAGTATAGTTTTGATTCGCTATGTCTCTTCCCGCATGTGCAAGCATTGCAGGACCTTACGTATCCATGCTTACACCCACTGATTAAGTGACAACTAGGTGCTAGTGGTCATAACCATGGATACCTAGGGTCGTGCAATGCCTGCACATGAGCAAAGAGATGTAGCGAATCAGAAGAACTATACTACATTTCTAATTGAAGGCCTTTGCTAATATTATTACTACACCTACCACATATTGGGATAGGATCTTGGAGATGGGAATACCCCTTTACCACCTTGGGTCATGAAGGAGTTAAAGCATTTAATTTTAGTGACCAGTGTCACGCAGCTGCTACCATTGCTAATAAAATAATGGGATGCATTAAAAAAAATCATAGATGCAGATGACAAGAGCATAGTTTTGCCTTTATACAAGTCACTAGTATGGCCACACTTAGATTACTGTGTACAGTTTTGGAATCCAGAGTATGAGATGGTCATAGCTGAACTAGAGTAGGTGGAAAGAAGAGCGACCAAGGTCATTAATGGAGTGGGGGGTCTATAATACCAAGACAGGTTATTAAACTTAGGGTTACTCAGTTTGGAAAAATGAAGGTTTAGGGGCGATCTTATAACAATGTACAAATATATGAAGAGGCAGTAGAGACCTGTATAATGAGCTTTCTCCTTCGCCTCATTGGGGGACACAGATACTGTGGTATTGCAGGCGGAAATCAGTTTTTTGCTTAGTGTCTTTGGAGGCACACGTGTCTGGTTTTCTCCAGACTTCTTTTTTTTTTTTTTTTCTTCCCTCCTTTTTTTCCATGAAGATAAGACAGGGGCGACGGATCCTATTGAAAGGGTCTGATCTCCCCAAACCAACAACGGGCGAGCACGTGCGAGTGTCCCTCCACGTATCCTCTCCCGCGACGTGGGACACGATGCCGGACTTAGCACAGTCCACCCCTAGGTATTGAAACCATGGGCTTGCACAGAGGCACAAGACTAGTCTGTGCGGCCCCCACTGCGCCACCAACGCTAGACGGCGGTGCTGCAAGGCGGCGGACGGTCCCTCTCCTCACCCCCTGAAGGGGTTAGATGGAGCTAGGTTGCCTGCACCGTCCAGAAACTAACCCCATTCCCCTCTACCTGGTGGCAACAGGTTAGAGCCGGAGTCAGGTATGAAGGGCTGGGGAGGGCCTGCGGCAGCGTTCCGGGAAGCTCCAGGCATCTTAGGAAGTGTAGAGGAATCCTTCCCTCTCCTTCCGCCAGGCGTGGGTGCCGGGTTTCGGCGGCAGGGACAGAAGCCTTCGGGCCGCCGGTCTGCTCCCCCCCTCCTGCGGCAGGCGGGCGGGCGTGCAGGCAAAATTTAGTCCGCGGCTTCGGCCGTGGCTGGGCCGCGGGCGGAAGTCCCGCCTCCGGCGTGGCGTCATTCCCGGCGCCGCCCCCTGGCTACGGCGGACGCCGAACAAATTGAGCCCCCGGCTTCATGGCAGGTAGGCCGCAGCCGGGAGAGGAACGGCCCGCCCTACAGGGAGGACAGGAGCGCGGGGCAGAGGCAGTGGCAGGAGCACGTGGGTCACAGGACGTGTTAAGTGTGACTCCGATCTCGGAGGCTCGCTGCAATTAAAGGTGGCATTTTGTTTTTTTCCCCCTCCTCCCTTCCCTTCAACCCTCATATGAATTAGACCTGGCTGCAATATGATTGGGAAAGGTAAATTGCGTTCCCTTATGCCGCATGCATATCAGGAGGGGTTAATTTTTTTGCCACACGCCAGAGCCAAAAATTATGCGAAGCCTGTGAGCCGATTGCGCCCAGGACCCCTCCCCTGCGAGGCGACCAATGTGCAAGCCCCCCGGGGTGGGCCCTATCACTGTCACAGTACGTGGGCAATCGAGTTCCGTCAGGGCCCAGATAGGGGCAGGGACAGTGGCTGGTCGTCCTTAGAGGGACCTCCACCTCACTAGAGCCTTCGGCCTGCAGGGGCCACTCTTCAGGCAGACCTGGTGGAAGGAATCCTCGCGGTGTCGCCCAGTCCATCTGGTGCTGTGGCATCCGTAAGTCCTGCTTCTCGCTCCTCGTCACCATGGTTGATTGCGAGCACACCACAGGTCGATTCAGACAGACACCTTGACCTGGATGCTTCGGGTTCATGTGAAATAGTGGACAGGCTCATAGAAGCCGTCGGTCAGACATTGAGGATGGTTCCACTGCAGCTTTTAGGCCATAAGGTGGCGTTTAAGCGAGTGAAGCGGCCGCGCGGAATTGGTTCCTCATCCTGAGTTTGAGGACATAGTGCAGTGACTCAGGGAACGACCAGGCGGGGGTTTCTCTGGTCAAAACGCACTCGAAGTAAGATATCCATTCACCGGACATCGATAAGAAATGGATGAAATCTCCGATGGTGGTTCCACCGGTGTCGCGTCTTGCCACTGAAACCCTGTTTCGTTTCTAGTGGTTCCTCTATTAAGGATTCCACGGATCGCCTCATAAAGAGCTTCTTGCTCAGTAAGTGAGGTGTCAGGATCAGCGCTCTTTCCCTCGTTCGCAGCGACTTGGGCAGCCAAGGCCATGAATTCATGGTCAGAATCGTTAAACAGGGTCGCGCAGAAGCAGAGCTACCTGCCAAGATATCAGAGATCGCGAGGCAGAATGGCGATGGACCTGGGACTATGTAATCCATGCATCTTTGCATGCGGCTAATTGTTCAGTACTTGCTGCCGCTAACGTAAATTTCTACCAGAAGAGCTCTATGGATGGCAGGCCGATTCTGCTTTCAAGAAGTCCTTGACTTCTCTGCCTTATGATCAGTGCGGCGGTTTATTGGAGAGAGGTTGGATAAACTTATCTCTGACTCCACAGGAGGAAAGAGCATTTTTTCTCCCTCAACAAAGGATCAAACCGCCTTTTTCGCGCACGTTTTCTATCTTTTTCGCAACCCCGGGTGGACCACAGAGGCCAATTCCGCCGCTTCAGGCCGCCCCAACCAGGATAGGAAGCGGCAGATCTCATATAGATCCAACCCATTGGGGAGAATGCGAACTCAGCAGCCCAGCTCAAGGGGATCCAGATCCCAAAGATAGTCAATAAAATGACTCGAGGCGTTTGCCAGACGACACTGGCAGGGTGGGCGGCCGTCTACTCCGATTCTGCCATGTCTGATTCAGTGTTGCACACGACACGTGGGTAAGGGAGTTGGTGGCCTCAGGTTTACAAAATAGATTGTCAGATGCCCTCCAAGACGGTTTTTCCTTTTCTCGCTTCCCAGGGTGGATACCTAGGCAAGGGCTCTATTAGGGGCCATTGAATCGCTCCTGTACAACGGAATCGTTGTTTCCGTGCCAGAACACGAAAGAGCTCAGGGTTGCGATTCCAGGATGTTTGTGGTTCACAAAAAAATAACGCGTCTGTCAGACCTGTCTTGGACCTGAGGCTTCTGAACAGGTTCGTCAGCATCAGACATTTTCGGATGGAGTCTCTCCGGTCGGTTATATCGGCCATGGAGCGGGGAGAATACTTGGCCTCAATAGATATCCAGAACGCATATCTGCACATGGCCACCGGCCATGCTAGGTTGAGCATGAGTGCATTCATCAGGTGGTGAACCCATTTTTTCCTGCTCATTAAAGGTTTCTGCGCTTCGACATCAATGGTCGACATTTTTCAGTTCATATCACTACCCTTCGGGCTAGCCAAGGCTCCCAGAGTGTTTACAAAGGTTATGACAGTTGTCATGGTCATGCTACATTCTTGAGGCATAGTCATTTTTGCCTTACTTGGACGACCTCTTAGTCAAGGGCCCTTCAGCACGGGCATGCGAGGAGAATGTCGACATCACGCTGGATACTCTTGGCCGCTTAGGGTGGTTGGTCAGCGCGAGGTAGTCATCTCTTGTGCCAGCTCAGAGGTTTTTCCTTCTTAGGAAGGATCCTCGACGCTTGCCGAGGGCTGGTAATTCTCAGGAAGAGGTGCTTACTCTTCGGAGGGAGTCTGGGCACTTCGCCATCCAGTACCTCATTCCAGCTGGTTCGGGATGAGGATTCTAAGAAATGGTGGCGGCAATAGAAGCGTTACCGTTCGCCAGTTCCTTCTTCGCCCCCTGCAGCGCGCCCTCTTGTCATCCTGGGACAAGAATTCCGTTCACTTCGTTCAGTGGGGCCCGCGATCCTGTCAAGTCGGAGTTGCTCGAATGGTGGCTAACCAGTCCCTCTCTGTCCCAGGGGAAGCCCTTTTTGCCAGACCATTGGTTGGTGATGACAACCAAAGCCAGTCTCCTCGACTGGGGAGCAGGGTTTTCGCCACCACATGACCCAAGGGCGATGGTCCCCACAGGAGGCTCTCCTCCTGACCGAGCTAGTGGAGATATGGGCAATTTGGCTGGCTCTGCAACAGTTTCATCACTTTCTGCAGGCCGCCTTGTCCAAATTCAGTCGGACAAAGCTACGGCGGTGGTCTATATAGATCATCAAGGGTGCACCCGCAGCAGAGCAACAATGCGCTGGGTGGGGCACGTTCCTCAGTAGGTCAAACAAACCACTCGGTGATCTCGGCAGCTCTCATCCCGGACGTGGAAAATTGGGCGGCTGACTTTCTCAGGGGGAGAGTGATGTCTACATCCCGAAGTCTTCCAGCAGATTTTTTAGCCGCGGGGAACACCAGATGTGGATTTGTTGGCTTCCAGAGTGAATGCCAAGGTGCCCACATGCGTTGCACGGGCCTGGGATCCGCAGGCAATCGGTAGACGCGTTGGTTCTGTTATGGAACCCGTGTCAAAAAGTATAATCTATAGGAGGAAAGAGCGCAATAGGGTCTTATCTGGGTAAATTTGAAAGAAGATATGATTATACTCACCCTTTCCAGGAGAGATTTGAGCACGTAAGGTTAATAGTCAGCTTGCTGCATGTCCAAGGGTCCACTCCGTGGCCGCCAAACCATTAGTTTTATAGGAAATAAATTTATGAACTTTCGTGCGCTGCTTGACAAACCAAGTTATGACACATCCAAGTTATGTTACAGGATTAACCATTTATTACCCAATGCGTTTCAAAGTGTGCAGCACTTCTTCAGGGGATGACACATAACTTGGATGTGGTGGTTTGTCAAGCAGCGCACGAAAGTCCATAAATTTATTTCCTATAAAACTAATGGAACCTGTGTCGCCGCCCATATCTATTTCCCCCGCTGTCGCTACTGCTGAGAGTCATCAAAAGGATCAAGAGGGAAGGGGCGCCGGCGATTCGTCTGGCCCCAGACTGGTCCTATTGAGAGTGGTAAGCAGTTCTAATGCTCCTGCTCGCCGACGTTCCTTGGCGACTACCAGAACGCCCAGAGCTTCTTTTTCAAGGGCCGATTTGCCACTCGAGCTCAGTGGCCCTGTGTTTGATGGCATGGCCAGTTAATCTTGGATTCTAACCCAGGCAGGGTTTGGGAGCAAGGTGGTCGCTACAATAGTAAGCACTCGGAAGTCGACCTCAGCACGAATTTACCACCACACCTGGAGGATGTTCGCTTGGCGTCGAGGACGCAGTGTTTTTCCGCTGAGATTCTCGATCCCCAACATCTTGTTTTTTCTCCAGTCGGGCCTAGACTTGGGCCTGGCCCAAGTTTCCGCAGGAGACAAATATGAGCTTTATCCATCCTGGTCCAGTGCGGAATGGCTACCAGGTTACAGGTAAAGACTTTTATCCAGGGTCTCTCCCACTTGGTACCTCCCTATAAGGCCCCTATGGATGCCTGGGACCTTGACCTGGTCCTGAGGGTTCTGCAGGAAGCTCCTTTTTGGGACCGCTTCAGAAGGTTTCTTTGAAGTTCCTTTCCTGGAAAGTGGCATTCCTAGTGGCCATCACTTTTGTCAGGTGGGTTTTTCAGAGCTGATTGTACTATCCGGCCGACCTCCATTCCTCGCTTTCCATAAGGATAAGGGGTGCTCAGACCAACCCCTCCTTTTCTGCCGAAGGTCGTGTCCTCTTTTCACATTAATGAAGATGCTGTCTTGCCTTCATTTTTGTCCAGCACCGGTGCACCGTGTCGAAGAGGCTCGTCTCACGGTAGACCTGGTAAGAGCCCTCCAGCGGTTCGGGTCGAAGACTGCTCCCTTTTGTCAGACGAACACACTGTTCGTGCTCCCCGAAGAGCGCAGGAAGGGGACTCGCTGCCTCAAATTCGACCATAGCCAGATGGTTTTTTGTTTGACTTTTTAGGAGTCCTACCGGATTAGAGGCACGCCAATTCCAGCAGGGATCAGAGTGCACTCTACTTGGGCAGTGGGCGCCTCTTGGGCACTTCCGCTTCAGGTGTCGGCAGAACAGGCTTGCAAGCAGCAACCTGGTCCAGCCTGCACACATTTGCCAGACATTGTAATAGTCATACTCAGGTTTCGGCGGATGCGAGCCTGGGTAGAAGGATTCTCCAGGCAGCGGTGGCGCACCTTTAAAGAAAAGAGGCATGTAGCTTGGACCGGTGAGTCAATCTCCCACCCAGGGACTGCTTTAGGACGTCCCACAGTATCTGTGTCTCCCAATGAGGCGAAGGAGAAACATGGATTTTTGTGAGTACTCACCGTAAAATCCTTTTCTCTGAAAGGCTCATTGGGGGGACACAGCACCCACCCTAATAGCCAGTTGGCTCTTGTTTTGTTAAGATTTAGGTACATTTACTAGTTTGAGATAAGGGTGGTGCTTTTTGACATGTACCTGTATTAAGGCTGATTTGTTGTCCTCCTACTGCTTTGGCACCAAACTGATTTACGCCCGCAATAGGGGCGAGTGTGTATACTACGGAGGAGGAGCTAACCTCTTTTTTTTCATGCGGCAGAAGCATACACCCACAGTATCTCTGTCCCCCAATGAGCGTCTCGGAGAAAAGGATTTTACGGTGAGTACTCACAAAAATCCATGTTTTTATACCTAGACCTGCAATGACAAGGGGGCATCTTTGTGATTCTTTACTGTAAGAGCAGTGAGACTATGGAACTCTGATCACATGATGTGATAATTGATTCATTACAAATGTACAAGGAGGTCCTGAATGCCTTTCTTGAAAAATATTATATTACAGGTTATGGGCATTAGACTCTGTGATGGGACGTTGATATAGAGAACTAGTCTGATCACCATATGTGGAGTCAGGAAGGAATTTTCCCCCAATATAGGACAATTTTCTGCCTCCTGGGATTTTTGCCTTCCTCTGGATCAATATGTTCGGTTATTGGTTGAAGTCAATGAACGTATGTCTACGTTCAACCTTAAAAACTGTGAAATGGACTACCAATACTGAGCATTATATGGAGTATCTACAACAACATTGTCTGCTCCAGTCAGACAATGACTATTTCAGGGAAGACCTTACAACACAATATTAAACCAAACACTGCATCCATAACCAAATCATGGCTTTGCAGAAGAAGTGTTCGAGTGAGGAACAGACCTTTCACTAATAGAAAATATTTTGCACATTATGAAATGAAGAATCCAGCGAAGAAGACCCTGGACTGTGGAGCAGCATAGTAACATAGTTAGTAAGGCTGAAAAAAGACATTAGTCCATCCAGTTCAGCCTATAAAATTCTGTCAGAATAAATCCCCAGATCTATGTCCTTCTAAAGAACCTAATAACTGTAAGATACAATATTGTTACGCAAGAAGCTAACATCCGACATCAGTCAAGAATGGGAAAACAATCCTATCTCAAAACTCCAGAAATTGTCTCCTTACTTCCAAGAAATTTACAGACTGTTGTAAAAAGAGAGAACCCTACACAATGGTAGATATGGACATGTCTCAAAATTTTTGAGATGTGTTGATGCATCAATTTCTAAATGACATAATTCTTTCAAATCAAACAGAAAAATACACAACATTCCCAGTCTTATCTGTGTGTATGGCTATAAGAGATTTCCAAATCATTGCAATCTTGTTTCCTTATTCTGCGTTCAGTCTTTTTTTTGAATTGGAGTTTTTATTTACATGATCCAAAATACTAAGTTGAACATAGTGGTATCTTCTGAAGCTTTTACTGAAGCTTTGTATTTCAGTAATGAATAGTAAGCTTCAGTAACAGTATTCTTGGGATACTAGTCTAGTCGTCAGTAATTATTCACACTTTTTACAGGTTTCATGCTGAAGAGAATGGAAGGTGCCATACATAAGTATTTGTTTGAGAGGATATCACATACTGTGCTGTAAAGCTGTTTGCACCGATGGCAGTAAAGTAGTTCATCGCTGATGGAGATTAATGATACCACCACTTCTTCATTGTTGGGGACCCATACTGTGATCCTGATGGAAATAACATCAGTTGACTGTTTGGAACATTACATGGGGTGGATGGAAATTATCTCAATCTGCTCACGATTTTCAAAGCTGGAAACTTTCCTTTTATGAAGATCACATGAGAATGCTATGTGCGAAGGCAGCGAGACTGCTTATCAGTAAGGAACATAAAGAAACCTGAGGTCCATCCATCCATTACACTCATTTACACTACAAACTTAGTGCTGTACCCCTCCTAGATATTTTTTTGCCAATGACGAGCAGAGATCTCATTCTGTGCATACGCCACCTCCAGCACCATTTTCCTGAAGACCACCGGAGCTCCATCTGTGCAGGTGCCATTTTCATGAAGATAGTCAACAGTGAAAGTGCCGCCCACAGCTAAGATTTCGCCAACCCAAAATTTAAATGAATTCATGATGGTGAGTGCAACAGAGGCAGCGGAGAGGCCATGGATGAACCCTCTGAGATGAAGACTCTACCCAAAGGGGTATTGGGCATAGGCTACACAGAAGATAAGACTGCCTCCGGTGTTCATTATTCATGATTTCTCCTCTTTTCAGACGTTCCTTTGATGTCGTGTGCGTGGCCAGAAATCTCGCACCTAAGCATTCTACTTGCTGTTTCTCCTCTGCATCATTCCACCCTGCTGTGGGCACTGTCTACAATTTTGATGTGTGCAGGAACCGGAGAGTCACTGTAAATTCAGGTCCCAGTGATCTTCGATGCACAGTAAATGTGAATTCCCCACAGTGACAAGGAACATTCCAATGTGAGTCATCACTCCATGGTGAAACTCAGCACATTTCAGAAAGAAACCTACCCAGCTGCAATTGTGCAGCTATGCTCCGATTCATGCTGCCCAGAACACGGGAAAAGACTGGTTAATTTTAAGGGGTTCAAGAAGTAACATCTTTCCTAGTCGAGAGAGAGATCCTGACTTGACAGTGTAAGGAGACTTATAGGCCTTGCAATGTTCCTCTGGGAAATTAAACTTTAGCGCCACCTATTGGAAGTAGCGATCCTAAAAGTCAATTCCAATCCTTTATTGGGCCTTGCCACATGACTTAGAGTAAAAGCCAAGCCAGAATATAAATTTGTAGACGTGTTTGTCATAACTCTAGCTTTTCACTCGGAATATTTTTGATTTTCCTACATTAAATAATTTTAATATCCTAAAATTCTATAGTCTATCCCTGAGAGAGTTTCAAAGTTTATTTGAAATTGAAATTTCCGTTTCCATTTTCAGTTTGCTAATTTCCATTCTCAGCTCGCTTGGTGGCAGTATTGCTTCATATATGAATAGTCAACATTTTTCCACATAAGTGAAAACATCTAAAGACATTTTTTGGCAAAAAAAAAGAAAACTTGTTGTGAGCAAATGGTGTCATTTTTTTCTTTATTTGTACCACAATGCACACAGATTTGGAAGTTCTGTTTCCCTGCTCGCATTCCTGGCTTTAATGTCCAAAGCAAATTTAACAATTTTGCTCTGTCTTTATTTGACAGGTTGAAAAGCCCTGAACAGGAGCAGAAGAGCACACAAAATAGGGCAATATTGTCTGGTAAAAGATAGGTAAAGGCTCATTCACACATCAGTATTTGGTCAGTATTTTGCATCAGTGTTTGTATGCCAAAGCCAGGAATGGAACTTACCGAGAAAAAAATATAATTGAAAGACTGACTCCTGTTTCTTATTTTGGAGACACTCCTGGTTTTGGCATACAAATACTGATGAAATACTGATCAAAAATACTGATGTGTGAAAGAGGCCTAAGGCTGTGTGCACATGTTGCGTTTTTTTGCGTTTTTCCGCTGCGGAATCACCGCGAAAATGCAAAGAAAGCACATCCCATGCAATCCTATGGGATTCCGTAATGCTGTGCTAATGCTGCAGATTTTTCCGCTGCGGAATAGCATAGTGGAAAAATACGCAGCATGCTCATTCTTTTTGCGGAATCGCGGCTATTCCGCACGCATAGGAATGCATTAATCAGCTTACTTTCTGCATGTGGCTATACCCACCATGCGCAAAGTAAGCGGATCATGTGCGGATGGTACCCAGGGTCTGGAGGAGAGGAGACTGTCCTCCAGGCCCTGGGTACTATAATCCTGTAAAAAAAAAAGAATTAAAATAAAAAATGGAGATATTATCACCTTCTGGCGGCCCCCGAAGTCCTTCCCGCCTCTCACCATGCTCCTGGCATCTTCCGGTCCTAGTAATGCTTTGCGCGAATGACCGCTGATGACGTCGCGCTCTCGCGAGCATGACGTCATCTCATGTCCTTCGCGCAAAGCATTAGTGGGACCGGAAGATGTCGGGAGCGCCGCAGAGCAAATCGGGGGCCGTCGGAAGGTGAGAATAACAATATTTTTTACTTTTTTTATTATTTTTAACATCCTATCACATTTCCAAGCGATGGTTGAAATCGCTTGGAATGCGCAAGCATTCCGCAAAGCGAAAAACGCTTGCAAATCGCTTGTTTTTCCCTGGAAAAACGTATGTGAATTCGCATGCGTTTTACCCATGGCTGGAGTTGTGGAAATTTCCACAGCATTTTTGCACGTGTGCACATAGCCTTAGGTGTTTCCATCGCTTTAAGGCTATGTTCAGTATTTAGTCAGTATTTCACATCAGTATTTATAAGCCAAAACCAGGAGTGGAACAATCAGAGGAAAGGTATAATAGAAACACGTCATCACTTCTGTATTTTTCACCCACTCCTGGTTTTAGCTTAAAAATACTTACACAAAACACTGACCAAATGTTAAGGATGGAGGCAACACTACGCTCACTGTATCGCTCTGCTAGTAAAGCCAGAATAGAGCCCTTCTTTTCCTCACTCCAGACTTTTCTTTTCAACTCCTTTGGCATGGCTAAAAGTTATTTCTTCATTCCTATTACTTTTGGGATATTACTAGCACTTGTTTTGCCATCCAGCTTGTCCTATTGCAAGAGAATTGTGAACACCACAGCAGGGTTTTTTATACTTTCCTTGGCTAAATAAGATTTGGTTCAGGCGATCACCTAATCAGAAGAACATTAAGTAGAATGAGGTGAACTCTGGTTGGAATTTAACTGACACTGGAATGGAGTGTCTGTCAGACATGTAGAGAAGCTGATTTTTATAAAACTGTGCAGTGGTCTCTTAATTCAGAGCTGTATATATATATATATATATATATATATATAGTATATACAGGGCCAGTTTTAGGCAAAGTTTAAAATGGGGCCCAAATTCTAACATATTGCACATCACACAGAAGCATTTCGGTTGTATTCACATGCGCTGAGTTTCGGCCGCTAAATGAGTGTGATCGACAATATTTGTCGTTCAACACTTGTTTCCCGGCCTCTTTCCACCGTCTGAGAAAGAATGATGGGGACAGAACAATCACTAATGCATCAGTCTGTACCCATATAGTAACATGTTATCAGCAGCATATCTGCAGTTCACACCCCATAGTCCTCCATATAATAAAATACAATCAGTCCTCCATATAATATAATACACTCCTCATAGTCCTCCATATATTCATATACACTGCTCAGTCCTCCATACAGTATAATACACTCCTCATAGTGCTCTATATAGTATAATACACCGCCAGTCATCCATGTAGTACAATTCACTTCCCATAGTATAATGCACCCTATAGTTCTTCATATAATGTATTCCCCATAGTCCTCGATACAGTATAATGCAGCCACCCCATATAATATAATGCAACCCCTCATAGAATATAATGCAGCCCTCCTCTTATAGTATAATGCAGCCACCCCTTAGAGTAGGGTTCCCCAACTCCAGTCCTCAAGGCCCACCAACAGGTCATGTTTTCAGGACTTCCCTTGCATTGTACAGGTGATTCAATTATCACCTGGGCAATACTAAGGAAATCATGAAAACCTGACCTGTTTGTGGGCCTTGAGGACTGGAGTTGGGGAACCCTGCCTTAGAGCATAATGCAGCCACCGCACAGAATATAATGCAGCCCCTCCATAGAATATATGGCAGCCCCCTCAGAGTATAATGCAGACCCCCATAGAATACAATGCAGCCCTAATAGAATATATTGTAGCCCCCTCAAAGTAAAATGAAGCCCCCCCATACAATATAATCTAGCCCCCCATAGAATGCAATGTAGCCTCCTCATATAGTATAATGTAGCCCCCTCATAGAATATGATGCAATAACCCCCCATACATAATAGATATAATACAGCCCCCCATTGAATATAATGTAGCCCTGAACAGAATATAATACAGCCCACCTCCCCATAGAATATAATGTAGCCCCCCATATTATGTAACGGCCTCCTCTATAGAAAATAATGTACCTCCATGGTATATAACACAACCCACATGGTATATAGCACAGCACCACATGGTAGATAGCACAGTACAATGGTATATAGCCCAGCACCACATGGTATACAGCACAGCACGATGGTATATAGCACAACCCCCCCTCCCCCAGCACAGCACCATGGTATACAGCACAGTCCCCCTCCCCCAGCACAGCACCATGGTATACAGCACAGCCCCCCAGTACCATGGTATACAGCACAGCCTCATCACAGCACCATGGTATAGAGACCCCCTCCCCCAGCACAGCACCATGGTATACAGCCCCCCCTCCAGCACAGCACCATGGTATACAGCCCCCTCCCCCATCACAGCAACATGGTATACAGCCCCCTCCTCCAGCACAGCACCATGGTATACAGCCCCCTCCTCCAGCACAGCACCATGGTTTGCAGCCCCCCTCCAGCACAGCACCATGGTTTACAGCCCCCCTCCAGCACAGCACCATGGCATACAGCCCCCCCTCCAGCACAGCACCATGGTTTACAGCCCCCCTCCAGCACAGCACCATGATTTACAGCCCCGCTCCAGCACAGCACCATTGTATACAGCCCACAGCACCATAGTATACAGCCCTCCCAGCACAGCACCATGGTATATAGCCCTCCTCCAGCACAGCAGCATGGTATACAGCCCCCCCTATCCCAGCACAGCATTAAGGCATACAGCCCCCACAGCACCATGGTATACAGCCCCCCCACAGCACAGCACCATGGTATACAGCCCCCCTCCAGCACAGCACCATGGTTTACAGCCCCCCTCCAGCACAGCACCATTGTATACAGCCCCCTTCCAGCACAACACCATGGTATACAGCCCCCCCAGCACAGCACCTTGGTATACAGCCTCCCCTCCCCCCAGCACAGCACTATGGCATACAGCCCCTCCAGCACAGCACCATGGTTTACAGCCCCCCTCCAGCACAGCTCCATGGTATACAACCCCCCTCCAGCACAGCACCATGGTATACAACCCCCCTCCAGCACAGCACCATGGTTTGCAGCCCTTCCTCCAGCACAGCACCATGGTTTACAGCCCCCCTCCAGCACAGCACCATGTTATACAGCCCTCTTAGCACAACACCATGGTATACAGCCCCCCAGCACAGCACCATGGTATACAGCCCCCTCCCCCCAGCACAGTACCGCACTGCACAGCACTATGGTATACAGCCCCCCTCCTCCCTAGCATGGCACAGCACCATGGTATACAGCCCCCAGCACAACACCATGGTATGCAGCTCCCCCTTCCCCCCTGCACAGCACCATAGTATACAGCCCTCCCCAGCATAGCACCATGGTATACAGCTCCCCCCAGCACAGCACCATGGTGTACAGCTCCCTCCAGCACAGCACCATGATATACAGCCCCCCAGCACCACACAGCACAATTGTATACAGCCCCCCTCCCCCAGCACCACACAGCACCATGGTATACAGCCCCTTCCCCCCAGCACAGCACTGCACTGCACAGCACCATGGTATACAGCCCCCCTCCACACTAGCATGGCACAGCACCATGGTATACAGCCCCCCTCTCCCCCAGCACAGCACCATGGTATACAGCTCCCCCTCCCCCCAGCACAGCACCATGGTATACAGCTCCCCCTCCCCCCAGCACAGCACCATGGTATAAAGCTCCCCCAGCACAGCACCATGGTATACAGCCCCCCGGCATAGCACCATGGTATACAGCCCCCCAGCACAGCACAGTGGTATACAGCCCCCTCCACTACAGAGCCATGGTACAGTACTCACTGTTGCATTAAAAAAATAAAACACTCCTCACCTTCTCCTTATGCCCACGCTGCTCCCGGCTCCTGTCTCCTGCTCTGCCTGGTACACAGTGAGTGCACGATGACATCATCGTGCACCCACAATGTCAGATGCAGAGCGCGGAATCATGGGAGAGGGAGCGTCATCATTGTTGTGAACTCTACCGGCGTCTATGAAGCCGGTACAGTTCAGTGTGGCGGCGGGGGAGAGCTGCTGGGGGCAGGCAAGCCCCCCTGCCTCATGGGCCCCATAGCGGCTGCTTGATGTGCCACTAGCTGGGGGCCCCTGGGGGAGCGGGGGCGCCAGGCAGCTGCCTGGTCTGCCTGCCCCTAACGCTGGCCCTGAGTGAATATATATCTTTTTAGGTGGCAGCTTCAAATTTTTTATATTTACCATTTGCAAGGTAAATAAACTCAGCAGCAGAAGAATACAGATATAGAACATAATGGACAGGCTGGAGATGTGTAACTGTCTATTAACAAAGGCAGCAACAGCACAGTTCAGATTATGGAGAAAAGGCAGATGTCCAGCTGTGTGGTGGCAGAACTGGCAGCCCCTGTAACAGCAGTGCAGTACAAATATAGAGGTCAGTAGTCAGGCAGATGTGTAGCACCAATGATCAAAAGGCATGAGATGTGTGTGATGCCTCAGATTAACTCCTTACCTACAATGGATGTAATAGTCCGTCCATGTGACCCTGGACCTAATTCCCATGGACGGAATATTACGTCATAGCGATCAGCGGGGCCCACGTGGTGGGCGCCGCTGATCGCGGCCGGGTGTCAGCTGATTATCACAGCTGACACCCGGCACGATGTGTCAGGGGCGGTCATGGACCGCCCTCGACACATTAACCCCTTGCACACTGCGATCAAACACGATCGCGGTGAACCGGGGGTTAAAGGGAAGCATCGGTAGGGAGTGGGCTCCCTCCGTGCTTCCCTGAGCCCCCCACAGCAGCGCAATGTGCAGCACTACTGCGGGGGACTCTTTCCTGCAGGTCCCCGGATCCAAGATGGCGACGGGGACCT
Organism: Dendrobates tinctorius; assembly: GCF_039654945.1. Classification (NCBI taxonomy): domain Eukaryota; kingdom Metazoa; phylum Chordata; class Amphibia; order Anura; family Dendrobatidae; genus Dendrobates; species Dendrobates tinctorius. The sequence continues at coordinate 2,362,549 of NW_027361687.1, read as the reverse complement.
TCTGGGGCCTGCAGAGAGCTGGCTTCCTCAGTGTCTGCAAAGCGCAGGCACAAGGAAGCCTTGGGCACTGTCTGTGACAGATCGCTGATCTGTCACAGTGATCTGTGATGTGACAGATCAGCGATCTGTCACATGACAGTTATGTCCCCCCTGGGACAATGTAATAAAGTGAAAAAAAAAAGTGTAAAAATAATCTTTAAAAAATCACTAAATAAATTAAAAAAAATTCCCAAATTCATTTTTTGGAATTAAAAAAAAACAAACAATAAAAGTACACATATTTGGTATCGCCGCATCCGTAACGACCCGCCCTATAAAACTGTCCCATTAGTTAACCCCTTTAGCGAACCCCTTAAAAAATAAAAAAACAAAGCAAAAAATAATGATTTATTATCATACCGCCGAACAAAAAGTGCAATAACGCGCGATCAAAAAGACGCATATAAATATCCATGGTACCGCTGAAAACGCCATCTTGTCCTGCAAACAACGAGCTGCCATACAGTATCATCAGCAAAAAAATAAAAATTTATAGCTCACAGAATAAAGCAATGCAAAAATAATTATTTTTTATATAAAATTGTTTTCATTGCATAAAAGCGCCAAAACATAAAAAAAGACCTAAATGAGGCATCGCTGTAACCGTACTGACCTGAAGAATAAAACCTCTTTATCAATTTTACTGCAGGCGGAATGGTGCAAACGCATCCCCCAAAAGAAATTCATGAAACGCTGGTTTTTGTTCATTCTGTGTCCCAAAAATCAGAATAATAAGCGACCAAAGTTGTCACGTGCTCGAACATGATACCAATAAAAACGTCAACTCGTCCCGCAAAAAATAAGACCTCACATGACTTGGTGGGTCAAAATATGAAAAAATTATAGCTCACAATATGTGGTGATGCAAAAACTATTTTTACAATAAAAAGCGTCTTTTAGCGTATGACAGCTGCCAAACATAAAAACCGCCATAAATAGTAAATCAAACCCCCCGTTATCACCCCCTTAGTTAGGGAAAAATAATAACATTAAAAGAAAATGTATTTATTTCCATTTTCCCATTAGGGCTAGGGTTAGGGCTAGGGTCAGGGCTGAGATTAGGGTTAGGAGTGTTTTGGGGTTAGGGTTGGAGTTATAATTGGGGGGTTTCCACTGTTTGGGCACATCAGGTGCTCTCCAAATGCAACATGGCGTCTGATCTCAATTCCAGCCAATTCTGCGTTGAAAAAGTCAAATGGTACTCCTTCCCTTCCAAGCTCTGCCATGCGCCCAAACAGTGGTTTATCCCCACATATGGGGTATCAGCCTACTCAGGACAAATTGCAAAACAACTTTTGGGGTCCAATTTCTCCTGTTACCATTAGGAAAATAAAAAATCGGGGGCAAAAATATCATTTTTGTGGAAAAAAATGATTTTTTTATTTTCACGCCCCGGGCGTTATAAACTTCTGTGAAGCACTTGGGGGTTCAAAGTGCTCACCACACATCTAGATAAGTTCCGTAGGGGTCACTTGTGGGGAGTTTGAATAGTTTAGGTACATCAGGGGCTCTACAAACGCACATGACACCCGCAGACTATTCCATCAAAGTCTGCATTCCAAAACGTCACTACTTCCCTCCTGAGCCCCGACGTGTGCCCATACAGTAGTTTTCTCCCACATATAAGGTATCAGTGTACTCAGGACAAATTGGACAACAACTTTTGGGGTCCAGTTTCTCCTGTTACCCTTGGGAAAATAAAAAAAATTGGGGACTAAATGATCATGTTTGTGGCAAAAATACTATTTTTTTAATTTCATGCCCGGGCGTTATAAACTTCTGTGAAGCACTGGGGGGTTCAAAGTGCTCACCACACATCTAGATAAGTTCCTTGGGGGGTCTAGTTTCCAAAATGGTGTCATTTGTGGGGGGTTTTCACTGTTTTGGTACATCAGGGGCTTTCCAAACGCGACATGGTGTCCGATCTCAATTCCAGCCAAAAAAGTCAAATGGCGCTGCTTCCCTTCTGAGCTCTGCCATGAGCCAAAATAGTGGTTTATCCCCACATATGGGGTATCAGCGTACTCAGGACAAATTGTACAATATCTTTTAGGGTCCTGTTACCCTTGGGAAAATAAAAATTGGGGGTGAAAAGATCATTTTTGTGGAAAAAAATATGATTTTTTAATTGTACAGCTGTACGTTATAATCTTCTGTGAAGCCCTTGTGGGTTCATAGTTCTCACCACACATCTAGATAAGTTCCTTGGGGGGTCTAGTTTCCAAAATGGGGTCACTTGTGGGGGGTTTCCACTGTTTAGGTACATCAGTGGCTCTCCAAACGTGACATGGCGTCCGATCTGAATTCCAGCCAATTTTGCATTGAAAAAGTAAAACGGCGCTCCTTCCCTTCTGAGCTCTGCCATGCACCGAAACAGTGGTTCCACCCACATATCAGGTAACAGCGTACTCAGGACAAACTGCACAATAACCTTTGCAGTCCAATTTCTCCTGTTACCCTTGGTAAAATAAAAAAAATTGAACCTGAAATATTTTTTTTGTGAAAAAAAGTTAAATGTTCATTTTTTTTTTAAATATTCAAAAAAATTCCTGTGACGCACCTGAAGGGTTAATAAACTTCTTGAATGTGGTTTTGAGCACCTTAGTGGGGTGCATTTTTTAGAATGGTGTCACTTTTGGGTATTTTCTATCATATAGACCCCTCGAAGTGGCTTCAATTGTGATGTGGTCCGTAAAAATAAAATGGTGTTGCAAAAATGAGAAATCACTGGTCAACTTTTAACCCTTATAACTTCCTAACAAAAAAAAAATGTTGGTTCCAAAATTGTGCTGTTGTAAAGTAAACATGTTGGAAATGTTATTTATTAAGTTTTTAGTGTGCCATATCTCTGTGATTTAAGGGCATAAAAATTCAAAGTTGGAAAATTGCGAAATTTTAAAAATTTTCACCAAATTTCTGTTTTTTTCACAAACGCAAGTTATTTGAATGAAATTTTACCACTAACATGAAGTACAATATGTCACGAGAAAACAATGTCAGAATCACCGGGATCCATGGAAGCTCTGTTTCCTTTTATGTAAATTTAAGTAAATTAGTAGTGCATGGAGGTGTGGTACAGTTAGAAGCAATGTTTCATGCACAGACCAGGTTTTTAGGGGAAGGTGTCACATTGATGAATGGTGTCCTTGCGTATTCTCCTTTTGTAACACACTCAGCACCTTTTTTGCAGCTTAGCTTTTTTTCAGTTGGCGAGACCACCCCCCGGGAAATGCTGACCTGGTATGATACGAGCACCTTCAGTTCCAAAAGTACTGGGTCCCGCTCCTACCTGAGTGCCAAATATCAGGGCCTTTACCACTACCTCCTGGAACTGAAGGTATGACATATCGGTGTGGCCGTTTCAGAGTTATTACCTCATAAAGGGACAGTGGTCAGAATTGTAAAAATTGGCCCGGGAGTTAACGTGCAAACCACCCTTGGTAGTGAAGGGGTTAAATTAGGAAAATCTGGTTACTTATGGAGTGAAGTATTCTTAATAATGCCAGATGTACTATTCCTTTGTTCAGTATGTCAAGGGACATGAGCCATTGTTTCTTGTGAGAGTGTCAAGTGCCACTTTTTGGATGCTAATTTGTGAAATTCCTGACGATTATGTATTGCATAAGTCCCCTGCAGTGTACTAGTCTGCATCATTTGAAGGACAATTATGCTGTCTAATTGAACTAGCAAATAACGAGGGAATAGCCAAGACTATCTACCTCACAACCCTGTGGGGCACAAAGCCCTGAAATAGGAGCTGTGGGATATTAAAAAAAGCCTGCTCCTGTTACCGGTGTGATTCTACGGGACGTCAGCCTAGAGACCACGGTTCCAGTTCCAGCTGGTTGACTACGGAACTGCAACACTGCCATACTCTAAGCCCACAAATTTGTCTGGATAGCCCAGGTTGAGACAATCCGGTCACCTGGCCACATACATCACTGTGCTCAGTCAGCTTCCTAAGCTTGCCACTACCTCCTCTCAGTTGGTGACTGCCAAAAATGGGGTGCTGCTGATTGGGGTAGTTGGCCCTGGATGACCTGAATTTGCGGAGATTCTAATCCATGGCGATCCAGTGTTGGTGATCTCTTACTGGAGTGTAGTACCCTCACCCTGTGTTGTCTAAGTAATGTTCTCCCCATGGGTAAGGAGTATGGGCACTGAGTTGTGTAGGTAAGTGAGCCGACTGGGGGGTGACCCCTTTTATCGCCGCAAACAGACTGAGATGGAGACTGAAGTGCATCCAACAGGTCCTCTTTATTGGCCGTCCTCTTGATGACCATGGCAACATACAGCAGCAGCTAGACACTCTCCGCACACAGGCCCGGGTACCTTCGCTTCCTTCTTACTTCAGTTTGACGGCCCTGGCGGCTCTTTCACTGGAGCTGCCCTAGGCTTACCACTACAGCGCTTCACCTGCCCGAGTCCATCCATTTTGTGGTACCCCCAGGCTCTCTCAGTCTGCGACTTCTCTTGTCTCTCCATCTGCGGCTTCTCCTGTCAGGGTCACCCCCATGACGGTCTCAGATGTCAGTCCCTTCTGGAGCTTCATCGCTGTACTTCTACTTCCTCGAGTCTACTCTTCTCCTCAGCTCCTCTCCCTGGACTGACTGCTTCTAGAACTCTCTACCTGCCTTTTATCCCCCTCCTTGAGGATTCCTCCAGAGTTCTGGTAATCCCGCCCCCCATGACTGTGCGGTTTCATAGCCATAAGCTGATGTTAAGTCCATTTCTCACAACTCTCTCTACTCCCATCTTGTGGCCAAACTTCAGTATTGCACCCATCTCCACTATTTCAGCTGTCTCCCATCTATAAATGCAACAGTCCACCTAAAACACACTATACCTTTACCTTCCCACTGCAGACAGGTCCGTACGTCAGTCCACCTCCCCTACACTCCCTTCGTTTGACCAATGTCATCCTCGACAATCTCATTTCCCTCTTTTCCATTCTGAAGCTTACCCACCTTCTTTTTGTCGGACCAGTTGTTGAGCCAGGCCCTTGATACACGGGGGGCTGAACCAAACCGGGAGCAATCATGCTCCGAGTAGCTTACGGCTTACTCGCCAGCGCGTACGCCACCATGACAATTCCTTCAGGTTGGGTTAGGTCCATCGGACTACTCTACGAGTGCGTACCTCCCACTTTTCTCCCCTTCTGTAACATCCTACCATTTGGAGCACTATGACCGAGGCCCTAACCTACCAGGTCATTGTCAGGCTTCCTCCTTTTCTTTTGGGGGTGTTTGTGGTACTGGGGATCTGACCTAGGGACCACTGTCTGTTTCTACTCACTCGTCTCTTTGTCCTTTCTTAGTAAATAAGTCATGGTCGGCGTTTCTCTTCACACGTAGTACCCGGGACCTGTTGAACATTTTCATTTTCATTTTTTTTCATACATGACATTTCAACAGCTATCTATAGTTTCAACTATGCCATGTTTAATACTTCTATGGTTAACTTTTTTTTTGTTTTGCTTTTTTCTTTTTAAGTAAAACATAACAACTTCTTGTTTTTCAAGTAAGACATAAACATGGGTGCTCCCCATTCCTATATAGAGAGCACCTTCCCTCATGCATCCCTGCCACAGCAGGAGTGGGCATTTATCGGTCGTCCATGACAGCACCACCTGAGAGAGGGCATCCGCCCTTCAGGAACAGGAAACCTACAGATACAAAAGGGCGGCACCTCTCCCACGCATCAGTTGGTTTCCTGTTCCTAGAGGACGGGACTTCCTTCAGATCATCCATCATGGAGTCGTCAAGGGATTCCCAGGCCGGCTGACCGACCCAGGTAGCGAGGGGATCTCCTACCTCGGTCAAGCTCAGGTCCCTGGAAGCGCCACGGTGGGGCCGGGTAGGTCGCCACGACGGTGGTAAGAGCAGGTGGAGCCAAGGGTCCGGTGGACAGCCGCCTCCATAATGCCGGCACCAGGAGGTATGTATGTCCCGGGCCCCTCCTGGTGCGCTCTCCCCGTGGTGCGGTCTCTCTTCCTGTCCGGGCCGGCGGTGGCACCCGGTCGGCACGCGTGGGGGCTGTTGCCTTGCCTGAGCCGGGGGCGCCATGCCGGCTCCCTCTGCGCGCTCCCCGCAGGCCTCAGACGGGCGGTGGAAGTGACGCGGCGGAGGGAGCGGGGCCGGGGACGCCGAAACCGGAAGTCGGGTGCCGGCTGGCTTCCAGCGTGCGCCGCGTGTGCACGGCGGTACTGGGTGGCGCGCGGTGCCCGGGGTGGGGGGATGACCGGAGCATGCGGGGGGGATGTCGCGGGGGGGTCCCGGGTGTGAGGTGCCGCGCCAGAACCCTGCTGACCCAGACAAGGAGGCCTTAAAAGGCAGGAGGTGACGCTGCTGGGGTGCTTCTGAAGGCCCAGCGATGGATAAGACAGAAGCCCCCATAGAGCAGCTGAACGAGGTGCAGGAGTACCCACAGAAACAGGCCACAGTGAAACCGCATGCGAGTGGCCAGCAGAAGAAGAAACGGACGGGCGAACAAAGCCACAGAAGTTCCCCCAGGCTAAAGGACCCTCCTGCCTCCCTCCGTGATCCGGTACAAACGGTAGGGGTGGAAGGGGACGTTGGCCCAGGGGTAGATTGACAGGCCCTTACACTCTCCCCTGTCCATTCAGGTAGCGGAAGAAACGCCGGACTTCACCACAAGCCTGAGGGAGATAATCAGGACAGAGATAAAGGCCCTATCTAAAAAGGATTCTTCTAGGGGAAGAGAATTTAGTTTCTCAGGTTCAGAGTCCTCGACCGCCCTAAAGATCGATGACTCCTCAGATTCCCCGGCCTCCACTTCGTCTTCTTCGGAGGAAGACTCGAGTCGATTCTGCTTCCCCTTAGACCAGATGGATAAGCTAGTTAAAGCAATAAGGTCCACCATGGGGGTAGCAGACACAAAGCCGGAACTTTCAGCTCAGGACGTGATGTTCGGGGGTCTAGATCCCAGGAAGCGGAAGGCCTTTCCATTGAATGATAAGGTCCAGAGCCTAATAGATAGGGAATGGAAGAGACCTGAAAAAAGGGGCTCCTTACCTCCTGCCTTCAAGCGGAGGTACCCGTTTGATGACCCAGTGGTAAACAGATGGGATAAGGCCCCTAAGCTGGACGCGGCAGTAGCCAAAGCCTTCAAAAAATCCTCCATACCCTTCGACGACATGGCCTCCTTAAAAGACCCGCTAGATAAGAAAGCGGATTCTTTTTTGAAGGGAACATGGGAGATGTCAGCAGGTGCTCTAAGACCAGTGATAGCTGCCACATGTACGGCCAGATCCCTGATGGTCTGGCTAGACCAATTGGATTCCCAACTAAAGGACGGAGTCTCAAGAGCATCTATCCAGAAAACGCTGCCAATCATCCAAAGTGTGGCAGGTTTTTTGGCTGATGCTTCAGCGGACTCTGCGAGGATGGCAGCTAGAACTGCGAGTTTATCTAACGCAGCTCGAAGGGCCCTTTGGTTAAAATGCTGGCCGGGAGATATCCAGGCCAGATCACGACTCTGCTCCATTCCATGTGAGGGTGAATATCTGTTTGGCCCCGTCTTGGATGAACTTTTAGAGAAAGCCGGGGATGATAAAAAGAAGTTCGCCAGTCTACCGAATTCTTCTTACCGACGTCCCTTTACCAGGAAAGGCTATTTCCGTAGAAGGCCGTCCAGAGATCAGGGCAGATGGGATGACAAAAGAAGGAGAGGTACAGGTTTCATGTTCGGAGGAGGGGGGCGCCAAGAAGGTCCAGACCGCCCCAATGACTAGTTGCTCCGGTAGGGGGAAGACTAGCTGCCTTCTACCCAGCCTGGTCCATGATTTCCAATAGTAAATGGATACTGGGGGTGATAGCTGCGGGTCTACACCTAGAATTCGCCCGGGTTCCCCAAGATCGATTCAAGGTCACCCCGCTCAGGTCTTCCACATCAGAACAAGCTGCTCTGGAGGCCGAGGTGCATGATCTTTGCCGCAAGAGGGTCCTAACGGTGGTCCCAGAGGGAGAAACGGGGAAAAGGTTTTACTCCCCCCTGTTCCTGGTCCGTAAACCAGATGGGTCCTTTAGGACTGTAATAAATCTTAAATCCCTCAACGAATTCCTGGTCATACTCCCGTTTAAGATGGAGACAATTAAATCAACAATAAAATTGCTGTTTCAAAACTGTTTTATGGTGGTGTTAGATTTAAAGGACGCTTACTACCATATTCCCATTCATGCAGCTCATCAGCGGTTTCTCAGAGTGGCGGTTCAGCTGGATGGGTCAGTCCAACATTTCCAATATGCGGCCCTCCCCTTTGGGGTGGCAGTCGCTCCCCGTGTGTTTACCATAGTAGTTGCGAAAGTTATGGCCCATCTACGTGAATCAGACATTCTTGTGATCCCCTACTTAGATGACTTCCTGATCGTAGGGAAAACGGCAAAACATTGTTTGGAACAGCTACAAAGGGCAATGTCTGCCCTAGAGGGGTTAGGATGGCTGCTTAACATTAAAAAGTCTCGGTTACAGCCGGTGAGACTCCAACAATTCTTGGGCCTGATCCTAGATTCTGAGAAACAGGAATGCCGTCTGCCCCCGGAGAAGCTTGTTCGCCTACACTATCAGGTCCTGAACGCTTGCAATAACCCCACCATGTCCCTCAGGAAAGCCATGTCCCTTCTGGGTTCCCTTTCGGCCTGTATCCCAGCGGTCCAGTGGGCCCAGTTTCATTCAAGAACACTACAGGGCGAGGTCTTAAGGCATCAAAGAATCCTTGAGGGTTACTTAGAGGGCCAGCTAACCTTGTCCCGAAACACAAGGGAGTCCCTAGAGTGGTGGCTAGACAAGGATAATTTATTCAAAGGGGTCCCCTGGGAGTGTGACATATCCCGCATAATCACCATGGATGCTAGCCCTACCGGTTGGGGGGCTCATATGGGGGAGATCCTAGTCCAGGGCCTATGGGAGCATCATCAGATAGAAATGTCATCTAACCTGAAAGAGTTGACAGCAGTAGAGCAGGCAGCTAAGGAGCTAATTGTGTATCTACAGGGCCATCATGTGCGAGTGTTCTCCGACAATCAGGTCACCGTGGCTTATATAAACCACCAAGGCGGGACTCGTTCCAAACCCCTGATGAATGTGGCAGAACGGTTGTTCCAGCTAGCAGAGCAGCATTTTCAATCTGTAACAGCTCTACATATAAAAGGGAAGGAAAATATCACAGCAGATTTCCTAAGCCGCAATCCACTAAAACAAGGAGAATGGTCCCTAAGCACCTCCATCTTCGACCTGATTGTACAAAAATGGCGACAACCAGAGGTACACCTCTTCGCTACCAGGGAAAACAGAAAATTAAAACAATTTTGCTCCCTAAATCCCAGAGAGAACCCCCTGGCGGTAGATGCCTTTCTGATAAAGTGGGACTTCAGACTAGCATACGCCTTCCCTCCCCTATCGCTACTACCCCCGGTGATGAAGAAAATCAGGAGAGACAGAGCAAGGGTGATAGTTATCGCTCCATTTTGGCCCAGGAGGGCTTGGTTTTCTTGCCTCAGGACCATGTCGGTGTCCGACCCTTGGGTCCTTCCGGATATCCCGGATCTCCTATCCCAGGGCCCAGTGTTCCATCCTCAGGTGGCTGGCCTACATCTGACGGCGTGTAGTTTGAACGGACACTGCTGAGAGAAAAAGGCTTCTCCGCAGACCTGATTAACACCCTACTTAAAAGTAGAAAAGTCATCACTACCAAAATCTGTGTTAGAATTTGGAAAAAATTCCTGCAGAACTCTGGAGTGGTCGCTGGCGGTTCGGCACCTGTAAACGAAATCTTAGAGTTTCTTCAGAAAGATCTGGATATGGGGCTCTCCACTAGTATCCTTAAAGTACAAGTATCAGCCTTGGGGGCCCTCTTTAGCTGCAACATCGCGGGTAATTACTGGATCAGTAGATTCATTAAGACAGCAGGTAGATCCAGGCCAATAGCGAAAGATAGATTCATGCCGTGGGACTTGAACCTAGTCCTCACGGCTATGACAGAAGCCCCATTCGAACCTATCTCATCAGCTTCCATAAAAAACCTGTCCCTCAAAGTAGCCTTCCTGGTAGCTCTAACCTCAGCTCCTAGGGTAAGCGACATCCAGGCATTATCTAGACGTCCTCCTTATATACAGTTCAAGGACGATAGGGTAATACTCAGACCTGATCCGGCGTATTTACCTAAGGTAGTTTCCAGCTTTCAAAGGACACAGGAGATAGTCCTTCCATCTTTCCTCCCTAATCCAGCTAATGAGAAGGAAGAGAAACTTCACACCTTGGATGTTAGGAAATGCCTCATAGAATATCTGGCAGTTACCGATCTCTGGAAAAAAGATAATGCCCTGTTTGTCTCCCATCAAGGCCCTAGGAAAGGTTGTAGAGCGTCAACAAATACACTAGCCAGGTGGATTATAGATGCGATCTCAATAGCATACACCTCAAAAGGCAGGTCGCCACCCCGGAAGCTGAGGGCGCATTCCACCAGAGCCATGGCGACCTCGTGGGCCGAGAGATCAGAAGTTTCCATTGACCAGATATGTAAGGCGGCTACTTGGTCCTCTCCGAGCACCTTTTATAGTCATTATAGGTTAGACTTGGGTGCTTCCACAGACCTCTCCTTTGGTATAAGGGTGCTGCAGACTGTAGTCCCTCCCTAAATAGTTTTACTCTCTGTAATTCTCTCAGGTGGTGCTGTCATGGACGACCGATAAAGTCTTAGTTACTCACCGGTTAACGGTGTTTTTCGGAGTCCATGACAGCACCCGTATATTCCCTCCCTTTAGTTTGGGTGTGCACTTCTTCCTCTTGTATGTACACTGGTAAGGAATAGTTGTGTAAAAGTATTGTATATAAATTATGCTTTTAACCATTGTGGTCCTCTTGTGCTCTGTAATCCAACTGATGCGTAGGAGAGGTGCCGCCCTTTTGTATCTGTAGGTTTCCTGTTCCTGAAGGGCGAATCCCCTCTCTCAGGTGGTGCTGTCATGGACTCCGAAAAACACCGTTAACCGGTGAGTAACTAAGACTATTCTACCCGTTTTGAGGACGTCGAACTGTCCCCAGGATTTGCAACAGTGCACAACAGTCCCGGCAGTCCTTTGCTAAAGATACTCCGGACCACCGCCTGGTGGCCGATATTTCACCAACAGCAGGGGACTCCACAGCCGTGAAGTCCCCGGGATGCTTGAAGTGTCTCTTGTCCCCGAGTGTCCCTGATGCCCGAGACCCAGGAGTCCTCTTCACTTTTATGGGGGTTCATACCCCTCAGGATAAGTGATGACTGCCACCGCATAGTACCCGCGGGGGCAGTATTCTTTGTAGTAGGAGACCAGGTCTCCCTCCAGCAGAGCTCGCCCATGCCTGATGGAGGTCACATTGAGGTAGATTTTGTGGCCTGTGTCGAGGTCCCGGATGAACCCATAGCCTTTCACAGTGTTGGTGTGCACGAGCCGGCCATATGATCGAGGGGTAGACTTGGCTGCCTCCCCCTTCTCATGCAACAGCGCCCACACTGCCGGCTCTTTGGCCTTCTTCTGCTCAATGACCTCTGCAACCCAAGCAGAGGGTCCGGTGTAGGCCGCAGAGTCCAGCGGGCGGGCCGCGGAGAACGGGGTAGAGGCGGCCGTGGGTTTCGGTGAGTAGGCCGCAACCGGAGCCTGAAGCAGCGTAGAGGCGGCCGCAGGCATCGGGGAGCAGGCCACAAACAGAGTCACGGACGGGGCAAAGACAGCCTCGGTCACCAAGACGTCGGCCGCTGTCAAAGTCGGGGATGACGTAACGGCAGCCTTGGGGTAGGCCGCAGCCGAGAATGGAGCAGCGGCGCCGCGGAAGCTGGTGAGTAGGCCGTGGAGGTCAGCGGCTCGACCGCCGTGGTGTTCTGGAGCGGGGCTGAAGTGGCAGCAGGCCTCGATGGGCAGGCCGCCGCTGCCGCCAGATGGAGCACAACAGGGGAGGCCGCGGGTTGGTTCTGCGCCGGTGACGCGGGCTGATGCACCACCGGGCGGAGAGGTTCAAGGCCACGGGCGGAAGCGGTGTTTGACCCGACGGAGGCCGCAGAGCCATCAGGAACTGGGGTCCCTGGAGGGCGGGAGGCCGCGCAGGGAGGCTGAGTGGCGAGAGCTGCCCGCATTGCCGCCGGCTGGGCCCGGGGAACGCTCACCTTCCCCGGCGCTGTGGCACCCGACAGGCCATCCCGCTCCTTCTCCCGCAGCTGGTGATCTTCACCCTGCCGTCCGGCAGCGCCGGCCTCCGGCCCGGTGGCTCTGCAGGGAGGCTCTATGAAAATTCCTCCAGCGGCTGTTCCAGCAGGGTTCGCTCATTCCCTGGCAGGCATCCGAGGAACCGAGAGTGGCTCCCAGGGACAGGTCTCCCGACGGGTCTCGACATCCTGATGCCATCTCCATTCCAGGCGCCCGAGGCCACGGCAGCTGCAGCGTCACATCTCGTCCGAGTTCCAGAAGCTCAATGGCGCCAAGCAGCTGCACCCAGTCTTTCCACCTGGGCCACTGCCGTTCTTCGGTGGGGCATTGATCGGCCTCTCCACCCATCTTCCAGGGTCCAGCATGAGGGGGCGGCTGTCTCCAGATGTAGGCCGCTCCCCCCAGGGGCGGGTGCGACACAGTCCCTGATTGTCCAATGTGGCTGCAAACTCCTGTGCTTCTTTTTGGTGTTGAAATGCCACAGCCATTTTGACAAGGCCTTTTCTGCTCTAGATCCGCCTGATGGAAACCAGCAATCCTGGACACAGTCCAAATTTGTAATTCACAGGGAAAAGTCTTCAACCCGTACAGCTAGAGGTTCTTTGGTTCTTCGGTGCAGGCTTACCGCAGAAGATGATGTATTTGCGGCAATAATTCTGCCAACTATGCCAAATGTAGATAGGTGAGCTGACTTTGAGGGTGACCCCTTTTCTCACCGCGAACAGACTGAGATGGAGACTGAAGTGCGTCCAACAGATCCTCTTTATTGGCCATCCTCTTGATGACTGCAGCAACATACAACAGCAGCTAGACACTCTCCTCACACAGGCCCAGGTACCTTCGCTTCCTTCTTACATTGGTATGACGGCCCTCGCGGCTCTTTCACTGCATCTGCCCTAGGCCTACCACTACAGCGCTTTGCCTGCCCTAGTCCGTCTGTTTTGTGGTATCCCCATGTTCTCTCAGTCTGCGGCTTCTCTTGTCTCTTCGTCTACGGCTTTTCCTGTCAGGGTCACCCCCATGATGGTCTCAGATGTCAGTCCCTTCTGGAGCTTCACCACTGTACTTCTACTTCCTCGAGTCTACTCTTCTCATAAGTTCCTCTCCCTGGACTGACTGCTTCTAGAACTCTCTACCTGTCTTTTGTCCCCCTCCTGGAGGATTCCTCCCAGAGTTTTGGTAATCCCGCCCCCTTGACTGTGCGGTTTTGTAGCCATAAGCTGATGTTAAGTCCATTTCTCACAACTCTCTCTACTCCCATCTTGTGGCCAAACTTCAGTATTGCACCCATCTCCACTATTTCAGCTGTCTCCCATCTATAAATGGAACAGTCCACCTAAAGCACACTATACCTTTACCTTCCCACTGCAGACAGGTCCGTCCACCTCCCCTACAGTTGGATGAGCCCTGGCCTGTGGAGTCTTTCTAAAGACAGTCAGGTCAGCGGATGAGAGCATTCACTGACCCTCACGTCTCCACATTGTGCTGCTGTGAAGGGCCAGTATTGGCAGGATCAGCAGCAGCACAGTATAGATTGAATATGATGCACAGGCAGGAAATGCCTGGCTGTGTATGGGCATTAGCTTTGGTGGCAGCAGATTAGTATGGAATATAGTGGACACTCAGGCAAATGCTATGACTGATGCATAGTACTCAACCGTTCCAATTCTCCCTACACAGCCCAACACAGTCCCCGCACAGTCCAGCACAGTTCCACATAGCCCAGCATAATCCCCGCACAGGCCAGCACAGTCCCACACAGCCCGGCATAGTCCCCGCACAGTACCTACAAAGCATAGCACAGCCTGGCATAGTCCCAGCACAGTACCGCACAGGCCAGCACAGTCCCACACAGCCCGGCATAGTACCTGCAAAGCCCAGCGCAATCCCGCACAGCTTGGCATAGTCCCCGCACAGTACCTGCAAAGCCCAGCACAGTCCCGCACAGCCCGGCAGTCTTCTCACAGGCCAACACAGCCCGGCACAGTCTTCACAGGCCAGCACAGTCCCACACAGCCCGGCACAGTCTTCTCACAGGCCTGCACAGTCCCACACAGCCCGGCACAGTCCCGCACAGCCCTGCACAGTCTTCGCACGGTCCCCGCCCAGCCCAGCACACACACACAGCCCATTACTCACATTTCCCATAAACTTGCATTGGACTCGCTACTCATTACGAGTACCCGAGTAGTAGGAGGTACTTGTAACGAGTACAGCGAGTCCGAATACTTCACTACTCGCTCATCCCTAGCTGGTAGCTGACCGGAAGTGAGTTAATTTCATGAGGAGATTGTGACGGAACCAGAAATGCTTCAGATCCATCACCATGTCCTCCTCTGACAGCGCGGACAGCAGGGTCACCTTGGAATCGGGGATGCCGGCCATGTGAGCGGATCATGATATGTCCTGCACCGGGAGGTTCAGGTGGGCATTACAATGGGAGCCGGGCTGCTATAATATCTTTATATAATCTTTCTCTCTCTCTCTCTGTTTCTTTCTTTCTCTGTTCTTTCTTTCTCTGTGTTTCTTTCTCATTCTCTGTTCTGTCTTTCCCTCTCTTTTTCTTTCTCTCTCTTTCTGTTCTTTCTTTCTCTCTCTAAACTTTTTTCTTTATCTCTCTCTGTTCTTTCTCTCTGTTCTTTCTTTCTTTCTCTCTATCTCTCTGTTCTTTCCTTCTTTCTTTTTCTTTCTCTCTGTTCTTTCTTTCTTTCTCTCTCTGTATTCTTTCTTTCTTCCCCTCTTTCTTTCTTTCTTTCTTTCTTTCTTCCTTTCTTTCTTTCTTTCTTTCTTCCTTTCTTTCTTTCTTTCTTTCTTTCTTCCTTTCTTTCTTTCTTTCTCTCTCTCTGTTCTTTCTTTCTTTTTTTCTTTCTCTCTCTGTTCTTTCTTTCCACTCTTTCTTTCTCTCTATCGCTCTCTTCTTTCTTTTTCCTCTTTCTTTTTTCTCTCTCTGTTCTGTCTTTCTTTTTTCTCTATCTTTCTTTCTCTTTCTTTCTTTCTTTCTCTTTCTCTCTCCCTATTTTTTCTTTCCTTCCCCTCTTTCTTTCTTTCTCTCTGTTCTTTCTTTCCCTTTTCTTTCTCTCTCCCTCTGTTCTTTTTTCTGTCCCCTCTTTCTTTCTCTCTGTGTTCTTTCTTTCCCCTCTTTCTTTCTCTCTGTTCTTTCTTTCTCTCTCTCTGTTCTTTCTTTTTTTCTTTCCCCTCTTTCTATCTCTCTGTTCTTTCCCCTTTTTTCTCTCTCTGTTCTTTCTTTCGCTCTCTGTTCTTTCTTTCCCCTCTTTCTTTCTCTCTCTGTTCTTTCTCTCTCTGCTCTTTCTTTCTATTTGTTCTCTCTCTGTTCTTTCTTTCCCCTTGTTCTTTCTATCTTTCTTTTTTCTTTCCCCTCTTTCTTTCTCTCTCTGTTCTTTCTTTCTCTCTCTCTGTTCTTTTTTCTGTCCCCTCTTTCTCTTTCTGTGTTCTTTCTTTTCTTCTCTTTATTTCTTTCTTTTTCTCTGTTCTTTCGTTATTTCCCCTCTTTATTTTTCTCTGTTCTGTTTCCCCTTTCTTTCTCTCTCTGTTCTTTCTTTCACTCTCTGTTCTTTCTTTCCCCTCTTTCTTTCTCTCTGCTCTTTTGCTCTCTGTTCTTTGTTTCCCCTCTTTCTTTCTCTCTCTGTTCATTCTTCTTTCTCTCTCTGTTCTTTCTTCTCTCTGCTCTTTCTCTCTCTGTTCTTTCTTTCTCTCTCTGTTCTTTCTTTCTTTCTCACTCTCCTTTCTTTCTCTTTCTCTCTGTTTTCTTTTTTCTCTCTCTCTCTCTGTTTTCTTGCTTTCTTTTCCTTAGTACCAGTCAGTGTGCCTACAGTACCTGCCACTGTGCCCCCAGTACCAGTCAGTGTGATCAGCAGTGCTAAATGGGTGTGGTTGGGCGTGGACATGGGTGTGACTAGTTGCAAAATGGGTGTGGTCGGGCATGGCCTAACATTTGCAGCGGCATCCTGCGCGCGCCACAGCCTTTGTCCCTCTTTCCCTTCTTCAAAAGTTGGGAGGTATGCTGATGTACTCACTGAATGAGCAGTAGGTGAATCCATGCCTAAGTCATTTTTACAAATGTACAGATTTCCACATTTGTGGTGGGCAATCTGGTCTGCTTGGGAGTGACAAACCACCAACTCTGACAGTACAGTACACTGGAGGCTGAACAAGATAGTACAATCACGGAAAAGTGGGCCAGTTCTTGCCAAAAGTGGGGTGCTGCTGATTGGAGTAGTTGGCCCTGGATGACCTGAAATTGCGGAAGTTCTTAACCCTGGCGATCCATTGTTGGTGATCCAATAAATTCTTACTGGAGTGTATTAGCCTCACCCTGTGTTGTCTGATTAATGTTCTCCCCATGGGTAAGGAGTATGGGCATTCAGTGGGATGAGCCCTGGCCTGTGCAGTCTTTCTAAAGACAGCCAGGCCAGCGGATGAGAGCATTCACTGACCCTCACGTCTCCACAGTGTGCTGTTGTGAAGGGCCAGTATTAGCCGATTTAGCAGCACAGTATAGATTGGACATGATGTACAGGCAGGAAATGCCTGGCTGTGTATGGGCATTAGTTCTGGTGGCAGCAGATTAGTTTGGAACATAGTGGACAGGCAAGCAACTGCTAGTCATAGGAATGATGTACTTACTGAATGAGCAGTAGGTGAATGAAAATATTCACTGATCCATGCCTAATTCATTTTTACAAATGTACAGATTTCCGCATTTATGGTGGACAATCTGGTCTGCTTGGGAGTGACAAAGCCACCAGGTGCAAGGCGGCATGGTGGCTCAGTGGATAGCACTGCAGCCTTGCAGCGCTGGTGTCCTGGGTTCAAATCCCACTAAGAACAACATCTACAAGGAGTTTGTATGTTCTTCCTGTGTATGTGTGGGTTTCCTCCGGGTACTCCAGTTCCCTCCCACACTCTAAAAACATACTGATAGGGAATCTAGATTGTGAGCCCCGTTGGGGACAGTGATGATAATGTGTGCAAATTGTAAAGCGCTGCAGAATATGTTAGTGCTATATAAAAATAATTATTATTATTATCCTCTCTGACAGTACACTGGAGGCAAAACAAGATAGTACACTCACGGAAAAGTGGGCCAGTTCTTGCTACTTGTTAAATCTGACACAGAAATCCATGGGGTCAGACACAAAGAATACAGTCTAGGTCTGATTGAATCTGTTTGTTAGGGCAATGCTTCTCTGTTTGCTGATGTGTGTCAGGTTGGCAAAGTGACTAATAAAACATCTGTTAAAAATTATGTTGTATACACTGTAATCACTGCTGCTAATTCGGCTTCATGTTGTAGTGGTAATGTAACATTGGCAGAGGCAGGGGAATATTTGCTTTGGAAGAGAGGAAAAAGGCATCCTCGCAAGACATGCATCTGCTTAGCAAAAAAAACTTTTGCAGAGCATGGAGTAGAGCTTATTTTGGGAAGACAGCAATTTTGACTTCCTTTTGGAAGCCAGAAGAAAATCCCCCATTTTGCACTCAAGAGTGAAAATACATAGCTTAACAATAGTCATCCCATTGCATGATGTCATCACACAAGCAATAGAGCATGCAGCTTGCTGCTGTTTACTCCATGTCAATTACATATTAGCATTGTAGTAAGCAATATTGATATTTGCTGCTCAATTCCAATGAGCTACTTATCAATTGTATGGCTTTTGTTGCTCATGCTATTGAGCTTTAAATCAGTTTATCAGTACCTAAACTTACACAGAGAAGATAAACATTTTATTATCATGTCTACCTTTTCAATTGTTGTACAAACAAGCTGAAAAGGCGCATTTTTATACAGATTGGGAAGCACTGACAGTGCTTCCACCTCCAAACCCAATGATTACGTGATCAATGAATGTAGGGAGGGAACAGGAGCTCCTGGGTCCTAGTAAATCCAATCAGCTTTGCTATGCAAGCAGTTGGATAAGTTTCCCTTCCAACTGGGCTAACATTAGCAGGGGAAATCAGCAACAAGAAATAATGAAATAATATGTTGAAATGTGTCCCCCCTCAAGGTTCTGGGGGCTCAGTGTGTAAAATAAATAAAAATATTTATTATTTTAAAGATGCTAAACTAAAAGAGATTACAAAATAATGCAAACCAATGCTGCTGTTTCTAACCCTGTTCATTATATAAAAATAATTATTATGAAAGGAAACAACACAATATAATTTGTTTTTTACCTATCCTTTTTGTTAGTGAAAAAAAAATGAAAATATACATACTATATTTCCTAATGGACTTATTTCCTATTTTTATTTACATTTTCGCCACAATCTTGACAAAAAAAGAATATTCAAAATATACAAATTGCGAAATCAAGAAAAAAAAGGCAAAAATTATTTGAACAGAGAACAGAATCTCACCGCAGAAAAAAAGCATTATGAAGGAAAATGAGCAAAAGCTTATACATACATGCATCAATAATTTTATAGCTCAAGAGACTGACATGTAATAAACTAAGTAAGAAATATAGAATATTTATTGTCTAGATATCTATAGTGGAACAATGTGTTCACAGCAGGAAGGCTGCCACAGTAATGGCCAAGAATGTTTACTTGTCATGATTAGCCAGCCTATCATGACTTCATCGTTACAACGTGATGTACATTTGACTTTGTGCCAGGCCTGTGAATCAAAAGAAGAGTCACAGATGTCTTTAAGTAAGAGAAGAGTCAGCATCGCAATCCTCGGACTGGCCATCATCTCTCCTTACCAGAAGATGACAGCATGTAAATACAGCTTTCATGCTCAGGTCAGAAGAGCCGCTGGCCAGTCCAAGGAATGCATCACAATTTTTGTTCGAATTATACGGCCGTCGGACTCTTCCCAAAGAGGTGGTTTTCAGGACTCTTGACCAGCCATCAAAGATTACAAATGTGGCCAATGGACCAAGTTCTGCAAATGGCAAATTAATCTGCCATATGTAAGCATAGCTTCATGATTAAATCATCCAAAGTATTAAGGTCCCTGTGCCACATCTTAGGCATTGTTGCTCTCAGATGAATTAAATGATCAACTATTTGAAAAAGTTTGAAAACCTCTGACCCTCTAGGGAGCAGAAAACTTAATTGAAAGTACCTAGCACTTCCAACCTTATGAGCTGAGGATTTTTTACATTCATTAATGGAGGCGCTAGAGAAAGGGGGACAGCGCTAAAACGATAATAGAATCAGAACAATCCAGAGTAGTGTATAATAATTGAGATATATCTGCTCTCTCAGCTGTACATAGAGGTAAACACTCTGTCTCTTTAAATCTTCCACTGGTTTAATGAGGTACTGCATAAACCAGTGCTGAGTTAGTCTTTCTGACCTAACGGGAAAAAAAACATAACAAGTGGCACAGTCCATTTTGCTGTGGGGATCTGCCCGCTCAGGAAACAAACACACAATTCAGCTTTCTTTAACATGATCACAGCATTGGAGATCTTGTCTCCAGAAATGCTGAACACTGAATGAGCCAGAAGGCTTTATGTTTAATCGTCTGGACTCCACCCTGGGGTGGAGATATGGTGAACAGCCGCCCACCCACTCTACAGCTGTTCACTAAACTTAGCCTTAAACATGACCTATTAACCTTCTCAAGCGTGCTTGAGTGTTTTCCTAGGTTCATTAAGCTAAAAAGTAGAAAGAGCAACGCAGAAAGTTTTTTAGGATCACCACACAAAATACCAATATATATAGTAAAATATAGTTTGTTTACAGAGCCAAAAACACAACACACAGTTTAAAGACACTTAAAAACGTTTCAAGGGACTGAAACAGATGTAGTCCCCATAATCTAAGATGGTAATAGCAATAATATAGCCACTGTCCGCTTGATAATTGAATAACACACAAATAAATACAGAATAATGCAAGTATGTTGCTAATATAGGCCCCCTAATATCAGAGGTAGATGCAAATCTCTTGGCGGGGTAAAAAGACAAGTATTAATCAGCCCACAAATCAGGACATAGTATGTAATAGACTCCTAAGCACTAGAAGAAAAAGGTATATGACACAATATAAAAAGCCATTCCTGAATCTGCAAACAGTCAGCATCACCGCAGACCAGTCCAGTTACTAAGGAGTCATAGTCACCCCGTCACCCATATGCAGCAGTCAGATAGGCACGCATAGTGGCATAGGAGGACCCACGCGTTCCGACACTCAAGGTGTCTTTTTCAAGGTGAGTGTAACCAGTTCTGTTAACCCTAACTAGTTAAACAAAAATCATTAAAGGTAAATTTTTACCAGCTGGTGGCTGACGGCAGGAGAGCGGCGTGAGGCGGCATGATGGCGCGCGGTGAGCTACCCGGAAGTGCTCACCCATCGGGGGTCAAAGTATCCAGAGCGCCTGCGCAGCCAGTGTGTCATGATGTGTAAGGCGCTTGCGCAACAAAGTATACAATGCGTTTGCGCAATCAAAGTATTTCACAAAGGATCTTGCACAAGTGCATAACGCTTGCACAGAAGGAAGCTGACAGAGGTTCAAAGCATTATCACCGGCATAGCAGACAAAAGCAAATGTCCTCAGACATGAGCAAATATAATTGTAATTATATAAGGGGTCTCACATAAATACATGACGTTTATGCGAGTAACTTAAGCGGCTGAGAATATTACTGCAAAAAATAGGCAAATAAGCATGCCTGTGGATAAGAGCCAGTGTTATTGTATAAAAAATCATATGCACAGACGCCAATGCTATATAAATACTCATCAATAGAACACAGTATAATTTGTGATAATTGCACATGGATATCGAGCACATGTGCACCATTTTATTCACAGAAATACAAAGCTGTTATACAACAGCTAACAGGCAAAGGCTATAATAGTAAATGATACCCATATAGAGAAAAACGCATGCCCAAACAAATGAATGGACCGTAATGAATAAAAGACACACAGAATTACACCAAAGATAGTTGACGTCTTCATGGCTTAAGAAAAATTCAGTGCATCATGATTACACACAAATATACAATTGGCATTAGCTAATAAATAAAGGTCTAAGAGCACTGCGAGTATTATGCTAATATGCTTATTTACAGACAAAGAGGTCAAGATGTCAGACCAATTTCGTACACGAACAGGTCAATTCCTGTACTAGACCTCATAAAGAAGAATTTATTTATTTGTTTATTTATTTGTTTGTCGATAAAGTAAAAGGAGTAGTTCATTTGTACAGTATACACCACGTACATACCTAATCTATATTTCTCCTTGATACAAAGCACATTAGAGTATAGCAGTTATTACACCACGGGCTAGCCTCAAATGGTAGAAGTAGTGTTGGTCACCCAAGATAACCTCTAAGGTGGTTCTGAGCAAATGGATAGATTCATAGAAACCATGAGCCCTATAAGAATGAATATCACAGAATAAGGGTTTATCAATCAGGGTACATAAAAACACATGAGGACCCGTAACACCAAAAATTTTTTGAGACCCTCATGAAGAGGGTACAAACTAGTTTATCCACCCCATATATAAAATTACAATTGAAGTCTCAACATAGTCAAATATGGCTATGTCGTAAACAGAAACTAACCCCATGATTCAAAATAGAAAATGTGGAGAGTGGCCAAATGGCAAGAACATTCACCATTAGAACACAGAGGTAGATTGAATCGAATCAAAAAGGGGTCTTCGCATTACCTCTTTCTTGCGCTATAAGAGAAGCATCAAAATGAAGCAATGCCAGAACCGTATATCAACAGCATACTTGCACACCTATAACCCTAGAGAATAATAGCCCCAACCCCAATGGGGGGTACATACTAGAGGCAAACGCCGCATTACAAAAGAAATGGTCATATAGCACAAAAAGTACCCAAAACACAATTAATCCAACCGGTTAGACAATAAATATAGATATAGAGATCAGCACATGACAAAAAGCCGTTAAGTTGTAGACATAATTCGTCATCCTGGTTGAGCTGAGACAGTCAGGACATCAATTCTCTGTTATATTCAATCGTAGAAACCTAAAAGAAATAGATGGTAAAAATCTGTAAGGAAAACAGAGAAAATCTAACATGACTGGTACTGCTGCACACTAGTCAGACAAGAAGACCCTAGACTAGGACCTCTTGTAAAAACCAGTGTTCAGCAGTTCTTCATTGAGTCCATCCGGTGAGAGGCTACCCAAATGAAAAATCCATCTGGCTTCCCGTCGGAGAAGCTCATCAGCAACATTAGCCCCCTGATATTAGCATGGACCCCCTCCAAACCCATAACTCCGAGAGAGTCCGGGGAGCCCCCCGTGATGATCTAAGAAGTGGGCCGCCACTGAGGAAATGGGTTTACCTTTGCACTTATCCAATAGGGCAGTTGATATATTTAACAGATGCTGTTGGGTTCTACGCCGTAGTTCCTGCGTCGTCTGCCCAACATAGATTTTCTTTTCTTTACCTAGGTTAATATCACTGAAGTGAACAACCTCAGTGATTCATATCTCCCCTCCAGTACTTTGCCAGTGACTTTGTCACATAATCAACACACTCACCTTGGCTTGTTGTGAAAACTTACAATTTTGAATACCCCTGGTCAAAATTACTGTTATTGTGAACAGTTAAACAACTTAAAAATGAAATGATCTCTAAAAGGCCAAACATTAAAGATGACACATTTCCTTTGAATTTTAGGCTAAAAAATATATTTTTTTTTTATCTTTTACATTGTAAAAATTACAAAAAATTAAATTGGCCCATGCAAAAGTTTGGATGCCTTTGCTCGTTAGGAACTAGTAGCACCCTCGTTTGTAAGTATCCCAGCTTTATTTAGCTTAATGTCCTAATGTTTTAATGAA
The DNA here is from genome assembly GCF_039654945.1 of Dendrobates tinctorius. Classification (NCBI taxonomy): domain Eukaryota; kingdom Metazoa; phylum Chordata; class Amphibia; order Anura; family Dendrobatidae; genus Dendrobates; species Dendrobates tinctorius. The sequence goes on along the minus strand of NW_027361687.1, from coordinate 2,339,497 downwards.
CTCATGCCAAAGGGTAATACACTTCCCAATAACAAATCAATACAGCAAAAACCTAGGTGAGGTGTGCGTAAACCATGGGTAAAAAAGTAGTGATGCACAAACGTATCCATATGTTTTTTTTTTTTTAAATATTTTTATTGGAAATTCATTCAAAACTAGTAAAATAAGAAAGGTGCAGAAAAAGTGCAGAGGGACCGGAATTTTAGGAGCGGAATTTTGCAAGAAGGTAAATATTATAACATTCAATAATTGCACACAAGTATATTAATAGGACATATGGAAACTGCATACTATCTCATTAATGAAAAAATAGTAGGCTAATGTGCATAATAAGTAAAAAAAAAAATTAAGTATACTACAAATTGAAGTAAAAATAATTGCAACCAATTGTATCTATTTCACAGAATCTTAGAGAAAACAATATATAATTCTTTAAAGTGAGTATATGTGTAGTGACCCGGTCCAGACTGGGTATGTCCCTTTAAGTAACCCTGGACCATGAGTAGCTTTTGTACACTTCAACTCACCCCTAAGTTATCCTTTTACGGTTATATGGTTTAAATGAATCCATTACTCACTAATCTCATATATTCATGATTTGTATATTAATCACACAATGTGAAGTCTGACACAAGAATTGAGTGTTATCCTATTGGTAGGTGACCCTGTCACCAAGGCTCAATGGGGGGAGCTACCTCCAGTCTCTGTGGAGACAAGACAGGGTTCTGGAAGGTTCCCTGAGGAGTCTGGTTCAAGATGTGACCCAGAGAAGACCTCATGTGAGGGGTCTCCTGACCCCCTCCAGACTCCAAGCCTGGATGTTCATCCTTCTCTTCATCTCAAAACTTACAGCCAAGCCTAATGTCTTGTATCTTCCCCTGACTTCTACAGCCAAGATGGCTGAAGACTTTTAACCTTTTTTTTTACCCTGGATCCCTGCTGTCAGGTTTAAGGTGTGTTTCTATAGCATTAGGTCGCACAAAATGTGTACAGAAGAACCTACTGCTCTGCGTGTTGAGGAAATTGAGGGTCCCCCGCCTCACCACAAATTATCCGTTCTATAATTCAAGTATATTTCTGCACGTAATGACCCTCTGAGAAAATGAATACGGGATTTCAGGTCGCTACATATTGCCATATATTCCCTCTTCTGCCTTTATGCCACTGTAGGGTCCGTGGCCGAGCTGGGGGGGGTGGTCCCTCTTCTTACCGCGCAGAGACGAAAACAGAGACAAGATGGAGACAGATTCTGGGTGCAACAGGTCCAAGCTTTATTCACTCGCTGTCTGCCTGACAGCCTCACAGCACTCCGCAATTTTCCTCAAGGCTCTCCGGTTACAATACACCACAGAACACCGTACTTTCGCCAGGGACGTATATATGCGTACCGTCCCTTTACTCTTGTTGACGCTTTTGACAGGTCCGTCACTGTGGCCGCCTTAGGCCCGTAAATTTTCACTGGTCACAACGTCTTTCTTAACACGGTATCCGTAACCTCTGTGCCTCGTCGATATAACCTCTGTGTCTCGTCTATATTGCGGTATTCCTGTCAGGACCACCCCCCCTGACGTTCTCTCTCCTCAGTCCCCCTGGTTTGGATTCTCCTCACAGCGCACAGACTGTCACAGTCCTCCTGTCACTGGAGCTCCCGCTGGGGACTGGAACCTTCTGGAACCCCTCCCTCAGTATTTATAGCACTCCCGGTCCCCTGTCACTGTAACTCCGCCCCCCATGACCAACGGTTTCTAAAGCCCTAAGCTGATGTCAAGTCCTTTGCTCACACTCCTCCCTGCCATCTAATGGTCAACCCAAGGTACTGCACGTCCACTACACTTTCCTAGCTGTTTCCCCACTGTAGTAACTGACACCTGTCTAAACTGTGCAAACCTATCTTTCTCTATACTGACACGTCCGTCCGTCCATCAGGTCACCTTCCCTACACTCCCCCTTCCTTTGTCTATTGTCGTCCTCAACAATTCGTAAACCCTGCCTTCGACGTTCTGAAGCTTCACCTACACTCTGTTGTCGGACCAGCTGTTGTGCCAAACCCACTTCCTGCCGGGGCCGAACCAAACTGGGAGCACCATGCTCTGAGCAGCCTACTGCTACTCACCAGCACGCACGCCACATGACAACGTCTTTCAAATTGGGCTAGGTACACCCATATTCTCTCTATGGCGTGTACCTTCCCCTACTCTCCCCTACTGTAACCTTCAACTATTCGGTACGCCATGATCGAGGTCTCACACCTACGAGATCATTACCAGCGCCCGCCTTCCTCCTTCAGGGATGTCCGTGGTGTCGGGGACCTGACCTAGGACGGCTGTCTTTCTCACGTCTTCCATCTTTTACCTTTCTTTCAGTTACATGTCATGGTCGGCATCTTGGTCTCCCAGACCTTCTCAACACATAGACCCCTTCCGGATCTCACATTTCCCTTTGGTCCCTCAGACCTTCTCTTGCCCGGACCTGTTGCATTTACTTGTGCATATTATACAACAAAATAACTTTACAATATCACAAGTACCCCATTTTTTATATATATTTTTTTCATTTTCCTTCTGCTTCTAAAACAAACATATAACACAAGCACTGCATGTCTTTCTCCCCCCTTCCTTGAACCTGGACACTCCTCCACTTCTCCGTATCCCCGTTCTGTCAAGTTTCAAATAAGCAAATAACATCCTGTAAGAGGAACATACTAAAAAATAAACTCAGCAAATAAAGCATTTTTTTTTTTCTTGAAACTAGAACTATTCTCCCGAACCTGCACTACAGTGCACCGAACTCTCGACAGTCTACTTCACTATGCAGTGGCTAGTAGTGAGGGACCCCACAGCCGTGGAGCCCCCTGGAGATACAGGGAGTGTCCACAACAGTCCTCTTTACGGGGGTTCGCTTTCTTCGGGCTCCGCCAGTACTGCCACCGCATAATATCCACAGGGGCAGTATTCTTTATAGTAGGAAACCAAGTCCCCTTCCTTCAGAGCCCGACCATGCCGTATGGAGGCCACATTCACATACACCTTCTGGCCGGTCGTGTCAAAGATGAAGCCGTACCCCCTGTCGACGTTGGTGTATACCAGCCGTCCCCGTGATCTCTGCACCACCATGCCAGCCTCCCCCTTTGAGTGGAGCAGGCTCCATACCTTCTGCTCCCGAACTTTCTTCTGTTTGATCACCTCCGTGACCCAAACGGAGGGTGCCGAGCCAGTCCCAGAGTCCGGTGGGCGGGACTTCGCTGGGAAAGCGCGTGGGGCAGAGGCGGCTGATGATATCTGCGGCCCAGTAGCCGCTGGGGCCAAGTGGCAAATGGGGACAGCCGGGTCCTTGAGGGCTGGAGTCACAGGGCCTGCTAAGTCGGCCGCAGCCGGCTCCAGCGCCGGCATAACCGCGGCCTCAGGACAGGCCGCATCCACTACTTCCAACGGAGCCGGAGTAACGGCAGGTTCCAACGATGCAGCTGCTATCAGCAGGGGGAACGCAGCAGCGTCTTCTTTGGGTGGGCTCCGCACTGGTGGCTCCGGGCGGGGGAGCTCGGGGACTTGAGCAGGGGCCTCGCTCAGCTCTGCATACACCACCTGGCCCGATGTACCTAGGCCTCCCAGTGCGCAGGGGGCAGCGTGCTGCGGCAGAATGGTGGGGGCCGCTTGCGGAGGCACTGGTGGGGCCGGGGGTACTCTCACCTTCCCCAGCGCTGCGGCCTCCATCACATCAACACGCGGCTTCCCCCGCAGCCTCCATCCCTCGCTCCACTGTCCTGCGGGCCTTTCCCCCAGACTCGGGGGCTCCGCTGAGAAGTCCTCTGCCGGTATTGGTGGCGGCCGCTCTCGCTGACTCCGCTCATGCTCCGCTCCCCAGCTCAGCATCCCGCTACCTTCCTGTGGTCCTGAGGGTGACTTCTGGCACAGCTCCCTCTCCCGCCGCCATTGCCACTCTAGGCGGCCGATGCCCCGACACCCGCAGCGTCTCATACCGTCCGTTGGGCAGCAATCGAATGGCGCCAGACAGCTGCAGCCAAGCTTTTCTTCTGTGCCACTCCTCTTGCTGGGTGGGGCGCTGGCAGGCCTTTCCACCCATCTGCCAGGGTCCAGTACATGGGAGCGTCGGCCTCCGGGCACATACTGCTGTCCACGGGGGTACGTTGGAGGGGGCCCCAGTCCATTCAACACGACTGCAAACACCCGGACCTCTCCCCTGCGCTGTAGCAATGCCGCCATCTTGCGCAGCACCTGGCACCGCCCCGGATCTTCTGTCAGCACCACTGAGTCACCACAGCGCTCCCAATTTGTAATCCACAGGTAAGCCAGTTGTAATCCACAGGTGTTTTCACTCCACGCAGCATAGTCCAAATCTCTTTCCATTACTTGAGGCAGGCCTGCCGCAGAAGATGGGGTATTAGCGGCGGCTATCCTGCCGACTACACCAAATGTAGGGTCGGTGGCCGAGCTGGGGGGGTGGTCCCTCTTCTTACCGCGCAGAGACGAAACAGAGACAAGATGGGGACAGATTCTGGGTGCAACAAATCCAAGCTTTATTCACTCGCTGTCTGCCTGACAGCCTCACAGCACTCCGCAATTTTCCTCAAGGCTCTCAGGTTACAATACACCACAGAACACCGTACTTTCGCCAGGGACGTATATATACGTACCGTCCCTTTACTCTTGTTGACGCTTTTGACAGGTCCGTCACTGTGGCCGCCTTAGGCCCGCAAACCAACAATAATTTCACTGGTCACAACATCTTTCTTAACACGGTATCCGTAACCTCTGTGCCTCGTCGATATAACCTCTGTGTCTCGTCTATATTGCGGTATTCCTGTCAGGACCACCCCCCCTGACGTTCTCTCTCCTCAGTCCCCCTGGTTTGGATTCTCCTCACAGCGCACAGACTGTCACAGTCCTCCTGTCACTGGAGCTCCCCCTGGGGACTGGAACCTTCTGGAACCCTCCCTCAGTATTTATAGCACTCCCGGTCCCCTGTCACTGTAACTCCGCCCCCCATGACCAACGGTTTCTAAAGCCCTAAGCTGATGTCAAGTCCTTTGCTCACACTCCTCCCTGCCATCTAATGGTCAACCCATGGTACTGCACGTCCACTACACTTTCCTAGCTGTTTCCCCACTGTAGTAACTGACACCTGTCTAAACTGTGCAAACCTATCTTTCTCTATACTGACACGTCCGTCCATCAGGTCACCTTCCCTACACCACCAAGAGACTTTGAAGTTCTTATAATTACCTTCAAGTACTGCTCATAACTAATACAGGTTCTTAAAGCTCCCGAACCTCAATTCTGTGTCAGAATCCAATCCTGAACTGTATTGGCCGTGGATTCCCCACATGAACTGTTACCATAGCTCCATGTTATATTTCCCCATTCTGCTGAAGTAAAGCAGCTGTTATCCCCGAGACATGTTGTCTGTGGTTATTCTATCAGCTGTGGACACTGTGTGGGGGTGGATAACAGTGAACAGAATGGCCCCATACCAGGGTTGTTGCAAAAAAAGTTGCGTCACGAACAGGATATATTCCTCTGTGCCTTTCTACTATTGTGGCACTACAAGGCTCAGAAGAGCTTATTAACCCGTATCTTGCCAGTGTATTCTAAAGACTGTTTCCTGGTATATGTTGCACTGCTGCTGCCTGTGGAGCAAAGATATGTGCAGATTCTCATACACAGCAGTGCTTTATTCAAGAGGGGGAGCCTTTCATCCTAAAAGACTGTAAAATTATATGTTGAACTATATTCTGAAATATTACAAAAATGGCCCCCGTTGTTTGAGGGACCCATGAGCTCAGCTAAGCAAATGCTGAGTCATCCCATTGTGGGCGGAGCCCTGAAAGTGGTGCCAAAGTTGGCCCCTCCCACTTTCATAGACTCTTCTTTGGCCCTGTATCGCTCCTGCCAGGAGGTGCTGCCTCTCCTCAGTGAAGAGTTGTAAGCCTGCCCCCAGTTGGCAGGACTGCTGCAGAGAGGTCAGTGCAGTGAAGAAAAAAAAAGTGCCTTTGGATTTTATTTCGGAGTGTGTCTGCAGAGAACAGACAGTGAACAGAAGTACAACCTCATCCTGACAGAATCCACGCTGGGCCCTAAAGCAACCTCTATTATTTTTACTGACCAGAGGACATCTTCCAATTTGTTTGCATAAACTATGGATGATAAGCCTGGAGCTGCTGTGATATGATCCGTCCACATGCCCCCACCTGCAGAGCTGCACACTGTCGGAACTGAACACAAGGAGTCTGTGCTGCCCTCTCAGCAGGTGAGGATGCCAAATCCTCCAGCCAGGTGCATGATGACTTGGATCCAGGACCAAGGGACTGTACAGAAAGTCAAAGCCCTGAGACCAGCGGCAGGTGAAATGTCCAGCGCTCACTCATCCACCGAGACCCGACGTGGCCATAGAGGCTGGCTACGCACCCCAGCATCCGACCATGTTATTTAAGTGCCTTTTTCTTCAATAAGAGACTGGACAGTTTATAAAATAAAGTTACTATGGTTTGATATAAATAATTTAGCCCAAACTTTTGCATCAGCATATTTTCATTTTTTTAATGTTTAAAATGTAAAAGATGAAAATGTATTTTTTTGCCTAAAATGCAAAGAAAATGTATGGTCTTTAAGTTTCATGGCGGTCAAGATAAGGTCTGGAAGACCAAGGAAAATTAGTTTAGTGAGAGCTACTCATATGATTGCTAGAGAGGCACATCGAAACCCCCTGCTTGACTGGAAAAGACCTACAAAAAGATTTAGCAAACTCTGTAGTTGTGGTATATTGTTCTACAGTTCAGAGACACCTGCACAAGTAAAGCCTTCATGGAAGAATCATCAGAAGAAAACCTCTTCCGTGTCCTCACCATAAAATTCATCATCTGAAGCATGCAACAGAACATCTAATGCCTGATGCATTTTGGAAACAAGTCCTGTGGTTTGATGAGAGTAAAATATAACTCTTTGGCCACAATTATCACGCGTGTCGCTAAACCCGCCCATCGGTGAGCCGTCACATGATTATGGGTCACTGATGGGTCTGCATGACCACCAGAGGTGTCCAACAGACCTCTATGGTTGTCATAGCCAGATTGCTATGAGTGCAGCCCGGTAGTAGATTTCCAGCACGAGTTAAATGCCGCTGTCAGAGATTGATAGCGCCATTTAACAAGGTAACAGCCGTGGTTGGATCGCAATTCCACTCACGGCTGTTAGAGGCACATGTCAGCTGTTCAAAACAGCTGACATGTGCCAGGAAAGATGTGAGCTCAGCGCCGGAGCCCACATCAAAGGGAGAGATAATGACGTGGGCGTACTATTACGCCCAGCGTTGGAAAGGGGTTAATACCTGTCCTATCATTTCTGGAAGACAGAAAATCCCATTGTGGCTGCTGAAGTTCGACAAAGAACAAATATTTCAAAAATTGATTTGGGAAATTTTCAGGGCAGTCAATATGTAGTAAAATTACTTTGCCTTTATTGTATTATTGTTATTATGTAGAGATATATATGCACATTTTTTTTTTTACTTCACTATTTCAAATGTACAGCTCTGGCAAAAATTAAGAGACCACTGCAAATTTTTCAGTTTGTTGATTTTTCTCTTTATAGGTATATTATTGAGTAAAATATGAATTGCTATTTTATTCTATAAACTACTGACAATATGTCTTCAAATTTCCAAGCACTAAATTTTGTATTTATTTTCAGAAAATGAGACCTCAAATAATGCTAAGAAAACAAGTTCATAATCATTTAGAAACAACAATACTAATGTTTTAACTCAGGAAGAGTTCAGAAATCAATATTTGTGGAGTAACCATGATTATTAATCACAGCTTTCATGCCTCTTGGCATGCTTTCCACAAATCATTCACATTGCTTTTGGGTGACCTTATGCCACTCCTGGTACAAAAATGTAAGCAGTTCTTCTTTGTTTGATGGTGTGACTATCCATCTTCCTCTTGATTACATTCCAGAGGTTTTCAATGGGGTTCAGATCTGGAGATTGGGCTGGCCATGACAGGGAAATGATTTGGTGGTCCTTCATTCACACATTGATTGACCTAACTGTGTGGCATGGCGCATTGTCCTGCTGGAAAGAAACAGCCCTCAGAGATGCGGAACATTGCCTAAGCAGAAGGAATCAACTGTTTTTCCAGTATAACCTTGTATGCAGCTTGATTCATACGTCCTTCGCAAAGATTAACCTGCCCAATTCCAGCCTTGCTGAAGCATCCCCAGATCATCACTGATCCTCCACCAAATTTCACAGTTGGTGCAAGACACTGTGGCTTGTACACTTCTTCAGGTCTCCGTCTAACCATTAGATGACCAGGTGTTGGGCAAAGCTGAAAATTAGACTCATCAGAGAAGATTACCTTACTCAAATCCTCTATGGTCCAATCCTTATTGTCTTTGGCAATCTTCAGTCTGGCTCTCCTTTGCTTCTCATTGATGAAAGGCTTTTTTCTACCTTTACCGGACTTGAGCCCTGCCTCTAGGAGCCTATTACGAACTGTTCTTGCTGTGCACTTCACCCCATCTGCTATTTGCCATTCCTTTTGTAGGTCACTTGATGTTATCCTGTGTTTTCTGAGTGACATTTGAGTAAGATGACGGTCATCCCGGTCAGTGGATCAGTGGAGAGTCGTTTTCATCCTCTGTCGGTCTGTAGCTTCATTGTCCCTAAAGTCTGCTGCTTGACCTTGTTGTAATGGACTGCCATCTTAGAAATTTTAAGGATGGAGGCAACATGATGCTCACTGTATCCCTCTGCTAGTAAAGCCAGAATTGAGCCCTTCTTTTCCTCACTCTATAAAATTTTCTTTTCAACTCCTTTTGCATGGTTAAAAGTTATTTTTTTCATTTCTATAATTTTTCGTATATTTCTAGCACTTGTTTTGCCATCCAGTTTGTCCTACTGCAAGAGGATTGTAAACATCACAGCAGAGTTTTTTATGCTTTCCCTCGTTAAATAAGATTTGGTTCAGGTGATCACCTAATCAGAAGCACATTAAGTAGAATGAGGTGTACTCTGGTTGAAATTCAACTGACACTGGAATGGAATGGCTGTCAGACATGTAGAGAAGCTGATTTTTATAAAACTGTGCAATGGTCTCTTAATTTTTGCCAGAGCTGTAAGAAAAGTGGACATGCTGCTTTTATTTCATGATTTACATTCATATGTTGTCTTTTTATCACTGACTAATGCAAGAATAAGCTTTAGAAATCTCCCTTAGGTTTTTTCTTATGAAAAAAGGAGGATACACAAACCAAAAACAGATCAAAATCAGATTAACCCCTTCGTGACAGAGCCAATATGCAGCTTAATGACCTGGCCAATTTTTACAATTCTGACCACTGTCACTTTATGAGGTTATAACTCTGGAATGCTTTAACGGATCCTACTGATTCTGAGACTGTTTTTTCATGACATATTGTACTTTATGTTAGTGGGAAAATTTCTTCAATATGACTTGCATTTATTTATGAAAAAATGGAAATATGGCAAAAAAATTTAAAATTTCACAATTTTCAAAATTTAACTTTTATCCCCTTAAATCAGAGAGCTATGTCACACAAAATCGTTAATAAATAACATTTCCCACATGTCTACTTTACATCAGCACAATTTTGGAGACACATTTTTTTTGTTAGGAAGTTATAAGGGTTAAAATTTGACCACTGATTTCTCATTTTTACAATAAATTTTACAAAGCCATTTTTTTAGGGACCACATCACATTTGAAGTCACTTTGAGGGGTGTACATGACAGAAAATACCCAAAAGTGACACCATTCTAAAAACTGCACCCCTCATGGTGCTGAAAACCACATTCAAGAAGTTAATTAACCCTTTACGTGCTTCACAGGAACTGAAGCAATATGGAAGGAAAAAATGAACATTTAACTGTTTTTACAAACATTTTACTTTAGAACCACTGTTTGGGCACATAGCAGAGCTCAGAAGGGAAGGAGCACTGTTTTGGGAATCAGACTTTGATGAAATGGTCTGCGGGCTTCATGTTGCGTTTGCAGAGCCCCTGATGTGCCTAAACAGTAGAAACCCCCAACAGGTTACCCCACTTTGAAAACTAGACCCCAAGGAACTTATCTAGATGTGTTGTGAGAACTTTGAACACTCAAGTGTTTAACTAAAGTTTATAATGTAGAGCCTTGAAAATAAAAAATCATTTTTTTCCACAAAAATGATCTTTTAGCCTACAATTTTTTATTTTCCCAAGGGTATCCAGAGAAATTGGACCACAAAAGTTGTTGTGAAATTTGTTCTGAGTATGCTGATACCCCATATGTGTGGGGGAACCACATGGCATGGGCGTATGGCAGAGCTCAGAACGGAAGGAGCAGCGTTTTGGAATGCAGACTTTGGTGGAATGGTCTGCAGGAGTCATGTTGCGTTTGCCGAGATCGCAACCCTGGGGTCGGTAAAAACCGACCCGAATCATGTTCTCTGGTGTCTCGGCTACCCCCCCGGCAGCCGAGACCCCGAACAAATTCCGACTATACACTTTTTCCTCAGCGCCGTTAATTAACTGCTGCCTCTAAAAGGCATATCTGCGGTAGGGATGGGCGAATCCTGAAATACTCGGAATCGCTAGACTCTAACGAGTCCGACTTGGAAACTCGCTATTTGTTGCAAGTCTAGCGAGTCCAATGTTAATGAATGGGGATGCGAGTATTGCAGCGATTCCTGTGCTGCCATTTTTTTTACTCTTTACTCTCGCAAGTGGCCCCTAGCTTAGCGATTTAGAATTCATCCCTAAAGCACAGAAAATCGTTTCTACATCACGCTAGAAGCTAAACAGGAAGTCGCCTGTGCTAACCTATTTACTGCACAGGCTGATCTGATATTCTGCACACACAGGCAGATCTGATCTGCACACACAGGGCGATCTGATCTGCACACACAGGGCGATCAGATCTGCACACACAGGCCCACCAAAGATGTGTAGCAGACGTGATACAGAGAGGCTGATCGGCCTGGTTGAAGAGTGGCCCCAGCTGTGGCAGCCCACCCACCCTGGCTATGGTGATGAAAGACAGCGAAATATGGCTTGGAGGTCCATCGCCAGAAGTATGTTCCCGTCATTTGATCACGCTGGAGAAGATGGGCAGGCAAACATGGGTAAGAGTTATGTGATCTCATTTCTTCTATTTTCTTTTACTGTACCCTTTTTTGGATTAGGAGAGAGTGAGATTTCTTGTGTCACCATTGGCGTCTGTGACGCACTGAAACCGTGGTACCCAGCACCGGGCCGGGGTCTGCTTCACTAGCGGATGTGATGTGACCCGTGCTGTAGTCTCAGGGGATGCACAGTGCAAAGGGGATAACTACAGGGGACTGTAATAGGAGGACAATCAAGGCTAGTGATGCGTATTGGCACAGCAGGAAGGTAACGTGCGTGCTATTAGCTGGTAGCAGAGAAGCCCTGCACTCTCCCTGAAAAAATTGTTTAGTGCGCAAAGGCAGTCACCTAGGTGGACTGTGGTGCTGTCTGCGTCACCGCTCTGGGGTGAAGTGCGTGCTGTAACTTAGCAGAGAAGCAACGCACTCTCCCTGAAAAAATTGTTTAGTGCACACAAGCAGGCAGCGTGCGTGCTATTAGCTGGTGGGATAGATAGCAGCAACGCACTGGTCTGCCACAGAAACAATAACGCTGCAGGGGTAAATATGACCCCAATAATATCTGGTGGAAAAAAAAAAGAAAATTTGCTCAGCTATGCTTCTGATTTCAGCTCTGATGGAAGCTGAGTGAGTAAGCTAAGCTCTGAGGATGGTGCTGTATGCACTGTAAGGCTGCTCCTGCCTTTCTCCATGCCTACAGTCCTCTACAGTACTCCTCCGTCCTGGTAGTTCTGAAAAGAACTTTTGTGTTATATGTGAGGAATCTTGAGGTCCTACACTGACTAACAGTCCCTAGATCTGCGCTATGTCTCCAACTCGCCCTGCACTAGCTCAGATCGTCACAGGAATGTGCCCAAAATGGCGGGGGCAGGGTTTATATACAGCCTTGCCTGTGATACATGACATAGGCATCACGATGGACAGCAGCCAATCATAGTAGTGCTCTTCACAGTTTTCTCACCTAACAAACTAGGCTGTCTCTGAAAATTAACATATTCTGTATTCTGCGAGTCCCGAATACAGTATATAGGAGTCCTAGACTCGCTAAGACTCGCTGCTGACAGCGGGACACAAAATCGCTAAAAAACTAGGATTGCTTGTATTAAACTCTGAAAAAACTAGGATTGCCATTGATTTGCATTGGACTCGTTACTGTGCGAGTAATCGCTTGGAAACTCGCAGAGTACCGACTCCTGCGAGTCCCCTACTACTTGCAGAGTAACGAGTCCTAACGAGTAGATTCGCCCATCCCTAATCAGAGGTCGTAAAGGGGTAAAGAATGCTAATGAAAAATTGGTCTGTTTTCTTTTTTTGTGTATTAGAAAATGATACTTTATGTGAATGTGGCTTAACACTTCTATAAAATGCACAGATATCTATGCCCTGGTCCAAGTCCAACATCAAGCACTGGTGGATAATCTCCCTTGATGTTGGAGGTTATAGGGACTTTTGTTCCTTTTGCAATTCCGGTAATCTAACCCTATCTAAGTATACTCATATATAGAGATGAGCAAATCAGGAAAAAGGTTTGCATTTTTGTTCCTGTGAAATTCAAATCACGGAGACGTTTTTTCCGCAAATTTAGTCCTTTATTATGTTCCGGGGTCTCTCTCCATACCCAAGAGCATAATAACGTTTAAACGTTCACCGAACGGTTCGAACAATATGCCATTAAATTCAATGGGAGGCCAAACCAAACGTATGCACATCAACTTAAGGGGTGACACAAATTTTCCCAAACAGCTAAAATTAGGCGCAGACAACATGAAAAATGGCATCAATTGACCCACAGTATAAATTTGCAAATGGCACAGCAGCAGCCATGGGCCATGCCTGAAGTATCAGCGTCTGGCCCAATATTTACGGCTTGGAATTGAAGTTTCAACGAGGAACTGGTGGTTAAGGGAGCTGTGCAAGCTTTCTTAGCTGGGAGACCTGATACCTCATGCAACACCTACAATTTTTTTTTTATTCCAGCCACACTCATATGGCATCAGTTCATACAGTGATATTGGTAAAAAAAAATGTAATGACAGTAACACAGGTAACTGACTAAAAATAAGTGTAGGCCTGCCTGTCTGGGAGCACTAATTATACAGGCAAGCCACCAGATGGAGACCCAATTTGGAGTCCCCACATTTCAAAAAAATGTTTGTAACATCAGCAGAAGTATCAGCAGAAGGCACAGAAAACACTACAAAGATGGCACAGACAACAATAATGCGAGATCAATGCATGATGCTAAAAACAACACCATTGCCTAGCCTGCCCTGTCTGCGACTGGGATGCAAAAGTCATAGGAGATCATTTTGATGAAAATTAGGCTTCCTACACTTTGAGGGAACAGCCGAATGCGCTTATCCATCAGGAGACCACCAGCAGATCTGAAGTCATAATCTGAGAGAGCGCTGGCTTCCGGGCATGACAAAACCTCCAAGGGGTTACAGGTGAGCTCAGGCCACTCCTACATTATTGAAGACCAAAAGGCCTCCTTGATGGCATTGATATTGAGCTCCAGATATTCCTGCACCATCCACTCCAGTCGTTCACAACTTGTCAGACTTGTACTCTGTTCTGCTGGTGCACGAGCTGGTCTAAAAAATGAGTGCAACGACTCACAGAAATTGCTTATGCCACTTACACTGATGCTGCTAATGTTTTTACGATGACGCCTTAATGTTCCTGGGGTTGGACGTCTAGAACTGGGATGCACGCTGTATGCCTCACAGCTGACTTGGGGAAAACCACTCTTAAGATTTTCTACAAGCGTGTTTCGCTACTCCAGAATGCAAGCATCCCTCTCCAGGTGGGAAGCATCTGGCTAAATTTTCTCTTGTATCGTGGCTCTAAGAGAGTTGCAACCCAGTAGTCAGCACTATTTCTAACCCTAAGAATATGGTCATCATGTCGAAAAAAGTGCAGCAAGAAGGCATTCATGTATCAAGTGCTTCCATGAGGTCCAAGTCCATGGTGTGTTGGTGGCGGGGTAGCACTCACATTGCTTCCTCCATGCCCTCCCGCCAGCCAAGGATAACAAAGAGGATATCATTATCCTCTTCATCTCCTGACTGTTGCGCGTCCATCACCTCATCCTCCTCAATTTGTTCCTCAGTTCCTGCATCTTCAAAAACAGTTTATTTGGTACCATGAGACCCCTTGATCGCTGTGATCCACCCTCCCATAGCACCCAACTGTGCGACAACAGTCTTTAATTTTGAGATATTGTTATCTGTGGAGACATGGGGGGGTCGGCAGGTGCCCCGCTCCGCTAGCTGAAACCGGATGGACCAGGGATCATCCCGCTGAAAGCCCACTATCCTTTTAATGTGAGCATAATGCTACTCAGAAAACGCAAGATGATGGAAAAACAGTGTGGTAATGTTTAACCCCTTCCTGACATCCGACGTACTATCCCGTCCATGGGACCCGGGCCCCTATGCCCATGGACGGGATAGTACGTCTACCGCGATCAGCGGCGCCCACTTGGTGAGCGCCGCTGATCGTGGCCGGGTGCCAGCTGATTATCACAGCTGACACCCGGCACAATGTGTCAGGGGTGGTCACGGACCGCCCCCGACACGTTAACCCCTTGCACACCGCGATCAAACACGATCGCGGTGTACCGGGAGTTAAAGGGAAGCATCGGCAGGGAGGGGGCTCCCTCCGTGCTTCCCTGAGCCCCCCACGGCAGCGCAATGTGCAGCGCTGCTGCGGGGGGCTCTTTCCCTACAGGCCCCCGGATCCAAGATGGCGACAGGGGCATTCGGGGGCCTGCAGGAAGCTGGGTTCCTCAGTGCCTGCAAAGCGCAGGCATGAGGAAGCCTTCGGCACTGTCTGTGACAGATTGCTGATCTGTCACAGTGATCTGTGATGTGACAGATCAGCGATCTGTCACAGGACAGTGATGTCCCACCTGGGACTATGTAATAAAGTAAAAAAAAAATAAAAAAAAAGTGTAAAAATAATTTTAAAAAAATCGCCAAATAAATTAGTAAAAAAAAAAAAAATATTCCCCAATAAATTCATTTTTTGAAAATAAAAAAAAACCAAAACAATAAAAGTACACATATTAGGTATCGCCGCGTCCGTAACGACCCGCCCTATAAAACTGTCCCATTAGTTAACCCCTTTAGCGAACCCCTTAAAAAATAAAAATAAAAAACGAAGCAAAAAATAATGATTTATTATCATACCGCCAAACAAAAAGTGTAATAACGCGCGATCAAAAAGACGCATATAAATATCCATGGTACCGCTGAAAACTTCATCTTGTCACGCAAAAAACGAGCTGCCACACAGCATCATCAGCGAAAAAATAAAAAAGTTCTAGCTCGCAGAATAAAGCGATGCAAAAATAATTATTTTTTATATAAAATAGTTTTCATTGCATAAAACTGACAAAACATAAAAAAACGACCTAAATGAGGTAT
Organism: Dendrobates tinctorius; assembly: GCF_039654945.1. Lineage (NCBI taxonomy): Eukaryota > Metazoa > Chordata > Amphibia > Anura > Dendrobatidae > Dendrobates > Dendrobates tinctorius. The sequence continues at coordinate 2,323,926 of NW_027361687.1, read as the reverse complement.
CGCTGTAACCGTACTGACCCGAAGAATAAAACCGCTTTATCAATTTTACCGCACGCGGAACAGTGTAAACGCACTCCCCCAAAAGAAATTCATGAAACGCTGGTTTTTGTTCATTCTGCGTCCCAAAAATCGGAATAAAAAGCGATCAAAAAATGTCATGTGCCCGAAAATGGTACCAATAAAAACGTCAACTCGTCCCACAAAAAATAAGACCTCACATGACTCGGTGGGTCAGAATACGGAAATATTATAGCTCTCAATATGTGGTGATGCAAAAACTATTTTTACAATAAAAAGCGTCTTTTAGCATGCGACAGCTGCCAAAAATAAAAACCGCCATAAATAGTAAATCAAACCCCCGTTATCACCCCCTTAGTTAGGGAAAAATAATAAAATTAAAAAAATGTATTTATTTCCATTTTTCCATTAGGGTTAGGGTTAGGGCTAGGGTTAGGGCTAGGGTTAGGGTTAGGGTTAGGGCTAGGGTTAGGGCTAGGGTTAGGGCTTGGGTTAGGGCTAGGGTTAGGGCTGAGATTAGGATTAGGGGTGTGTTGGGGTTCGGGTTGGAGTTAGAATTGGGGGTTTCCACTGTTTGGGCACATCAGGGGCTCTCCAAATGCAACATTGCGTCTGATCTCAATTCCAGCCAATTCTGAGTTGAAAAAGTCATATGGTGCTCCTTCCCTTCCAAGCACTGCCATGCGCCCAAACAGTGTTTTACCCCCACATGTAGGGGATCAGCCTACTCAGGACAAATTGCAAAACAATTTTTGGGGTCCAATTTCTCCTGTTACCCTTAGGAAAATAAAAAATTGGGGGCAAAAATATCATTTTTGTGGAAAAAAATGATTTTTTTATTTTCACGTCCGAGCGTTATAAACTTCTGTGAAGCACTTGGGGGTTCAAAGTGCTCACCACACATCTAGATAAGTTCCGTGGGGGGGTCTAGTGTCCAAAATGGCGTCACTTGTGGGGAGTTTTAATAGTTTAGGTACATCAGGGGCTCTCCAAACGCACATGACACCCGCAGACCATTCCATCAAAGTCTGCATTCCAAAATGGCACTGCTTCCCTTCCGAGCCCCGACGTTTGTCCATACAGTAGTTTTCTCCCACATATGGGGTGTCAGCGTACTCATGACAAATTGGATAACAACTTTTGGGGTCCAATTTCTCCTGTTACCCTTGGGAAAATGAAAAAATTGGGGACTAATTGATCATGTTTGTGGAAAAAATACGATTTTCTTATTTTCATGCCCGGGCATTATAAACTTCTGTGAAGCCCTTGGGGGTTCAAAGTGCTCACCACACATCTAGATAAGTTCCTTAGGGGTTCTCGTTTCCAAAATGGGGTCATTTGTGGGTGTTTCCACTGTTTAGGTACATTAGGGGCTCTCCAAAGGCAACATGACACCCGCAGACCATTCCATCAAAGTCTGCATTCCAAAACGTCACTACTTCCCTTCCGAGCCCTGACGTGTGTCCATACAGTAGTTTTCTCCCACATATGGGGTGTCAGCGTACTCAGGACAAATTGGACAACAACTTTTGGGGTTCAATTTCTCCTGTTACCCTTGGGAAAATAAAAAAATTGGGGACTAATTGATCATGTTTGTGGAAAAAATACGATTTTTTTATTTTCATGCCCTGGCATTATAAACTTCTGTGAAGCCCTTGGGGGTTCAAAGTGCTCTCCTCACATCTAGATAAGTTCCTTAGGGGGTCTAGTTTTCAAAATGGGGTCATTTGTGGGGGGTTTCCACTGTTTAGGTACATTAGGGGCTCTCCAAAGGCAACATGACACCCGCAGACCATTCCATCAAAGTCTGCATTCCAAAACGTCACTACTTCCCTTCCAAGCCCTGACGTGTGTCCATACAGTAGTTTTCTCCCACATATGGGGTGTCAGCGTACTCAGGACAAATTGGACAACAACTTTTGGGGTTCAATTTCTCCTGTTACCCTTGGGAAAATAAAAAAATTGGGGACTAATTGATCATGTTTGTGGAAAAAATACGATTTTTTTATTTTCATGCCCTGGCATTATAAACTTCTGTGAAGCCCTTGGGGGTTCAAAGTGCTCACCTCACATCTAGATAAGTTCCTTAGGGGGTCTAGTTTTCAAAATGGGGTCATTTGTGGGGGGTTTCCACTGTTTAGGTATATCAGGGGTTTTCCAATCGCGACATGGTGTCCGATCTCAATTCCAGCCAAAAACGTCAAATGGTGCTGCTTCCCTTCTGAGCTCTGCCATGCGCCCAAATAGTGGTTTACCCCCACATGTGGGGTATCAGCGTACTCAGGACAAATTGCACAATAACTTTTAGGGTGCTGTTACCCTTGGAAAAATAAGAATTGAGGGTGAAAAGATCATTTTTGTGGAAAAAATATGATTTTTTAATTGTACGGCTTTATGTTATAAACTTCTGTGAAGCCCTTGGGGGTTCAAAGTTCTCACCACACATCTAGATAAGTTCCTTAGGGGGTCTAGTTTCCAGAATGGTGTCATTTGTGGGGGGTTTCCACTGTTTAGGTAAATCAGGGGTTTTCCAATCGCGACATGGTGTCCGATCTCAATTCCAGCCAAAAACGTCAAATGGCGCTGCTTCCCTTCCGAGCTCTGCCATGCGCCCAAATAGTGGTTTACCCCCACATGTGGGGTATCAGCATACTCAGGACAAATTGCACAATAACTTTTAGGGTGCTGTTACCCTTGGAAAAATAAGAATTGAGGGTGAAAAGATCATTTTTGTGGAAAAAATATGATTTTTTAATTGTACGGCTTTATGTTATAAACTTCTGTGAAGCCCTTGGGGCTTCAAAGTTCTCACCACACATCTAGATAAGTTTCTTAGGGGGTCTAGTTTCCAAAATGGTGTCATTTGTGGGGGGTTTCCACTGTTTTGGTACATCAGGGGTTTTCCAATCGCGACATGATGTCCGATCTCAATTCCAGCCAAAAACGTCAAATGGCGCTGCTTCCCTTCCGAGCTCTGCCATGCCCCCAAATAGTGGTTTACCCCCACATGTGGGGTATCAGCATACTCAAGACAAATTTCACAATAACTTTTAGGGTCCTGTTACCCTTTGGAAAATAAAAATTGGGGTGAAAAGATCATTTTTGTGGAAAAAATATGATTTTTTAATTGTACCGCTGTACGTTATAAACTTCTGTAAAGCCCTTGTGGGTTTAAAGTTCTCACCACATTTCTAGATAAGTTCCTTGGGGGTCTAGTTTCCAAAATGGGGTCACTTGTAGGGGGTTTCCACTGTTTAGGTACATCAGGGACTCTCCAAACATGACATGGCGTCCGATCTGAATTCCAGCCAATTTTGCATTGAAAAAGTCAAACGGCGCTCCTTCCATTCTGAGCTCTGCCATGCGCCGAAACAGTCGTTCCCCCCCACAAATCAGGTATCAGCGTACTCAGGACAAATTGCACAATAACTTTTGCAGTCCAATTTCTCCTGTTACCCTTGGTAAAATAAAAAAAATTGAACCTGAAGTATTTTTTTTGTGAAAAAAAGTTAGATGTTCATTTTTTTTTAAATATTCAAAAAAATTCCTGTGACGCACCTAAAGGGTTAATAAACTTCTTGAATGTGGTTTTGAGCACCTTAAGGGGTGCAGTTTTTAGAATGGTGTCACTTTTTGGTATTTTCTATCATATAGACCCCTCAAAGTGGCTTCAAATGTGATGTGGTCCTAAAAATAAAATGGTGTTGTAAAAATGAGAAATCGCTGGTCAACTTTTAACCCTTATAACTTCCTAACAAAAAAAAATTTTGGTTCCAAAATTGTGCTGATGTAAAGTAAACATGTGGGAAATGTTAGTTATCAAGTTTTTTGTGTGCCGTATCTCTGTGATTTAAGGGCATAAAAATTCAAAGTTGGAAAATTGCGAAATTTTCAAAATTTTTGCCAAATTTCCATTTTTTTCACAAATAAATGCAAGTTATTTGAATGAAATTTTACCACTGACATGAAGTACAATATGTCACGAGAAAACAGTGTCAGAATCACCGGGATCCATGGAAGCGTTCCAGAGTTATGACCTCATAAAGGTACAGTGGTCAGAATTGTAAAAATTGGCCCGGTCATGAACGTGCAAACCACCCTTGGGGGTGAAGGGGTTAATTGAACCACAAAGCAGGCAGATAACACATAGAACAGTCCCAGAAAAATACTCCAAGATGGGGCATATTACAGAGTCTCACCCTTCCCCTGACTTGCTGGAATAAGAGCAGCTGTTACTTCAGATACATCCAGAGTCGACTACCCCACCTGTGGCACGCACACAGAGAGGAGGTAATGACAAGCATAGGAAGATGACAGTCCATACAGATATAAGGGCCAGCTGACCAGAGGGTCACAACCTGGCTTCATCTACTAGGGTAGACTACCACACCTGTGTCACACACACAGAGAAAAGGTAATGACAAGCTTATGAAGATGACAGTCCATTCAGTTACAAGGCCAGTTGACTGGAAGGTCACAACCTCTCAGAACATCTCCATGGAACAAGGCGACTGGTGGGTCTCAATCCTGGCTTTCTCCAAGTGTATCCATGGTTCAGTGATGGTCAATGAAGCAGATCTGTATTCTTCCAACCAGGGGCAAGGTCCCCTAGGTTGTTTCCTGTAGAATGATAGATCCGCGCCCTTCATGATGGAGCCATAATGTATTGGCTGCTGTCCTGTCTCTGGTCCTTTGGCTGAATGGCTGAATCTGTCTGTCTCTCAGTCTCTCTGTCTTAGTGTACAGAGGCATGTAACCTATTTTTATACTTAGCAAGTGTCCTTCATTCAGTATTGACATAAAGAGTAAGAATGGAGATGAGATCAAGTAGCATTACTTGATTATTTAATCTATTTGCATAGTTTTTCCTCCTCTGTTTTCAAACTCACCAAACTACCTGGCCTACCCAATGCATAATTAGCATATCAGTAAACATCACTAGTCATCAAGGATAAGAGCACACTAAGTTATATATCAAATGTTAATATACAAGCTTACAAAAGCAAAAGTCTGTTTTCTTGACGAACCAGAAAGAAATGTTTAAATTCAAAACTCAGCATATAGATAATATTCTATTCTTCCTGGCTTGCTAAAAATAGTCATCTGGTTAATTAAGATACAATGCTGTGTCTTCACATTGTCCCTTCCGCTTCCTCCTCTGCTTCCACCTCTTCCTCTGGACCACCACCTCTTCTCGCAGACTATTCAAAGTGTGCTCCAGCATGTAGATGACTGGAATAGTGATGCTGATGACAGCATAGTCAGCTCTAACCATGTTAGTAGCCATTTCAAAACTGTGCAGAAGGGTGCGAGGTCCTCCATCTCTGGCCACTATAGAAGCAAGATTTGCACTATGTCCATACTGCATTGGACCAGGCTTTGCAAAAGAACATACTGCACCAGGGCTCATCGCTGCTGCCACAGTTGGTGCAACATGTGCAGAGTGGAATTCCACCTTGTCGGAACATTGCAAATCAAACGGTTAACCAGTAGACTGAAAGAACTCTGTAGCGATTTAAGTTGATGACCTGCGGGGTGCGATCGTCAGAAGTGAGCACACAGTGACAGTGCTTTCTGCAGCAGTGCATCTAGGCCAGGATAGTGGGGTAAAAATTGCTGTACCACCAGGCTGAGGACTTATCCCATGCAAGGCATGTGTGTGACGTTGCCACAGCGCATCCAGGCTGGGATAGTGGCAGAGAAATTGATGTACCACCAGGTAGAGGGCGTGAGCCATATAAGGCACATGTGTGAGAATGCCATGGTGTAGGGCCGCCACCAGGCTTGCACCGTTATCGCATATGGCCTTCCCTGGCTCCAGGTTTAGTGGAGACAGCCATTGCTCTAACTCGTACTTGATACTTATCCACAACTCTTGAGCTGTGTGACTACAATCTCCAATGCATAGTAATTTGAATACTGCCTGATTACAATGAGCCATGGCTGCATGAACATATGTCTGATTAAGGGAGAGGTTGAAGGCACAGGTGAAGGCCCTACAGGACAGGGAGGAGGCAGAAGCAGTGGAGGAACTGTTATATACAGAAGTTTGTCCCGCAAACCTCGGGGATTCAAAGAGCTACCAGAGTCATTCAGTTCCCAGTCAGTGAGATGTAATGCCCCTGCCCATGTATGCTCATCCAGGTGTCAGTGGTGAAATGCATCCTGGCAGACATAGATTTTTTCAGGGAAAAGGGTGATGTTGTCTGCGACATGCTGGTGTAGTGCAGGCACAGCTTTCTTAGAGAAGTAATGACGACTGAGCAAATGGTACTGAAGGACTGCGACGGCCATCAACTTTTAAAAACTGTCTGTATCCACCAGGTAGAAAGGCAGCATTTCCGTGGACAACAGATTGGAGATGGCAGAGATTAAGCTCTTAAATTTGGCATGTGTTGGAGGAAACAATCTTTTGCGTGACCTCAACTGAAGAACCGAGGCCGGGCTGCTGTGCTGAGATAGGATGCAGTAGGCTGAACAGAACAAGCTGCTGGACTTTTAATGAGGTGCAGGTGGAGATGATATGGTGGACTGAGAAATATGTGATGATAGGTGACACAAAAACAGCAGGCATGTCCACTTCCGTAATAGGATGCAGTGGTTGCTCTGTTTGCATTACCTTCATGTCTGTGCGGAAAGCCAAAATGTAACCTCGTCTTCCTCCTCCAGCTACTCAGCTGTGTACCCCTGGGTTAACACCAACTGGGATCTACAACCTCATTGTCATTCTCACTGTTCTCACACTCCTCACCCTGAGAGTCACCCTAATCCTCTTTCCGCCCTGAAACCACAGTACAGTCTGCGTGTGCCTCTAGTATCTGAGTCTCATCAGAATCACCTCCACCCCCAGTGGTTAACGTCTGGTGATGAGGGTCTGGATTGTGCTTAGACCTATTTTTTATACAATATACAAAATAAGGTTGCACTCTATCATGCTAAAGCATTGACATGCATTAGCATAATAGAGTGCTACCTTATTTTGTATATTGTATATGGAGGTAGCTCCTCCTAGTATGCACCTATTCACACTAGTCTGGATGTGCCAGTCAGTTTTTTGTCTTTTGTATATTACCTTACTGACCGAGCAATCCGCCTTCCACCAGGTGGTGATTTTAACTACAGCAGGTTCTTACTTACCCATAAATGCAGGCATTGCTGATAGAGGTGTCCACATTCACCTAGGAATTCAGACATCATCCTTAGAGTGGTATTCACACAGTGTAGGTACCCATCAGACTTTGAGGCCACCTTGACGTTGGTTGATGGGCAGATATAATTTGACCAAGTTATATGCTAAGCGTCTCATATTTTTTCTTAATATTCCATAGCTGAATTGCTGTTCAAATTTCATATATTCTACATTGACATGCTTTAGCATGATAGAGTGCAACCTTATTTTGTATATTGTATATGGAGGTAGCTCCTCCTGGTATGCACCTATTCACACTAGTCTGGATGTGCCAGTCAGTTTTTTGTCTTTTGTATATTAGCTTACTGACCGAGCACCCAGCCCTCCACCAGGTGGTGATTTTAACTACAGCAGGTTCCTACTTACCCATAAATGCAGGCATTGCTGACAGAGGTGTTGACATTCACCCAGGAATTCAGACATCAGCCTTAGAGAGGTATTCACACAGTGTAGGTACCCATCAGACTTTGAGGCCACCTTGATGTTGGTTGATGGGCTGATATAATTTGGCCAAGTTATATGCTAAGCATCTCATATTTTCCTTAATATTCCATAGCTGAATTGCTGTTCAAACTTCATATATTCTATATTGACATGCTTTAGCATGATAGAGTGCAAAATTATCTTGGATTAGATTGTGTGAACAGCTCTGCAGAATGGCCCATCTGCGGTTCCCCACAATCAGTTGGGCATTTGGAAATTTGAGACACGGGGGGGATACTGTTGTGAGTTCATTCTCTGGTCCACCAGTAGTGAGTTCTCCTTCCAGACTCCCTCTGGTGGTAACAGGAGGTAGTGAGGCTGATTTAATACCACCTTATAAAGAGGATGACGATTGGACCTCAGGAATCTTAGACTGGATTTAAGACAGCCGACGCCCTAAGTCAGTGCTGGTGATTGCTTCTGGCTTCTGAGGTCTTGGTTTTCAGATCTGTTCCAGCCTTCTCAAAGCTAAGTGTTTTTGCTAATGTTCACACTTGATTTTGTTGGTCTATTCAGTTTTTTGTGTGTTCAGCCAGCCCCGGCTGGGCTGTGCTGAATTTCCACTCTTATTTATCTGTATTTGCCAATTTTTTGCTTTTTAGTCCCTTATTAGATTGGCCTCTTTTTTGCTCTGTCTCAGAATATTTCAGAGTGCTGATATAGTGGGAGAAGTCTAGTGACTTCAGGGTTAATTTTGTTATCAGACGTGGACATTATTTTTGTAGGGTTTTTGGCAGATTGCAGACAGTGTCTTTCCTTTTCTATCCTTCATAGTTAGTTTGGGCCCCATCGTTTGCTCAGCCTATTTTCCTGCCTGTGTTTGTGTTTTCATCTTGTTTCACCGTCAATACATGTGCGGGGGCTGTCTATTCCTTTGGGGTCTGCTCTGGGGCAGTTAGTTTTCCCCTTTTCTTGCTTTAGGCTTATGTAGTCCTCCGGTGGTGATGAAGCATCTAGGTCATAGTAGGAACGCTCCACTGCTACTGCTAGTTGTGTGGATAGGATCAGGGATCTGCAATCTGCATAGTTACCAACCTCTCTGGTTTTCTGGACTTGGCTTTTTGTTGTCCTCCTCAGTTACCCATTCATAACAGGATACAATGATGATTTGGGTGCCACCTCTGAGGACTGTACTGAGTGTGATGCTAAAGTGGAGGAAGAGGAGGAGAGGCCACTTGATGCAGCACTTGCCATCCACTGGAGCACATGCTCTTTCTGAGCCTCATCTACAAGGAATACCACTGTGTGGCTGCCAAAGAAAGGGAGTCGATTAGCCTGTCCAGTAACAGATGTTGTCAGTGGTGTTTGAATAGGACGAGACGGTGTTTCTTCACTTGAGCTTTCATTAACATTAACACCTATCCCACGTACACCTCAAACATCATGCCTATTCCCCCTTCCACCACAAACTCACTTTTTCCCACTCATGTTGTATGTACCCTTCCCCTCTTTTAACCAGCTGTTTCACAACCCTAGGCCCAGACCTGTCAGTCACCTGTGACTATATTACCGAGTATAAGCTGACCTGAGTATAAGCCGAGGCACCTAATTTTGCCACGGAAAACTGGGTAAGCTTATTGACTAGAGTATAAGCTGGGTATGCATTGTCCCCTCATCCCTGTCCTGCTATACGTGGCTCTCACCCATCCTGTCCTAGTATGTGGCTCCCCCATCCTGTTCTGGTATGCGTGGCTCCCCCTTTCCTGTCCTGATATTTGTGGCTCCCCCATCCTGTCCTGCTATCAGTGGCTCCCCCCATCCTGTTCTGCTATGTGTGGCTCCCCCCATCCTGTCCTACTATGTGTGGCTCCCCTGTCCTGTCCTGGTATATGTGGCTCCCCCGTCCTCTCCTGCTATGTGTGGCTCCTCCCATCCTGTCCTGCTATGTGTGGCTCCCCCGTCCTGTCCTGCTATGTGTGGCTCCCCTTATTTTATGCATGGCTTCCCCGGTCCCGTCATTGTATGCATGGCTCATCCCCCCGTCCCATTGTTGTATGCATGGCTCACCCTCCCCCATCCTACTCACCATCCTTGCGCCGCCACTGCATCTCCGTTATCCCAGCGCTGCAGCTCTCCTGTGCTGAGCGGTCACGTGGTACCACTCATTAAGGTAATGAATATGCACTCCACGCCTATGGAAGTGGAGACGCATGCATATTCATTACCTTAATGACGGAGATGCAGGGTCAGCGTGAGGAAGGTGAGTATGATGTCTTCTGGAAGCCGGCGGCTGCAGCTGTCACTGTGCCACAGCCACTGACTCCTGCCGCTGCTCTGCCGCTCCCCCTCCCCCGCCGGCTTTCTGGACAAAGACTCAAGTATAAGCTGGGGGGGTGGGTGTTTTCAGCACAAAAGAAATGTGCTGAATCTTTTGGCTTATACACAAGCATATACGGTAATAATCAATATTTATTGACTGATATAGTGTGGCTAGACCACAGACTCTTATCCCAAACGATTTGGATTATGGAATGAGGCCTTTTACCTGCAGCACATTATTAGCACAAAAGATTTATATTATGAAATGTGGGCTTGTGGCAGAACCACAGAATTAGCACAAAAGATTTTGATTATGAAATTAGATCTGGTTCTTGTACCAGACTGTTATCCTGAACTATTTGGATTATGAAATGAAATCTGGTGCCTTCACCAGACTGTTTTCTCAATCGATTTGGATCATGAAATGAAACCTGGTGTCAGTGTAAGCAGGTTGCGGGATGCAGTGACAGACAGAAGGCAGAGCAAGAGTTAATAACTTTTACTTTAACAGGGGAATAATCCACGCAGGGAGGTAAAGGGTTAACAGGGGACGCAAGCAGTTTAAAGTATAAATTGTATGCAGAGATAAAGAACAGCCAAAAGGGTATTAATGGTTCTTGCAGGGCACTTATCCTGTCAGACGTTTCCCAGGATGGGATGAATCACGGCGCAGGTGATGATGCCAACAACGGCTGGCGTGGCACATTTTTTCGGTGGGGGTCCTGAAGATCTGAAGATAATGCAGATCCGTCTTCTGGCAGCAAAAGTTGGTCTCTGGTACCATCCACTGCCCCTAATTCATATACTGATGTAGTCAGGAGAGTGTGGGCCGCCACACTGTCTGCGCCCACCATGATCTGACGGATGTACACTGGGGAATCAGGGTGCGAATGATGGTCCCGCATCCGGTCTCTCTTAGGCAGCACACGCACAGTACTCACAGGCCCAGATCGTCTGGCACCTCGCTTCGACAGGCAAACTGCACGTCTCTCCCCACAGTCTCTGCCAGCGGTGGCGGCAGTGCTTGGGCGAAGGGCTGCGCTGTATGGAAGCCCCAGGGCCGGGCATTCACTAGTCCCTGCCGTGCGCTGTCTGTTCCCACCAAGTCTGCCTATTTCCGTGTGCACTGCAGCTGTATCCCCTTAACCACGCCTCCTGTTTCCTCATGCAGAGTATGGTCTGGTCCCTTAAGCTTTCCCCCGGACAACAGAGGAGACAGCCCCAACAGTTCCAGAAGCAGCACGGAACAGGTACCCGCGGCACGGTCCTTCTTCTTACACCTGCAGCACAATATTAGCACAAAGGATTTCTATTATGAAATGTGGGCTGGTGGCGGATCCACAGAATTAGCACATTTTGATATATTATGAAATTAGGTCTGGTGCCTGTACGAGACTATTATTCCAAACGATTTTGATTATGAATTAAGACCTGGTGCCTGTGTAAGGGGTGTACTGGGACCATGTAATGCTCCACCCCTTTGTTATTTAAATGTATGTGTTGCTGTATGTATATTAATGCCTTTAATACATCCTGATTATGATGTGATGTTCCTTATGCTGTTAAATGTACTACCGTATATATGTATATAATTATGAAGGGAAAGTGCAGTGCTTAGTTCAATCACTAGAGGGGGTGTGAGGGAAACCGGTTTCTCCCACGGCACCAATGTGACATAACTACACAGGCACAGCTCTCCGTCCCCCCCTTTGTCTCTCAGGTCAGTAAGGGAACTGCACCTAGAGCAAATGGCCCCCAGGGAGGATGTCCTGTTACCCGCTGGGTATTCTAAGATTCGTAATCAGAGTAAAAGCACCAGCCCAAGATTAATTTTATGGTTTAATTGCCTTAAGGGCGCACTAGATAATTACAGAAATATACAGTTAGCTATAGAACAGAATTACAGTGAATTTGCAGTCAGAGTAAAATATAACAATAATGGTACAAGACTTAGAGATATTAAGCTGGAGGTTAATTTACCAAGTTGTAGGTTGCATGTGGATGCCGGGAGCTCTGCAGTCCACAGGTACAAGAATCTTAGTTGCCGGACAGACCCCAAAAGCGCGTGCCGCTGCTCCCTTGGCAGATCTGTCCCCAGTTCCTTCTTAGATCATCAGCATCTGGTTCTTCTGTGAGAGTGAGAGTCTCTGCCATGTGCTCTCATTTCTTAAGCATGCTGGGTTCCTCCCCCCTGTGTCAGAAGGTGGGCTAATAATCTCCACCCTTTAGCTCCCTGCAAAATTTATTCCCAATATCTAAGAAAGGGAGTAACTTTCTCCAGGATGATCGGATCAGGACACGAGAGGTACCAGTGAATGCGGTTTGTTTTGCCTGTCGTGTGGAGAGCAAACATGGCCCCATTGCGTAGCTGTGGAGGGCCAATCTCTATATCTCTGGTCCCAGAGCCCTCACCGACTCGGGAGTCGCACTGTCAGATGCGCGATTTCCTCAGGGTCACGCAGATATTTTTTAAGAGTCTGTAACTCGAAAGGTGTGCTCATAATCCATGATCCTAGGATGGAGTCGGAGTGGCTGGGAGAGACAATGGATTTGTATTTCTATGTCCAGCTGACAGGTATATTCTAATTGAAGCCCCCAGGCACCTTCATGCCCCATGCTGGCGTGGCTCCTACTCAAGCTTTGAAGTTCTGCTTTGGCCTTATCTCATTATCATACTAAAAGACCTTGCTATTCAACATTGGAGCACTAAATCTTGTTTTCTTCAATATGCTTAGAGGCCAGGAGGGGTAGGAGCAGTTAGCTGCCTGTGATTCTTGTGAACTCAGACAAAATGGCGTCACTGGGACAGTCCAAGCTCAGACATGAGGCGAGCATTATGCCCCATATCCAAGATGGCGACTGCTCCTTCATCACAGGGGGCATGTTAGGATACTATAGAGACTTGTACATAGTTAGGAACTAGTTAATTTAGGAGGGGTCAACTGCAGCTAATATAGGGAGGGCTTCCTGATAGGAGACAGATGAGCCACGGTGCCCAAACCGCCTGCATGGGCTTAAGTACCCAGAATTATAGCACAGGCTTAAGTGCCCAGAATTGTAGCAGTGATCACACAACGTTTAACCCCTTCCCGACCAATGACGCCTACGTAGGCGTCATGAAAACTTGTGCCAATACGACCAGTGATGCCTACGTAGGCGTCATGGTATAAATCACCCTCCTGCGGGTCGGGTGACCGGGGTCACTGAAAGGTCACCCGACCCGCAGGCACAGGACCCTTTGTGCTTCACCCCAGGGGGTGGCTTTGCCCTTGTGACTACGATCACTCTGATTGGCTGTTTCACTTTCAACAGCCAATCAGAGCGATAGTAATATTTCATCAATGAAATTTGATGAAATATTACAATCCAGCCATGGCCAATGCTGAAATAGCATCAGGCATGGCTGGAGACACCGATCCGACCCCCCCACGACTTATGGTGTCCATCGGCCGCCGTCTTCACACGCTCCCCCTCCCCTTCCCTCCGCTCTCCCTGCCTTCTGATCAACCCCCTCCCCCCGGTACCCTCCGAGTTCCGCTGTGGCTCCCGGTGTCCCGTCGTCCCAGATCATGGGCCCTGCCATCTTCCAAAATGGCGGGCACATGCGAAGTGCGCCTGTCGAATCTGCCAAATGGCAGATTCCATTCATTCATTTTGATCACTGTGATAGATCCTATCATAGTGATAAAAAAAAAAATAGTAAATCACCCCCCCTTATCACCCCCAAATAATAAAATAAATAAAATATTTTTATTTTTCTATTAGGGTTAGGGTTTTATTTTATTTTTCTATTAGGGTTGGAATTAGGGTTAGAATTAGGGTTAGGGTTGGAATGAGGGTTAAGATTAGTGTTAGGGGTGTGCTGGGGTTAGGTTTTGGATTAGGTTTAGGCTTGTGGTTAGGGTTATCGTTAGGGTTGGGATTAGGGTTAGGCGTGTGTTGGGGTTATGGTTAGGGATGTGTTGGGGTTAGGGTTGTGGTTAGGGGTGTGATGGGGTTAGGGTTGGAGTTAGAATTGAGGGGTTTCCACTATTTTGGCACATCAGGGGGTCTCCAAACGTGACATGGTGCCACAATTGATTCCAGCCAATTTTGCGTTCAAAAGTCAAACGGTGCTCCCTCCCTTCCAAGCCCCGACGTGTGTCCAGACAGTGGTTGACCCCAACATATGGGGTATCAGCGTACTCAGGAAAAATTGCACAACAACTTTGGGGGTCTAATTTATCCTGTTACCCTTGGGAAAATAAAATATTAGGGGCTAAAAAAAAATTTTTGTGGAAAAAAATGATTTTTTATTTTCACGGCTCTGCGTTATATACTTCTGTGAAGCACTTGGGGGTTCAAAGCGCATACCACACGTCTATATTAGTTTCTTGGGGGTCTAGTTTCCAAAATGGGGTCACTTGTGGGGAGTTTCTTCTATTTAGGTGCATCAGGGGTTCTGCAAATGCACCATGATGCCCGCAGACCATTCCATCAAGTCAGCATTTCAAAACGTCACTACTTCCCTTCCGAGCCCCGACATGTGCCCAAACAGTGGTCCCCCCCACATATGGGGTACCAGCATACTCAGAGCAAACTGTACAACAACTTTTGGGGTCCAATATCTCCTGTTACCCTTGTGAAAATAAAAAATTGCGGGCTAAAAATCATTTTTGAGGAAAAAAAATGATTTTTTATTTTCACGGCTCTGCGTTATAAACTTCTGTGAAGCACCTTGGAGTTCAAAGTGCTCACTATACATCTAGATAAGTTCCTTAGGGGGTCTAGTTTCCAAAATGGGGTCATTTGTGGGAGAACTCCAAAGTTTAGGCACAAAGGGGCTCTCCAAACACGACATGGTGTCCGCTAACGATTGGAGCTAATTTTCCATTCAAAAAGTCAAATAGCGCTCCTTCCCTTCTGAACCCTGCCATGTGCCGAAACAATGGTTCCCCCCCACATATGGGGTACCAGCGTACTCAGGACAAACTGGACAACAACTTTTGTGGTCCAATTTCTCTTGTTACCCTTGGGAAAATAAAAAATAGCGGGCTAAAAAAATCATTTTTGAAGAAAATAAATGATTTTTTATTTTCACGGCTCTGCGTTTATAAACTTCTGTGAAGCACTTGGGGGTTCAAATTGCTAATTACACATCTATATAAGCTCCTTGGGGGGTCTATTTTCCAAAATGGGGTCACTTGTGTGGGGTTTCTCCTGTTTAGGCACATCAGGGACTATGCAAACGCAACATGAAGCCCTTAGAACATTCCATCAAAGTCTGCATTCCAAAATGGCGCTCCTTCCCTTACGAGCTCTCCCATGCACTCAAACAGTGGTTCCCCCCCCCACATATGGGGTATCGGTGTACTCAGTACAAATTGCACAACAACTTTTGTAGTCCAATTTCTCCCTAAAAAATCATTTTTGAGGAAAAAAAATATTTTTTTATTTTCACTACTCTGCGTTATAAACTTCTGTGAAGCACTTGGGGGCTCAAAGTGCTCACCACACATATAGATAAGTTCCTTAAGGGGTCTAGTTTCCAAAATGGTGTCCCTTCGGGGTTTTTTCACTGTTTAGCCACACAGGGGCTCTCCAAATGCGACATGGTGTTTGCTAACAATTGGAGCTAATTTTCGAATCAAAAAGTCAAATGGCGCTCCTTCCCTTCCGGGCCCTGCCATGCGCCCAAACAGTGGTTTATGACCACAGATGAGGTATCGGTGTACTCAGGAGAAATTGCCCAACAAATGTTAGGATCCATTTTATCCTGTTACACATGTGAAAATGAAAAAACTGAGGCTAAAAGAAAATTTTTGTGAAAAAAAAGTACTTTTTTACGGATCAATTTGTGAAGCACCTGGGGGTTCAAAGTGTTCACTAGGCATCTAGATAAGTTCCTTGGGGGGTCTAGTTTCCAAAATGGGGTCACTTGTGGGGGAGCTTCAATGTTTAGGCATACAGGGGCTCTCCAAATGCGACATGGCAACTGCTAAATATTCCAGCATATTTTCCATTCAAAAAGTCAAATGGCGCTCCTTCCCTTCTGAGCCCTGCCGTGCGCCCAAACAGTGGTTTATGATCAAATATGAGGTATTGGTGTACTCAGGAGAAATTGCCCAACAAATTTTAGGAACCGTTTCATCCTGTTGCCCATGAGAAAATGAAAAAATTGATGCTAAAAGAAAATTTTTGTTGTGAAGCACCTGAAGGGTTAATAATCTTCTTGAATGTCATTTTGAGTAACTTGAAGGGTGCAGTTTTTAGAATGTTGTCACTTTTGGGCATGTTCTGCCATATAGACCCCTCAAAGTGACTTCAAATGTGAGGTGGTCCCTAAAAGAAATGGTTTTGTAAATTTTATTGTGAAAATGAGAAATCACTGGTCAAATTTTAACCCTTATAACTTCCTAACAAAAAAGAATTTGTTTCCAAAATTGTGCTGATGTAAAGTAGACATGTGGGAAATGTTATTTATTAACTATTTTCTGTTCCATAACTCTCTGGTTTAACTGAATAAGCATTCAAAATTTGAAAATTGTGAAATTTTCAAAATTTTTGTTTTTTCACAAATAAGCACAAAAATTATCGACCTAAATTTATGACTAACATGAAGCCCAAATGTCATGAAAAAACATTCTCAGAATCGCTAGGATCCGTTGAAGCTTTCCTGAGTTATTGCCTCATAAAGGGACACTGGTCAGAATTGCTAAAAATGGCCGCCAGGTCATTAAGGTCAAAATAGGCTTGGTCATGAAGGGGTTAAGGGAGAAGCCCAGCCATCCATAGCTGCAGGCCAGAACAGCAAAGGATCACAGCTGGCTTGGTACAAAAGATTAAGGCAGAAACAGTGGCAACACAGGTGGCACCAATATGTGGCAACTTATAGCATGGGCTGATGCTATGAGATCTGGGGCAAAACGGCTGTGGGAACTTCCAGATGCAGTGAATTTGGACTGGGAGGATGCATTGTCACCGCAGGAGACAGTACTGAGGGGCAGCTCACTCGCCATGTGGCAACTGACTTCGGGAACAGATGATCTTATGTCTGGGACAAATCAGGCAGAGGAGTGTCTAACCATGGCAGAGCTAAACAGAGAGGACTCTGAGGAACCGTATGAGGCGGTCCGACCAGAGTACGTTCTGTGTGACAGTGAGAGAAGTACAAGGAAAGAGGAAGAGATGTGTAATTTGGAATATGTGATTAATGCTGTGAAAAACTTGGATGTGCTGCGAAACGAATACAATAAAGTTTTCCTTTTGAAATTTGAAATGGACTGTGACTTAATCCATGCGAAACCGTTTGCAGACTGCCTTCAGTGGCAGTGGGATTCTGATGATTCTGGACCTGAAGTCACAGGTGTGCTGACTAATGGACATTGTTTTCATGTGATGGGAGGCCAGGGCACAGATGTCCTGGTGTCCTCTGCCATGACTATGGCTCTGGCCCTCCCTAACACCTGCACCAGAATATTATCCCTAACTATTTGGATTATGAAATGAGATCTGGTGCCTGCAACAGACTGTTATCCCAAATGATTTGGATTATGAAATGAGTCCTGGTGTCTGCTCCAGACTATTATCCTGAACTATTTGGATTATGAAATGAGGTGTGGTGCCTGCACCAGACTATTTTCCTAAATGATTTGGATTTGTCAGGGCAGTCAGCTCTGTAATGTTAAAGACACGGGCCCAGTCGTCCAGGGCCTGAGGTCCACAGATGACAACACTGCAGAACACAGCAGCGCAGATCACAGGAGCACAGTTCACAGCAGCGCAGAACAAAGCAGTGCAGATGACTACACTACAGATTGTAGTGAGACAGTTGGCAGCGGTAAAGCAGCACAGATCGCTCATTATGAGGCAGCCTGCTGCGTGGGCAGACGCCTTTTGTCTGGGGCGAAACAGACAGGGTAAGTCCCAAAAATGGTGAAGCTGCACAGTGAGGATGCTGTGATACTGAACGGGACTGGACGTCCTGGAGATATGCTGAAGTAAGACAGTGAGAGCATAGGGAAAATGACAGAATTGTGCACTGTGGAATCTGAGGTAACCACTGTAAAGAAAATGTATGTGCTGTGTGCAAAAATGAGTAAACCTGTTATTGTTAAAGTTGAACGGGACTGTGACTCTGTTTGTTCCACATCATCTGAGGAGAACGTGGAGCGCATTACAGAAAGCCCTGAGAAGAATGGAGCTGCAGGTATGCTGACAGGAAGCTGTCATGTCTATGTGAGGGGAGGCCAGGACACCATTGGCCCGGAGTCCTCAGCCATGACTACGGTCCTGGCCGACCCTTACACCTGCAACATATTATTAGCACAAAGGATTTATATTATGAATTGAGGCCTGGTGTCTGCACCAAAGTATTAGCCCAAACAATTTTAATTAGGAAATCTGGCCTTCTGATTCCTCACTGCAACACAGTTTTATCACAAATGATTTGGAGTAGCTAATGAGGCCTCTATTTTGATGCTGGAAAATCAATTTCACACAGGACATGATCCTATCTAGCTAACTGACAAGTTCACTTCCAGCACTATCAGGAGCGGCTTCTCTGCACAGTGACACTGAGACAATTACACCAGCAAAACAATATGTCTGCTTTTTATAAGGCCAGGGACATGTGACTTTGGCAGCCAATCACAGATGACCTTGTGTCAGGATGTTGTGGATGGTTTCTGTGCCCTGATTGGCTGCTGGAATCAACACGCAAAATTAAGGGGGGGGGGAGAGTACGCCGCTTCTCTAACCTCTACACACCCCCACCCCTCATCAAAAACATCCCCATGTCCACATCTCATCATACAGCGCCACTCTCCTACCCAAAGTAATAACAAAAGCATTAGTGGAAATGTGGTGATTTACCGAACTGTGACTGACTTTTGCCGACTTTGAGTAAAAATGCTCGTTAAACCAAACACGAATCCGAATGTGCTATGTTCGTGCTGAATTTGTAATTGACAAATATTTTCCAACCACGAGGCTCGGGAGGATTCTAGGCAAGCTCTTGACTTGTAATCTAGCCTGATGAAGGGGCCTTCTGAGCCCTGAAAGCTTGCAAATATAATTTCTCTGGTTAGCCAATAAAGGTATCACTCCTTGAATACTTTTCTCAATTTTTGGGGGGACATAAGTATTTACATCTATTTTTCTGGCTAAAACGGTACCACAATATTATTTTGTATTGTACAGGCGAGCTCTTGAAAGTTCTTGACTTCATGATGCCTTGATACCACGACGTGTGCTGTGACGTTGCGCGTGCATGTGTAGAACCATCCTGGCTCAGTGTGAGATGCTATGGGGTCTCAGCATGAGTGGCAGAGACAAGAAAATGTGATGAGGACCAAACCTGTGATGATGAGGAGCAGAGGAGCCGAACAGGTGAGTAGTGATGTAAGACAGTGAGGTAAGTGAGTATTAAGACTTTTTTAAAATTCTTTTTAACCTTTCATGGCTTTTTGAGATTCAGAAAAAAACATTTTGCTAAATCTGCGCTGAAGTGAATTACATAAGAAAATCTGCATATTAGATATATGGATTTTTGTAAAATTTGAGTATAGTTCAATTTCACTCGAATTTATTTGCTCATCTCTACTTATCTAATTTGTTAATTTCTTAAGTTAGAAATAAATAAATTGTAAGGGAAAGAAAAAATGTTGTAAGGGAAAATATTGGAAACGAACTAAATTTATTTATCTCTTTTTTACAACAGAAATTGCATGAAAGTGAAAACAAGACCTTTTATAAATTGGGCTTAATCAGGTCAGTAAAATTCTTTAAAAATAAATTTTTATTAGACAGTTTTAAATGTCACTTTTTGACAACCGGAATCCAACATTGTACAACTCTTAACACTTACAGATTGTGTTGTAGGTCACTGGCAGTGATGTGGTTAATGTATTAGTGCAAGATCCGTGTTGTGATGAAACTAGGATGAGGCCATATAAGGTTACAACTAAGAGTACAACCGATCTCCCAAAATAAATTCTTTATCACAGATGGGACTGATAACAAATAAAAAGCAGACAAGAAAGGACCTGAGCCAATGATTTGCTTCCTCTGCTAATTGCTTTTCATGTAAACTTTTTAAGTGAACCCAAACACTTTGGCGTGGACTGGAGTCTAAAAGAAAAAATTGCAACATCACCAATTCTGAGTAATATATGAGGGAAAATGTAGCAATGTGTAAAACCTCTGTTAATGCAATCTGGAGGGGGAGCCGACAGTTTCCCCAAAACTCTGCTAAATATTATCTCTTTTCCTGGAATGCAGTTTTTCCATGAATAGTATACAACTTTGATTAGTGTGTATACTTTTAATTATGTGAGATACTTCCTGATACTGTACCAGATGAGGTCAACACCATGTTTAGTCTGAAAGTATACTCTTAAAACAAAATTATTGTATACAGTCAAGACTGCCTTCAAACGTTTGCATTTTCAGCATCTTTTTGATGTGTCTGTCGAACTGATCCACCAAAAAAGATTTCTACTGTTAAACAGTTGGCACCCATGTAATGGATCTGTTTGAACCTAGTTTTAGTTATGCAAAATGCCTCTTCGGAGAGGAAGAGGACTTGGACTCTAGTGCCACCTTTTGGAAGCAACAATCCTAAAAGCCACTATGGACTGTGACGCTAGTCACTTCTTATGGCCAAGCCTTGAGTCAGAATAATCAAGCAGTCCAAGGTCAGAAGCCAGGAGGGTATGTCATAAACAGAAGGAAGAAACAAAAACGTAGTCAGGTAACATTCTGAGGTCAGAATACCAGGCAGAGAGCGGATTAGAGCAGGGCAACAAAAGATCAAAATACAGAACTCAGGGCACAGAGGAAACAAAATAAACTTAACTGAATGTAGATCTAGCAGAGGTTTGTGAGAAACAGCTCAGTTAAGTAGCATGGCAATCACCTGGGATAATGAACACTTGGAGACAGCCAGCACTCCCAGTCTCTGATTGGATAGTCGAGCTGTCAATCAACACACAGCTCAGCTCAGCACTCCCCTGTACCAGATTGGATGGCTGAGCTGTCAATAACTGTATACCAGACACACTGAGAGGTGGAACCATGACATTGACTTTTTTAACGCGGATAAAAGCCAAACCAGAAGATAAATTTGCAGACATGTCTTGTCAAATCCAAATGTATACAGTGCAGGTATCGACCACTTAATGTAATTATTAAAAAAGCACATACGTAAATATAAAGCTAAGGCTTGAAAAAGATTCTCAGTAGAACCAAAACGTTGCTAAACCCCTATGGCTATTGAATCACATTTTCTATTTTTGCCAAAATGGTGTGCTGCCTTCTTTTTTTATTTTTAATTATCTTGAGAATTGGTGTATGCCTGGAAGGTTTGGCACATGACCATTGCAACTGTCTCCTAGTGCTGCTTTCAAATTTCTTTTTTTTAAATATATGCTAGACAGCGGATCGATTTGTGAGACTCTGGTGCAGCATCCAGGTCAGTGCTAAGGGAGGACCATTAAATTCTTACCTTCTGGCATCCTGGAAGTGTCTTTTGATTTGCCAGGGCTGATGTAATGTCATCCGTGCCTCACGTCGCACAGATGATATCCCAAAAGCCTTGACAAATCAAATGCTGTGCCAGAAATGCCGTACGGTAAGAAATTTGTGAGCCTACAGTTTTGCAGGCAGGTACCACTGACCTGGATGCTGGAATAGAGTCCCATAAATTGATCCTCAATTAATATACCCCAATTTAGGGTATATTGGCAATATTTTTTAGTAAGCAGAAAGATCTATAGTTACATTGTCCACAGTCAATACATAAGCAGACCTAGAGGAAGAATAGCCAGTAAATCCATTCAAGACCAAGTAGTATCTTTTGTGTAGAAATAGTGTTGCAAGAGAGTAATATAAATTAAGTATCAAGAAGTCAGCAATTTTTTCATTGAGAATTTATTATAACGTAGACATTCAATTCCTTCTTCAACTTTCTCATCTACTTGTCCTGCTTTTTTCACACCCTTGCCTACTAGGGCCTCATAGGGATAGCAGGGAGAGCCACCATGGACCAGAGGCGCCACTGCGCAGGTCATGCGGTGGTAGGGTCAAGTAGGTCAGTGTAGGGATAGGCACCTCCCTATGGCTATCAATCTGTTGGTGGTGGTGTGGTGCAATAGTTAATAAGGGTGAATTTTTTAAATATAATCTCTAATAAAGTTTTTTGGATTTTATGACATTTGTAAGGGTTTTGCTGTGAATTGGTTACTTAAATTGCCCCTTCGATGATACTTTTAAACTGTGAAAAATAGGTAGTGGTGGGATCGGCTGGTATATAGTTGGGCAATGGAAGGTGCTGTATAGCTCAGCTGGTATACAGACTATCACTGGTAGGTATGGCTGGTTTACAGGTGACCACAGACTTGTGTCGGCAGGTATAGCTGGTATACAAGGGGCACAGGCAAATGCAGGCAGGTATGGCTGGTATACAGGTGGGCACTGGCAGGTGCAACCAAGCACGGCTGGTATACAGATGGGCACAGGCAGATGCAGGCAGGTACAATGGAAGGCACAATCAGAGACAAGCAGGAACAAGCAAGGGCCTCCTATCAGATGGAGGTGCCTTAAATAATAAGTGTCTCCTAGCCTTTGGCTTGGGATACATTAGGATGACACGCTCTGTCCCTTTATGAGGGAGAGAGTGCACGCCTGAAGAACAGTCCCCCGGGGATCTGAGAGCCGTGCACAAACCCTGGGCAGCAGCAGGAGAAGGAGGAGGGAGTGTTGGACAAAGGCTGCGGCAGTGAGCAAGTAGGTGTCCCTGCCGGGGTAGGGAGGAAGCAGGCAAGAATGCTGGTGCTACAGTACCCCCTTTACAACCTCCTCTTCTTCAGGCCCACAAGAAATCTCTCTAGGAGGAGAGGAGCATGGATGTGCTCACTTGAAGAAGGGGACTGAAGACAACAGGCTTGAGGAGAGGCACATGAAATGAATTGAGGATTCGTAGAGAAGCCGGGAGTTTGAGCTTATAGACTATGGCATTAATCTATTTGCGAACCATTGGAAGGATCTATGAAGCAAAGACCAAATTTAAATAAGGGCAGCTTGAGACAGACATATTTTCATGAAAGCCAATCCTTTTGCCCAGGGCGAAAGAAAGGTGGGTCCAGACATTTCTTGTCCGCGTGTTTCAGTTTGGAAGATTTCATTAAAGAGATCTTGATGTCCTCAAAGATCTTAGAGAAGCACTTTAGTAGATTTTCAGCAGCAGGAATGTCGGTGGTAGCAGACACAGGAAACAGAATATTGGGGTGTTGATCGTACACCACAAAAAAATGGGAATTTAGCTAAGGATCCACTCACAAGGTTGTTGTATTTGACCCAAGGCAGCAGTTCAGCCCAATAACAGTGGTGAGCATTGATAAAGTGCTGCAGGTAGTTGGTAAGGATCTGATTAACGCACTGTACCTGGCCATTGAACTGCGGATGGCAGGCAGAAACGAAAACAAAGGTGACATTCAGTAGTTTTCAGTTAGCCTTCCAGAAGCAATATGTAAATTAGATACCTTTATCAGAGACATTATGGAGAGGTACCCCATGGAGGCGAAAAGTATGTTAAATTAACTTTTCGGCAAGCACAGGAGCAGACAGAAGACTGGACAGCGGAGTAAAATGGGTCATATTAGAGAAGCGATCCACAGCTACCCAGATGATGGTACTTAAGGCCGATATTTCAAGACCAGTGATCTTCATGATATGCTGCCAGGGAGCAGATTGTATGGCCAGCGGAGATAATTGGCCGGTGGGAAGCTGTTTTGAATTCATATTCTGGGCACAGAGGGAACAGGCCGAGACTAAATCTGCAACATCCTTGCATAGTAATGGCCACAAATAGTACCAGGAAATGAGAAGAACTGTTTTCTTCTGTCTGGCATGACCAGCTAATTTGAATGCGTGACCCCAGTGAAGCGCTTGTTTTCTATCCGGTTCGGAGATGAAGGTTTTTCCAGGTGGAACGCGAGACAAATCTAGTGGAGTGACCGTAAGCATCTTGGAGAGTTCAATGATGCTATGGGGTTCCTCCTCCTGGTCAGAAGACAGAAAAGACCTGGAAAGTATGTCCGCTTTGATGGTGTGGAAGATGAAATCAAAGCGGGAAAAATACAAAGACCACCTTGAATGGAGCTGATTTAGGTGCTGTGCGGAGTGCAAGTAGGCCAAGTTGTTGTGCTCCTTCAAGAAGAAAGCGGCACTCCTTCAGAGCCAGTGTTATTGCCAAGAGTTCCATATTGCCTATTGAGTAATTATGTTCTGGGGCCGAGATATCCTTAAAGAATAAACCGCAGGTCATCAGGAAGGAGACTGAAACGAGTGTCACTGATGACTGTTTAATTAAGCAAGAAAGCAGGGTTGTGGCAGTGACTGCAGCCTCTGTCCCCTGATTACGCTTCTTCTGAGTATCCCAGTATGGGATTTTCAAATAAAGCATCATCACACAGGAAGTAAGGGAAAAAAAAAAAAAAAAAATACAATATCCATTAGACAATGTAGTCAGTTAAAATTAGGGAATTTTTACAGTAAGTATATTAGAAAATAGCTTAGATTTTGGGACTAAATAGATAGCAAATTTTGAAAATTTCGCAATTTTCCAACTTTGAATTTTTATGCCCTTAAATCACAGAGATATGGCACACAAAAAACTTAATAAGTAACATTTCACATATGTTTACTTTACATCAGCACAATTTTGGAACCAAAACTTTTTTTTGTTAGGAAGTTATAAGGGTTAAAAGTTGACCAGCGATTTCTCATTTTTGCAACACCATTTTGTTTTTACGTACCACATCATATTTGAAGTATTTGAAGTCACTTTGAGGGGTCTATATGATAGAAAGTACCCAAAAGTGACACCATTCTAAAAACTGCACCCCTCAAGGTGCTCAAAACCACATTCAAGAAGTCTATTAACCCTTCAGGTGCTTCACAGGAATTTTTTGAATGTTTAAAAATTTTTTTAACTTTTTTTCAAAAAAAAATTACTTCAGGTCCAATATTTTACCAAGGGTAACAGGAGAAATTGGACTGCAAAAGTTATTGTGCAGTTTGTCTTGAGTATTTTGATACCTGATATGTGGGGGGTAACCACTGTTTCGGCGCATGGCAGAGCTCAGAAGGGAAGGAGGGCTGTTTGACTTTTTCAATGCAAAATTGGCTGGAATTCAGATCAGACACCATGTCACGTTTGGAGAGCCCCTGATGTGCCTAAACAGTAGAAACCCCCCACAAGTGACCCCATTTTGGAAACTAGACCCCCCAAGAAACTTATCTAGATATGTGGTGAGAACTTTGAACCCACAAGGGCTTCACAGACGTTTATAACGTACAGCCATACAATTAAAAAATAATATTTTTCCAAAAAAATGATCTTTTCACCCCCAATTTTTATTTTCCCAAGGGTAAAAGGACCGTAGAAGTTATTGTGCAATTTGTACCCCACATGTGGGGGTAAACCACTATTTGGGCGCATGGCAGAGCTCGGAAGGGAAGCAGCACCATTTGACTTTTTTGGCTGGGATTGGGATTGGACGCCATGCCGCGTTTGGAAAGCCCCTGATGTGCCTAAACAGTGGAAACCCCCCACAAATGACACCATTTTGGAAACTAGACCCCTCAAGGAACTTATCTAGGTGTATGGTCAGCATTTTGAACCCCCAAGGGCTTCACAGAAGTTTATAACGCCCGGGTGTGAAAATGAAAAAAATCATATTTTTTCTACAAACATGATCTTTTAGTCCCCAATTTTTTTAATTTCCCAAGGGTAACAGGAGAAATTGGACCCCAAAAGTTGTTGTCCAATTTGTCCTGAGTACGCTGATACCCCATATGTGGGGGTAAAACACTGCTTGGGTGCATGGCAGAGCTTGGGAGGGAAGGAGCACCATTTGACTTTTTGACTTGGAATTGAGATCAGATGCCATGTTGCGTTTAGAGAGCCCCTGATGTGCCCAAACAGTGGAAACCCCCCCAATTCTAACTCCAACCCTAACCCCAACACACCCCTAACCCTAATCTCAGCCCTATCCCTAGCCCTAACCCTAAACCTAGCCCTAGCCCTAATGGGAAAATGGAAATAAATACTTTTTTTAATTTTATTATTTTTCCCTAACTAAGGGCATGATAACTGGGGGGGCGGGTTGATTTACTATCTATAGCGGGTTTTTATGTTTGGCAGCTGTCATACGCTAAAAGACTCTTTTTATTGTAAAAATAGTTTTTGCATCACCACATTTTGAGAGCTATAATTTTTCCATATTTTGACCCAACCAATCCAAGGGATTATGACAGCCACTATAAAAGATGGTTTTCCATTCACTGCAGAAAACAATACTTATATCTCACCAGGGGAGGACACTGACAGCTTGGGGCCCCTGTGCAAGAAATGTGTCTGGGCCCCTTTCCATTCATGGCAACAAAGCTATATATATATATATATATATATATATATATATATATTTATATTGCGCCACACACATACATGTATATATTACATAGTCTCCTTTATTATGTATATTGCAGTCCCTTATTATGCAGTGCCCTCTCTTGCTATGAACAGCACCGTTCCCTACATATTGGATTATATAGAGCCCTGTTTTTTTTACATACCGTTCTGTCTTTTTAGTTGTATAATGCAATAATGGCTAGGAAAGCTTCCTTTCTGATGGAGGAGATGATGGACTGGTCGTCTGGTCACCGGCTCCTCCATCAGCAGTCATTTTATATCTAAAAAGAGAGGGGACTATGTAATAAAAGAGGGCACTGTTTAATAACAAAATTAACAAGAATACACTATGTAAGAGACAGCACTGTACATAACAGCAGAGGAAGCTATATAATAAGCACCATATATAACTAGAGAGGATGGTACATAATAAGGGACGGTGTTATACATAATAAAAGAGGAAACTATGTAACTAAGGATGGTGTCATACAGAATTAGTGAGTACACTATATGCTAAGGGACTGGGTTATACATAATAAGTACGTATGCTATATGCTAAGGGACTGTGTTAGACATAATAAGTGAGTACACTATATACTAAGGGACTGTGATAGACATTATAAGCGATAATAATGTCTTCCTCCACCTCCCCCTGTTACTAAGTCCATTATAAGTCCCTCTTCCTCCCATCCCAATTCCCTACACCCCTCATTGTCCTCCTCTCCCCGCACTCTTTCCCACCTCCATCATTGCCTTCTCCCCCACCACTATCATTGCTTTCTCCCCTGCCACCACATCATTGCCCTTTCCACCACCTCCATCATTGCCTTCTCCTCCACCACCCCCATCATTGCCTCCTTCCCCATCACTCCCATCATTATCTTTTCCACTACCACCATCATTGCCTTCTCCCCCACCCCATCAATGCCCTTTCCACCACTTCCATCATTTCCTCTTCCCCCACCATCCCCATCATTGCCCTCTCCATCACCCCATCATGGCCTTCTCCCCATCACCCCATCATGGCCTTCTCACTATCACCTCCATCATGGCCTTCTCCCCATCACCTCCATCATGGCCTTCTCCCCATCACCTCCATCACGGTCTTTTCCCCATCGCCTCCATCATGGCCTTCTCCCCATCACCCCATCATGGCCTTCTCCCCATCACGGCCTTCTCCCAATCACCCCATCATGGCCTTCTCCAAATCACCCCATCATGGCCTTCTCCAAATCACCGCATCATGGCCTTCTCCCCATCACCCCATCATGGCCTTTTCCCCATCACCCCATCATGGCCTTCTTCCCATCACCCCATCATGGCCTTCTCCACCTACACACACACACATACACATCGCTCCACACACACACACACACACACACACACACACGACACATACATACATACACACACACACACATCCACTCCACACACATACTGCATACTACATCATTGCCTTCTCCCCATCACTCCCCATCACTCCCATCATCATACTACATACACACGCACATACACACACAGCAGCAGTGACAGGCAGCACAGTACCTTACATGTCCGCTCCGCAGCATCACCGCCTCCGCCCTTCGGCTGCTTCCTGTGTCTCTGGCACAGCGGCCGAACCACTGAATGATGACATCATTCAGTGGTGCTGCTTGCTGCTCTCTGTGTCGGAGAGACACAGGAAGCGCTGGTGCTGGGCAGGAAGAATCCTTGCAGCTCCGCTCCTGCTGTTTTCTCTTGCAGGCAGCGGAGCTTTTGAGATCTCTCCCTACCTGCTGCTATACATGAGGGCAATCTGGCCTGGGGCCCCCCGATGCCTAGAGCCCGAAGAAACCGGCCAGATTGCCCTCATTATTAGCCACCCTGCAGGGGCCCCCTGGAGCCTCTGGGCCCCGATGCAACGCACCGGTTGAACCGGCGGTATGTCCACCCATGTCTCTCAACCACAAAGCTCTCCACAAATCTGTGCCACTCTCTATCTCCTCCCTTATCTCTATCAGCCTACCCATGTCTCCTTTCGGCAACTGATCTAAGACTAATATGCTTCATAATTTGAACTTTGTACCTCTGTCTCCAAGACTTCTCTTGTGGTGTACCTGTGGCGCCCCTAAGGGTCTGGTCGCCACAGAGGTACTGTACCTCATCCAGAGGTGTGGTATCCCACCCTCAGGTAGGGAGGGATCACCTCCCAGGACTCCTAACACTGTACTCAACACACACACTAGTTAGTCAGGGCACCTGGGCGTACCCTTCGGGAGGATGGCCTCATCCCAGACTGGCTAGGAAAGGGTGTGGGGGGTTTGTGTAAAAGGTAGGTAGAGTGGGAGGAGCTTAGGAAGTGGACTGATAGTTGGGCATCCAATCAGGGAGAGAAAGGTGACAGTTGGTGGGAGGAGCTAGTTCTGAGGTAAAGAGATCCTTCCAGAAACTAATCAGTCAGTGACAGGACCAGCGAGAGAGCAGGATTGCTGTAGAGGACTGTTGGTGGAAAAGAGAGAAACATCTTGTCCACGCTCCTGGACTGGGAAGAAGGGGTCCTAGGGGCACGGGTAGTGCGACTGGCCACCCGTGGGGCCCGCATCCCGGAAGGGAAGGATCAGGCCGAAGTGGAGGAGTCGGCCCCTGAAACTAGTGGAGGATTATAGGACTCAGCTAGGAAGCCGGAGGCTGATGTAATTTTAAGTGCCTCAGCCACAGCCACAAGCACCCTCCAAAAGGCAGCGGTATGAGTAACGGACCTCGGGGCCTGAACCACATCGCCTGAGGAGATCCGTGGCTACCAGCTGGGGGCACTACTTGTGAAGGCGCAGGGCAGGGAAAGTAAGGAGAATTAAGCGCAGGGACACGGCCTTGAGAGAGACACAAGGAGGAGTCCTGAAAGGTGTACCCAATCTGCCTGGGAGTTTGCCGGACCCCTCCCTCGGAGGACGCAGCACTAAGTAGACCAACGTGTACACGAAACTTGTGAGTAAAAACCCAGAAACTGCACCCAACCGTGTCCTTTGAGTTATTTTACAACTGCCTGCCTCACACTGCAAACCCCATCACCATCGCTCAACTGCCCTGGGACACAGCTCTACCCGTGGAGAGCTTCACCATCTTAGCTGCTAAATCATCATCCCAGAGGGTCTGCATCGCAACGTCGGCTATCCTAGCCGAGTGCCATGGGTGGCGTCACGATTCCCCTTTTCCTATTAATTATCCTACCATCTTCCCCTTCATCTGAACTTTCATCATTTACATTGGACACCCAGGGCCACGGACCAGGTCACCATCACCACCGTGACACACTTTCCCCTCCAAAGAGCCCGAAAGGCCCGGTACCGAGTACCCCTGGCCCTGCTGGGCGCTCCATACCAGTTTTCTGGAATGCACTAACCCAGATAATCCAATAAATACCTAGCCCCCACATTTTTAAGCATGATTTAAAAACACATCTCTTTAGACAGACCTATCTCTTTAACTCACTAATCTAACTCTTCCCTGCTCCCTCTTTCTAAATTTTCCTCAGAATCTGGTCTCTCTTATTCATCTGTGTCCAGATCCTCCATGCATCAAGTAGCACTTGGTAACTGTACTTAGGTTCTGTCTGAAGAATGGATCGTGGAGCTTTATATCATACTCATATTTTTTATAATGATGGCTGGACCATACATGACAAGCATGTTCTACCTACCTTCACTACACCTGTAACTACTGAACTATATAATACTTGGTTATGTCTATAATGTATGCACATGACCCTGCCTAATTGAAAAGTGCTATGGAAAATGTCACCATAGAAATACAATTATTATTAAAAACTGGTTCAAACAGTCCTAAGAGATCTACAATTGTTACACAAGTAATTTCTGGATTAGAAACTTTTTCTTATTGCGAGGGAATTTTTTTTGCAAAATTTGGCAAAGCGGGCAAATTAAAATTCCAACTGATTAGTCCAATTCTATTATCAATTCAATGCTGATATTTAATTATCATTATTTCAGTTGACTAATATGTATAATGATTAAGAAAGTGACAATCAAAAAAATGAGCATTGTCATTGTTGGCATCACCATGATCTTGGCATTCTTTGTTATGCACTAACAAAGCATAAAATGACAATTAGTTTGTAGGCAAATTTTTAGGTTTATCTTATTGGACATATATTGGTGTTTGGAATGTACAGTAGAAATATTTGGTCATTTTTAGCTTTTACATGGGAAATGTGGACATGTTTTATAATGTGTAATGCACCTTACCCCCCCACCCGTAGCTGTGCATCAATACTCACAAAGTATTCCCTTTGCTCATTGTTCATTTGGATGATGGGTCCATGAAGTTTAAAGTTCTAAAATTACATACTGAGGATACATTAACATCCCAGAGAGGAAATGCTGTATGCTTCAATGAAGAAGGTGATGTAAGTGCTGGCTCCTAAATTTCAACGTTCTTTTTTTTCAACTAATTTTTGAAAAGAAGTAAATCACACCATGATATGGGCTGTAGTTATTATTTTTATAAGTACTGTAATTAACTGGAAAAATGATGCTCTTTTTTTAGTTGACCCATAAATGAAATGAAATACAGTGGGGGGAATAAGTATTGCTGATTTTGTAAGTTTGCCCTCTGACAAAGATACGAACAGTCTATAATCACAAAGAATATCAAAAATAAAATCCAGAAAATCACATTGTATAAATTTTATAAATTTATTTGCATTTTGCAGTGAGAAATAAGTATTTAAGCCCTCTGGCAAACAACACTTAATACTTGGTGGCAAAACCCTTGTTGACAAGCACAGCAGACAGACATTTTTTGTAGTTGATGATGAGGTTTGCACACATGTCAGGAGGAATTTTGGCCCATTGGCAACTTGGATCTTCAACTCCCTCCATAATTTTTTTATTGGAAACTCCATGACCTTAATGTGCTTCTTTTGTTGCCTCGGCTGTATGTTTTGGGTCTTTGTATGGCTGGAAGACCCAGCCACGACCCATTTTTAATGTCCTGTGGAGGGATGGAGGTTGTCACTCGGGGTTTTACGGTACATGGCTCCAACCATTCTCCACTGATGCAGTGAAGAAGTTTTGTGCCCTTAGCAGAGAAACACCCCCAAAACATAATGTTTCCACCTCCATGCTTGAGAGTGAGGACAGTGTTCTTTGGGTTATAGGCAGCTATTGCACCAACAGTTTTCTCCTTCTCACCCAGCATCTTACTTATGGTTTTGTAGCCCATTCCAGTTTTGTGCAGGTCTATGATCTTGTCCCTGACATCCTTAGAAAGCTCTTTGGTCTTGCCAACGTTGTAGAGGTTAGAGTCTGACTTACTGATTGAGTCTGTGGACAGGAGTCTTTTATAAAGGTGACTATGTAAGACAGCTGTCTTTAATGTTGGTAACGATTTGATTAGAAGCGTCTAACTGGTCGGTAGGAGCCAGAACTCTTAATGGTTGGTAGGGGATCAAATACTTATTTCTCACTGCAAAATGCAAATAAATTTATATAATTTATACAATGTGATTTTCTGGGTTTCATTTTTGATATTTTATCTCTTAATGCTAAAATTAACCTACACTTAAAATTATAGATTGTTCATGTCTTTGTCAATGGGCAAACTTACAAAATCAACAAGGGATCAAATACTTATTTCCTCCTCTGTATATCGGCCAAAACTGGTGACAGGTTCTCTGTAATGAAGACAACCTGCCTTCCTCTAGACTTTGGGAAGGCAAAAGGGGTCCAACACCATATCCCCAGTGGAGATCATCCACCCATTAAACAAAGGTACCGGCCTATACCCCCAACACAATATCAATGTGCCAAAAGTATGTTGCAGGAGATGAAGGAAGCTGGGGTTATCAGAGGTAGTTGTAGCCCCTGGGCAGCTCCAATAGTCTTTGTGAAAAAGAAAGATGGTACCATGAGAATGTGTGTTGATTACAGGAAAATTAACAGCATTACACATAAGGATGCCTACCCATTACTCAGAATTGAAGAGTCATTAGCTGCACTGAAAACTGCTAACTATTTCTCTACCTTAGATCTCACTAGTGGGTATTGGCAGGTTCCCGTGGCAGAGGCAGACAAAGAGAAAAAAGCGCTTACTACACCAATGGGTCTCTGTGAGTTTAACTAAATGCCATTCGGAAGTTAGTTGGTGCAGAGAGAGGAAAGAGTGTGGACGTGTGGAGACGAGCTGGGGATTGAAGCTGGAGCAGCACTCACCCCTAAGCTGAAACGCAAAGGCCGGACCCCGGAGTCTGAGGCTGTGTGGATACTAAAGGACCTACAGCAGAAACCGGAGGAACAAGAGGCTGTAAACACTCAGGGCCATGGACCGGATCACTGCCACTGCGACACATCCCTTTAAGACACCGTCCCGGTACCGAGTAAACCCACAGCCCTGGGGTGCTCCATTTTGGCATCTTGAACAGGATTATGAAGCCCGGTATCACCGGGTCCTGTGTGCCAGAGGCTGTACTTAGTGCCATAGACTGTTTTGAAATTGTACAATTGCCGCTATTACCCCACCAGGTGACACGCATGGGAAGTCGTAGGGGTGTGCCATCGTGGGCGGAGCCTGAAGAGAGCCCGAAAAAGTGAGGTGCTATGCGCGAAAATATCAGCCGACAGGAAGTGAGGTGCTAAGGCCTGCATTCCCGCGTGCCCCGTTCATCCAGCCTGTGGAGCTGCAACCTTGTAAGCCAGTGGAAATATGGAGCCTGGCCAACATTAACTAGGGGAGGGGGAGAGAATGTCTGATGCAGGAGAAGATGTAGCGGTGGACGCCACCGTATCCCCCGCAGCGCCGCAAGATGCAGGGGCAAGTGCAGCTGCAGCTTCAATAGCGCAGCAGAATCCAGTGGCCGGAGCCGCCTCCAGAGCACAGCAAGATCAAGTGACCGCCGCCGCAGTCCCCATAATGCCGCTGTCCATGCTATATATACTGGGAGTTACCTAGCTACCGCAATACTCAGGGGAGTCACATACTCTGAGCAATTTCAAAGTGAGACTGTGCAGTTTGTTTGAAGTGTATCTTGTGTCTGAAAGCCAAAAAGTGAACATCCTTATCGGATAGCTAACTGGTGCAGCGTCAGAGTGAGTGATTCCTTCCCCATTGCAATACCCCAAGGGGTGAAATGTTAATTTGTTGTCGGGCAGCCATAGGAATCAGAGGAAAAGATTATCAAGCCTTGGTAGAGCCTGTGTACTCTGATAGCCAGCCCACTGTCCTGACAGCCAGAGGGGTAGTTGATGTCCGCAAGGGGACAGTTCCTATATGCATCTTAGGTTGTAGCTAGGAGGAGGCCACTATACCTCGGTATGCCACAGTTGCTAAGCTGTTTACTGTCAATAACAGCGCAATACAGGCAGCAGAGCCCTTGGTCTTATCCGACCAAGCAGAGGCCAACGGTTCTGCAAAGCAGCTGGAGGAGTGGTGTCAGCAGCTACATGTGGGCACTGACTCCACCCCTTCACACCAAAAGAATGGGGTTTACTGAGTGGCTCAAGAGTATGAGCGGGTATTTAGCAAGCATCCTCTAGACTTTGGGAAGGCAAAAGGGGTCCAACACCATATCCCCAGTGGAGATCATCCACCCATTAAACAAAGGTACCGGCCTATACCCCCAACACAATATCAATGTGCCAAAAGTATGTTGCGGGAGATGAAGGAAGCTGGGGTGATCAGAGATAGTTGTAGCCCCTGGGCAGCTCCAATAGTCTTTGTGAAAAAGAAAGGTGGTACCATGAGAATGTGTGCTGATTACAGGAAAATTAACAGCATTACACATAAGGATGCTTACTCATTACCCAGAAATGAAGAGTCATTAGCTGCACTGAAAACTGCTAACTATTTTTCTACGTTAGATCTCACTAGTGGGTATTGGCAGGTTCCCGTGGCAGAGGCAGACAAAGAGAAAACAGCGTTTACTACACTAATGGGTCTCTGTGAGTTTAACTAAATGCCATTTGGGCTCAGCACAGCCCCAGGGATGTTTCAACGGTTAATGATGTGCTGTCTTGGACAAAAGAACTTCGAGACAGTTCTGTTGTACCTTGATGACGTCATTGTTTTCTCCAACACTTATGAAGACCATTTGGAACACCTTGCTGAGGTGTTTGAAGCCCTGTCCAACTTTGGCTTGAAAGTGAAGCCATCCAAATGCCACCTCCTGAAGCCCAAGGTGCAGTACCTAGGCAATGTAGTGAGCGCAGAAGGTGTGGCACCGGACCCTGACAAAGTAACTGTCATCCGGGACTGGCAGAAGATCAGCAACCTCCATGAGGTACGTCAATTTCTCGGGTTGGTAGGCTACTGCTGAAGGTTCATCAAAGGCTTCACTCAGATAGCCACACCCATGAAAAATCTTCTAGTGGGCCAGCCCAAAAAGGCCAGAAAGAAGAGTCCTACGTTTGAATGGAATGAGGAACTGGAAAGGTCCTTCACTCGACTGAAAATGGCTCTCACAGGAGATGAAGTTCTGGCCTATCCAGACTATGACCAACCATTTGTTCTTTATACTGATGCCAGCAACATGGGACTAGGAGCAGTACTGTCACAGGTACAGAATGGCAATGAAAGAGTGATCTCCTACGCCAACAGGAAACTTCATCCCACTAAAAGGAACCCTGACAACTACAGTTCCTTTAAATTGGAGTTCCTCGTCATAGTCTGGGCTGTGACTGAATGATTCAAGCACTACCTAGCTGCGGCCAAGTTTACCATCTTCACGGACAACAATCCGTAGACTCACTTGGAAACTGCAAAGCTTGGTGTGCTGGAGCATTGATGGATGGCCTGGCTGTCCAACAACGAGTTTACCATCAAGTACCAAGCGGGGCACATGAATGCCAATGCTGATGCACTGTCCGGAATGCCCAATCTGCCAGATGGGGGAGAAGATCGTGAGTCACTCGACGAAATTGAGTTACCTGCCTTTCACCGGCCAATTGCGGCCCAACGCGCCCAAGGAGTGAAAAACAGGCGCTACATTGTGAAAGAGGCCATGCTAAACCCATTGCCTCCCCATGAGTGGGAAGAAACGCAGGATACTGACCCAGCAGTCCGCCTGGTAAAGGAGCTACTGACACAAGCTGACTCGTGCTCTGGCCCAGATGCTCCTGAAGAAACCCAACAGTTGTGGAAGGAGAGGGGCAGACTGTTCCTCTGTGAGGGAAAACTGTTATAGAATCATAGAATCATAGAATCATAGAATCGTAGAGTTGGAAGGGACCTCCTGGGCCATCTGGTCCAACCCCCTGCTCAAAGCAGGATTCATTAAATCATCCCAGTCAGATGTCTGTCTAGCCTCTGTTTGAAGACTTCCATTGAAGGAGAACTCACCACTTCTCGTGGCAGCCTGTTCCACTCATTGATCACTCTAACTGTCAAAAAGTTTTTTCTAATATCTAATCTGTGTCTCCTCCCATTCAGTTTCACCCCATTGCTTCTAGTCTTTCCTTGTGCAAATGAGAATAAAGTTGATCCTTCTACAATGTGACAGCCCTTTAGATATTTGTAGACAGCTATTAAGTCTCCTCTCAGTCTTCTCTTTTGCAAACTAAACATTCCCAAATCCTGCAACCTTTCCTCATAAGACAGGGTTTGCAGACCGGTCACCATTCTGGTCGCTCTTTTCTGAACTTGCTCCAGTTTGTTGATGTCTTTTTTAAAATGTGGTGCCCAAAACTGGACACAATATTCCAGATGAGGTCTGACCAAAGAGGAGTAGAGGGAAATAATGACTTCACGTGATCTAGACTGTATGCTTCTGTTAATACATCCTAGAATTGCATTTGCCTTTTTTGCTGCTGCATCACACTGTTGACTCATATTCAGTCTGTGATCTATTAGTATACCCAAGTCTTTTTCACATGTGCTGTCACTTAGCCCTATTCCTCCCATTCTATATATGCTTTTTTCATTTTTATTGCCCAGATGTAGTACTTTGCATTTCTCCCTGTTAAAAACCATTCTGTTAGTTGCTGCCCACTTCTCCAGTTTATTTAAATCTTTTTGAATCCTCTCTCTCTCTTCTCTAGTATTAGCTATCCCTCCTAGCTTTGTGTCATCAGCAAATGTAATCAGTTTACCCTCAATTCCTTCATCTAAATCGTTGATAAAGATGTTGAACAATACAGGGCCCAGGACAGAGCCCTGTGGTACCCCACTTGAGACATTCTTCCAACTGGATGTGCAGCCATTTACGACCACTCTTTGGGTCCGATCACTAAGCCAGTTATGAATCCACCTAACAGTTGCCTTGTCCATTCCATACTTAGTCATTTTTTCAATAAGGATTGTATGAGAGACTTTGTCAAATGCTTTGCTGAAGTCAAGATATACTATAGCTACAGCATTTCCTTGATCCACCCAATCAGTAATACCGTCATAGAAGGAAATTAAGTTAGTCTGACATGACTTATTAGTTACAAACCCATGCTGACTCTGCTTAATCACTTCATTCTTATCCAGGTATTGACATACATGTTGTTTAATAATTTGTTCAAAGATCTTTCCTGGTATAGAAGTCAGACTCACCGGCCTATAGTTGCCTGGGTCCACCTTCTTCCCCTTTTTGAAGATAGGAACAACATTTGCTCTTCTCCAGTCTTCTGGCACTTCTCCTGTTCTCCAAGAATTTTCAAAGATTATGGAGAGGGGTTCAAAAATTTCTTCTGCTATCTCCTTCAGTACTCTGGGGTGTAATTCATCTGGACCTGGAGACTTGAATTCATTTAGGTTAGCTAAGTGTTTCCTTACTATCTTTCTGTTTATAGATATCCTGGCTTCTTCTATTCCCTTAATAGGACAGTGAATAACAGTTGATGTTACATTTCCTTTCTGAGAGAAAACAGATGAAAAATAGGAATTTAAAAGTTCAGCCTTCTCAACATCCTGTCTTACCATTTCATCATTTTCATCCTGTAAAAATCCTATAGTATCTTTGACTTTTCTTTTACTTTTGACATATCCCCAAAATCCTTTATTATTGCTTTTGACATCTCTTGCAAGCCTCAATTCATTTTCAGCTTTAGTTAATCTGATTTGTGCCCTGCAGGTTCTGCAGACAGCATTATATTCTTCTTTAGATATGCCTCCCTCTTTCCATTTTATAAACATTTTTTTCTTCCTTTTTAGCATGTGCTTAAGTTCTGTGTTCATCCATCCTGGTTTCCTTAAATGCTTCCTATTCTTCCCTCTTTTCGTAATTGTTAACAACTGTGCTTTGAGAATTTCATTTTTCAAGATTGCCCATCCTTCCTGGACATTTTTGTCTTTAAGGATATCCAGCCATTGGATCCCTCCAATTCTCTTTCTGAATCCTTTAAAATCTGCCTTTCTGAAATCTAACCTTGACGTCTGAGTCTTCACAGGTCTTCCGCCTCTAGTTATCCAAAATTCTAAAATAGCATGGTCGCTACCTCCTAGGGTCCCAGCCACTTTTACCTCCTTAACCATTTCCTCCCTGTTTATAAGAATTAGATCCAAGGTAGCAGTTCCCCTTGTTTTCTCCCTTACCTTTTGGAAGATAAAGTTGTCAGCAAGAGAGGATAAGAATTTCCTTGACCTGTTAGTTTTGCCTGAGAGAGATTCCCAACAAATGTCTGGATAGTTGAAATCTCCCATGACAACTATGTCATATTTTTTGGAGAACTTGGCCATTTGATGCATAAAGAGTTCATCCATATCTTCAGCTTGCACAGGCGGCCTGTAGTAAATGCCTACAATGGTGTCCTTTCCATTGTTCTGTCCTTGTATTCTTACCCAAACAGTTTCCACAGAACTCCCAGTCTCTGAAGCTTCAATCTCTGTGCAGATATACGCATTTCTAACATACAATGCGACACCCCCTCCTCGTTTATCAAGTCTGTTTCTTGCAAATAAGTTGTATCCTTCTAGTCTTGTATTCCAATCATGTGTATTGTCCCACCAAGTTTCAGTGATTCCAATGACATCATATTTCTTTTCCTGTGTTAGTAGTTCCAATTCTCCTTGTTTGTTGCCCATGCTTTGTGCATTAGTATAGAAACATTTTAGTTTGTGAGTGGTTTCTCTTTCTCCAATATTTTTATTAATTAGATTCTTTCGTCTTTGTTCTTCCTTTCCACTTCTAATAGCAGAGTTCTCAATAGCATTTGTCAGGTGTATGGCTTTTTCTGGTCTTTTGCTTCCCTTCCCATGTTGTTCTAGTTTAAAGCCCTCCTTACAAGTGTAGCAAGACGACTTCCAAATACATGTTTTCCAGTCTTCGTAAGGTGCACCCCATCTCTAGCAAGTAGTCCATCGTATAAGTAGTTCACTCCGTGATCCAGAAATCCAAATCGTTGCTGACGGCACCATCGACGTAGCCAGTTGTTCACCTGCACAATCTTATTCCACCGCCTTGTTCCATGGCCATCCACTGGGAGGATGGAAGAGAAGACCGCCTGCGCTCCCAGTTC
Source organism: Dendrobates tinctorius (assembly GCF_039654945.1). Taxonomy (NCBI): domain Eukaryota; kingdom Metazoa; phylum Chordata; class Amphibia; order Anura; family Dendrobatidae; genus Dendrobates; species Dendrobates tinctorius. Next base: position 2,285,093 of record NW_027361687.1, on the reverse strand, counting down.
TTTCACTTTCTTGCCTAAGTCTTCAAAGTCTCTGCAGATGGTTTCCAGGTCGTTTCTTGCGGTGTCATTTGTCCCCACATGTAGTAGCAGGAATGGGTAGTCATCTGTAGGTCTGAAGAGTCCTGATATCCTGTCAGACACATCTTTAATTTTTTCACCTGGAAGACAGCACATTTCTCTTGAAGTTATATCCGGTCTGCAGATAGCGGCCTCTGTTCCTCTCAACAGGGAATCCCCCATGACCACCACTCTCCGTTTCTTCTTCACAACATTTTTCTTTCTCCATCCAGGAGGACTCTGAAGGCGTGCAAGGTTGCTGTTTGTTGGCAAAGTCTTATCCTGATGTATTTCTTCATCGTTTTCCTGCGTGAGAGCCTGGTACTGGTTTGTGAGCAGTATGGGTGCTGACTGCCTCCTGATCCTCCTGCTTCTCTGGGTCACATGTCTCCATTCCTCTGTTTCTTCAGGTGCACTTCGAATTTCTTCTCTTTCTGTAACATGAAGAGATAATTCTGCTCTGTCCAAGAACTCTTCACCTTCCTTAATGATCTTCAACGTAGCTAACCTCTCTTTGAGATCTTGCAACTTTTCCTCCAACAGGGACACAAGCTTGCATTTGTGGCATGTGAAGTTTGGCTTTTCCACTGGTAAATCTGTGAACATGTAGCAAGAAATGCAGCTCACCAAATGGCTCCTGGCCTCTTCCATCTTGAGATTTCTTAAAAACGATGAAAGATGAGCCAAAATTTGGCGCGCGGTTTTTCCGATTTCCTCTTTTCAGCTGCAACGGCCAAAACCCAGTGATCGTTGAGCTCGCGGAGACTCTTCACTTATCCCAGAAGGCACTGGGAATATGCAAATGATCTCCTCAAGACTCTTCCCCTGGTTTTCCGATTTCCTCTTTTCAGCTGCAACGGCCAAAACCCAGTGATCGTTGAGCTCGCGGAGACTCTTTACTTATCCCAGAAGGCACTGGGAATATGCAAATGATCTCCTCAAGACTCTTCCCCTGGTTTTTATGATGAGTCACCGAAGGAGGAAAAAACAAAATACCAGCTAAGTCCAGAAAAACCAGAGAGGTTGGCAGCTATCGGATTGCAGACCCCTGAACCTATCCACAACAACTAGCAGTAGCCGTGGGGGGTTCCTACGGTGCCCTAGACCCCTCGATCACAGCCGGAGAGCTACATAGCCTAAAGACAGAAAGGGGAAAAACTAAACTGCCCCAGAGCAGACCCCAAAGCAATAGGCAGCCCCCAACATATAATGACGGTGAAGCAAGATGAAAACACTAACACAGATAGAAAGATAGGTTGAGCAAATGATGGGGCCCAAGCTAACTACATAGGACAGGATAGGAAAGCTGCTGTCTGCCATCCGCAAAAACCCTATCAAAATGAGCCAACCGACTGATAGGAAAAACAGGCCCTGAAGTCGCTAGGCTTTAAAAGACTATATCAGCACTCAGGTATATTCTGAAGACAGAGCAAAAGATCAACAGATCAGAGACAAAAATGGAATTCAGCTCACCCCCGGCCGGGGATGGCAGAACTCCCAAAAAACAAGGCAAAACAAAAACAAAACTGAATAGTACAAAGCAGAGCAGAAAAACTTAGCTTTGAGATGCAGGAATCAGACTGGTCTCCAAGAATCCAGCAGGAAAATCACCAGCCAGGAAGAAGGGCGTCGGCAGCCTTATATCCAGTCCTCAATTCCAGCCACCCAGTTATCATCTAGCTGCCCAGGTGTTTGGTAATCAGTCTCACTACCTTCCTTCACCAGAGGAGGGAGTTCATCAGACCTCAATGATGAAGGGAAAAATGAACTCACAACAGTACCTCCCCCTTGAGGAGGGGTCACCGAACCCTCATCCATGCCACCAGGGCGATCCGGGTGAGCCCGATGAAAGGCACGCACCAATCTTTCGGCATGAATATCAGAGGCAGAGACCCAGGAATTATCCTCCTGACCATAACCCTTCCACTTAACCAAATACTGGAGTCTCCGTCTAGCCAGACGGGAATCCAGTATCTTCTCTACCTCATATTCCATGTTACCTTCAACCAATATAGGGTCAGGAGGTGCCACCACAGGAACTACTGGTTCAACAAACCTCTTCAACAAGGACTTATGAAACACATTATGAATTTTAAATGTGACAGGAAGAGCCAACCGAAAAGAGACCGGATTAATAATCTCCAAAACCTTGTAAGGTCCAATAAATCTAGGCTTAAACTTAGGAGAAGCCACGTTCATAGCGATATTTTTTGATGACAACCAAACCATATCACCCACCTTAAACTGGGGACCAACGGTCCTACGCCGGTTGGAATACCGCTGGGCCTTTTCCTGGGAGAGAGACAACTTATCCACTACTTGGTCCCAGATCTGGTGCATTCTCTCCACCACAGTGTCAACACCTGGGCAGGCAGAAGGCTCCACCTGCCCTGAAGAAAATCGAGGGTGCAAACCAGAGTTACAAATAAAAGGTGACATCAAAGTGGCAGAACTAGCTCTATTATTTAAAGCAAATTCAGCCAAGGGCAAAAATGAAACCCAATCATCCTGATCGGCAGAAATAAAACATCTCAAATACGACTCCAAAGCCTGGTTTGTTCTCTCCATCTGCCCATTGGTCTGAGGGTGAAACGCAGAGGAGAAGGACAACTGAATTCCCAGCTTGGAACAGAAAGTCCTCCAAAATCTAGACACAAACTGAACTCCTCTGTCAGATACAATGTTCTCAGGAATCCCGTGCAAGTGAACCACCTGTTGCAAAAACAAGGGCACCAACTCAGAGGAAGATGGCAACTTAGGGAGTGGTACAAGATGGACCATCTTAGAGAATCTATCACAAATCACCCAAATAACAGTCATTCTCTGAGAGACAGGCATATCAGAGATAAAATCCATTGAAATATTGGTCCATGGCCTCCTGGGCACCGGCAAAGGCATCAAGCCACTAGAGCGAGAACAAGGTTTAGACCGGGAGCAAGTCACACAGGACTGTACAAAATTCCTGACATCACGAGACAAGGCGGGCCACCAAAAAGACCGACTCACCAGATCTCTAGTACCAAAAATACCTGGATGACCAGCCAATGCAGAGCAATGAACTTCAGACATCACTCTCTTCCTCCACTGGTCAGGAACATACAACTTTCCACTGGGACAACGCTCAGGTTTGTCCTCCTGAAACTCTTCCAGAGCACGTCTCAAATCGGGAGAGAAGGCAGAAAGAACTACCCCCTCGCCTAAGATGGTAGCAGGCTTAGTCACAACAGGAGAATCAGCAAGGAAACTCCTAGAGAGGGCATCTGCCTTGACATTCTTAGTGCCCGGAAGAAAAGAGACCACAAAATCAAAACGTGTGAAAAACAAGGCCCACCTAGCCTGTCTAGGATTCAAGCGCTTGGCCGACTCCAGGTAAATCAAATTCTTGTGGTCAGTAAGGACCAAGACTTGGTGTTTGGCTCCCTCCAACCAATGTCTCCACTCCTCAAATGCCCATTTCATGGCCAACAGTTCCCGATTCCCCACATCATAGTTACGTTCGGATAGGGAGAACTTTCGGGAAAAGAAAGCACAAGGATTCATTTTAGATGTCACAGGATCTTTTTGGGACAACACCGCTCCCGCACCAATCTCAGAAGTGTCCACCTCCACCTGAAACGGGAGTGAGACATCAGGTTGCCGCAAAACCGGAGCAGAAGTGAATCTTCGCTTCAGCTCCTGAAAGGAAGAAACAGCCTCCGGAGACCAATTCAGCACATCAGCACCCTTCCTAATCAAATCCGTCAATGGCTTGGCAATACCAGAAAAATTAGCTAGAAATTTCCTATAAAAATTAGCAAAACCCAAAAACTTCTGGAGGGCCTTCAAAGAAGTGGGCTGAACCCAATCATAAATGGCCTGTACCTTGGCCGGGTCCATTTCAATAGTTGACGGAGACAAAATAAATCCCAAAAATGAAACCCTCTGTATCCCAAAAAGGCATTTCGATCCCTTGACTTACAGGGAATTCTCCCTCAAAATCCGGAACACAGTCCGAACATGTTCCACATGAGAGTCCCAATTCTTGGAGAAGATCAAAATATCATCCAGATAGATAATCAAACATTTATCCACAAAGTCTCGGAATATATCGCACTGGAAGACAGAAGGGGCATTAGTGAGCCCAAAAGGCATCACCAGGTACTCAAAATGTCCCTCCGGAGTATTAAACGCTGTCTTCCATTCATCCCCATGCTTAATGCGAATAAGATTATACGCCCCCCTGAGGTCAAGCTTGGTAAACCAGCAAGCACCTTTAACTCTGGAGAATAGATCAGAAATCAGGGGTAACGGATACTGATATTTAACAGTAATTTTGTTGAGGGCACGATAGTCTATACAAGGCCTTAATGAACCATCCTTTTTAGCCACGAAAAAAAACCCAGCACCTAAGGGTGAAGAGGATGTCTAATATGACCCTTCTCCAATGCCTCCTTAATATAGGATTGCATAGCCTCGTGCTCGGGTACAGATAAATTGAAAAGCCGACCCTTGGGGAATTTACACCCCGGGTTCAGCTCAATTGCACAGTCATAACTCCTATGAGGAGGCAAAGACGCAGACTCATTCTCACTAAATACATCATAAAAGTCAGCCAAATAGTCAGGAACATCATGCGACTGGGGAGAGGTGGAGAAAACAGGAGCATCACTAAGGGCACACCGACAACCCCAACTCACCACAGACAAAGATTTCCAATCCAGAACTGGATTATGGATTAGCAACCAGGGAAACCCCAGAACAATGGTATCATGCACATTATGCAACACCAAAAATCTGCAATTTTCTTGATGGTCTGGGGCGACCCGCATTACCACCTGGGTCCAAAACTGAGGTTTATTCTTCGCCAAAGGAGTAGCATCAATACCCCTCAAAGGGATAGGCGTCCGCAGAGGTGTCATAGGAAATCCACAACGTTTAGCAAAATCCAAGTCCATCAGGTTCAGAGCTGCTCCTGAATCCACAAAAGCCTTGGCGGAAAATGTGGACAGGGAACAGATCAGAGTAATTGCCAGAAGAAACTTAGGTTGAACAACACCCACAGAAAACATGTGTACACAACGTTTCTCTCATTTAGGGCAGACAGAAATAATATGCGAGGCATCTCCACAAAAAAAACACAGCTTTTTACGCCTTCTGAACTCCTGACGTTGCACCCTAGACAAAACTCTATCACATTGCATAGGTTCAGACATTTGTTCAACAGGTGGCAACATCTCTCGTGTAGTTTTGCGTTCACGTAAACGCCGATCCACCTGAATGGCTAATGACATAGAATCGTCAAGACCAGAGGGAACAGGAAATCCCACCATAGTATCTTTTACAGTTTCTGACAAACCCTTCCGAAAGAGGGCTGCCAAGGCACCATCATTCCAGGTAGTAAGGACCGCCCACTTTCGGAATTTTTGACAGTACAACTCTGCCGAATCCCGACCCTGGCTTAATGCCAACAGGGTCTTTTCAGCCTGATCAATAGCATTAGGTTCATCATACAACAACCCCAAGGCTTGAAAAAATGCGTTCACATTATTCAGAATAGGATCATTAGGTTTCAAAGAAAACACCCAATCCTGGGGATCGCCGCGCAGCAAAGAGATGACAATTTTAACCTGCTGCGCGGAGTTCCCCGACGAGTTAGGCTTCAAGGCAAAAAATAATTTACAATTATTCTTGAAATTCAAGAATTTAGACCGATCCCCAAAAAACACATCAGGAGTAGGAATCTTTGGTTCAGCAGCATGTGAATGAGCAAGATAGGTGGAAATTCCCCGCACTTCAGCAGCGAGCTGCTTCACACGATCAGACAATTGCTTCATCTCCATTGAGAGAAAAATTCCCCCTACGGCCTCAGAGATATAGAGGAAAAAATATGCACACAAAAAAAAAAAAAATTCTGACACTTTTTCCTTTTTTTTTTTCCTTTTTTTTTACAATTCTCTCCTGCTATTGAGTACCCTAGGATCTGCGGTATGGCTGGTGATTCTGTTATGATGAGTCACCGAAGGAGGAAAAAACAAAATACCAGCTAAGTCCAGAAAAACCAGAGAGGTTGGCAGCTATTGGATTGCAGACCCCTGAACCTATCCACAACAACTAGCAGTAGCCGTGGGGGGTTCCTACGGTGCCCTAGACCCCTCGATCACAGCCGGAGAGCTACATAGCCTAAAGACAGAAAGGGGAAAAACTAAACTGCCCCAGAGCAGACCCCAAAGCAATAGGCAGCTCCCAACATATAATGACGGTGAAGCAAGATGAAAACACTAACACAGATAGAAAGATAGGTTGAGCAAATGATGGGGCCCAAGCTAACTACATAGGACAGGATAGGAAAGCTGCTGTCTGCCATCCGCAAAAACCCTATCAAAATGAGCCAACCGACTGATAGGAAAAGCAGGCCCTGAAGTCGCTAGGCTTCAAAAGACTATATCAGCACTCAGGTATATTCTGAAGACAGAGCAAAAGATCAACAGATCAGAGACAAAAATGGAATTCAGCTCACCCCCGGCCGGGGATGGCAGAACTCCCAAAAAACAAGGCAAAACAAAAACAAAACTGAATAGTACAAAGCAGAGCAGAAAAACTTAGCTTTGAGATGCAGGAATCAGATTGGTCTCCAAGAATCCAGCAGGAAAATCACCAGCCAGGAAGAAGGGCGTTGGCAGCCTTATATCCAGTCCTCAATTCCAGCCACCCAGTTATCATCTAGCTGCCCAGGTGTTTGGTAATCAGTCTCACTACCTTCCTTCACCAGAGGAGGGAGTTCATCAGACCTCAATGATGAAGGGAAAAATGAACTCACAACAGAAAACTGTGCCGGAGGAGTATCAATGCCCTCACTCACGAGCTGGTCTGGCAGGTGTTAATCCCAAAGAGGGAGGCATCAATGGTCTTGGAAGCGTACCAAAATGGAGCAGGACACTTCAGATGGAGGAAGTTGGAGGCTTTCCTCCGGGGGAGATTTTACTGGGCTGGTATGAGGAAGGCCATTGAAAATTGGTGCCGGGAATGTGGAAAATGTAACCTGCGCAGGAAGGACCGTAACAGTCAGGGAGCTCCATTACAGCCAATAATCACCAAACAGCCGCTTGAGTTGGTAGCCTTAGACCGTGTGAAGCTGGTCCCAAGCCGTACAGGCTATGTCTACGCTCTCACCATCGTTGACCACTACTCAAGGTTTTTGGTAATCGTGCCTGTCAAGGATCAAACAGCCAGGACAGCAGCCAGAGCATTCCAACAGCACTTTTGTCGACCACATGGTTACCCTGAGCGAGTGCTTATTGACCAAGGCCCAGCCTTTGAAGCAGAAGTGTTCCAGGAGTTCTGTAAATTGTATGTCTGCAAGACAATCAGGACAGCACTGTATCATCCACAGACCAATGGCATGTGTGAAAAGATGAACCAAGTGGTAATTGACCCATTGAAGACTTTGCCTTTGGAAGAGAGGAATCTGTGGCCAGAAAAGTTGCCGGATCTGGTAGATCTCTACAATCACATTCCTGTAAACTCCACCAATTGTACTCCCACCTATTTGATGAGAGGAAGACCTAGCAAGTTACCCATTGACTTGGAGATGGGAGTCCTGACACCTGAGGTAACATCACCAGATGCTGACTGGGATACAGAGCTGCAGCAGCAGTACTGCAAAGTGCAAGAATGCGTAGAAAAGAGTCTAGCTCAGGTAAGACAGAAGCAGGAAAAGAACTACAATCAGCATGCACCTGCAGTTCCCTTGTTGCTAGGAGAACAAGTCCTAAAGAGAAAAAGGAGGATGCACAAATTAGATGACCAATGGGAGGCTGAACCCTACACCATCCTACCATCAAGCTTTGACAACACCAAGGTGTGCCTTATCAGTAAGGATGGAGGAGAAACCTTATCAGCAGTGTCGAGGGATCATCCGAAGCTGTGCCCTGACCAACTAAAGGAAAAGATGGGAGAGCAAAACAACCTTCAGCCCATAGAAGAAGAAGAAAAGGTCAGCACTGTACTTAGTGAATTCCCTGCAAATTGGACTAGAGTGAATCAGGCAATAGTGGGGCCAGTTTTGACCTTTCCCCAACTGGTAGTGCAAGAAGATGTGACTCAAGACCACCCTGAAAATCTACAAGTACAGGCAGCGGATGCCACAACAGCAGTGGAGCAAGAGAATCCTCGCCCTGCCAGTGGTGAATCTGTCATGCCTACAGTGAATAGAAGTGGTCCTAGGAAATCAAGTATCCCTGTGCTACGTAGAGTCACCAGTAGTGTAGCCAGTAAAGAACGCACTACACCAGTAGTAGTTAACATAATGAATCCAGTAAGGTCACCACAAACACCAGTGCTACGTAGGTCTACCCGTAGTACCCAAGGTATACCACCCATAAGGTTCCAGATATAAATAAGTTATGTAAATGGTAAATCTAAATATGAAATGTAAATATGTAACTTTCAAGAATATGTGCCTTCAGAGACTCTGTAAGAACCTTTTGAAAAATTTTATTTTGTTTTGATGGACAATTGGGCCACAGGACTATGTGTGGCCAGGACTATCTGTGTTTATAGTTACCAACTGCTCAGGAATGGACCATGGACAATGACGCGTGGACTAGTCGTCACAAGGACTATTTTTGAGCTATGGTTTTTGTAATTTTTCATTTTTGAAATCTTGTAATACTTACAATTGTTCATTTATTGATATATTTGTTTATATTTCCTCAGTCCGGAAGTACTGAATTGCACTAGGGGGGAATGTGGTACCCCCAGGAGTACGGTTGCCACAGTGGCATTACCTCCCTCCTAGGGAGTGTGATGTCAGGCTGGGAAGCAATGAAGGGTCTGTTTATCAGGTAGTTCCAGCGCACAGCACAGTTCCTACTCCAGGCCAGCAGAGGGTGCTCTGAACCTAACTGCTGAGGAGCTGCTCTCTGTGGTCAGGAGGAAGGAAGTTAGTTAGTTGGTGCAGAGCGAGGGAAGAGTGTGGATGTGTGGAGACGAGCTGGGGATTGAAGTTGGAGCAGAGCTCACCCCTAAGCTGAAGCGCAAAGGCCGGACCCCGGAGTCCGAGGCTGTGTGGATACTAAAGGTCCCACAGCAGAAACCAGAGGAACAAGAGGCTGTAAATGCTCTGTTCCCAACTGAGACTCGACGACACAGCAGCAACGTGTGTGAGCCAGATAGAGAGGGCTACAGCTGCCTGTCATGCGAGTGGAGTTCTAAGTAAGAGCAAGCAAGAGGAACTTGAGTGTAATTCATAACTGCAAGTACTTCAGAATAGCGCTAGAAAAGGAGACCTCACAACCCATCTGCATAGAGAGATTCCCAAATTGCTTCCAGGCTGATCTACTCCTGTACCATTTGTAATCTGTATCCTGGACTGTACCTACAAAGCACAGTAAAAGGTAAAAGAAGCTGCAACCTGTTGTGTCCTCTGAATTCTTTCTGCATCACCTTCCCAATACTGCTACATCCTTGCTTCACACTACATCCTCCTCCACCTCTCAACATCTTTCTCAACTGCCCTGGGACTACAGCTCTGCCTGTGGAGAGCGATTACACCCCTGCTGCATCCCACCATCTGTCCCAGAGGATCTGCACTGCAGCGCTGGTCCCCCTTCTGACAAGATACCACAGGTGGCATCACGAACTATCTACCTATAAACTTTATTCAGCTCTAATCCTCTTATTTTACATGGACACTCAGGGCCACGGACCAGGTTTCTGCCACCGTGACACATCCCTTTAAGACACCGGCCTGGTACCGTGTAAACCCACAGCCCTTGGGTGCTCCAGGGGCAGCAAATGATTGAAGGGGGCTGCAAATGATGGAGGGGGCAGCAATGATGGAGGGGCTGCAAATGATGGAGGGGGGCTGCAAATGATGGAGGGGAGCTGCAAATGATGGAGGGGGCTGCAAATGATGGAGGTTGGCTGCAAATGATGCGGGCAGAAAATGATGGAGGGGGATGCAAATGATGGAGGCGGGCTGCAAATGATGGAGGGGGCTGCACATGATGGAGGGAGCTGCAAATGATGAAGGAGCTGCAAATGACGAAGGGGGCTGCAAATGATTGACGAAGGGGGGTTTCAAATGATGATTTGAGGGAGGGGATGGGGGATTGCACATGATGATGTGGGGGGAGGGGGACTACACATGAATGGAAGGGGACTGCACATGATGAATTGAGGGGGGCTGCACATGTTGAAGTGGGGAGAGAACAGGGGACTACATATTATGAAGTGAGGGGGACAGGGACAGCAAATGATGAAGTGAGGGTGGAAGGGTGACTGCAAATGATGACGTGAGGAGGAGGAAGACAGCAAATGATGAAGTGAGGGGTGGATGGGGACTGCAAATGTTGAATTGAGGGTGAGGGAAGGGGTACAGCAGTTTAATTGAAGGTGGGGAATGGGTAGAGCAAATAATGATGAATTTTCAGGGTGGTGGGAGTAAATGATATATTGAATGTGGGGGGAGAGCAGTTGATAATGAATAGAGGGTGGGGGTAGGATAGAAAGAAGACATGACAATGAATTTGGTTGGAAGGGGCATCTATAATAATAAATGCCCTAACCAGCTTCCGGTTGTAACAACTTCCGTCCAGTTGTAACCGGTGACGTCACCACACACACGCACATGTTAACCCTCAACACACACACCGCCTCAACACACACTCCTCTCACCTTTCACCTCCACTCATGTCCATTCACTCTTTCACTCCACATACGTTCCTTTCTCTCACTCCGTTTCTCATACTCACACCGTCATCGTCGCTACCCCGACATCTTCCTCCGCCGCCGCGATCCAGGATCCAGACGTTCTCCAGGCCGCCGACATGTTCTTGCTGGACGCCATCTTGGATATCGTGAAGTCCCGCGATATTAAAGATGGCGTCGCCGCAACAACATGTCGCTGGCGTGGACGACATCGGGATCCAAAAAGATGGCGTCTGCGAAATCTCGCGAGATTACGCCGACGCCATTTTGGATCCCGATGTCGCCCATGCCAGCGACATGTTGTTGCGGCGACGCCATCTTTAATATCGCGGGACTTCACGATATCCAAGATGGCGTCCCGCAAGAACATGTCGCTGGCATGGGCGACATCGGGATCCAAAATGGCGTCGGCGTAATCTCGCGAGATTTCGCCGACGCCATCTTTTTGGATCCCGATGTCGTCCACGCCAGCGACATGTTTTTGCGGCGACGCCATCTTGAATATCGCGGGATTTCACGAAATCCAAGATGGCGTCCCGCAAGAACATGTCGGCGGCCTGGAGAACGTTTGGATCCTGGATCGCAGCGGCGGAGGAAGATGTCGGGGCAGCGACGATGACGGTGTGAGTATGAGAAACGGAGTGAGAGAAAGGAACATATGTGGAGTGAAAGAGTGAGTGGACATGAGTGGAGGTGAAAGGTGAGAGGAGTGTGTGTTGAGGCGGTGTGGTGTGTTGAGGGTTAACATGGCAAGAGGTGTTAACGACGTCGGCGAAATCTCGCGAGATTTCGCCGACGCCATCTTGCATTCGTGAAATTGCGTCATTTACCTCACGCCGACTTGCTGTGCGGACGCTTGGCATTGCCTGTACCACCATAACTACTGCTGCCTTGGTCCTATGCCTGTTTACTGCCGGTGTCTAATTACTGGACCAATTTGCCTCTACCGCCATAACTATTGCTACCTTGCTACTCTGCCGGTGTCTAATTACAGGGCTAATTTGCCTCTACCGCCATAACTACTGCTGCCTTGCTCCTCTGCCGGTGTCTAATTACAGGACCAATTTGCCTCTATCGCCATAACTACTGCTGCCTTGCTCCTCTGCCGGTGTCTAATTACTGGACCAATTTGCCTATACCGCCATAACTACTGCTGCCTTGCTCCTCTGCCGGTGTCTAATTACAGGACCAATTTGTCTCTACCGCCATAACTACTGCTGCCTTGCTCCTCTGCCGGTGTCTAATTACAGGGCCAATTTGCCTCTATCGCCATAACTACTGCTGCCTTGCTCCTCTGCCGGTGTCTAATTACAGGGCCAATTTGCCTCTATCGCCATAACTACTGCTGCCTTGCTCCTCTGCCGGTGTCTAATTACAGGGCCAATTTGCCTATACCGCCATAACTACTGCTGCCTTGCTCCTCTGCCGGTGTCTAATTACAGGGCCAATTTGCCTCTACCGCCATAACTACTGCTGCCTTGCTCCTCTGCCAGTGTCTAATTACAGGGCTAATTTGCCTCTACCGCCATAACTACTGCTGCCTTTGTCCTCTGCCGGTGTCTAATTACAGGACCAATTTGCCTCTATCGCCATAACTACTGCTGCCTTGCTCCTCTGCCGGTGTCTAATTACAGAACCAATTTGTCTCTACCGCCATAACTACTGCTGCCTTGCTCCTCTGCCGGTGTCTAATTACAGGGCCAATTTGCCTCTATCGCCATAACTACTGCTGCCTTTGTCCTCTGCCGGTGTCTAATTACAGGACCAATTTGTCTCTACCGCCATAACTACTGCTGCCTTGCTCCTCTGCCGGTGTCTAATTACAGGGCCAATTTGCCTCTATCGCCATAACTACTGCTGCCTTGCTCCTCTGCCGGTGTCTAATTACAGGGCCAATTTGCCTATACCGCCATAACTACTGCTGCCTTGCTCCTCTGCCGGTGTCTAATTACAGGGCCAATTTGCCTCTACCGCCATAACTACTGCTGCCTTGCTCCTCTGCCGGTGTCTAATTACAGGGCTAATTTGCCTCTACCGCCATAACTACTGCTGCCTTGCTCCTCTGCCGGTGTCTAATTACAGGGCCAATTTGCCTCTACCGCCATAACTACTGCTGCCTTGCTCCTCTGCCGGTGTCTAATTACAGGGCCAATTTGCCTGTACCGCCATAACTACTGCTGCCTTGCTCCTCTGCCGGTGTCTAATTACAGGGCCAATTTGCCTCTATCGCCATAACTACTGCTGCCTTGCTCCTCTGCCGGTGTCTAATTACAGGGCCAATTTGCCTCTATCGCCATAACTACTGCTGCCTTGCTCCTCTGCCGGTGTCTAATTACAGGGCCAATTTGCCTATACCGCCATAACTACTGCTGCCTTGCTCCTCTGCCGGTGTCTAATTACAGGGCCAATTTGCCTCTACCGCCATAACTACTGCTGCCTTGCTCCTCTGCCGGTGTCTAATTACAGGGCTAATTTGCCTCTACCGCCATAACTACTGCTGCCTTGCTCCTCTGCCGGTGTCTAATTACAGGGCCAATTTGCCTCTACCGCCATAACTACTGCTGCCTTGCTCCTCTGCCGGTGTCTAATTACAGGGCCAATTTGCCTGTACCGCCATAACTACTGCTGCCTTGCTCCTCTGCCAGTGTCTAATTACAGGGCCAATTTGCCAATACCGCCATAACTACTGCTGCCTTGCTCCTCTGCCGGTGTCTAACTACAGGGCCAATTTGCCACTACCGCCATAACTACTGCTGCCTTGCTCCTCTGCCGGTGTCTAATTACAGGGCCAATTTGCCTATACCGCCATAACTACTGCTGCCTTGCTCCTCTGCCGGTGTCTAATTACAGGGCCAATTTGCCTCTACCGCCATAACTACTGCTGCCTTGCTCCTCTGCCGGTGTCTAATTACAGGGCCAATTTGCCTCTACCGCCATAACTACTGCTGCCTTGCTCCTCTGCCGGTGTCTAATTACAGGGCTAATTTGCCTCTACCGCCATAACTACTGCTGCCTTGCTCCTCTGCCGGTGTCTAATTACAGGGCTAATTTGCCTCTACCGCCATAACTACTGCTGCCTTGCTCCTCTGCCGGTGTCTAATTACAGGGCCAATTTGCCAATACCGCCATAACTACTGCTGCCTTGCTCCTCTGCCGGTGTCTAATTACAGGGCCAATTTGCCTCTACCGCCATAACTACTGCAGCCTTGCTCCTCTGCCGGTGTCTAATTACAGGGCCAATTTGCCTCTACCGCCATAACTACTGCTGCCTTGCTCCTCTGCCGGTGTCTAATTACAGGGCCAATTTGCCTATACCGCCATAACTACTGCTGCCTTGCTCCTCTGCCGGTGTCTAATTACAGGGCCAATTTGCCTCTACCGCCATAACTACTGCTGCCTTGCTCCTCTGCCGGTGTCTAATTACAGGGCCAATTTGCCTCTACCGCCATAACTACTGCTGCCTTGCTCCTCTGCCGGTGTCTAATTACAGGGCCAATTTGCCTCTACCACCATAACTACTGCTGCCTTGCTCCTCTGCCGGTGTCTAATTACAGGGCCAATTTGCCTATACCGCCATATCTACTGCTGCCTTGCTCCTCTGCCGGTGTCTAATTACAGGGCCAATTTGCCAATACCGCCATAACTACTGCTGCCTTGCTCCTCTGCCGGTGTCTAACTACAGGGCCAATTTGCCACTACCGCCATAACTACTGCTGCCTTGCTCCTCTGCCGGTGTCTAATTACAGGGCCAATTTGCCTATACCGCCATAACTACTGCTGCCTTGCTCCTCTGCCGGTGTCTAATTACAGGGCCAATTTGCCTCTACCGCCTTAACTACTGCTGCCTTGCTCCTCTGCCGGTGTCTAATTACAGGGCCAATTTGCCTCTACCGCCATAACTACTGCTGCCTTGCTCCTCTGCCGGTGTCTAATTACAGGGCCAATTTGCCTCTACCGCCATAACTACTGCTGCCTTGCTCCTCTGCCGGTGTCTAATTACAGGGCTAATTTGCCTCTACCGCCATAACTACTGCTGCCTTGCTCCTCTGCCGGTGTCTAATTACAGGGCTAATTTGCCTCTACCGCCATAACTACTGCTGCCTTGCTCCTCTGCCGGTGTCTAATTACAGGGCCAATTTGCCAATACCGCCATAACTACTGCTGCCTTGCTCCTCTGCCGGTGTCTAATTACAGGGCCAATTTGCCTCTACCGCCATAACTACTGCTGCATTGCTCCTCTGCCGGTGTCTAATTACAAGGCCAATTTGCCTCTACCGCCATAACTACTGCTGCCTTGCTCCTCTGCCGGTGTCTAATTACAGGGCCAATTTGCCTCTACCGCCATAACTACTGCTGCCTTGCTCCTCTGCCGGTGTCTAATTACAGGGCCAATTTGCCTCTACCGCCATAACTACTGCTGCCTTGCTCCTCTGCCGGTGTCTAACTACAGGGCCAATTTGCCACTACCACTTCATAACTACTGCTGGGCAATTACAGGGTCAATTAGTATCTGCTTACTCTACAATACTCCAGGACGCCTTCTTCACTGCCAGATAACTGCCAAATAGACTCCTTTACCTGTGCCAACATGAGTCATAACAAAAAGTATGCCAATGCCAGTGAAAGGAAAGCAGCTTTAGCACTACGACAAAAACAACGCCGTGCTAATGAGACTCCTGAGGAAAAACACCATCGCCTTGAGAAGATTAAGGCTTATAAACGCCGTCGCCTCACACACGAATCCCCTAACTCTAAATCCATAAGATTGGCTGAAGAAGCCTCTGCACGCCGTCACCGCCGACAACAGACGGCCTCTTCCTCATCATTATTATTAGACTCACAACAGGATGCTTCCACATCAGCATGTGGAACAATTTACTGCTACACTTCATCCCATATGCCGTTCACTGACATAACTAATCAGCAATCTGTTTCTGCCCTATCAATACCACCATTCAATACCGATGCACAGTATGCCAATGCCAGTGAAAGGAAAGCAGCTTTAGCACTACGACAAAAACAACGCCGTGCTAATGAGACTACTGAGGAAAAACAGCATCGACTTGACAAGATTAAGGCTTATAAACGCCGTCGTCTCACACACGAATCCCCTAACTCTAAATCTATTACATTGGCTGAAGAAGTCTCTGCACGCCATCACCGCCAACAACAGACGGCTTCTTCCTCATCATTATTAGTAGACGCACAACAGGATGCTTTCACATCAGCATGTGGAACAAGTTACTACCACACTTCATCCCATATGCCGTTCACTGACATAACTAATCAGCAATCTGTTTCTGCCCTATCAATACCACCATTAGTCAATACCAACGCACAGTTTCTTCACATACAAGCTGCAGTTAGCCCGCAGAAAGTGCAACCAAGACAAATATACGTTGGTCTCAAAACTAGGCGCACCCCATCGGTTGGACATGCACTTCTACTACAACCTCACATTTTCACTAATGATGAAAATAGTATTACCGAACACAGCTGTGGTGACATGACCCATGTATGTGAGCATTGCGAAGCTTTGCATTTTGTAGCAGAGATACCTTCTGATAACAACTTTACGCTCTGCTGTCAAAAGGGTAAAGTCCATGTACCCATACTACAATATCTTGATGTCTTTACACATTTGCTGAAAGGGCAAAGTGAATTTAGCAAAAATTTCATGGATAATATTCGAAGTATTAACAGTTCCTTTGCTTTTGCCTCCATGGGTGCAAATATTTCACCACCTCCTGGATATGGCCCATACTGTTTCCGCATACATGGCCAGATCTATCATAGAACTGAAACACTACATCCCTCAGATGACCAGCAACGCGCATTTGCCCAACTTTACATTCTCGATACCACTACCGCAAACGAACAACGCTTACGATGTAAAGAAAATCAAAAATGTCATCCTACATTGATGAACATTATTGCCCTTCAAATCCAAACTATTAATCCTTTTGTGGAAGCTTATCAAATGTTACGTGATGTGGAAGAACAAGAAAAAATTAAATCTCTACAAAACGGAACTGTCATGCCAAACATCACTATGGCTATTAAACAAGATCGTACTCAAGACCCTCGACGCTACAATAATCCCACTGTCAGTGAAGTAGCAGTCGTGTTTCAAAATGACAATGGTGAGCCACTAATGTCCACTCGCAGGATTTCAGAATACTCAAGATGGCATGGCCGCAAGAACATGTCGCCGGCGTGGACAATGTCGGGATCCAGGATGGCGCCGGCGGAAGAAGATGTCGGGGATCGTGGAGCAGCGACGATGACGATGTGAGTATGAGAGACGGAGTGAGAGAAAGGGTCGTATGTGGAGTGAAAGAGTGAATGGACGTGAGTGGAGATGGTGAAAGGTGAGAGGAGTGTGTGTTGAGGCGGTGTGGTTTGTTGAGGAGGTGTGTGTGTATTGAGGGTTAACATGGCAAGAGGTGTGTCACTATCCTCTCGATGCGATAGCATCGGGCCTTAATCTACTATAATAAATGCGCTAAGCAGCTTCCGGGTTGTAACAACTTCTGTCCAGTTGTAACTGGTGACGTCACAGCACACCTCTTGCCATGTTAACACTCAACACACCACTCCTCAACACACACTCCTCTCACTTTTCACTATCTCCACTAATGTCCACTCGCAGGATTTCAGAATACTCAAGATGGCATGGCCGCAAGAACATGTCGCCGGCGGAAGAAGATGTCGGGGATCGTGGAGCAGCGACGATGACGGTGTGAGTATGAGAGACGGAGTGAGAGAAAGGGTCATATGTGGAGTGAAAGAGTGAGTGGATGTGAGTGGAGATGGTGAAAGGTGAGAGGAGTGTGTGTTGAGGAGGTGTGTGTGTATTGAGGGTTAACATGGCAAGAGGTGTGTCACTATCCTCTCGATGCGATAGCATCGGGCCTTAATCTAGTGTAAATATAATAAATTGGTGGAGCTGGAGGCACATAGCGGGGTCGTTGATGATACAGTGACTGGTAATGAATTAGGGGAAAGAGTACAGGGGCTAATTAATGTATATAATTATTAGGTGGGGAAAATGGCTATTTATAGTTGTGGGGGCACAGTGGTGTATTATAATTTATATTTGGAATGGTGGATTGCATAATAACTAATTATATATTAATGGTGGGTGCACGTCTTCATTCAGCTGTGTAATGTAGAAGAGAGGAAAAAATGAGGGATGTGTTCTGGAAGCGGTGCTCTAGATAACTATGTGTTATTTTAAGCAGAGACGAGCCCTGGCTGGAAGAAATGATGACGGCCTGCACTGCATGAAAAGGAAAAGCAAAGAGGAAGGACTTCAGCTAGAGTCATCATTCGTGAGTCAGTGTGTTACCTGTACACTGACAAAATACACTGTACACTCTATACCGAGCTCCTTTGTATAATGTCACTGGTGATCCCTGTATTACCTGTTCACTGACACTATATATAGAGTTTCTGTGTAATGTCACTGGTGATCACTGTATTACCTGTACACTGAAACTATAAACAGAGCTCCTGTGTATACTATCACCATTGATCTTTATATTACCTGTACTCTGACATTACATACAGAGATCCTGTGTATATTGTCACTAGTGAGCACTGTATTACCTGTACACTACATACAGAACTCCTGTGTATAATGTCACCAGTGATCCCTGTATTAACTGTACACTACATACAGAGCTCCTGTGTATAATGTCACCAGTGATCCCTGTATTACCTGTACACTGACACTATATACAGAGATCCTGTGTATGATGTCACTGGTGATCACTGTATTACCTTAAACTGACACTATATACAGAGCTCCTGTGTATAATGTCACTCGTGATCACTGAATTACCTGTACACTGACACTATATACAGAGCTCCTGTGTATAATGTCACCGGTGATCAATGTAGTACTTGTACACTGACACTATATACAAAGCTTCTGTGTATAATATCACCAGTGATCACTGTATCACCTTTACACTGACACTATATACAGAGCTCCTGTGTATAATATCACCAGTGATCACTGTATTACCTGGACACTGACACTATATACAGAGCTCCTGTGTATAATGTCACTGGTAATCACTGTATTACCTGTGCACTGACACTATATACAGAGCGCCCATGTATAATGGCATTAGTATTGTATTTTTTTATTAATGATCAGTATTGTAACATTCTGTCACTATGCGGTGGTAATATATGGTCTGGTCATGGTGTGGCAGTATTTGTTCCCTGTATATGGTATTATTCGGTCACTATGCCATGGTAATATGTGGTCTGGTCATGTTGTGGAGGTATTTATTCCTTTTATGTGGTCATATTCGGTCACTATCTGGTGGCAATATGTGGACTGGCCATGGTGTGACTGTATTTCTCCCTTTTATGTGGTAACCTGTGATTCGGTCATGGTGTGATGGTATTTTTCCCTTATATGTGGTATTATTCAGTCGCTATGTGGTGGTAATATGTGATCTGGTCATGGTGTAACTGTATTTCTCCCTTTTATGTGGTAGTATTCGATTACTATGAGGTGGTAATATGTGATCTGGTCACGGAGTGACGGTATTTGTCCCTTGTATGTGGTATTATTGGTCCTTCTAAAAAATACAGTATATGTGACTCATTCAATTAACGAAGAATAAATAAAAATATACCTAAAAAGAGTATTCGATAATTTAAGAAATGTTTATTATGGTTAAAGTAGAGTAGGGCTGGGCCAAAATAGACTACCATGTCGTGATGGCATCGTAAAAAAATTATTTTCTTCGAAACAAAAACTGCTGGCTATGTATGTGATCTGGTGTTTGATGGGAACTGTTAATATCAGATTGGTAAGGATGTGATGCAGAAAATTAGTTTTTCCAAGAGTGGACGGTGGGACTGTAGAAGGTTCGAGGTGTGGAGGCAGAGGGAGCCTAAGAATTTTGCCAGTATGGGGCCCCGAAATTGCTAGTGACAGCCCTGACGACGATGCCAAACATACATTTATTTTTTGGGAATTCAAGTAGTGAAAATAATTGAGATTACTACAAAATTGTTTTTTGCTTTGTGCCACCATTTTCAAAGACC
This sequence comes from Dendrobates tinctorius, assembly GCF_039654945.1. Lineage (NCBI taxonomy): Eukaryota > Metazoa > Chordata > Amphibia > Anura > Dendrobatidae > Dendrobates > Dendrobates tinctorius. The sequence continues at coordinate 2,265,275 of NW_027361687.1, read as the reverse complement.
TGTAACAATGAAATAAGAGTCACTGATGATGCTTATTTCCCAAGGGTGTAGAGGCTGTGGCAGTGACCGCAGTCTGCAGCCTCTGTCCCCTGCTCTGATGATGCTTCATTTGAGTATCCCAGCATGCACTGCAATACTGAAATGAATCATTATCACATTTTAATGCAATACTGTATGAAAAAGAACAAAAAGGGATGGCAATCACTGTTCTCAAGAAGTGAATTTATTTTCAGATAAAAAGCATAGGCTCAGGAGAGATGTGTGAACTGTGGACAACGGCCGTTTCGTACCAACTGCGCTTCAACGGGTCCCAGGATGGTATGGAAGTAAGGAACGTTCCACTCGGCACTCTTGTTCTGACCCCAGGCTGACGTGTTGATGTGGGATATTAGGGGTTGTAGTCCGGGTGGCTCTAGCTGATGGAATAATGTGGGATATTAGGGGTAGTTGTCCGGTGGCTCTGACTGATGGGATGATGTGGGATATTAGGGGTAGTAGTCCGGTGGCTCTGGCTGACGGGATGATGTGGGAAATTAGAGGTAGCTGTCCAGTGGCTCTGACTGACGGGATGATGTGGGATATTAGGGGTAGTAGTCCGGCGGCTGTGACCGGATGATGTGAGATATTAGTGGTAGTTGTCCGGTAGCTCTGGCTGACGAGATGATGTGGGATATTAGGGGTAGTAGTCCGGTGGCTTTGACAGGATGATGTGGGATATTAGGAATAGTAGTCCGGTGGCTCTGGCTGACGGGACAATGTAGGATATTAGGGGTAGTAGTCCGGTAGCTCTGGCTAACGGGATGATGTGGAATATTATAGTGAATGTGGCTATGCGGCGTGGGCGGGGCTCTACCCTCAGCTTTGTATATATAGATATAATCATAGTGTATATAATCAGTTAGTGTTTTTATATTCTTAAAACCTTTTTTTTTAACTTTTGTCATGCTTCAATAGTCTCCATGGAAGACTAGAAGCTGCAGTTGTCTGATCGGCTCTGCTACGTACAGGCTATGATCGGATCGCCTGTGTGAAGCAGAATTACTGACTTGCTATGAGCACTGACCACGGGGCGGTGCTCATAGCAATCCAGCAGTGACAACCATAGAGGTCTGCTGGAGACCTCTAGTTGTCATGCCAACCCATCGGTGACCCACAGTCATGTGACACGTCCGTCAATTGGTGGGATTTCCGGCGCGCTTGCCGGAAGCACGTGTTAAATGCCGCTGTCAGAGTTTGATGGAGGAATTTAATGGGTTAACAGTTGCGGGTGGATCGCGATTCCTTCTCCAGCTGTTAGTGGGACATGTCAACTGTTCAAAAGATGTGGGCTGACCGCCGGAGTTCACATCAAAGGGAGGGTGTCCGACATCGTCGTATTATTACGCCCGATGTCGGAAAGGGGTTAAAGCTAAACCTCCTATGAGAGTCTCCAGTAGTGTTTGAAATGGAGCCTGGCATTTTTTGTTTTGGCAATCCTGTCAAATTGTACAGTATTCAGATTTGCTCATCTCTCACTGCTGTTAGGGATGAGCAAACATGCTCAGTGACACTTGGATATCACTTGAGTATCTGGGTGCTCGGCACTTGGCAGACATTGGCTGGTGCTAGGATTTGAAGCTAGTATCAACCACCCTGAATTTTTGCCCATTAACCATGTGGGGATTGCCTGCCAGTCACTGTAATGCCATATGCATCTTGATAGTGGCATTTCTGTGATTGGCTGGCTGCATTACCTTATGTGAGGTTATAAAAGGACTGGACTCAGCACACTGATGCCATTGCACAGCTCAGAAACAGTTGTGATTGAAGGAAGAGAGCAGTTATCCAGGCCTGTGTGTGCACAGTACGTATGTAAATATATATACATACATATATATATATATATATATATATATATACACATACACACGTGGTCAAAATTGTTGCTACCCCTCGTTTAATGACAGAAAAACCCACAATGGTGACAGAAATAACTTGAATCTGACAAAAGTAATAATAGAAATCTATGAAAATGAACAAGTGGAAGTCAGACATTGTTTTTCAACCATGCTTCCGGAGAATTTAAAAAAAAAAAAAAACTCATGAAATAGGCCTGGACAGAAATGATGGTACTCTTAACTTAATATTTTGTTGCACAACCTTTTGAGGCAATCACTGTTCCAGTTGTCTCCTGTTTGAAGATTTCCTTTTCCAGACGGCATGTTTCAGCTCTTTCCAAAGATGCTCAATAGGATTTAGGTCAGGGCTCATAGAAGGCCACTTCAGAATAGTCCATTGTTTTCCTCTTAGCCATTCATAGGTGTTTTTAGCCGTGTGTTTTGGGTCATTATCCTGTTGCAAACCCATGACCTGCAAATGAGACCAAGCTTTCTGACAGCACATTTCTCTCTAGAATCCCTTGATGGTCTTGAGATTTCATTGTACCTTGCTCAGATTAGACACCCTGTGCCAGATGCAGCAAAGCAGACTCAGAACATAACAGAGCCTCCTACAGGAACATAACAGAGTCTCCTACAGGTTTCACAGTAGGGACAGTGTTCTTTTCTTGATATGCTTCATTTTTCTGTCTATGAACATGGAGCTGATGTGCCTTGCCAAAATGTTCCATTTTTATCTCATCTGTCCATAGGATATTCTCCCAGAAGCTTTGTGGCTTGTCAACATGTAGATTGGCAAATTCCAGTCTGGCTTTTTTATGATTTTTTTTTTTCAACAGTGGTGTCCTCCTTGGTCGTCTCCCATGAAGTCCACTTTGGCTCATACAACGATGGATTGTGTGATGTGACACTGATGTTCCTTGAGCTTGAAGTTCACCTTTAATCTGTTTAGAAGTTTTTCTGGGCTCTTTTGTTACCATTTGCATTATCCATCTCTTTGATTTGTCATCAATTTTCCTCCCACGGCCACGTCCAGGGAGGTTGGCTACAGTCCCATGGAGCTTAAATTTCTGAATAATATGTGCAACTGTAGTCACAGGAACATCAAGCTGCTTGGAGATGGTCTTATAACTTTTACCTTTAACATGTTTGTCTATAATTTTCTTTCTAATCTCCTGAGACAACTTTTTCCTCTGCTTCCTCTGGTCCATGTTGAGTGTGATACACACCATGTCAGCAAACAGCACAGTGAGTATCTGTAGCCCTCTATACAGGCCCACTCACTGATTCCAAAACTGTAGACACCTGTGATGCTAATTAGTGGACACACCTTCATTTAATATGTCCCTTTTGTCACATTATTTTCAGGGGTACCATCATTTCTGTCCAGGCCTATTTCATGAGTTTTATTTTTTTTTAAATTCTGTGGAAGCATGGTTGAAAAGCAATGTCTGACTTTCATTTGTTCATTTTCATAGATTTTTGATTTATTATTATTTTTGTCAGATTCAATTTATTTCTGTGACCATTGTGGGTTTTTCTGTCATTAAACAAGGGGTACCAACAATTTTGACCACGTGTATTTATATATATACACTACCGTTCAAAAGTTTGGGGGTCACCCAGAGAATGTTGTGTTTTCCATGAAAACTCATACTTTTATTAATTAAGTGAGTTTCCAAATGAATTTAAAATCTAGTCCGGACATTGACAAGTTTCGAAAAAAAGATTTTTATTTGAAATAATAATTTTCTCCTTCGAACTTTGCTTTCATCAAAGAATCCTCCCTTTGTAGAAATTACAGCATTGCTGACTTTTGGCATTCTAGGAGTTAATTTGCTGAGGTAATCTGGAGAAATTTCACCCCATGCTTCCAGAAGCCCCTCCCACAATTTGGTTTGGCTTGATGGGCACTTTTTGCGTACCATATGGTCAAGCTGCTCCCACAACACAACAGCTGAATGGGTTTGAGATCTGGTGACTGTGCTGGCCACTCCATTACAGATAGAATACCCGCTGTCCACAGGGTATGGCATGGGGGTGCAAAATAGCCATCCTTATTCAAAATCCCTTTTACCTTGTACAAATCTCCCACTTTACCAGCACCAAAGCAACCTCAGACCATCACATTACCTCCACCATGCTTAACAGATGGCATCAGGCACTCTTTCAGCATCTTTTCAGTTGTTCTCCGTCTCACAAATGTTCTTCTGTGTGATCCAAACACCTCAAACTTTGATTCGCCTGTCCATAACACTTTTTACCAATCTTCATCTGTCCAATGTTTGTGTTCTTTTGCCCATATTAATCTTTTCCTTTTATTAGCCAGTCTAAGATACGGCTTTTTCTTTGCCACTCTGCCATGAAGGCCAGCATCCCGGAGTCGCCTCTTCACTCACTGTAGACGTTGACACTGGCGTTTTGTGTGTACGATTTAATGAAGCTGCCAGTTGAGGACCTGTGAGGCGCCGATTTCTCAAACTACAGACTCTAATGTATTTGTCTTGTTGCTCAGTTGTGCAGCGGGGCCTCCCACTTCTCTTTCTACTCTGGTTAGAGCCTGCTTGTGCTCTCCTCTGAAGGGTGTAGTTCACACCGTTGTAGGAAATCTTCAGTTTCTTGGCAATTTCTCGCATGGAATAGCCTTCATTTCTAAGAATAAGAATAGACTGTCAAGTTTCACATGAAAGTTCTTTTTATCTGGCCATTTTGAGAGTTTAATGGAACCAACAAATGTAATGCTCCAGATTCTCAACTAGCTCAAAGGAAGGTTAGGTTTATAGCTTCTCTAATAAGCCAAACTGTTTTCAGCTGTGCTAACATACTCGCACAAGGGTTTTCAAGGGTATTCAAACCATCCATTAGCCTTCTTAAACAGTTAGCAAACACAAAGTACCATAAGAACACTGGAGTGATGGTTGTTGGAAATGTGCCTCCATACACCTCCATACACCCAGATACAGTGTGTATATACAGTTGTGGCCAAAAGTATTGACACCCCTGCAATTTTGTCAGATAATACTCAGATTCTTCCTGAAAATGATTGCAAACACAAATTCTTTGGTATTATTATCTTCATTTAATTTGTCTTAAATGAAAAAACACAAAAGAGAATGAAGCAAAAAGCAAAACATTGATCATTTCACACAAAACTCCAAAAATAGGCCAGACAAAAGTATTGGCACCCTCAGCCTAATACTTGGTTGCACAACCTTTAGCCAAAATAACTGCGACCAACCGCTTCCGGTAACCATCAATGAGTTTCTTACAATGCTCTGCTGGAATTTTAGACCATTCTTCTTTGGCAAACTGCTCCAGGTCCCTGATATTAGAAGGGTGCCTTCTCCAAACTGCCATTTTTAGATCTCTCCACAGGTGTTCTATGGGATTCAGGTCTGGACTCATTGCTGGCCACCTTAGAAGTCTCCAGTGCTTTCTCTCAAACCATTTTCTAGTGCTTTTGAAGTGTGTTTTGGGTCATTGTCCTGCTGGAAGACCCATGACCTCTGAGGGAGACCCAGCTTTCTCACACTGGGCCCTACATTATGCTGCAAAATTTGTTGGTAGTCTTCAGACTTCATAATACCATGCACACGGTCAAGCAGTCCAGTGCCAGAGGCAGCAAAGCAACCCCAAAACATCAGGGAACCTCTGCCATGTTTGACTGTAGGGACCGTGTTTTTTTCTTTGAATGCCTCTTTTTTTCTCCTGTAAACTCTATGATGATGCCTTTGCCCAAAAAGCTCTACTTTTGTCTCATCTGACCAGAGAACATTCTTCCAAAATGTTTTAGGCTTTTTCAGGTAAGTTTTGGCAAACTCCAGCCTGGCTTTTTTATGTCTTGGGTTAAGAAGTGGGGTCTTCCTGGGTCTCCTACCATTCAGTCCCTTTTCATTCAGACGCCGATGGATAGTATGGGTTGACACTGTTGTACCCTCGGACTGCAGGGCAGCTTGAACTTGTTTGGATGTTAGTCGAGGTTCTTTATCCAACATCCGCACAATCTTGCATTGAAATCTCTTGTCAATTTTTCTTTTCCGTCCACATCTTGGGAGGCTAGCTACAGTGCCATGGGCTTTAAACTTCTTGATGACACTGTGCACGGTAGGCACAGGAAAATTCAGGTCTTTGGAGATGGACTTGTAGCCTTGAGATTGCTCATGCTTCCTCACAATTTGGTTTCTCAAGTCCTCAGACAGTTCTTTGGTCTTCTTTCTTTTCTCCATGCTCAATGTGGTACACACAAGGACACAGGACAGAGGTTGAGTCAACTTTAATCCATGTCAACTGGCTGCAAGTGTGATTTAGTTATTGCCAACACCTGTTAGGTGCCACAGGTAAGTTACAGGTGCTGTTAATTACACAAATTAGAGAAGCATCACATGATTTTTCGAACAGTGCCAATACTTTTGTCCACCCTCTTTTTTATGTTTGGTGTGGAATTATATCCAATTTGGCTTTAGGACAATTCTTTTTGTGTTTTTTCATTTAAGACAAATTAAATGAAGATAATAATACCAAAGAATTTGTGTTTGCAATCATTTTCAGGAAGAAACTGAGTATTATCTGACAAAATTGCAGGGGTGTCAATACTTTTGGCCACAACTGTATATACAGTATAAATATATATATCGTATATAATCATGAATAAGCCGAGATTTTCAGCCCATTTTTTTGGGCTGAAAGTCCCCCTCTCGGCTTATACACGGGTCATATACCTGGGGGGTGGGAGGGGGAGTGGGGGTGTCAGAGATCATACTTGCCTGTCCTGCCGTGGTCTCTGCAGCCTCACTCGCTTCTCCACTGTCTCCCTTCCTGTCTTCAGCGGTCACGTGGTACTGCTCATTGCCTCTCATGAATATGCGCATATTCATGAGTGTAATGAGCGGCACCACATGACCACTGAAGACAGGAAGGGAGACAGTGGAGAAGCGAGCGAGGCTGCAGACACTGTGGCAGGATGGTTGAGTATAGCGATATTCACCTGTCCCCTGGTCCATCGCTGCTCACCGATGTCTCTGCTGCATCATGTGTCAGTGACATTTAGGCAGCAGGGGGCGTGGTGACGTGATTAGTGCACGCCGCCCCTCTGCTGGCTGAACAGTCACTGACACAAGAAGTGGCAGACAGCGGCAATGGACCCAGGAGAGGTGAGTATGGCTTTTTTTTGCAGCATATGGGGGCATATTCTATGGAGCAGCATATGGGGGCATATTCTATGGAGCAACATATGGGGGCATAGTCTATGGGGCAGCATATGGGGGGCATAAACTATGGAGAAGCATATGGGGGCATAATCTATGGAGCAACATATGGGGGCATAGTCTAAGGAGCAGAATATGGGGCATATCTATGGGGCAGCATATGGTGGCATATTCTATGGGGCAGCATATGGGGGCATAGTCTATGGGGCAGAATATGGGGCATATTCTATGGAGCAGCATATGGGGGCATATTCTATGGGGCAGCATATGGGGCATAGTTTATGGAGCAGTATATGGGGGCATAGTCTATGGAGCAGTATATGGGGCATATTCTATGGAGCAGCATATGGGGCAGCATATGGGGGCATAGTCTATGAAGCAGCATATGGGGCATATTCTATGGAGCATATTCTATGGAGCAGCATATGAGGCATAAAATATGGAGCAGCATATGGGGCATAGTCTATGGAGCAGTATATGGGGCATATTCTATGGAGCAGCATATGGGGCAGCATATGGAGGCATAGTCTATGAAGCAGCATATGGGGCATATTCTATGGAGCAGCATATGGGGGCATAAGCTATGGAGCAGCATATGGGGGCATAGTCTATGGATTCCACCCTCGGCTTATACACGAGTCAATAAGTTTTCCCAGTTTTTTGTGTCAAAATTAGGGGGGTCGGCTTATACACGGGTCAGCTTATACACGAGTATATACGGTATATATATACATACATACATACAGCTCTGGCAAAAATTAAGAGACCACTGCACAGTTTTATAAAAGTCAGCTTCTCTACATGTTTGACTTCCATTCCAGTGTCAGTTGAATTCTATTTAATGTGCTTCTGATTAGTTGATCACCTGAATAAAATCTTATTTAACCCCTTCACCCCCAAAGGTGGTTTGCACGTTCATGACCGGGCCAATTTTTACAATTCTGACCACTGTACCTTTATGAGGTCATAACTCTGGAACGCTTCAATGGATCCCGGTGATTCTGACATTGTTTTCTCGTGACATATTGTACTTCATGTTAGAGGTAACATTTCATTCAAATAACTTGCGTTTATTTGTGAAAAAAATGGAAATTTGGCAAAAATTTTGAAAATTTTGCAATTTTCCAACTTTGGATTTTTATGCCCTTAAATCACAGAGATACAGCACACAAAAAACTTGATAACTAACATTTCCCACATGTTTACTTTACATCAGCACAATTTTGGAACCAAAATTTTTTTTGTTAGGAAGTTATAAGGGTTAAAAGTTGACCAGCGATTTCTCATTTTTACAACACCATTTTATTTTTAGGACCACATCACATTTGAAGCCACTTTGAGGGGTCTATATGATAGAAAATACCAAAAAGTGACACCATTCTAAAAACTGCACCCCTTAAGGTGCTCAAAACCACATTCAAGAAGTTTATTAACCCTTTAGGTGCGTCACAGGAATTTTTTTGAATATTTAAAAAAAAATGAACATCTAACTTTTTTTCACAAAAAAAATACTTCAGGTTCAATTTTTTTTATTTTACCAAGGGTAACAGGAGAAATTGGACTGCAAAAGTTATTGTGCAATTTGTCCTGAGTACGCTGATAACTGACTTGTGGGGGGGAACGACTGTTTCGGCGCATGGCAGAGCTCAGAATGGAAGGAGCGCCGTTTGACTTTTTCAATGCAAAATTGGCTGGAATTCAGATCAGACGCCATGTCACGTTTGGAGAGTCCCTGATGTACCTAAACAGTGGAAAACCCATACAAGTGACCCCATTTTGGAAACTAGACCCCCCAAGGAACTTATCTAGATATGTGGTGAGAACTTTGAACCCACAAGGGCTTTACAGAAGTTTATAACGTACAGCGGTACAATTAAAAAATCATATTTTTTCCACAAAAATGATCTTTTCACCCCAATTTTTATTTTCCCAAGGGTAACAGGACCCTAAGTGTTATTGTGCAATTTGTCCAGAGTACGCTGATACCCCACATGTGGAGGTAAACCACTATTTGGGCGCATGGCAGAGCTTGGAAGGGAAGCAGCGCCATTTGACGTTTTTGGCTGGAATTGAGATCGGACACAATGTCGCGATAGGAAAACCCCTGATGTACCAAAACAGTGGAAACCCCCCACAAATGACACCATTTTGGAAACTAGACCCCCTAAGAAACTTATCTAGATGTGTGGTGAGAACTTTGAACCCCCAAGGGCTTCACAGAAGTTTATAACATAAAGCCGTACAATTAAAAAATCATATTTTTTCCACAAAAATGATCTTTTCACCCTCAATTCTTATTTTTCCAAGGGTAACAGCACCATAAAAGTTATTGTGCAATTTGTCCTGAGTACGCTGATACCCCACATGTGGGGGTAAACCACTATTTGGGCGCATGGCAGAGCTCGGAAGGGAAGCAGCGCCATTTGACGTTTTTGGCTGGAATTGAGATCGGACACCATGTCGCGATTGGAAAACCCCTGATGTACCTAAACAGTGGAAACCCCCCACAAATGACACCATTTTGTAAACTAGACCCCCCAAGGAACTTATCTAGATGTGTGGTGAGCACTTTGAACCCCCCAGTGCTTCACAGAAGTTTATAACGCCCGGGCGTGAAAATAACAAATTCGTATTTTTTCCACAAACATGATCTTTTAGTCACCATTTTTTTATTTTCCCAAGGGTAACAGGAGAAATTGAACCCCAAAAGTTGTTGTCCAATTTGTCCTGAGTACGTTGACACCCCATATGTGGGAGGACACTACTGTATGGACACACATCAGGGCTCGGAAGGGAAGTAGTGACGTTTTGGAATGCAGACATTGATGGAATGGTCTGCGGGTGTCATGTTGCCTTTGGAGAGCCCCTAATGTACCTAAACAGTGGAAACCCCCCACAAATGACCCCATTTTGAAAACTAGACCCCTAAGGAACTTATCTAGATGTGAGGTGAGCACTTTGAACCCCAAAGGGCTTCACAGAAGTTTATAATGCCAGGGCATGAAAATAAAAAAATCGTATTTTTTCCACAAACATGATCAATTAGTCCCCAATTTTTTTATTTTCCCAAGGGTAACAGGAGAAATTGAACCCCAGAAGTTGTTGTCCAATTTGTCCTGAGTACGCTGACACCCCATATGTGGGAGAAAACTACTGTATGGACACACGTCAGGGCTCGGAAGGGAAGTAGTGACGTTTTGGAATGCAGACATTGATGGAATCGTCTGCGGGTGTCATGTTGCCTTTGGAGAGCCCCTAATGTACCTAAACAGTGGAAAACCCAACAAATGACCGAATTTTGAAAACTAGACCCCCTAAGGAACTTATCTAGATGTGAGGTGAGCGCTTTGAACCCCCAAGGGCTTCACAGAAGTTTATAATGCCAGGGCATGAAAATAAAAAAATTGTATTTTTTCCACAAACATGATCAATTAGTCCCCAATTTTTTTATTTTCCCAATGGTAAAAGGAGAAATTGAACCCCAGAAGTTGTTGTCCAATTTGTCCTGAGTACGCTGACACCCCATATGTGGGAGAAAACTACTGTATGGACACACGTCAGGGCTCGGAAGGAAAGTAGTGACGTTTTGGAATGCAGACATTGATGGAATGGTCTGCGGGTGTCATGTTGCCTTTGGAGAGCCCCTAATGTACCTAAACAGTGGAAACCCCCCACAAATGACCCCATTTTGGAAACGAGACCCCCTAAGGAACTTATCTAGATGTGTGGTGAGCACTTTGAACCCCCAAGGGCTTCACAGAAGTTTATAACGCCCTGGCGTGAAAATAAAAAATTCGTATTTTTTCCACAAACATGATCTTTTAGTCACCATTTTTTTATTTTCCCAAGGGTAACAGGAGAAATTGAACCCCAAAAGTTGTTATCCAATTTGTCCTGAGTACGCTGACACCCCATATGTGGGAGGAAACCACTGTATTGACACACGTCAGGGCTTGGAAGGAAAGTAGTGACGTTTTGGAATGCAGACATTGATGGAATGGTCTGCGGGTGTCATGTTGCCTTTGGAGAGCCCCTAATGTACCTAAACAGTGGAAACCCCCCACAAATGACCCAATTTTGAAAACTAGACCCCCTAAGGAACTTATCTAGATGTGAGGTGAGCACTTTGAACCCCCAAGGGCTTCACAGAAGTTTATAATGCCAGGGCATGAAAATAAAAAAATCGTATTTTTTCCACAAACATGATCAATTAGTCCCCAATTTTTTTATTTTCCCAAGGGTAACAGGAGAAATTGAACCCCAGAAGTTGTTGTACAATTTGTCCTGAGTACGCTGACACCCCATATGTGGGAGAAAACTACTGTATGGACACACGTCAGGGCTCGGAAGGAAAGTAGTGACGTTTTGGAATGCAGACATTGATGGAATGGTCTGCGGGTGTCATGTTGCCTTTGGAGAGCCCCTAATGTACCTAAACAGTGGAAACCCCACACAAATGACCCCATTTTGGAAACGAGACCCCCTAAGTAACTTATCTAGATGTGTGGTGAGCACTTTGAACCCCCAAGGGCTTCACAGAAGTTTATAATGCCCGGGCATGAAAATAAAAAAATCGTATTTTTTCCACAAACATGATCAATTAGTCCCCAATTTTTTTCATTTTCCCAAGGGTAACAGGAGAAAATGGACCCCAGAAGTTGTTGTCCAATTTGTCCTGAGTACGCTGACACCCCATATGTGGGAGAAAACTACTGTATGGACACACGTCAGGGCTCGGAAGGAAAGTAGTGACGTTTTGGAATGCAGACATTGATGGAATGGTCTGCGGGTGTCATGTTGCCTTTGGAGAGCCCCTAATGTACCTAAACAGTGGAAACCCCCCACAAATGACCCCATTTTGGAAACGAGACCCCCTAAGGAACTTATCTAGATGTGTGGTGAGCACTTTGAACCCCCAAGGGCTTCACAGAAGTTTATAATGCCCGGGCATGAAAATAAAAAAATCGTATTTTTTCCACAAACATGATCAATTAGTCCCCAATTTTTTTCATTTTCCCAAGGGTAACAGGAGAAATTGGACCCCAGAAGTTGTTGTCCAATTTGTCCTGAGTACGCTGACACCCCATATGTGGGAGAAAACTACTGTATGGACACACGTCAGGGCTCGGACGGGAAGTAGTGACGTTTTGGAATGCAGACATTGATGGAATGGTCTGCGGGTGTCATGTTGCCTTTGGAGAGCCCCTAATGTACCTAAACAGTGGAAACCCCCCACAAATGACCCCATTTTGGAAACGAGACCCCCTAAGGAACTTATCTAGATGTGTGGTGAGCACTTTGAACCCCCAAGGGCTTCACAGAAGTTTATAATGCCAGGGCATGAAAATAAAAAAATCGTATTTTTTCCACAAACATGATCAATTAGTCCCCAATTTTTTTATTTTCCCAAGGGTAACAGGAGAAATTGAACCCCAGAAGTTGTTGTCCAATTTGTCCTGAGTACGCTGACACCCCATATGTGGGAGAAAACTATTGTATGGACACACGTCAGGGCTCGGAAGGAAAGTAGTGACGTTTTGGAATGCAGACATTGATGGAATGGTCTGCGGGTGTCATGTTGCCTTTGGAGAGCCCCTAATGTACCTAAACAGTGGAAACCCCCCACAAATGACCCCATTTTGGAAACGAGACCCCCTAAGGAACTTATCTAGATGTGTGGTGAGCACTTTGAACCCCCAAGGGCTTCACAGAAGTTTATAATGCCCGGGCATGAAAATAAAAAAATCGTATTTTTTCCACAAACATGATCAATTAGTCCCCAATTTTTTTCATTTTCCCAAGGGTAACAGGAGAAATTGGACCCCAGAAGTTGTTGTCCAATTTGTCCTGAGTACGCTGACACCCCATATGTGGGAGAAAACTACTGTATGGACACACGTCAGGGCTCGGACGGGAAGTAGTGACGTTTTGGAATGCAGACATTGATGGAATGGTCTGCGGGTGTCATGTTGCCTTTGGAGAGCCCCTAATGTACCTAAACAGTGGAAACCCCCCACAAATGACCCCATTTTGGAAACGAGACCCCCTAAGGAACTTATCTAGATGTGTGGTGAGCACTTTGAACCCCCAAGGGCTTCACAGAAGTTTATAATGCCAGGGCATGAAAATAAAAAAATCGTATTTTTTCCACAAACATGATCAATTAGTCCCCAATTTTTTTATTTTCCCAAGGGTAACAGGAGAAATTGAACCCCAGAAGTTGTTGTCCAATTTGTCCTGAGTACGCTGACACCCCATATGTGGGAGAAAACTATTGTATGGACACACGTCAGGGCTCGGAAGGAAAGTAGTGACGTTTTGGAATGCAGACATTGATGGAATGGTCTGCGGGTGTCATGTTGCCTTTGGAGAGCCCCTAATGTACCTAAACAGTGGAAACCCCCCACAAATGACCCCATTTTGGAAACGAGACCCCCTAAGGAACTTATCTAGATGTGTGGTGAGCACTTTGAACCCCCAAGGGCTTCACAGAAGTTTATAATGCCCGGGCATGAAAATAAAAAAATCGTATTTTTTCCACAAACATGATCAATTAGTCCCCAATTTTTTTCATTTTCCCAAGGGTAACAGGAGAAATTGGACCCCAGAAGTTGTTGTCCAATTTGTCCTGAGTACGCTGACACCCCATATGTGGGAGAAAACTACTGTATGGACACACGTCAGGGCTCGGACGGGAAGTAGTGACGTTTTGGAATGCAGACATTGATGGAATGGTCTGTGGGTGTCATGTTGCCTTTGGAGAGCCCCTAATGTACCTAAACAGTGGAAACCCCCCACAAATGACCCCATTTTGGAAACGAGACCCCCTAAGGAACTTATCTAGATGTGTGGTGAGCACTTTGAACCCCCAAGGGCTTCACAGAAGTTTATAATGCCCGGGCTTGAAAATAAAAAAATCGTATTTTTTCCACAAACATGATCAATTAGTCCCCAATTTTTTTCATTTTCCCAAGGGTAACAGGAGAAATTGGACCCCAGAAGTTGTTGTCCAATTTGTCCTGAGTACACTGACACCCCATATGTGGGAGAAAACTACTGTATGGACACACGTCAGGGCTCGGACGGGAAGTAGTGACGTTTTGGAATGCAGACATTGATGGAATGGTCTGCGGGTGTCATGTTGCCTTTGGAGAGCCCCTAATGTACCTAAACAGTGGAAACCCCCCACAAATGACCCCATTTTGGAAACGAGACCCCCTAAGGAACTTATCTAGATGTGTGGTGAGCACTTTGAACCCCCAAGGGCTTCACAGAAGTTTATAATGCCCGGGCATGAAAATAAAAAAATCGTATTTTTTCCACAAACATGATCAATTAGTCCCCAATTTTTTTCATTTTCCCAAGGGTAACAGGAGAAAATGGACCCCAGAAGTTGTTGTCCAATTTGTCCTGAGTACGCTGACACCCCATATGTGGGAGAAAACTACTGTATGGACACACGTCAGGGCTCGGACGGGAAGTAGTGACGTTTTGGAATGCAGACATTGATGGAATGGTCTGCGGGTGTCATGTTGCCTTTGGAGAGCCCCTAATGTACCTAAACAGTGGAAACCCCCCACAAATGACCCCATTTTGGAAACGAGACCCCCTAAGGAACTTATCTAGATGTGTGGTGAGCACTTTGAACCCCCAAGGGCTTCACAGAAGTTTATAATGCCCGGGCATGAAAATAAAAAAATCGTATTTTTTCCACAAACATGATCAATTAGTCCCCAATTCTTTTCATTTTCCCAAGGGTAACAGGAGAAAATGGACCCCAGAAGTTGTTGTCCAATTTGTCCTGAGTACGCTGACACCCCATATGTGGGAGAAAACTACTGTATGGACACACGTCAGGGCTCGGAAGGAAAGTAGTGACGTTTTGGAATGCAGACATTGATGGAATGGTCTGCGGGTGTCATGTTGCCTTTGGAGAGCCCCTAATGTACCTAAACAGTGGAAACCCCCCACAAATGACCCCATTTTGGAAACGAGACCCCCTAAGGAACTTATCTAGATGTGTGGTGAGCACTTTGAACCCCCAAGGGCTTCACAGA
Source organism: Dendrobates tinctorius (assembly GCF_039654945.1). Taxonomy (NCBI): domain Eukaryota; kingdom Metazoa; phylum Chordata; class Amphibia; order Anura; family Dendrobatidae; genus Dendrobates; species Dendrobates tinctorius. The sequence continues at coordinate 2,250,137 of NW_027361687.1, read as the reverse complement.
AGTTTATAATGCCCGGGCATGAAAATAAAAAAATCGTATTTTTTCCACAAACATGATCAATTAGTCCCCAATAGTGTTGAGCATTCCGATACCGCAAGTATCGGGTGTCGGCCGATATTAGCGGTATCGGAATTCCGATACTGACTTCCGATACTTTTGTCATATCGGATTCCGGAATCGGAATCGGAAGTTCCCATCATGCTATGAGCCTGCTTGCTTTGATTAAGCCAATGGGAATCCTCCGAAGTGTGGGCACATCCTGTTAGGCATGTAGGCATGTTAACTATTGGCATGGCTGTGATTGGCTGCCGAAATGATGTCATGATGCACTATAAAAGCCACCGCAGCCGCCATTTCTGGTTCACTCTGCTGTGAATTCAGTTAGGGACAGGCTGCTGTAGAAGACTGTGAGGGACAGTTAGAAATAGCGATTCCACCAAACATCTAGTGCTTTACCCAGGCTACATAAACCACCACTGTAGCCTTCTTTGCCCTAGCAGCAGTGTTCACAGCTGTCTGCAAGGGCTGTGTGAGTGCAGCTCACGCTGTGGAGTGGGTCCTGCAGCCACGTCAGGTTGTAGGCTGCCCAGCGTGCCTCACTGCTGCCTCATACATCTTTTAATTTTTGAGCTGCATTTTTTACATAATTTCAATCTAGTGTGCTTCCATCCGTATCCATATACGTTGGTTGCAAACACTAGTAGTAGACAGCGGAGCCTTTCTGCAGCCTTTCAGTGCTAGTGTCCACTTTGCTGCACTGTTCACGGCTGTCTGAGAGGTCTCTGACTGTGTGTGAGTGCAGCTCACGCTGAGTAGTGTGTCCTGCAGCTACGTCTGGTTGTAGGACGCTCAGTGTGTCACTGCCTCACACATTTTTCTTTTATTGCAGCTCATTTTTTCTTCTATTAGTGTGCATCCATCCGTCTCCATCTACGGTGGTTGCAAACACTATATAGGAGTACACAGCGGAGCCTTTCTGCAGCCTGTCAGTGCCAGTGCCCACTTAGCTGCACTGTTCACGGCTGTCTGAGAGGTCTCTGACTGTGTGTGAGTGCAGCTCACGCAGAGTAGAGTGTCCTGCAGCTACGTCTGGTTGTAGGATGCTCAACGTGCGTCACTGCCTCACACATATTTGTCTTTGAGTGCAGCTCATTTTTTCTTCTCCTATTAGTGTGCATCCATCCGTATCCATCAACATTGGTTGGTTGCAAACACTATATAGGAGTAGATAGAGGAGCCTTTTTTTCTGGCTTGTGCCCTGCCGGCGCAGCCAGATTAGTATTACCCAATTTTTTTGGAGCCTCATCTTTTGCATTGTAGGTTACCTGCCTGCATTGTAATAGCTCCAAAAAGTTGGTGATACTATCAGTTTCAATTCTTTATTCACATACTTTGAGTTTGTTTCCAACAAAGAAACCACAAAAAAAGTTCACCAAACACTACATTTGGAACTTGTGTAGGCCACATCAGCTCCTATTAAAGTGTAGTCCACACACACACACTTCATAAAATTAGTGTTTCTTGTACCTGTAACCAGCTGTTCAGGAATAAGCACACTAAGGCCCCCCTTTGTACTTTTCTGCCTATCTTAAGCAGTCTGGCAAGATGAAGAAGGCAGGGAGTAAGGCGCGTGGGCGTGGGCGTGGAGTTTCAGCAGGGAGAGGACGTGGGGATTCTGCAGGGAGAGGACGTGGGGATTCTGCAGGTAGAGGACGTGGGGATTCTGGGCCTGCTGCGGGCACCAGTGGATCAGCATCCCCCAGTTTTAGCAGGCAACAGTCCTTTATGCGCAGCTTTGTAGGACCTCAACGTACCCCACTGCTGCGGGAGGAACAAATTGAAGCCGTTGTCGGATGGATGGCAGCTAACGCATCGACTTCAATTACTTCCACAGCCTCTCAGGACCAGAGCACCGAAGAGCAACCATCTGTCTCTTCACCACCTGCCAAAGTGCCCAGGCAGTCAGAGAGACATGGACAGGAGCCATCACAGTCTCTACTTCTGTTCTCGGAATCTGTTGGCTTGGAAAGAGGGGGCCAGCCAAGCAGCATTCCTGAATGTGAAGAAGAGGGAGTATGCAGTGATGCGCAACTTCTTTGTCCCTCTGAATCTGAAGAGGCGAGTGGGCCAGTGCCTATGGTCAGCACACCCCAGTACGCATCAGATGATGACGAGACTCAGTTGCCACTTTCTGGTGCGTACGGTGCTGGCGAGACAACCCCGGAGAAGCAGCTGTTTGAAGAGGGGAGAGAAGATGATGAGGCCCTTGACCCATCATGGCGTGAGGAACAGGAAGGTGGTGGGAGCAGCTCGGAGGAAGAGATTCCCCTACCGGCCAAAACAGGAGGCAGAGGGAGGGGGAAGACTTGGTTGCCTGTACCCTCCACTTCGGCACCCGTTAGGAGCATTCCTCATTCCAAAGGCAAAATGGGCACTCCCAAGAGTTGCAGTGCGTGGTCCTTTTTTGACACAGTTGCAGATGACATTTGCTTTGTCAAATACAAGCTGTGTCATCAGATAGTCAAAAGAGGGAGAAATGTCAGCAACCTCAATACCACAAATATGTGGAAACATGTGCGCACCAAGCACGAGTTGGAGTTGCAGAGACACCCTGAAGACGTAGGCCAACGTACAGCACCACCTACCACCTCTTCAGTTCGTGTTGGGGCCTCTTCCTCCAGCTCACACACTGCTGGTTCGGCTTCCTCACAGGATCGCCAAGGAAGAACCTCTGCCACTGTTGTCCGGAGACCCTGTCAGATTCCACCCATAGCAGCACGTTCCCATCCATCACAGCCATCGGTAGCACAGGCATGGGATAAAAGGCGCCCTTACTCGGCAAACCATCCCCGAGCACAGTCTCTGAATGCTGGCATTGCCAAACTTCTGGCAGTTGAAATGCTGTCATTCAGGCTGGTGGACACTGACACCTTCCGGGACTTAATGGCATTGGCAGTCCCCCAATACAACGTGCCCAGCCGCTTTTATTTCAGCAGGCGAGCCGTCCCTGCCCTGCAGAAACATGTTGAGGGCAAAATAAAACATGCGCTACTAAACGCCGTTAGTAGCAAGGTCCACCTGACCACCGATGCGTGGACCAGTAACCATGGACAGGGACGATACCTTTCCCTCACTGCCCACTGGGTCAATGTTGTGGAGCCGGGTACAGATCTGGAGAGTGGCGCTGTACGTGTTCTTCCAACGCCACGGATTGCAGGACTCCAGTCTGTACACATAGACTCCTCCACCTACTCAAGTTCCTCAGAAACAGCAGAGCAGGAGCCTGTTACGACCGATATGAGCACAGCCGTGGCCAAACGTCAACAGGCTGTACTCAAATTAATTTCTTTGGGGAATCGAAGCCACACAGCGCAGGAGCTCTGGAATGCTATCAAGCTGGAGAGCGGTGTGTGGTTTGGGCCAGCGAATCTCCAGCCGGGCTTGGTAGTGTGTGACAATGGCCGAAATCTGGTGGCAGCTCTTGGCCTAGGCAACCTCACACACATCCCATGTCTGGCACATGTGCTTAACTTGGTCGTGCAGAGCTTTCTGAGGGACTATCCGGATCTTGATGGATGCACTGTTGCACAAGGTCCGCATAGAGTGCGCTCACTTGCGGCATTCCAGCACGGCAAGATCGCGCCTCGCTGCTCTGCAGCGACGATTTGGCCTTCCGGAACATCGCATCATATGTGACCTACCCACCCGGTGGAATTCAACGTTACATATGTTGGAGCGGTTGTGTGAGCAGCAGGCAGCAGTCATGGAGTACCAGCTGCATCAGGCGCAAAGAAGTCGCACTGTGCGCCGTTCACACTTCAGCACCATTGAGTGGGCCTCTATGAAGGACATCTGCCTCGTTTTGCGTGCCTTTGATGAATCCACGCGGATGGCGAGTGCAGATGATGCACTAGTCAGCATGACTGTCCCCCTTATCTGCCTGCTTCAACAAACACTGCAAGCACTAAGGGATGAGGTTTCGGAAGAGGTGGAGGATGAGGAGTCCCAAATGCCATCTGCTTCTGGACAGTCTGCGCTACGTGTTTCCTCACAAAGGCCTAGGCAGGGGACACTTTGTGAGGAGGATGAGGAGGAGTCGATGGAGGAGGAAGACATCTCTCCAGAGGAGGGAGGTACACAAACCTCTACTCAGTATGTACAGCGAGGGTGGGGTGATGCAGAGCAGGCCGAGGTCACGCCTCAAACAGGGGACAGCGGTTCTTTGGCAGTTGGGAGTCTGCAGCACATGGTTGATTTCATGCTGCAGTGCCTGAGAAACGACCGCCGCATCGCCCACATTCTTGTCTCGGCTGATTATTGGGTGTACACCCTCCTAGATCCTCGCTACCGGGACAGCGTACAAAGGCTCATACCAACGTTGAACCGGGAGCGTAAACTGCGGGAGTACGAAGAGTCACTGGTGCAGTCCATAATGTTTTCCATTCCACCCGACAGTTGGAAGGCCAGTGTTAGTGGGGTTCAGCACTGCCAGCTGTTCCCCTGCTGTGGAGATGGCAAGTCTCCTGCTGCCTTCACCTGCCAAAAGCAACAGGCCCCAGCCTGCTCCTCGCCTAATCCTGGGCTCCAACAGCGTCAGTTGGTGTTCAGAAGTGTCGTCTCCACAGAGCCAAACACATTCGTTCAAGTGTTAGTGGGGTTCAGCACTGCCAGCTGTTCCCCTGCTGTGGAGATGGCAAGTCTCCTGCTGCCTTCACCTGCCAAAAGCAACAGGCCCCAGCCTGCTCCTCGCCTAATCCTGGGCTCCAACAGCGTCAGTTGGTGTTCAGAAGTGTCATCTCCACAGAGCCAAACACATTCGTTCGAGTGTTAGTGGGGTTCAGCACTGCCAGCTGTTCCCCTGCTGTGGAGATGGCAAGTCTCCTGCTGCCTTCACCTGCCAAAAGCAACAGGCCCCAGCCTGCTCCTCGCCTAATCCTGGGCTCCAACAGCGTCAGTTGGTGTTCAGAAGTGTCATCTCCACAGAGCCAAACACATTCGTTCGAGTGTTAGTGGGGTTCAGCACTGCCAGCTGTTCCCCTGCTGTGGAGATGGCAAGTCTCCTGCTGCCTTCACCTGCCAAAAGCAACAGGCCCCAGCCTGCTCCTCGCCTAATCCTGGGCTCCAACAGCGTCAGATGGTGTTCAGAAGTGTCGTCTCCACAGAGCCAAACACATTCGTTCAAGTGTTAGTGGGGTTCAGCACTGACAGCTGTTCCTCTGCTGTGGAGATGGCAAGTCTCCTGCTGCCTTCACCTGCCAAAAGCAACAGGCCCCAGCCTGCTCCTCGCCTAATCCTGGGCTCCAACAGCGTCAGTTGGTGTTCAGAAGTGTCGTCTCCACAGAGCCAAACACATTCGTTCGAGTGTTAGTGGGGTTCAGCACTGCCAGCTGTTCCCCTGCTGTGGAGATGGCAGTCTCTCCTGCTGTCTCCGCATTCCAAAGACAGTAGGCCTCTGCCTACACCCTCCTATTTCCTGGGCTTCAACACAGCCAGTTGTAGCTCGGAAGTGCCATCCACACGGAAAGAGACACTTGCTCCCGTGTCTCAGTGGGGTTCAGTAACGTCAGCTGATCCCCTGCTGTGTGGATGGCAGTCTCTCCTGCTGTCTCCACATTCCAAATACAGTAGGCCTCTGCCTACACCCTCCTATTTCCTGGGCTTCAACACAGCCAGTTGTAGCTCGGAAGTGCCGTCCACACAGAAAGAGACACTTGCTCCCGTGTCTCAGTGGGGTTCAGTAACGTCAGCTGATCCCCTGCTGTGTGGATGGCAGTCTCTCCTGCTGTCTCCACATTCCAAATACAGTAGGCCTCTGCCTACACCCTCCTATTTCCTGGGCTTCAACACAGCCAGTTGTAGCTCGGAAGTGCCGTCCACACGGAAAGAGACACTTGCTCCCGTGTCTCAGTGGGGTTCAGTAACGTCAGCTGATCCCCTGCTGTGTGGATGGCAGTCTCTCCTGCTGTCTCCACATTCCAAATACAGTAGGCCTCTGCCTACACCCTCCTATTTCCTGGGCTTCAACACAGCCAGTTGTAGCTCGGAAGTGCCGTCCACACGGAAAGAGACACTTGCTCCCGTGTCTCAGTGGGGTTCAGTAACGTCAGCTGATCCCCTGCTGTGTGGATGGCAGTCTCTCCTGCTGTCTCCACATTCCAAATACAGTAGGCCTCTGCCTACACCCTCCTATTTCCTGGGCTTCAACACAGCCAGTTGTAGCTCGGAAGTGCCGTCCACACGGAAAGAGACACTTGCTCCCGTGTCTCAGTGGGGTTCAGTAACGTCAGCTGATCCCCTGCTGTGTGGATGGCAGTCTCTCCTGCTGTCTCCACATTCCAAATACAGTAGGCCTCTGCCTACACCCTCCTATTTCCTGGGCTTCAACACAGCCAGTTGTAGCTCGGAAGTGCCGTCCACACGGAAAGAGACACTTGCTCCCGTGTCTCAGTGGGGTTCAGTAACGTCAGCTGATCCCCTGCTGTGTGGATGGCAGTCTCTCCTGCTGTCTCCACATTCCAAATACAGTAGGCCTCTGCCTACACCCTCCTATTTCCTGGGCTTCAACACAGCCAGTTGTAGCTCGGAAGTGCCGTCCACACGGAAAGAGACACTTGCTCCCGTGTCTCAGTGGGGTTCAGTAACGTCAGCTGATCCCCTGCTGTGTGGATGGCAGTCTCTCCTGCTGTCTCCACATTCCAAATACAGTAGGCCTCTGCCTACACCCTCCTATTTCCTGGGCTTCAACACAGCCAGTTGTAGCTCGGAAGTGCCGTCCACACGGAAAGAGACACTTGCTCCCGTGTCTCAGTGGGGTTCAGTAACGTCAGCTGATCCCCTGCTGTGTGGATGGCAGTCTCTCCTGCTGTCTCCACATTCCAAATACAGTAGGCCTCTGCCTACACCCTCCTATTTCCTGGGCTTCAACACAGCCAGTTGTAGCTCGGAAGTGCCGTCCACACGGAAAGAGACACTTGCTCCCGTGTCTCAGTGGGGTTCAGTAACGTCAGCTGATCCCCTGCTGTGTGGATGGCAGTCTCTCCTGCTGTCTCCACATTCCAAATACAGTAGGCCTCTGCCTACACCCTCCTATTTCCTGGGCTTCAACACAGCCAGTTGTAGCTCAGAAAGTGCCGTCCACACGGAAAGAGACACTTGCTCCCGTGTCTCAGTGGGGTTCAGTAACGTCAGCTGATCCCCTGCTGTGTGGATGGCAGTCTCTCCTGCTGTCTCCACATTCCAAATACAGTAGGCCTCTGCCTACACCCTCCTATTTCCTGGGCTTCAACACAGCCAGTTGTAGCTCGGAAGTGCCGTCCACACGGAAAGAGACACTTGCTTCCGTGTCTCAGTGGGGTTCAGTAACGTCAGCTGATCCCCTGCTGTGTGGATGGCAGTCTCTCCTGCTGTCTCCACATTCCAAATACAGTAGGCCTCTGCCTACACCCTCCTATTTCCTGGGCTTCAACACAGCCAGTTGTATCTCGGAAGTGCCGTCCACACGGAAAGAGACACTTGCTCCCGTGTCTCAGTGGGGTTCAGTAACGTCAGCTGATCCCCTGCTGTGTGGATGGCAGTCTCTCCTGCTGTCACCACATTCCAAATACAGTAGGCCTCTGCCTACACCCTCCTATTTCCTGGGCTTCAACACAGCCAGTTGTAGCTCGGAAGTGCCGTCCACACGGAAAGAGACACTTGCTCTCGTGTCTCAGTGGGGTTCAGTAACGTCAGCTGATCCCCTGCTGTGTGGATGGCAAAGTCTCCTGCTGCCTACACAGTCGTACTTTTACTGATTTTTAACCGTGCTCCAATTAGGCCTGTGGCTCCACTGTCTCTCGTATTTCCCCTGTCCTCCAACCCCGCCAGTTACAGCTCCGAAGTGGCGTCTGCACAATCCACACTTGTTCCTGTGTTACAGGTGTTCAGTCCAGTCAGTTAATCCCCTGATGTGTGTCCGGCAATGTCGCCTGCTCTGTCCACATTCCCATAGTCCCACTTCGGAGCTGTAACTGTGGGGTTGGAGGACAGGGGAAATACGAATATCAGTGAAGCCACAGGCCTAAGTGGAGCTTGGTTAAAATTAGTAGAAGTCTACAACCGATCTTAAAATTTCTTCAATGCAGCCTCAGCCTGCTCCGTGCTTGTCCCTGGGCTTCAACACAGCCAGTTGTTGCTCGGAAGTGCCGTCTTCACAGAGTAAAACACTAGCTCCTGTGTTTGTGGGGTTCAGTAACGTCAGCTGTTCCCCTGCTGTTTTGATGGCAATCTGTCCTGCTGCCTCCCAATTGACAGCACATCAGGCCTCAGCCTGCTAAGTGCTTGTCCCTGGGCTCCAACATCGCCAGTTGCTGCTCATAACTGACTTTGGCACGGGTACTCCCTCCTGCCCAGCTTGGTTCCAGCCCTGCCTGCTGTTTCCGGGAAGTGTCAATGTCAGTTTGCCACCCCAAGTTGCCATGTCGTGTTGCGGTTGGGTTAGCCGAGGCTAGGGTGCCAGCAGTTTAGGTGCTTCCTATGTGGACTGCGGGTTCTGGTAAGAAAGGCTTGTTCCGTAGTGCCAGTAGGACAAGCACCCCCTGTAGGACTGTGTGATTCGGTAACTGCGGCCAGCTTGCGGCATGCCAACTTTGCTTTTCAGGGGTAACTTCAGCTGCCCCTCCGGGTTCCAGCACCGTCAGCTGGTTCTCGTCAGAGCCTTTGGCCTAGGTGCCTCCATCTCGGTATCCGAGTTCCGGCAACGTCTGCTGGTCCTTGGTAGTGCTTTGTAGCACAGGTACCTCCTGCTTAGTAACCGGGTTCCAGCACCGTCAGCTGGTCCTCGGTTGTGCCATTGGCTCTTATTCCTTCTGCTGCCCCTCCGGGTGCCAGCACTGTCAGCTGGTCCTCGCTATTTCCATTTGCTCTTGCAGCTTATGCTACCCCTCCGGGTTCCAGCACCGTCAGCTGGTTCTCGTCAGAGCCTTTGGCCTAGGTGCCTCCATCTCGGTATCCGAGTTCCGGCAACGTCTGCTGGTCCTTGGTAGTGCTTTGTATCACAGGTACCTCCTGCTTAGTAACCGGGTTCCAGCACCGTCAGCTGGTCCTCGGTTGTGCCATTGGCTCTTATTCCTTCTGCTGCCCCTCCGGGTGCCAGCACTGTCAGCTGGTCCTCGCTATTTCCATTTGCTCTTGCAGCTTATGCTACCCCTCCGGGTTCCAGCACCGTCAGCTGGTTCTCATCAGAGCCTTTGGCCTAGGTGCCTCCATCTCGGTATCCGAGTTCCGGCAACGTCTGCTGGTCCTTGGTAGTGCTTTGTAGCACAGGTACCTCCTACTTAGTAACAGGGTTCCAGCACCGTCAGCTGGTCCTCGGTAGTGCCATTGGCTCTTGTTCCTTCTGCTGCCCCTCCGGGTGCCAGTACCGTCAGCTGGTTCAAGAGGACAAAGAACAGGAAGACAACCACCAAGATGCAGAACAACAAGAGAGAGAAGACAAAGAAGCATAAAAAAACAAAGCAGAAGAACATTAAGCATAAGACTAATACTCTGAGCAAATGATATTATCTTATTTATAAGCAGAAGAAGACTAAGCAGTGTATGGGGGTGAGTCCGTTCTTCCTCGTGGTGCCCCTGGAAAAGGCCTGCTGCTGCAGGCCAAACTGAATACGGACAAATCCTGTTGTAAATCTTTTGTGACAGGCAGAACGGAAGGTGTAAACTTCTAACTTTTATAGATAACAACTACAGGAATGCCTGACACAAACAAGAATATGATGAAGAAGAATAGGAAGAAGATGAAGAAGTTGAATATGTAGAATAATAATTGTTGAATAAGAAGAATATGAAGAATGTAAGAAAAGGAAGAAGAAGAAGAATGTAAAAAAAGGAAGTAGAAGAATTTAAAAAAAGGAAGAAGAAGAAGAATGTAAAAAAAGGAATAATAATAAGAAGAAGAAGGTAAAAAAAGGAAGAAGAATAAGAAAGAAGAAGAAAGAAGAAAGAAGAAGAAGACATACATGTCTGGCAAAATATAAATGAGGCTAACATAGTCAATATCTTTGTAACTCCTAACGTCTTTAAAAAAAAAGTTTAATTCCTGCTATTCCATTTGATTGGGCTAAACCTCTATGGCTTTAATGTCTCCTCCACCTCCCACAATACATTCTACATTATTCTTAGTTTTTTTTCTTCATGTAGAATTAACCTACAAGGAAAGAAAGGGTTTTTTTTAATTCCGATATTTTGGCCCCATTGACTTGCATTGGTTCCCGGTATCGGAATCGGCGATACCGATACTTTTTTTTAAGATCAGCCGATCCATTCCGATCCGATATTTTCAAGTATCGGCTGGTATCGCTCAACTCTAGTCCCCAATTGTTTTCATTTTCCCAAGGGTAACAGGAGAAATTGGACCCCAGAAGTTGTTGTCCAATTTGTCCTGAGTACGCTGACACCCCATATGTGGGAGAAAACTACTGTATGGACACACGTCAGGGCTCGGAAGGGAAGTAGTGACGTTTTGGAATGCAGACATTGATGGAATGGTCTGCGGGTGTCATGTTGCCTTTGGAGAGCCCCTAATGTACCTAAACAGTGGAAAACCCCCACAAATGACCCCATTTTAGAAACGAGACCCCTTACGGAACTTATCTAGATGTGTGGTGAGCACTTTGAACCCCCAAGGGCTTCACAGAAGTTTATAATGCCCGGGCATGAAAATAAAAAAATCGTATTTTTTCCACAAACATGATCAATTAGTCCCCAATTTTTTTCATTTTCCCAAGGGTAACAGGAGAAATTGGACCCCAGAAGTTGTTGTCCAATTTGTCCTGAGTACGCTGACACCCCATATGTGGGAGAAAACTACTGTATGGACACACGTCAGGGCTCGGAAGGGAAGTAGTGACGTTTTGGAATGCAGACATTGATGGAATGGTCTGCGGGTGTCATGTTGCCTTTGGAGAGCCCCTAATGTACCTAAACAGTGGAAACCCCCCACAAATGACCCCATTTTGGAAACTAGACCCCCTAAGGAACTTATCTAGATGTATGGTGAGCACTTTGAACCCCCAAGGGCTTCACAGAAGTTTATAACGCCCGGGCGTGAAAATAAAAAATTCGTATTTTTTCCACAAACATGATATTTAGTCACCATTTTTTTATTTTCCCAAGGGTAACAGGAGAAATTGAACCCCAAAAGTTGTTGTCCAATTTGTCCTGAGTACGCTGACACCCCATATGTGGGAGAAAACTACTGTATGGACACACGTCAGGGCTCGGAAGGGAAGTAGTGACGTTTTGGAATGCAGACATTGATGGAATGGTCTGCGGGTGTCATGTTGCCTTTGGAGAGCCCCTAATGTACCTAAACAGTGGAAACCCCCCACAAATGACCCAATTTTGAAAACTAGACCCCCTAAGGAACTTATCTAGATGTGAGGTGAGTACTTTGAACCCCCAAGGGCTTCACAGAAGTTTATAATGCCAGGGCATGAAAATAAAAAAATCGTATTTTTTCCACAAACATGATCAATTAGTCCCCAATTTTTTTATTTTCCCAAGGGTAACAGGAGAAATTGAACCCCAGAAGTTGTTGTCCAATTTGTCCTGAGTACGCTGACTACCCACATGTGGGAGAAAACTACTGTATGGACACACGTCAGGGCTCGGAAGGGAAGTAGTGACGTTTTGGAATGCAGACATTGATGGAATGGTCTGCGGGTGTCATGTTGCCTTTGGAGAGCCCCTAATGTACCTAAACAGTGGAAACCCCCCACAAATGACCCCATTTTGGAAACGAGACCCCCTACGGAACTTATCTAGATGTGTGGTGAGCACTTTGAACCCCCAAGGGCTTCACAGAAGTTTATAATGCCCAGGCATGAAAATAAAAAAATCGTATTTTTTCCACAAACATGATCAATTAGTCCCCAATTTTTTTCATTTTCCCAAGGGATACAGGAGAAATTGGACCCCAGAAGTTGTTGTCCAATTTGTCCTGAGTACGCTGACACCCCATATGTGGGAGAAAACTACTGTATGGACACACGTCAGGGCTCGGAAGGGAAGTAGTGACGTTTTGGAATGCAGACATTGATGGAATGGTCTGCGGGTGTCATGTTGCCTTTGGAGAGCCCCTAATGTACCTAAACAGTGGAAACCCCCCACAAATGACCCCATTTTGGAAACGAGACCCCCTAAGGAACTTATCTAGATGTATGGTGAGCACTTTGAACCCCCAAGGGCTTCACAGAAGTTTATAACGCCCGGGCGTGAAAATAAAAAATTCGTATTTTTTCCACAAACATGATATTTAGTCACCATTTTTTTATTTTCCCAAGGGTAACAGGAGAAATTGAACCCCAAAAGTTGTTGTCCAATTTGTCCTGAGTACGCTGACACCCCATATGTGGGAGGAAACTACTGTATGGACACACGTCAGGGCTCGGAAGGGAAGTAGTGACGTTTTGGAATGCAGACATTGATGGAATGGTCTGCGGGTGTCATGTTGCCTTTGGAGAGCCCCTAATGTACCTAAACAGTGGAAACCCCCCACAAATGACCCCATTTTGGAAACGAGACCCCCTAAGGAACTTATCTAGATGTATGGTGAGCACTTTGAACCCCCAAGGGCTTCACAGAAGTTTATAACGCCCGGGCGTGAAAATAAAAAATTCGTATTTTTTCCACAAACATGATATTTAGTCACCATTTTTTTATTTTCCCAAGGGTAACAGGAGAAATTGAACCCCAAAAGTTGTTGTCCAATTTGTCCTGAGTACGCTGACACCCCATATGTGGGAGGAAACTACTGTATGGACACACGTCAGGGCTCAGAAGGGAAGTAGTGACGTTTTGGAATGCAGACATTGATGGAATGGTCTGCGGGTGTCATGTTGCCTTTGGAGAGCCCCTAATGTACCTAAACAGTGGAAACCCCGCACAAATGACCCAATTTTGAAAACTAGACCCCCTAAGGAACTTATCTAGATGTGAGGTGAGCACTTTGAACCCCCAAGGACTTCACAGAAGTTTATAATGCCAGGGCATGAAAATAAAAAAATCGTATTTTTTCCACAAACATGATCAATTAGTCCCCAATTTTTTTATTTTCCCAAGGGTAACAGGAGAAATTGAACCCCAGAAGTTGTTGTCCAATTTGTCCTGAGTACGCTGACACCCCATATGTGGGAGAAAACTACTGTATGGACACACGTCAGGGCTCGGAAGGGAAGTAGTGACGTTTTGGAATGCAGACATTGATGGAATGGTCTGCGGGTGTCATGTTGCGTTTGGAGAGCCCCTATTGTATCTAAACAGTGGAAACCCCCCATAAATGACCCCATTTTGAAAACTAGACCCCCTAAGGAACTTATCTAGATGTGAGGTGAGCACTTTGAACCCCCAAGGGCTTCACAGAAGTTTATAATGCCAGGGCATGAAAATAAAAAAATCGTATTTTTTCCACAAACATGATCAATTAGTCCCCAATTTTTTTATTTTCCCAAGGGTAACAGGAGAAATTGAACCCCAGAAGTTGTTGTCCAATTTGTCCTGAGTACGCTGACACCCCATATGTGGGAGAAAACTACTGTATGGACACACGTCAGGGCTCGGAAGGGAAGTAGTGACGTTTTGGAATGCAGACATTGATGGAATGGTCTGCGGGTGTCATGTTGCCTTTGGAGAGCCCCTAATGTACCTAAACAGTGGAAACCCCCCACAAATGACCCCATTTTGGAAATGAGACCCCCTAAGGAACTTATCTAGATGTGTGGTGAGCACTTTGAACCCCCAAGGGCTTCACAGAAGTTTATAATGCCCGGGCATGAAAATAAAAAAATTGTATTTTTTCCACAAACATGATCAATTAGTCCCCAATTTTTTTCATTTTCCCAAGGGTAACAGGAGAAATTGGACCACAAAAGTTGTTGTCCAATTTGTCCTGAGTATGCTGACACCCCATATGTGGGAGAAAACTACTGTATGGACACACGTCGGGGCTCGGAAGGGAAGCAGTGACGTTTTGGAATGCAGACTCTGATGGAATGGTCTGCGTGTGTCATGTGCGTTTGGAGAGCTCCTGATGTACCTAAACTATTGAAACTCCCCACAAGTGACCCCATTTTGGACACTAGACCCCCCACGGAACTTATCTAGATGTGTGGTGAGCACTTTGAACCCCCAAGTGCTTCACAGAAGTTTATAACGCTCGGACGTGAAAATAAAATCATTTTTTTCCACAAAAATGATATTTTTGCCCCCAATTTTTTATTTTAACAATGGTAACAGGAGAAATTGGACCCCAAAAGTTGTTGTCCAATTTGTCATGAGTACGCTGACACCCCATATGTGGGAGAAAACTACTGTATGGACACACGTCGGGGCTCGGAAGGGAAGCAGTGACGTTTTGGAATGCAGACTTTGATGGAATGGTCTGCGGGTGTCATGTGCGTTTGGAGAGCTCCTGATGTACCTAAACTATTGAAACTCCCCACAAGTGACCCCATTTTGGACACTAAACCCCCCACGGAACTTATCTAGATGTGTGGTGAGCACTTTGAACCCCCAAGTGCTTCACAGAAGTTTATAACGCTCGGACGTGAAAATAAAAAAATCATATTTTTCCACAAAAACGATATTTTTGCCCCCAATTTTTTATTTTCCTAAGGGTAACAGGAGAAATTGGACCCCAAAAATTGTTTTGCAATTTGTCCTGAGTAAACGGATACCCTACATGTGGGGGTAAAACACTGTTTGGGTGCATGGCAGAGCTTGGAAGGGAAGGAGCACCATTTGACTTTTTCAACTCAGAATTGGCTGGAATTGAGATCAGACGCAATGTTGCATTTGGAGAGCCCCTGATGTGCCCAAACAGTGGAAACCCCCAATTCTAACTCCAACCCGAACCCCAACACACCCCTAACCCTAATCTCAGCCCTAACCCTAACCCTACCCCTAACCCTAGCCCTAACTCTAGCCCTAATGGAAAAATGGAAATAAATACATTTTTTTTATTTTATTATTTTTCCCTAACTAAGGGGGTGATAATGGGGGGTTTGATTTACTATTTATGGCGGTTTTTATGTTTGGCAGCTGTCGCACGCTAAAAGACGCTTTTTATTGTAAAAATAGTTTTTGCATCACCACATATTGAGAGCTATAATTTTTCCGTATTTTGACCCACCGAGTCATGTGAGGTCTTATTTTTTGCGGGACGAGTTGACGTTTTTATTGGTACCATTTTCGGGCACGTGACATTTTTTGATCGCTTTTTATTCTGATTTTTGGGACGCAGAATGAACAAAAACCAGCGTTTCATGAATTTCTTTTGGGGGAGTGCGTTTACACCGTTACACGTGCGGTAAAATTGATAAAGCGCTTTTATTCTTCGGGTCAGTACGGTTACAGCGATACCTCATTTAGGTCGTTTTTTTATGTTTTGTCGGTTTTATGCAATGAAAACTATTTTATATAAAAAATAATTATTTTTGCATCGCTTTATTCTGCGAGCTATAACTTTTTTATTTTTTCGCTGATGATGCTGTTTGGCAGCTCGTTTTTTGCGGAACAAGATGAAGTTTTCAGCGGTACCATGGATATTTATATGCGTCTTTTTGATCGCGCGTTATTACACTTTTTGTTTGGCAGTATGATAATAAATCATTATTTTTTGCTTCGTTTTTTATTTTTATTTTTTAAGGGGTTCGCTAAAGGGGTTAACTAATGGAACAGTTTTATAGGGCGGGTCGTTTCGGACGCGGCGATACCTAATATGTGTACTTTTATTGGTTTTTTTTTTTTTTATTTCCAAAAAATGGATTTATTTGGGGGAATATTTTTTTTTTTTTCTAATTTATTTGGCGATTTTTTTTTAATTACGTTAACACTTTTTTTTATTTTTTTTTAACTTTATTAAATAGTCCCAGGTGGGACATCACTGTCCTGTGACAGATCGCGATCTGTCACATCACAGATCACTGTGACATATCAGCAATCTGTCACAGGCATTGAAGAAGACTTCCTCTTGCCTGCGCTTTGCAGGCACTGAGGAAGCCAGCTTCCTGCAGGCCCCCGAAGGCCCCCGTCGCCATCTTGGATTCGGGGGCCTGCAGGAAAGGAGCCCCCCGCAGCAGCGCTGCACATTGCACTGCCGTGGGGGGCTCAGGGAAGCATGAAGATCATTTTATATTTTTTATCAGTTCGGATTGGATTGTGATCAAACTGATAAAAAAATTGTGGCATGTTGCGAGTGGATGCGAATTTCGTTTGCAATTATCAGTACAATAAATCGCATGGCACTCGGACCATGCGTGTGCCGTCCAACTTTTACGCGCCCATCTCATAAGAAACCCAACATTTCATTAGCTGAGTACAGTAAATTCACAGCGTGAATTGTCAGAATAGAATAGAAAAGATATATATACATAGAATAGATAGCTGCAAATATGTGACATATATAACCTAATCAGCTGTTATGCCTCAGGATTCATTCCTACAGTTTTGTGATGGTCTGTCGGCATCTCTATCCGCTCAATCACTGGAGATCCTGTCGCTCTCCGGGTGCTGATCTTTTGGCACTCCTTTCTTATAGTAGGTGTTTTCTATTTGCTATGTGGTCTATCCTATCACTCTGCAGGTCCTTCTATTTAATCCTCACTGCTTCTTCTGTTCCCTGCTGGTGATAACTTACAGCTACCTACTTAGGTGGTGAAGGAGTAGTCCTTATTTGTGACAGATAGTTAGTGTTTACTATAGGCGTTTTCTACGTAGTTTTTGTAGTGTTTGTATTTCCTTAACCTCTATCATTTGGTTGGTTGCTCCTACTGCTCCTATGTTTTCCTCTTTGCTGTGGCTTGAGCGTTTTTGTATGATTACAGTTTACTTTCATCCATCTGTTTCCCCGTCTGTCCAGTTTGTGCTCTTCATTTCTTGTCAGTTCTATTCATCCCTAGGTGGGGGAGGAAGTAGTTCAGTGTGCATTCAGGAGAATAGTAAGGTTGGAGACCCAGGCCTCTCAACCTTCAAGAGTATCCCTGGGACAAGGATATTGAGGGCACCAGCTCCAGCTACAGTTGCAGTCCCCTCCCTCTTACTTCAGATCGGTACATCGCGACACCAGAAGAGGGAAAATGGACAGCCGGGGCTGTTGTTTATAGCCTGGAAAGGGGATAATAAATATGGAGCTTCCCAGGCTTATAATATCAGCTCACAGCTGTATAATTAGGCTTTACTGGTTATTAAAAAGGGGGATCCCCTCAAAAAATGATGTGGAGCCAACCAGCAAGAATTAGCAGACAGCTGTGGGCTGATATTAATAGGATACAAAGGAGCCATGGATATTGGCCACCTCCCAAACTAAAAACATCAGCTTTCAGCCACCCCAGAAATGGTGCATCCATGAGATATGCCAATTCTGACGCTTAGCCTCCATTCTTCCCATTTGTCTTGGTTCTATAGCAAGTTGGGTAATAGATTTGGAGTTCAAGGCAGATTTGTATTGTCCGGTGACATCAAGCCCAGGGGTTAGCAATGGAGAGACGTCTGCAAGACGTCCCCATTACACACCCCATAATCATATTGTAAATAAAAAAACACCATGAATAAAGTCCTTTATTGAAATAAAGACACTGACACCTTTTTTTAATTAAAAATAAAAAAGCAAAGTTATACTCACCTTGACGCCTAATCTGCAGAAGCCCATGTTGCCTCTAAAAAATTTTTTGCCAATCTTTGACTAAAAGGGTGACAGCACTCTGTACCCTATAGGAATGCCCTCCACTGTGGGATTTCTATGATATCTTTAACAAATAGGCACTTTACAAGCACAGAGACAATTTCCTCACTGTCTTGTTTTGGAGCAATTTTGGTCTCTGTTAGCTGGTGCCTTCCCCAACAGCAAGTACACTCCCCTGATGATTTCTCCTATGGGAGAAAGAAACACGTCAGGAGGGATTTTTTTCTGGAGAAAAAGCCTTACTTGGGTACTGCCCTTGTTAGGGCAGGAGCTAATGTAGGGGGCACGACAGAGTAGATTCAGGGATGTTTCTACCCATATGGATTTGACCCAGATGCAGGGCTGGCATCAGCATGCTGTACACCTGGGCAAGTGATGGGACCCTGAACAGGTGGGAGGCCCACTTGCTGTAGGGGACACCGGTGCGCTATGGGGACCCACTGCCAGCGCCTGAGAGTGCCCCCTTCCCTGCTTGGTCAAGGCCCCAGTACTTGCAATACTTTCATCTTCCTATTCCTCCATAGCAGCATCTTCCACATTTCCTGACTCTGTGACTTTTCAGGTCAGAGGGCGTGATGATGTGACCAGTGTGCGCCCTCTGCCTGAATAGTCACAGTGCAGAGAGCCGGAAGGCAGCAACATTAATGAGTCCGGAGCAGAACAGCAGCCAGCGACAAAAGTTGAGTATTTATTTTTTTATGTTTGGAGCATTATATGAGGCCCAGCATATACTGGAACATTATATTGGACCCAGTATATACTGGAACATTGTATGTATGTATACAGTGGGGCAAAAAAGTATTTAGTCAGTCAGCAATAGTGCAAGTTCCACCACTTAAAAAGATGAGAGGCGTCTGTAATTTACATCATAGGTAGACCTCAACTATGGGAGACAAACTGAGAAAAAAAATCCAGAAAATCACATTGTCTGTTTTTTTTTTCATTTTATTTGCATATTATGGTGGAAAATAAGTATTTGGTCAGAAACAAAATTTCATCTCAATACTTTGTGATAGATGACAGAGGTCAAACGTTTTCTGTAAGTCTTCACAAGGTTGCCACACACTGTTGTTGGTATGTTGGCCCATTCCTCCATGCAGATCTCCTCTAGAGCAGTGATGTTTTTGGCTTTTCACTTGGCAACACGGACTTTCAACTCCCTCCAAAGGTTTTCTATAGGGTTGAGATCTGGAGACTGGCTAGGCCACTCCAGGACCTTGAAATGCTTCTTACGAAGCCACTCCTTCGTTGCCCTGGCGGTGTGCTTTGGATCATTGTCATGTTGAAAGACCCAGCCACGTTTCATCTTCAATGCCCTTGCTGATGGAAGGAGGTTTGCACTCAAAATCTCACGATACATGGCCCCATTCATTCTTTCATGTACCCGGATCAGTCGTCCTGGCCCCTTTGCAGAGAAACAGCCTCAAAGCATGATGTTTCCACCACCATGCTTTACAGTAGGCATGGTGTTTGATGGATGCAACTCAGTATTCTTTTTCCTCCAAACACGACAAGTTGTGTTTCTACCAAACAGTTCCAGTTTGGTTTCATCAGACCATAGGACATTCTCCCAAAACTCCTCTGGATCATCCAAATGCTCTCTAGCAAACTTCAGACGGGCGCGGACATGTACAGGCTTAAGCAGTGGCACACGTCTGGCACTGCAGGATCTGAGTCCATGGTGGTGTAGTGTGTTACTTATGGTAGGCCTTGTTACATTGGTCCCAGCTCTCTGCAGTTCATTCACTAGGTCCCCCCGCGTGGTTCTGGGATTTTTGCTCACCGTTCTTGTGATCATTCTGACCCCACGGGGTGGGATTTTGCGTGGAGCACCAGATCGAGGGAGATTATCAGTGGTCTTGTATGTCTTCCATTTTCTAATTATTGCTCCCACAGTTGATTTCTTCACTCCAAGCTGGTTGGCTATTGCAGATTCAGTCTTCCCAGCCTGGTGCAGGGCTACAATTTTGTTTCTGGTGTCCTTTGACAGCTCTTTGGTCTTCACCATAGTGGAGTTTGGAGTCAGACTGTTTGAGGGTGTGCACAGGTGTCTTTTTATACTGATAACAAGTTTAAACAGGTGCCATTACTACAGGTAATGAGTGGAGGAAAGAGGAGACTCTTAAAGAAGAAGTTACAGGTCTGTGAGAGCCAGAAATCTTGATTGCTTGTTTCTGACCAAATACTTATTTTCCACCATAATATGCAAATAAAATGAAAAAAAAACAGACAATGTGATTTTCTGGATTTTTTTTTCTCAGTTTGTCTCCCATAGTTGAGGTCTACCTATGATGTAAATTACAGACGCCTCTCATCTTTTTAAGTGGTGGAACTTGCACTATTGCTGACTGACTAAATACTTTTTTGCCCCACTGTATATACTCGAGCATTATATGGGGCCTGGCCTTTACCTTAGCATTATATGGGGCCCAGCACATACTGGAGCATTATATGGGGCCCAGTATATACTGGAGCATTGTATGGGGGACAATATATATGGAACAGTATATGGGACCCATCATATACGGTACTTGAGCATTATATTGGGCCGATTATGTATGGAGCAATATATGGGGCTCATAATTCTGTATGGAGCAATATATGGGGCTCATTATTCTGTATGGAGCAATACATGGGGTTCATTATACTATGTGTACCATTATATGTGGTCCATTGTTCATTATGAAGCAATATATTGGGTCCGCTATACTGAAATGAGCAATTCATGCATTCATTATACTGTATGGAGCAATATTTGGGGCTCATTATTCTTTATGGAGCACTATGTGGTGCCCATAATAATGTTTGGAGGACTATACTGTCCGGTTTCTGTGCTATAATAGAATTTACAATAGATATCATCCATGTAATGTAATGTGATGTACTATACCTATATTCATCTGCCGTATCTGTGCATCATGAATTGTGGTATGTATTAAAGGGGCCCACTGAGACTATTTTGCCCTGGGCCCTTGAAAACCTGGAGCCAGATGCCAGCCTGCATATGAATTGGTTGAGAGCCACACATTTCCTTCTTTTTGCTTTCACCTCAATTGCACTAGGACACTTTATTTGTTATTCACTTTTATAATTAATGTTCAGGTTTTAATGAATGTGAATTTTGCTGATAGCTTACCATACATAATTGATGAAGAAAGTATAATGTGGCCAGCTATATCCTGACATTGTAAGGAATTTTTTTGGGGGGAGCATTGTCACTTTGTTAGATACAAGAGTTTTTAATTGGTAAAAATAAAAGGTATTTTTTAGAGTATCCTCTAAGCTGTTAATCTACATGTTCATACTGAGGAGGTTACCCTGTTACGCAATAAGTAAGGGTTTTTGCTATGTAGTTCTCCCTCACCCCTACTCCTTGGTTGGGCCAGGAAGCTTGCCCCCTGCCGCTAGCATTGTCTAATAGGAATTTTTTCAAGTTATTTTCCGCAATGTTCTTCTGGTATACTTGCAGCACCAGTTTGGAAGACCTTGCCGCCTCAGGAAGAAGAGATGCAAATTTCTCCTTGTAGCATGGGTCCAGCAGGGTGAACATTACCAGTACTCTTTTTTGACAAGATGAATGTAACGTGAGGGTCACGCGAAAGGCAGCGGTACAAAAAGTCTGTCATATGTGTCAAGGTCTCTACAGCCAACACTTCCCTGTCTCCACCATTGTCACAGACCCGCCGCTGACACCGGTATGTCACGGACGGAGGGATGCGACGCACTGCCGACACACGGCTATCACAGGCACAGGGGGCTTATCTTAGTTATCCCACCACTGACACCATGTGATAAAAAAACAGCAAGCTAGTCTTGCCCTAACAATTTATCGCAGGAGGGTTATTTTGGTTGTCCCACCACTGCCCACAATACTTCACAAAACTTTTCAGTTGCACTTTGGAACTCGCAGCTCTCTGGTGCCCCCTTACCCTCAGGTCAGTCAGGGAACTACACCTGGGATAATTGGTCACCGGCCGGCTGCTTCAATGAGGTCTGACCACCCGACACGCTGCAGTGAGAGAATTATAAAATGCTCTGGCCGCAGCCACCCAATTAGCTTATAAAATCCCCTCCATCATTCTCAGCAGTACCCAGGGCCCAGAACACACTTTGCTGCCACCAGCTCCAGAGTTTCTCTGATTAAGTTATAAACTTAATAGAGGGGTTCGAAGCCAACCCAATTCAGTAGCAATTATCTTAAAGACACGTGTTCATTTTTAGAGCATGAAGACAGACTAATAAAGTTATAATTTATTCCCCAAAAAGGGGGCAGCGATTACACAGATAAAAGATGTTACAAAGTTGAGACATTAGGTATGTACAATGCAAATATAAAATAAATGGGATTAACATAGAAATCAACCCTTACAGTTGCTTAATGGTCTTTAGGCTAACCATGTGGGGAGGCGAGGCCACACATCGCCCTGCATCTGGGGTCTTTTTGGCATCAAACCTCCAGCTCGAATGACCAATTTTAGAGAGGGAATGCCTTATAGCTTTGGGTTTGTGACATCACGAAAGGGGCGGTCTAGAGATGCTCCTCCCCCTGCTCTAGGAGTTACAATTCTGACTACAAAACTTATAATAATTATATCTCACAGAGGGTACCTCGTATAAACACGTACATGGTATCATTCTTTTTAGCCTGTCGCAGACAATAATTAAAGACCAAATGTGCAGTAATTATTTCCCACCGTTTAGGAGAAATCCAGTTCTCGGTTTCTGTGGGTGCTGCAACCGTGAAAATGATGGGCCAGAACGCTGGTTTCGTGTCCTACTTGGATATGTGATTTTTATATCTCTGTCGCGTATCGTTTTTGCGATCCTGTCTCTTTAATATTACCCATACTTATATCCAGCTGCATGGTGCTTCAAACAAAGACATTCTTCCCCCTTAGCTTAATTAACATTCCTTAGCTGTGTAGCGGAGAATGTTTGCACATGAAGCATCTGGTGTAGGGTTACAAGCAGGCACTTAGCTGCGGTGTGAGTGTATGCTGTGGACGAAAAGAGGAGGGGTCGCAGCTATGTGACAGGCTGGATCTCATCTGTAGTGTAAGAATCAGGGAACCTTAAATCATACCTTACAGTCATATCTTACTTATCATTACAACCATAATGACCACTCTCCAACTCCTCCTCCATCTTCCTCATTTATATATGGTAAATGGGGCATATTTCTCTGTGTGGTAAGTGTAACACATTGATGCCCTTTATTCCAGGGATATTGCTTGATACTCTGACTGTCATTTATTAGGCTAACAGGTCCTCAAGTATTATACTCTTTATTATGGATCTTGATTTTTTCAGTCCATGTTGTGGCCTATTTTAAGTGTTTTTAAATTGTATGTGTTCTCTAATAAAGAATTGTTTATTTTTTGGTGATCCCTGTCTTGTGTGCATATACTTTCCTAACTGGTAAAATCTTGTAGCAGCTCTGGTCCTAGCCAGTTTAATGCACATCCCTTGCCTGTTGCAGGTGTTGAATTTGGTGCAGCGCTTTCTTAAAAAATTACCTGGATATGTCAAAGCTGCTGCTGAAAGTGCGGGCTGTCTGTGTGCATTTTCAGCTTTCTCACCCTGATGTTGCTTGCCAATATGTGCTACAACGTCACTTCTGCTTTTCCGCTAACCTCCTCATATGCGAGGTACGAGGTACCTACAAGGTGGAACTCCACTTTGTATATGCTGGAGAGACTGTGCGAGCAGCAGCAGGCAATAGCAGAGCTTCAGCTGCAGCACTCACGGGTGATTCGGTCTGCAGAACAACTCTACTTCACTACCAACGAGTGGGCCTCCATGTGCCATGATGCGCTGATGCGAACACTCCACCAACACGGCCAGCACTGATGACAGCATCATCAGCATTACTATTCCAATTCTATGCTTGCTTGCAAAATGCTTCAGGTGAAGATGGATGAGATGGAGGCATGGGAGAAAGAGGAGGAGGAACAAGGACCATTCACTCCATTATCAGGCTTGTCGTATACACATGGCTCAGAGGGTGGGTTCCTGTACCAACAGAGGCTAAGTAGACAACTGTCCAGCCGGGGTACAGTTTTGGAGGATGAGGAGGACAAGGAGGAATCGTGTTCACAGCAGAGTGGCACTCAAAGCAGCTCACGGGCATCACTGGAGTGTGGCTTTGGGGATACAGAGGACCCAGATGATGCACCTCCCACAGAAGGACAGCTTGTCATTGCCTCTGGGCAGCCTGACACACATTTAATACATGCTATTGTGCCTGCGCAACAACCACTGAGTTGCCCGGATTGTTACCAGTGCTGATTAATGGGTCGCCACCATGCTGAAAAACTGCTACAAAGACAACGCTTCATCATTACTTCAGTCATTGGAGATGGATCGGAAAAAGTGGGAATACAAGTGCATGATGTTAGATGCTCTAATGACGACATTCTCACCTGACAGCGTGGGCTCAGTGGAAGAACAAGGCAAAGGAAGAGGAGGAAGTTTCCAATGCAGCTGGGACATCGGGTCCGTATTAGTGGGAGGCAACATTTCAACCACATGCTTGAAGAGTACATGTCCACAGGTCTGCACATACTGAGTGATAGGTCTGCCCTATTTAACATCTGGGTCTGGCCAAATTGACCACATGGTCTGAACGTGTGTTTAGCATAGCAGAGGATGTGATGACAGACAGGCGCATCCACCTGTTCACAGCCAACAATTAAAATGAACCAGGCATGGATTCCATAGGACTTGTCCATACCTTTTGCTGACTAGAAAAGTAGACGAGCAGCACCCAGCCATTGTTATACGGCATAATACACAAAATCCCAAATTCAGAATTAGAAGCCAAGAGAGTAACATGAAATCACATCAACAACCCCAGACTAAATGCACCAGCTGAAATAAACTGAGAAAAACAGGAGAAAAACGGAGCCAAACAATGTCCTCAAAATAAAGTAAAAAATGACAATTTTATTAGTCAAATATATAACAGGAAAATACATATATCATATTCTATATGTACTGTATGCAGTACATTTAGTTTTTTAGATTTGCCAATTAAGTTCCCAGCTTTACCCCTTGAATGAACTGTACAATTCGGAAGCAGTGGTACAGTGCGGGCTCATTGGGTCATGACTTGCCTCTAACAGCCGGGTGTCGAGCAGAGCTCCACACTCGACTAATAGCCTGTTAGATGCCACTGTTAGTCTCTGACAGCGCCATTAACAGTATGCCGGCATGGGGTCGCGTTATTTTATGCGTCTATCGGCTGTCCTGCAATGTGATTGTGGGGTCCCAATTGGTTTCTATGACAGCTAGGGGGTCTATTGTAGACCTCCATGCTTGTGATCACGGAGCTCCACTGAAACCCAGCCTGTGGGTTTCAAATCAGGCCATTTTTTTTTTTTGCTATATACAGAAATGTTGTAGTATTGCTGTATGTAGCACAAGCGATCACACTATTGCAGTTTCAAAGTTCCTTAAGGGGACAATAAATACAGTAAAAAACAAACCTTTTAAAAAATATTAAAAAAGAAAACAAATATCCCACTAAAAATAAAGATATTTCATAACAAAAAACACATTTGTCGTTTTATGCGTGTCTAGAAAAGTCTGATCTAGCAAGATATAAAAATAATTAACTCAATCGATAGACACCATAAACAGAAAAAAATTAGAAACGCCAAAACTGCTGTTCTTTGGTCATCCCAGTAATGTAAAAAATGCTGTAGGAAGTGATCAAAATGTCATTTCTATCCCAAAATATTATCAATAAAAACATTGTCTCTCCCTGCAAAAAATAAGTCCTAATGTAGCTCCAATGAAAAGTTAAAAGTCTTGGAAAATGGCTACAGAATCTCCCAAAAATTTTTTCACAAACTTTCAATTTTTTTCACCAGTAATAAAATAAATATCTGTTTTGATATCTTTGTACAAAGAAGAATTATATTCCTACCGTAGGTCATTTTTACCAGAAAACCAATTCCCAAAGAATGTCAGAATTGCAGTTTCTTTTTCAAATTTCATTTGTAGGTTTTTTTTTCCTATTGTCCAGTACACTATGTGGTAAAGTGAATGGTGTTGTTCAAGAGTACAATCGTCCCTCAAAAAAAAGAAAAACTTGTATACCGATTTGGACAGAAAAATAAAAAAAGATGGCTCTTTTAAGAAATGGAGGAAAGAACGAAAAAGCAAAAATGTTAATTGGCCACACCGGGAAATGGTTAAAAGAATCTCCAGCAAATAAGCACGAAATAAATACTAAACATAAGCAACCTGGTAACTGAAGGAGAGAATATTGGGAAGGTTACAATGTCAACAACCTGGTATTTTTACTTTGTTAAGTGTATTTAATACATTGCCCTCAGGCGGGAGCTGCCATGCATCCCAGATGTTACTAACTCATGTCTAACCCTTGTCTCTTTTCTTTGAAACACTTAGTATCTTGTTGGCACGTTCCCGTAAGAAATATAATCCGTCTCAACTTCAAGATGGGTATTAATCATTAATATGGGAAGACCACAAGAGAATGTAAAGAGACATGGAGGGACAGAAGGTGAATTGAGCCAGGAATCGAACTTGATATACAAACACACCACATGAAAGTTTAATAGGACAGCAGTTTGGTTCAGTTGACTTGCAGAACTTCTCCTGTGAAACAATATTTTCAGCAAATGGAAGCGTGTATCAACTGTAGGTGCCTATACACACGAGCACAAAGTTGGTCAATCCTACTGATTTAGGCAGGTCCAACATTCTAGCTTATGTGTATGTAGCCCTGCCATGTCCTCTGCAACAGTTGATGTCATAAAGAAGGGGGATATGAAGTATCAAACATGTTCAATTTACGTGTTCCATCCTTTTGTTTTTATTGGAAACTAGCTGAAGAGCCCAGCGTTGCCTGGGCATAGTAACCAACTGTGGTTACTTATAACAAATTATAATGATTATATTGCACATAAAAACCGTGCATCTCATCCTATCCTGTGTGATATTGTCTGCTGAGCTGTGTATGTAATACTATTCTGTGTGATACTGTGTGCTGAGCTGCGTATCTAATCCTATCCTGTGTGATACTGTCTGCTGAGCCATGTATCTATTCCTATCCTGTGTGATACTGACTGCTGAGCTGTGTATCTAATCCTATCCTTTGTGATACTGACTGCTGAGCTGTGCATCTAATCCTATCCTGTGTGATACTGCCTGCTGAGCCATGTGTCTAATCCTCTCCTGTGTGATACTGAATGCTGAGCTGTGTATCTAATACTATCCTGTGTGATACTGTGTGCTGAGCTGCGTATCTAATCCTATCCTGTGTGATACTGTCTGCTGAGCCGTGTATCTAATCCTATCCTGTGTGATACTGACTGCTGAGCCATGTGTCTAATCCTCTCCTGTGTGATACTGAATGCTGAGCTGTGTATCTAATCCTATCCTGTGTGATACTGCCTGCTGAGCCATGTGTCTAATCCTCTCCAGTGTGATACTGACTGCTGAGCTGTGTATCTAATCCTATCCTGTGTGATACTGACTGCTGAGCTGTGTATCTAATCCTATCCTGTGTGATACTGCCTGCTGAGCCATGTGTCTAATCCTCTCCAGTGTGATACTGACTGCTGAGCTGTGTATCTAATCCTATCCTGTGTGATACTGACTGCTGAGCTGTGTATCTAATCCTATCCTGTGTGATACTGTCTGCTGAGCCATGTGTCTAATCCTATCCTGTGTGATACTGACTGCTGAGCTGTGTATCTAATCCTATCATGTGTGTTACTGACTGCTGAGCTGTGTATCTAATCCTATCCTGTGTGATACTGGGCTCCCCCTGCAGTCTGTGTCAGAGGGTGGTCTGTGTCGGTACGGTAATAAATTGTGTTATTTCCAGCTTTACAGAAGGACGATAACACCATAGAAATGATAAGAATAATAGGCCTCAGTTACCACAACTGTCTACAAAGAAAACTGTGGCTGATAGCAACCAATCACAGCTCATTTTTCATCTTTTAAACAGCTTTGGGACAGCGTGGCGAGTTTTGAATGGCGACGTTTGTGTTTCGACTTTTATGTGATGAGGTTGGTGTATGTGTGGTGAAATGTGTGCTGCGGGTGGTATATGTGTTGAAGCACGAGGTAGTGTGTGGCGCATTTTGTGTGTGTGTTCATATCCCTGTGTGTGGTGAGTATCCCATGTCAGGGCCCCACCTTAGCAACTGTACGGTATATACTCTTTAGTGCCATCGCTCTCATTCTTTAAGTCCCCCTTGTTCACATCTGGCAGCTGTCAATTTGGGGTCCAGACGTGTGACTGTGCCAAATTTTGTGGCTGTAGCTGCGACGGTGCAGATGCCAAGCCCGGACATACACACATACATACATACATACATACATACACACACACACACATTGAGCTTTATATATTAGATAATATGCCAACCGCTGTGCATGTACAGTGTACGAGGGTTTGATAGGAGATGGGCGAACCCGAACAGTAAAGTTCGGCATCCGTACCGAACCCGAACTCTTTTTAACTGTTCCGCTGAACCCGCCAGACCCAAATATCCAGGGGTCCACCCATCTCTGTTGTTGACCAAGCGATTGTTTAGCCCACAGGTATTAAAGCTGTATGGCATCCTTTAAGATCCAGAGCAAAAAATCTTAAAATAACTGTCTTGGTGATGTATTTTTTAGGCTACATTTACACATCCATATGAGTATTACCATCTGAGAAAAATAAATTTATTTTTTTCTCAAGTGTCATCCTAGTTGCATCCATTTTTTTGTCATCCCTTTTAAATGTTATTAAAGATGTTCTCATCTATGTTCACCAATGAATTGGCTGTGCCAGATATCATTTGGTAGAAGGCAAGATACACTAAATCAACAGATAACTTTACTAACTTAAGGAAAGAAGATGTACTACTGTAAGTGAGCAAATTAAATTTTGTCAAAGCCCCCAAGCCATATGATTTTCACTCACGGTCATGGAGGTAGCTGAAATTCATAATTGAAATACTTCTATATCTCAACTTCTTAGCTACTCCTGTAGCAGGGTCAATGGCATAAGATTGGACAAACTGGTAAAAGGAACCCAATCTATTATGGCCTGCACCTTCACAGAGTCCATCTCAAACCCTTCTACGGACAAGATAAACCCCTAGAATGAAATTTATTGAGCAGAAAAAACACCTTTCTCTTATTTAGCAAACAAAGAGTTCTCCCTTTCTCAGTACCACAACACAGACATGTTCCTGGTGAGAGTCCAAATCTGGAGAGAAAATTAGAACATCATCCAGGTAAATCACAAAATATCTTCCAATGCAATCAGAGAAACTATCATTCATGACAAGCAGGTGCACTGAACAATCCAAAAGGCATTACACGGATTTCAAATAGACCCTCAGATGTTAAAAATGCTGTTTTCCACTTATCACCAATCCGGATGCTTATCAAATTGTAAGACCCTCTAAAATCAACTTTAGAAAACATTCTGGCCCCCAGAAGCTGATTATATAGGTCGGGGATGAGTGGAAGTGAGTAAGTGTTTTTAACTGTGATTTTTTTTAGCGCTCGGAAATCAAGGTAAGGACGGAGACCCCCATCTTTCTTTCTTTTTTTTTTTAGAAAGAAAATTCCGGCAGCTACAGGGGAGGAGGAATGACAGATATGACCCTTCTGTAAACTTTCGTTAACATATCCTTTCATGGCAGTCCATTCAGGCCCAGACAAATTGTAAAGGCAAGCTTTAGGTACAGTGGGTACAGAAAGTACTCAGACACCTTTAAATTTGTCACTCATTGTTTCATTGCAGCCATTTGGTAAATTCAAAAAAGTTCATTTTTTTCTCATTAATGTACACTCTGCACCCCATCTTGACTGAAAAAAAAACAGAAATGTAGAAATTTTTGCAAATTTATTAAAAAGAAACTCTGAAATACCGCGCGGTCATAAGTATTCAGACCCTTTGCTCAGTATTGAGTAGAAGCGCCCTTTTGAGCTAGTACAGCCATGAGTCTTCTTGGGAATAATGCAAGAAGTTTTTCACAAATGGATTTGGGGATCCTCTGCCATTCTTCCTTGCAGATCCTCTCCAATTCCGTCAGGTTGGATGGTGATCGTTGGTGGACAGCCATTTTCAGGTCTCTCCAGAGAAGCTCAATTGGGTTTAGGTCAGGGCCTGGCCGGGCCAGTCAAGAATGGTCACAGAGTTGTTCTGAAGCCACTACTTTGCTATTTTAGCTGTGTGCTTGTAGGGAAGGTGACCTGACGGATGGACTAGTCTGAGTGAAGAAGGAAAGGTTTGCACAGTGTAGGAAGGTGTCAGTTATTACAGGGGGAAACAACTAGGAAAGTGTAGTGGACGTGCAGTACCTTGGGTGGACATTAGATGGCAGGGAGGAGTGTGAGCAAAGGACTTGACAGCAGCTTAGGGCTTTAGAAACCGTTGGTCATGGGGGGCGAGGTGACAGTGACAGTTTCAAGGAACCGGGTGAGCTATAAATTCTGAGGGAGGGTTCCAGAAGGTTCCAGTCCCCAGGGGGAGCTCAGGTGACAGGAGGACTGCGCCAGTCTGTGCGCTCTGAGGAGAATCCGACCAAGGGGACTGAGGAGAAAGAACGTCAGGGGGGTGGTCCTGACAGGAAGGTACCGCAGAAGAGACGTGGCAGTGGGTGCAAGATACCGTATTTAACACGACGACTGACCAGTGGAAGCGCTGTTGGTTTACGGGCCTAGGGCGGCCACAGTGACGGAATTGTCAGGAACGTCAAACACTGAAGGAGGGACGGTACGTACAAATACGTCCCTGGTGAAAAGTACAGTGTGAAAACGGCTCTGAAAACGAAGGGCCGACAAGTGAAGAGAAGTGCGGTGTGTTGCGGAGGCCGTTAAATGGACGGCAAGTAAAGAAATAAACTTGGACCTGTTGTACCCAGTATCTGCCTCCATCTTGTCTCTGTGTCGTTTCTGCGCGGTAAGAAGAGGGACCACCCCCCAGCTCGCCCGACCCACTGACCCTACATTTGGCGTAGTCGGCAGGATCGCCGCCACTAATACATCATCTTCTGCGGCAGACCTGTCTCAAAGAATGGAAAAGGACTTGGACTACTCTGTTTGGATTACAATTACCTGTGGATTACAAATGACCTACCTGTGAAATACAAATGGGGAGCGCTGTGGTGACTTCGTGGCGCTGACCGAAGATCCGGGGTGGTATCAGGAGCTGCGCTAGATGGCGGCATTACTACAGCACAGGGGAGAGGTCCGGGTGTTTGCAGTCGTGTTGAATGGACTGGGACCCCCTCCAACGTACCCCCGTGGACAGCAGTACGTGCCCGGAGGCCGACGTTCCCATGTACTGGACCCTGACAGATGGGTAGAAAGGCCTGCCGACGCCCCACCCAGCAGGAGGAGTGGCACAGAAGAAAAACTTGGCTGCGGCTGTCTGACGCCATTCGAGTGCTGCCCGAAGGTATGAGATGCTGCGCGTGTCGGGGCATCGGCCGCCTAGAGTGGCAATGGCGGCGAGAGATGGAGCTGCACCAGAAGTCATCTTCAGAACCACGGGCAGGCAGCGGGATGCTGAGCCGGGGATCAGAGCCTGAGCGGAGTCAGCGAGAACGGCTGCCACCAATACCAGCAGAGGACTTCTCAGCGGAGCCCCCGAGTCCGGAGGGAAGGCCCGCAGGACAGTGGAGCAAGGAACGGAGGCTGCGGGGGAAACCGCGTGATGATGGGACGGAGGCCGCAGCACCGAGGAAGGTGAGAGTACCCCCTGCCCTACCAGTGCCTCTGCAAGCGGCCCTCACCATTCTGCTGCAGCACGCTGCCCCCTGCGCACCGGAAGGCCTAGTTACCACGGTCCCCGTGGTGTATGCGGAGCTGAGCGAGGCCCCCACTCATGTCCCCGAACTACTCCGCCCGGAGTCACCAGTGCAGAGCTCACCCAAAGAAGACGCTGCTGCGCTTTCCCTGCTAATAGCAGCTGCATCGTTGAAATCGGCCGTTACTCTGGCTCCGTTGGAAGTAGTGGATGCGGCCTGTCCTGAGGCAGCGGTTATGCCACTGCTGGAGTCGGCTGCGACCGACTTAGCGGGCCCTGTGATTCCAGCCCCCGAGGACCCGGTTGTCCCCATTTGCCACCTGACCCCAGTGGCTGCTGGGCCACAGAAATCTTCGGCCGTTTCTGTCTTGCGGTCTTTTTCAGCGGAGTCCCGCCCACCGGACTCCAGGGCCCGTGCTGTTCCCTCCGTGTGGGTAGCGGAGGTGATCAGGAAGAAGAAGGCCCGGGAGCAGGAAGTGTGGAACCTGCTCCACACTCAAGGAGAGGCCGGCATGGAATAGAAGAGGACTTGAATGGACACCCTCAGTATCCCCGGGGGCTCCACGGCTGTGGGGTCCCTTACTACTAGCCACTGCGTAGTGAAGTAGACTGTCGAGAGTTCGGTGCACTGTAGTGCAGATTCTGAAGAACAGTTCTAGTTAAAAAAAAAATGTTTGAAGTGCTGAGTTTGTTTTTAATATGTTCCTCTTACAGGATGTTATTTGCCGATTTGAAACTTGCCAGAACGGGGATACGGAGAAGTGGAGGAGTGTTCAGGTCCAAGGAAGGGGGAGGGAAAAGGAGTACTGGTGATGTTTACTGTTGGATGTTGAGTTTTAAAGCAAAAGAAAACGAAAAAAAAAATATAAAAATGGGTACTTGTGCTATTATAAAGTTGTTTGATGTATAATATGCAAGGTAAAATGCAACAGGTCCGGGTAAGGGAAGGTCTGCGGGACCAAAGGAAAGTGTTAGATCCGGTAGGGATCTAAGAGTTGCGGAGGTCTGGGAGACCGGGACGCCGACCATGACCCGTTTTTGAGAGAAAGATACAGAAATGGAAGATGTGAGTGAGACAGCCGTCCTAGGTCAGGTCCCCAACACCATGGACACCCCTGAAGGAGGAAGGCGGGCGCTGGTAATGATCTGGTAATTGTGAGGCCTCGACCATGGCGTACCGGATAGTGGAAGGTAACTGAAGGGGAGAGTAGGGGAAAGATACACGCCGTATAGAGAATACGGGTGTACCTAGCCCACTTTGAAAGACGTTGTCATGTGGCGTGCGCGCTGGTGAGTAGCAGTAGGCTGCTCAGAGCATAGTGCTCCCAGTATGGTTCGGCCCCGCAGATAGTGGGTTTGGCTCAACAGCTGGTCCGACAACAGAATGTAGGTGTAGCTTCAGAACGACGAAGGCAGGGATGACGATTGTCGAGGACGACAATGGACAAAGGAAGGAGGAGTGTAGGGAAGGTGACCTGACGGACGGACTAGTCTGAGTGAAGAAGGAAAGGTTTGCACAGTGTAGGAAGGTGTCAGTTATTACAGGGGGAAACAACTAGGAAAGTGTAGTGGACGTGCAGTACCTTGGGTGGACATTAGCTGGCAGGGAGGAGTGTGAGCAAAGGACTTGACAGCAGCTTAGGGCTTTAGAAACCGTTGGTCATGGGGGGCGTGGTTGGAGTGACAGTTTCAAGGAACCGGGTGAGCTATAAATTCTGAGGGAGGGTTCCAGAAGGTTCCAGTCCCCAGGGGGAGCTCAGGTGACAGGAGGACTGCGCCAGTCTGTGCGCTCTGAGGAGAATCCGACCAAGGGGACTGAGGAGAAAGAACGTCAGGGGGGTGGTCCTGACAGGAAGGTACCGCAGAAGAGACGTGGCAGTGGGTGCAAGATACCGTATTTAACACGACGACTGACCAGTGGAAGCGCTGTTGGTTTACGGGCCTAGGGCGGCCACAGTGACGGACCTGTCAGGAACGTCAAACAATGAAGGAGGGACGGTACGTACAAATACATCCCTGGTGAAAAGTACAGTGTGAAAACGGCTCTGAAAACGAAGGGCCGACAAGTGAAGAGAAGTGCGGTGTGTTGCGGAGGCCGTTAAATGGACGGCAAGTAAAGAAATAAACTTGGACCTGTTGTACCCAGTATCTGCCTCCATCTTGTCTCTGTGTCGTTTCTGCGCGGTAAGAAGAGGGACCACCCCCCAGCTCGCCCGACCCACTGACCCTACATGCTTAGGGTCATTCTCTTGTTGGAAGTTGAACCTTTGGCCTAGTCTGAGGTCCAGAGCACTCTGGAAGAAGTTTTCATCCAGGATATGTACTTGACCGCATTCATGTTTCCTTCATTTGCAACCAGTCATCCTGTCCCTGCAGCTGAAAAGTAGCCCCATAGCATGATGCTGACACCACCATGTTACACTGTTGGGATTGTATTGGGCAGGTGATGAGCAATGCCTGGTTTTCTCCACACATACCACTTAGAATTTTCACCAAAAAATTCTATCTTCGTCTCATCAGACCAGAGAAACTTATTTCTCATAGTCTGGGAGTCCTTCATGTGTTTTTTAGCAAACTCTATGTAAACTCTATCAGTAACAATATTGTGAATCTGCAACCATGAAAGCCCCAGTACCAACTCAGCAGATAAATTATCCATCACAAATCAGGAGCATAACATTTATCCATTATTCTCTTGTCCAAATTCCAGGCTAACGGTGTCTTGTCAAGGGCTAAAATTTGATTGATTGTTTCTAAACTAACTGTCCCTTAAGGCCGGAGTCACACTAGAGAGAAATATGGCCAAGTGCTATGCGGTAAAAAATCGTATAGCACTAGGACCAATGTTAATTTATGGGGCAGCTCCCATCATCCGTTTTTTTCTCGCCCATATTATACGGGAGACAGAAATCGCAGCATACTGTGATTTGCACCATTTTACGCCCGAGACTCGCCAATGCAAGTCTATGGGTGCAAGAAAAAACGGATTACACATGGACCATGTGTGTAACCTGCGAGAAATACGCAAGACTTCTTCAGGTGACAGGAAACTGAAGCAGCCATTATCAGGAAGCTAGGGCATGCTAATTAGCTTGGCAAGCAGTACAAAAAAACAGGAGGAACGCCTCCATGGAGTCCACCATCATGTCAACATATATCAACATTGAGATGCTCATAGTTCAGGTCCAAGAGAGGCCAGAACTATGGGATCAGAGGGACGCACATTATGCCGACCGAACAAGAAAGGAGGCAGCATGGAGTAGGATATGTGGCCAGATGTTCCCTGACTTTGAGGACAAACCTTGTGAGGCCCAGCAACAAATTAGTAAGTACAATCCCTGTATAATATTATTGAGCTATGTAACATGTATTACCATCAGACCACTACATAATTATATGTGCTTTTATTGTACCAATATTTGGCATATTACAGCGTTAAAACTTGATAAGCATCATGCCACATGAGACTGTAAACTACTTTTTAGATTTCTAAAGCACATTTTAAATATTAAACATTTTTGTGTATGTTCTGTTGTAGTCAATGATGTCAGGAGACACTGGCGCATCGTGAGGGACCAGTACTGGCGTGAATGACAGCAGCGTGCCAGGAGTGGGGATGCAGCACTGATGAAAAGAAAGTATATATACTTTGACAGGCTTTCTTTTTCTGGCTCCCGTTTTGGATCTGAGACCGTAAGTGTATGCATCACACCACATTTTACACATGCTGGTTTTAGATTCACATCTAATTTTTTTTTTTAATCCCATTAAAACAGTACTCAGTCAAACCTAACTGAGAGGGAGGCAGCCTCTTACTCAGAGGCTCCTATAGATCCAGTCGGGGAAGGTGAAGAGGTGGCTGACTCATCATCTGCACCTTCCAGCTGCATCCTCACACAACCACCGCCACCAGCACTGGCATCAGAGCAATAGGAGGAATATCCAGAAGAGGAACAGTGAAACAGTAGCAGCCCTACTGTGTCTCCGGAGACCTCTCTCTAGGCTGCTGTGATCCCACACCATGGCTGACGCAGGAGAGACATTAAAGCCTCTAGCACGAGGAGGAATGTTGATACTGGGGTCATAAATTTTTGGTTAGGGCTGCCTAAATGATTGTGAGGAAGCCTATACCCGTGGAGCAATTCAAATACTGATTGATGCCTACACACCCCACAATGACCCAAACCCGGTTTTTGAATATTTGGAACACTGGCAACTCTCAACCAGAAATCAGCTTCAAATGCTGGGAATTTCACAAGTGCAGGCTCAATCAGTACCTGAGTCACCTCCTCCCTGTTTGCAACACCACAGCCACATCCTACACTACATTGGCCTACACAGGCCCAAATGTCAGGCTATAATGCACCTGCCCAATATGGCCACTTGATCAGACCCTCTGTTGGAGGCTGTTCCCAACATGGGTATGGTCGACATGGCCATATTGGGGGGGTACGAACCACGTGGATACTCCAATTCCCAGGTGTCCTTAACCCCTTAAGCCTCAAGGGTGGTTTGCACGTTAATGACCAGGCCAATTTTTACAATTATGACCACTGTCCCTTTATAAGGTAAAAACTCTGAAACGCTTCCATGGATCCTGGTGATTCTGACATTGTTTTCTCGTGACATATTGTACTTCATGTTAGTGGTAAAATTTCATTCAAATAACTTGCGTTTATTTGTGAAAAACATGGAAATTTGGCAAAAATTTTGAAAATTTCGCAATTTTCCAACTTTGAATGCCCTTAAATCACAGAGAAACGGCACACAAAAAACTTGATAAGTAACATTTCCCTCATGTTTACTTTACATCAGCACAATTTTGGAACCAAAATTTTTTTTGTTAGGAAGTTATAAGGGTTAAAAATTGACCAGCGATTTCTCATTTTTGCAACACCATTTTATTTTTACAGACCACATCACATTTGAAGCCACTTTGAGGGGTCTATATGATAGAAAATACCCAAAAGTGACACCATTCTAAAAACTGCACCCCTTAAGGTGCTCAAAACCACATTCAAGAAGTTTATTAACCCTTTAGGTGCGTCACAGGAATTTTTTGAATATTTAAAAAAAAATGAACATTTAACTTTTTTCACTAAAAAAATACTTCAGGTTCAATTTTTTTATTTTACCAAGGGTAACAGGAGAAATTGGACTGCAAAAGTTATTGTGCAATTTGTCCTGATTAAGGTGATACCTGATATGTGGGAGGAACCACTGTTTCGGCGCATGGCAGAGCTCAGAAGGGAAGGAGCGCCGTTTGACTTTTTCAATGCAGAATTGGCTGGAATTCAGATTGGACGCCATGTCGCGTTTGGAGAGCCCCTGGTGTACCTAAACAGTGGAAACCCCCCCAAGTGACCCCATTTTGGAAACTAGACCCCCCCAAGGAACTTATCTAGATATGTGGTGAGAACTTTGAACCTACAAGGGCTTCACAGAAGTTTATAACGTACAGTGGTACAATTAAAAAATCATATTTTTTCCACAAAAATGATCTTTTCACCCC
Source organism: Dendrobates tinctorius (assembly GCF_039654945.1). Lineage (NCBI taxonomy): Eukaryota > Metazoa > Chordata > Amphibia > Anura > Dendrobatidae > Dendrobates > Dendrobates tinctorius. The sequence goes on along the minus strand of NW_027361687.1, from coordinate 2,213,120 downwards.
CAATTTTTACTTTTCCAAGGGTAACAGGACCCTAAAAGTTATTGTGCAATTTGTCCTGAGTACGCTGATACCCCATATGTGGGTGTAAATGACTATTTGGGCGCATGGCAGAGCTCGGAAGGCAAGCAGCGCCATTTGACGTTTTTGGCTGGAATTGAGATCGGACACCATGTTGCGATTGGAAAACCCCTGATGTACCAAAACAGTGGAAACCCCCCACAAATGACACCATTTTGGAAACTAGACCCCCCAAGGAACTTATCTAGATGTGTGGTGAGAACTTTGAACCCCCAAGGGCTTCACAGAAGTTTATAACATACAGCCGTACAATTAAAAAATCATATTTTTTCCAAAAAAATGATCTTTTCACCCTCAATTCTTATTTTTCCAAGGGTAACAGGACCCTAAAAGTTATTGTGCAATTTGTCCTGAGTGTGCTGATACCCCACATGTGGGGGTAAACCACTATTTGGGCGCATGGCAGAGCTCGGGAAGGAAGCAGCGCCATTTGACGTTTTAGGCTGGAATTGAGATCGGACACCATGTCGCGTTTGGAAAGCCCCTGATGTACCTAAACAGTAGAAACACCCCACAAATGACACCATTTTGAAAACTAGACCCACTAAGGAACTTAACTAGATGTGTGGTGAGCACTTTGAACCCCCCAGTGCTTCACAGAAGTTTATAACGCTCGGGCGTGAAAATAAAAAAATCGTATTTTTTCCACAAACATGATCTTTTAGTCACCAATTTTTTCATTTTCCCAAGGGTACAAGGAGAAATTGGACCCCAAAAGTTGTTGTCCAATTTGTCCTGAGTACGCTGACACCCCATATGTGGGAGAAAACTACTGTATGGGCACACGTCGGGGCTCGGAAGGGAAGTAGTGACGTTTTGGAATGCAGACCTTGATGGAATGGTCTGCGGGTGTCATGTTGCCTTTGGAGAGCCCCTAATGTACCTAAACAGTGGAAACCCCCCACAAATGACCGCATTGTGGAAACTAGACCCCCTAAGGAACTTATCTAGATGTGTGGTGAGCACTTTGAACCCCCAAGGGCTTCACAGAAGTTTATAATGCCCAGGCATGAAAATAAAAACATCGTATTTTTTCTACAAACATGATCAATTAGTCTCCAATTTTTTTATTTTGCCAAGGGTAACAGGAGAAATTGGACCCCAAAAATTGATGCCCAATTTGTCCTGAGTACGCTGATACCTCATTTGTGGGAGAAAACTACTGTATGCGCACACGTCAGGGCTCGGAAGGGAAGTAGTGACGTTTTGGAATGCAGACTTTGATGGATTGGTCTGTGGGTGTCATGTGCGTTTGGAGAGCCCCTGATGTACCTAAACTATTGAAACTCCCCACAAGTGACCCCATTTTGGAAACTAGACCCCCCACGGAACTTATCTAGATGTGTGGTGAGCACTTTGAACCCCCCCCAAGTGCTTCACAGAAGTTTATAACGCCTGGGCGTGAAAATAAAGAAATCATTTTTTTCCGCAAAAATTATATTTTTGCCCCCAATTTTTTATTTTCCTAAGGGTAACAGGAGAAATTGGATCCCAAAAGTTGTTTTGCAATTTGTCCTGAGTATGGTGATACCCTATATGTGGGGGTAAAACACTGTTTGGGCTCATGGCAGAGCTTGTTAGGGAAGGAGCACCATTTGACTTTTTCAATGCAGAATTGGCTGGAATTGAGATCAGACGCCATGTTGCATTTGGAGAGCACCTGATGTGCCCAAACAGTGGAAACCCCCCAATTATAGCTCCAACCCTAACCCCAACACACCCCTAACCCTAATCTCAGCCCTAACCCTAGCCCTAACCCTAGCCCTAACCCTAACCCTAATGGGAAAATGGAAATAAATACATTTTTTTTATTTTATTATTTTTCCCTAACTAAGGGGGTGATAACGGGGGGTTTGATTTACTATTTATGGCGGTTTTTATGTTTGGCGGCTGTCGCACGCTAAAAGACGCTTTTTATTGTAAAAATAGTTTTTGCATCACCACATATTGAGAGCTATAATTTTTCCGTATTTTGACCCACCGAGTCATGTGAGGTCTTATTCTTTGCGGGACGAGATGACGTTTTTATTGATACCATTTTCGGGCACGTGATCTTTTTTGATCACTTTTTATTCCGATTTTTGGGACGCAGAATGAACAAAAACCAGCGTTTCATGAATTTCTTTTGGGGGTGCGTTTACACTGTTCCGCGTGCGGTAAAATTGATAAAGCGATTTTATTCTTCGGGTCGGTATGGTTACAGCGATGCCTCATATAAGTCTTTTTTTATGTTTTGTCGGTTTTATGCAATGAAAACAATTTTATATAAAAAATAATTATTTTTGCATCGCTTTATTCTGCGAGCTATAACTTTTTTAATTTTTTGTGGATGACACTGTATCACGGCTCGTTTTTTGCGAGACAAGATGACGTTTTCAGCGGTACCATGGATATTTATATGCATCTTTTTGATCGCGCGTTATTGCACTTTTTGTTTGGTGTTATGATAATAAATCATTATTTTTTGCTTCATTTTTTATTTTTATTTTTTAAGGGGTTCGCTAAAGGGGTTAACTAATGGGACAGTTTTATAGGGCGGGTCGCTACGGACGCGGCGATACCAAATATGTGTACTTTTATTGTTTTTTTTTTATTTTCAAAAAATGAATTTATTGGGGAATATTTTTTTTTTTTTACTTTATTACATAGTCCCAGGTGGGACATCACTGTTCTGTGACAGATCGCTGATCTGTCACATCACAGATCACTGTGACAGATCAACAATCTGTCACAGGCAGTTCTGCAGACTTCCTCATGCCTGCGCTTGCAGGCAGTGAGGAAGTCAGCTCCCTACAGGCCCCCGAAGGCCCCCGTCGCCATCTTGGACCCGGGGGCCTGTAGGGAAGGAGTCCCCCGCAGCAGCGCTGCACATTGCGCTTCCGTGGGGGGGGGCTCAGGGAAGCACGGAGGGAGCCCCCTCCCTGCCGATGCTTCCTTTTAACCCCCGGTACACCGCGATCGTGTTTGATCGCGGTGTACAATGGGTTAACGTGTCGGGGATGGTCCGTGACCGCCCCTGACACATTGTGCCGGGTGTCAGCTGTGATAATCAGCTGACACCCGGCCGCGATCAGCGGCGCTCACCACGTGGGCGCCGCTGATCGCATTAGACATACTATCCCGTCCTTGGGAATTATGTCCCAGGGCACATGGACGGGATAGTACGTCTAATGGCAGAAAGGGGTTAAAGGTGAACCCAGGGCACACTATCTCCGACAGAATGTCAAAGGTGGCAAGGCTCATCCGACAATTTTGGTAGAACTTGTCAGGATGGGTACGCAGAGATGCATAGAGACGGTGGAAATGGCCTTTAGTGAGGCGTTGCCTCAAAAGCAGATGTTCCTCATTCGTCTCTGCCTCCTTGGATCCACAATCACTGGGTATGGCTCCCCAAAGTGTCGTGACAGAACCCAGTTGTAAAGCACCCGCTCAGTCGTGTTGAAAGTAAGCCTGTCTCACATGTTTGACACAAAGCAGAAATACCCCAACACAAGCACGGACTCTAAATGCAAAGATTGGAGGGTGCCACCTGTTGTAGAGGCAATAAATAGGGTTGTTGATTATGATTTAAATTAATTTCAGGCGTAAAAACCATTAGATGTCCATTTTGCATGGTTGCGAGAAAAACTCGCCATACAGATGTCATACAGATGTCACACGGATGCTTAGATACGAGAAAATCGCATCCCCGCTTTGCACACAGATGACATACGGATCACTGTTCAGGGAACATTTCTGCGATTCTCATCCGTGTAAAACGGACCGTATTTTTATATGTTGTGTGTGACTCCAGCCTTAACCATAACTTCAGCACCAGTCTTGAATCAGTAAAGTTAGCAGCAGACCCACAGTCAATGAATGCCAATATAGATAACACCTGGTTCTCGAAGGATAACACTGTATTTATCAGTATTTTACCAGAGGAAGAAAAAGGTACCTGGGAGTCTGGGTGACCTCCTTGGCCATCACACAGATTCAGACGTTCTTCCAATGGTTTGATTGCCTGAGGACGAGTTGGGCAATTCTTGAGAAAATGTCCATAGAGGCCACAGAATAGACAGAATTAAAGATCTTGTCTATGTCTTTTCTCCACAACACGAAGACTGACAGCTCAAACCTCCAATCGCTTCACCTCCGGTAAATGGACCAGCTCCAGGGAAGTATAAATTCAGCCTGCTATTCACCACTTCTTTCACAGATTCTGCAGTCCATTTGTATGGCCTGGGTCATGGCCTCCACCAGAGAATAAGGGGCATCATTAAAGACCAGAGCATCCTTAAGACCTTTGTTGAACTTGCACCTGAGAGCTGCATTGTTTCACAGAACGTCAGTGCCAGAACTCAGTACAGCTGGTACGGAAAGTTTTCAGATCCCTTTAAATTTTTCACTCTTTGATTCATTGCATCCATTTGGTAAATTCAAAAAGCTCATTTTTTCTTGTTAATGTACACTCAGCACCCCATCTTGACTGAAAAAAAACAGAAATGTAGACATTTTTGCAAATTTATTAAAAAAGAAAAACTGAAATATCACATGGCCATAAGTATTCAGACCCTTTGCTCAGAAACTCATATTTAAGTCACATGCTGTCCATTTCCTTGTGATCCTCCTTGAAATGGTTCTACTCATTTATTGGAGTCCAGCTGTTTTTAATTAAACTGATAGGACTTTATTTGTAAAGGCACACACCTGTCTATATAAGACCTCACAGCTCGATGTGCATGTCAGGCAAAATGAGAATCATGAGGTCAAAAGAACTGGCCAAGGAGCTCAGAGACAGAATTGTGGCAAGGCACACATCTGGCCAAGGTTACAAAAGAATTTCTGCAGTACTCAAGGTTTCCAAGAGCACAGTGGCCTCCATAATCCTTAAATGTAAGAAATTTGGGACCACCAGAAGTCTTCCTAGACCTGGCCGTCCAGCCAAGCTGAGCAATCATGGCAGTAGAGCCTTGGTGAGAGAGGTAAAGAAGAACCCCAAAGATCACTGTGGTTGAGCTCCACAGATGCAGTAGGGAGATGGGAGAAAGTTCAACAAAGTCAACTGTCAATGCAGCCTTCCACCAGTTGGGCCTTTATGGCAGAGTGGCCCGACGCAAGCCTCTCCTCAGTGCAAGACATATGAAAGCCTGCATAGAGTTTGCTAAAAAAACACATGATGGACTGCCAGACTATGAGAAATAAGATGATCTGTTCTGATGGGACAAAGATTGAACTTTTTCGTGATAATTCTAAGTGGTATGTGTGGAGAAAACCAGGCACTGCTCATCACCTACAGAAATACAATCCCAACAGTGAACCGTGGTGGCAGAAACATGCTGGGGGTGTTTTCCAGCTGCAGGAACAGGATGACTGGTTACAATGGAAAGAAACATGAATACGATCAAGTACAGAGATATCCTGGATGAAAACCTCTTCCAGAATGCTCTGGACCTCAGACTTGGCCGAAGATTCACCTTCCAACAAGACAATGATCCTAAGCACACAGCTAAAATAACAAAGGAGTGGCTTCAGAACAACTCTGTGACCATTCTAGACTGGCCCAGCCAGAGCCCTGACCTAAACCCAATTGAGCATTTCTGGAGAGGCCTAAAAATGGATGTTCACCAACATTCACCATCTAACCTGATGGAATTGGAGAGGATCCACAAGGAAGAATGGCAGAGGATCCCCAAATCTAGGTGTTAAAAACTTGTTGCATCGTTCCCAAGAAAACTCATGGCTGTACTAACTCAAAATGGTGCTTATACTCAATACTGAGCAAAGGATCTGAATACCTTGGACCATGTGATATTTCAGTTTTTCTTTTCTAATAAATTTGCAAACATTTCTACATTTCAGTTTTTTCAGTCAAGATGGGGTGCAGATGGGTCGCCCTCCCAGGGCTGTGGGGTACTCGGTACCGGGCCGGTCTCTCAGAGGGGAATGTCACAGCAGCGGTGACCCGGTCTGTGGCCCTGAGCGCCCATGTAAAAGGGGTTGAGTTGGGAATAATGTTTATAAGTGATTCGTGACGCCAGCTGTGGTGTTCGGCAATGGAGGTGTTAAGCCGACGCTGCAGACAGATCCTCTGGGACAGATGGTGGGGTGCAGCAATGATGGTGTAGCCCTCCACAGGCAGGGCTATAGTCCCAGGGCAGTGTAGATAAAGGTTTAGGAAGAGGGTGCAGTGTTTGGCACAGAGATGTAGCAGTACTGAAGATGTTGCAGGAAGGAGGCAAGGACACAACAGGGTGCAGTTTCTTTACATTTACTTGACAAACACAGTCCAGGGTCCTGGTTACAGATGGCACAGGAGCAGGCTAGCCTGGAAGCAATTCAGGAATCTCTCTATCAGATGGGTTGTGTAGTCTCCTACCTAGCGCTGGCTTGAGGTACATGCAGTACGTGTTACACTGAAGTTCCTCCTTATCTTCTCTTAGAACTACCTCATATGGCAGACAGCTATAGCCCTCTATCTCTCTTGGCTCACCCGTCGCTGTTGTGCCTCCGAGTCTTAGGTGGGAATAGAGCATTTACAGCTTCCTATTCCTCTGGTTTCTGTTGCAGGACCTTCAGTATCCATACAACCGTGGAGACCAGGCTCCAGATCATGCGCTATCAATGGGAGGGAGCTCTCTATCCTCAGCTCAACCTCCAGCTTCTCTCCACATGTCTACACACTTCGCCCTCCTCACACTAACTGACTAATTTCCCTTCCTGGCCCTCAGAGAGCGCTCCTCCCCCAATCCTGGTTCAGAGCTCCCTCTGCTGGCCCGGAGTGGGAACTGTGTTGCATGAAAATGATTAACTGCTAGAGAGACCCTTCATTGCTCCCAAGCCTGACATCACCCTCCCTGGAGGAAGGCAATGCCACTGTGGCGACCAAACTCCTGGGGGTCCCACATTCCCCCCTATTGCAAGTCAGTACTCCTGGAGTGATAAAAGAAAAACATGAAAAACATATAAACATGTAAACCATATAAAGGTTACAAGATTGAAGAAAAATGAAAAATTTACAAAAACCACATGCTCCCAAAATAGTCCTATGATGATAAGTCCAAGCATCAATGTCCATGGTCCATTCCTGGGCAAATGGTGACTATGTACAGTTGTGGCCAAAAGTATTGACACCCCTGCAATTTTGTCAGATAATACCCAGTTTCTTCCTGAAAATGATTGCAAACACAAATTCTTTGGTATTGTTGTCTTCATTTAATTTGTCTTAAATGAAAAAACACAAAAGAGAATGAAGCAAAAAGCAAAACATTGATCATTTCACACAAAACTCCAAAAATGGGCCAGACAAAAGTATTGGCACCCTCAGCCTAATACTTGGTTGCACAACCTTTAGCCACAATAACTGCGACCAACTGCTTCCGGTAACCATCAATGAGTTTCTTACAATGCTCTGCTGGAATTTTAGACCATTCTTCTTTGGCAAACTGCTCCAGGTCCCTGATATTAGAAAGGTGCCTTCTCCAAACTGCCATTTTTAAATCTCTCCACAGGTATTCTATGGGATTCAGGTCTGGACTCATTGCTGGCCACCTTAGAAGTCTCCAGTGCTTTCTCTTAAACCATTTTCTAGTGCTTTTTGAAGTGTGTTTTGGGTAATTGTCCTGCTGGAAGACCCATGACCTCTGAGGGAGATCCAGCTTTCTCACACTGGGCCCTACATTATGCTGCAAAATTTGTTGGTAGTCTTCAGACTTCATAATGCCATGCACATGGTCAAGCAGTCCAGTGCCAGAGGCAGCAAAGCAACCCCAAAACATCAGGGAACCTCCGCCATGTTTGACTGTAGGGACCGTGTTTTTTTCTTTGAATGCCTCTTTTTTTCTCCTGTAAACTCTATGTTGATGCCTTTGCCCAAAAAGCTCTACTTTTGTCTCATCTGACAAGAGAACATTCTTCCAAAACATTTTAGGCTTTTTCAGGTAAGTTTTGGCAAACTCCAGCCTGGTTTTTTTATGTCTCTGGGTAAGAAGTGGGGTCTTCCTGGGTCTCCTACCAAACATTCCCTTTTCATTCAAACGCCGACAGATAGTACGGGTTGACGCGGTTGTACCCTCGGACTGCAGGGCAGCTTGAACTTGTTTGGATGTTAGTCGAGGTTCTTTATCCAACATCTGCACAATCTTGCGTTGAAATCTCTTGTCAATTTTTCTTTTCTGTCCACATCTAGGGAGGTTAGCCACAGTGCCATGGACTTTAAACTTCTTGATGACACTGTGCACGGTAGACACAGGAACATTCTGGTCTTTGGAGATGGACTTGTAGCCTTGAGATTGCTCATGCTTCCTCACAATTTGTTTTCTCAAGTCCTCAGACAGTTCTTTGGACTTCTTTCTTTTCTCCATGCTCAATGTGGTACACACAAGGACACAGGACAGAGGTTGAGTCAACTTTAATCCATGTCAACTGGCTGCAAGTGTGATTTAGTGATTGCCAACACCTGTTAGGTGCCACAGGTAAGTTGCAGGTGCTGTTAATTACACAAATTAGAGAAGCATCACATGATTTTTCCAACAGTGCTAATACTTTTGTCCACCCTCTTTTTTATGTTTGGTGTGGAATTATATCCAATTTTGCTTTAGGACAATTTTTTTTGTGTTTTTTCATTTAAGACAAATTAAATGAATATAATAATACCAAAGAATTTGTGTTTGCAATTATTTTCAGGAAGAAACTGAGTATTATCTGACAAAATTGCAGGGGTGTCAATACTTTTGGCCACAACTTTACATGTTGGTTTTGACCACACAAGTCCTGTGGTCCAATGTCCATCAAAACATGAAACAAGAACGGCAAAAAGGCTCCTTACAGGTTATCCGTAGGCACAAAGCTTGAGAACAGTTACATATATACACAATTTCAACATTCACATAAACTTATCTATTCACGATATCTGATGGGCGGTATACCTTGTGTAGTACGGGTAGACCTGCGTAACTCAGGTGTAGGTAAACTAGGTAGTATTCTCCTACTGACTCTTAGTCTCACCATGGGTATGACAGATTCACCGCTGGCAGGGCGAGGGTTCTCTGGCTCCACTGCTGGTATGGCATCTGCTACCTGAACTTCCTGATTTTCAGAGTTATCATGAGTCACTTCTCCTTGTACTACCAGTTGGGGAAATGTCAACACTGGCACCACTATGGCATCATTTACTTTAGTCCAATTTGCGGGGAATTCTCTCAGTATAGTGCTGACCTTTTCTTCCTCTATGGGTTGGATGTTACTTTGTTCTTCCATTCTTTTCTTTAACTGGTCAGGGCATAACTTCAAATGATCTCTTGATATGGCTGCTGAGGTTTCTCCTCCATCTTTACTAATAAGGCACACCTTGGTATTGTCAAAATTTGAGGGTAGAATGGTGTAGGGTTCAGCTTCCCATTGGTCATCCAATTTATGCAATCTTCTTTTTCTCTTGAGAACTTGTTCTCCTGGGGACAAGTGAACTGCAGGTGCATGTTGGTTGTAGTGCCTTTCTTGTTTTTGTCTTGCCTGAGCTAGACTATTTTCCACACACTCTTGTAGTCTACAGTACTGTTGTTGTCTTTCTGTATCCCAGTCAGCATCTGGTGAGGTTACTTCAGGTATCAGGACTCCCATGTCCAAATCAATAGGCAGCTTACCAGGCCTCGCTCTCATTAGGTAGGCTGGAGGGCAGTTGGTGGAATTCACAGGAATGTGGTTGTAAAGGTCTACCAGATCTGGCAACTTTTCTGGCCACAGATTCCTCTCCTCCAAAGGCAAGGTCTTCAGTAGGTCAATCACTACCTGGTTCATCTTTTCACACATGCCATTGGTCTGTGGATGGTACGGTGTTGTCCTGATCTTCTTGCAACCATACAAGTTACAGAATTCCTGGAACACTTCTGCCTCAAAAGCTGGACCTTGATCTGTAATCACTCGCACAGGATATCCATATGGTCTACAGAAGTGCTGTTGAAAGTCTCTGGCTGCTGTCCTGGCTGTTTGATCTTTGACAGGCACAACTACCAGGAATCTTGAGTAGTGGTCCACGATGGTAAGAGCATAGATGAAGCCTGAACGGCTTGGGACCAGCTTCACATGGTCTAGGGCGACCAACTCAAGCGGCTGGTTATTATTGGCTGTAGAGGAGCTCTCTGGCTGTTTCGATCCTTTCTGCGCAGGTTACATTGTCCACACCCCCGGAACCACTTTTCAATGGCTTTCCTCATACCAGCCCAGAAGAACCTCTCCCGGAGCAATGCTTCCAACTTCTTCCATCCAAAGTGGCCAGCTCCATTGTGGTATGCTTCCAGGACCATTGATGCCTCTCTCTTCAGGACTACCACCTGCCAGACCAACTCATGAGTGCGGGCATTGATACTCCTCCGACACAGCTTTCCTTCATAGATGAACAGCCGGCCTCTTTCCTTCCACTACTGCTGGGTTTCTTCAGGAGCATCCGACTCTGGGCGTGAGTCAGCTTGTGACAGTAGCTCTTTCACCAGGCGGACTGCGGGGTCACTATCCTGCGTTTCTGCCCAGTCATGATGGGGCAATGGATTTACGGTGACCTCTTTCAAGCCAGACCGTCTATTTCTCACTCCTTGAGCACGTTGGGCCGCAATTGGCCGGTGGAAGGGAGGCAACTCTATTTCCTCAAGAGCCTCAGGGTCTTCTCCTGCATCTGGCAGATTAGGCATTCTGGACAGCACATCAGCATTGGCATTCTTATGCCCTGCCTGGTACTTGATGGTAAACTCATAGTTAGACAGCCGAGCCATCCATCGCTGTACCAGGGCACCTAGTTTTGCAGTTTCCAAGTGAGTCAACGAGTTGTTGTCCGTGAAGATGGTAAACTTGGCTGAAGCTAGGTAATGCTTGAATCTTCCAGTCACAGCCCACACTATGGCGAGGAACTCCAACTTGAAGGAACTGTAGTTGTCAGAGTTCCTTTCAGTGGGATGAAACTTCCTGCTGGCATAGGAGATCACCCTTTCTTTGCCATTCTGTACCTGTGACAGTACTGCTCCAAATCCCACGTTGCTGGCATCAGAATGCAACACAAATGGTTTGCCATAATCTGGGTAGGCCAGAACTTCATCCCCTGTGAGAGCCATCTTCAGTCGGGTGAAGGACCTCTCCAACTCCTCAGTCCATTCAAATGTGGAACTCTTCTGTTTGGCTTTCTTGGACTGCCCCACCAGAAGATTTTGCATAGGAGTGGCTATTTCAGTGAAGCCCTTGATGAACCTTCGGTAGTAACCTACCAACCCAAGAAATTGGCGTACTTCATGGAGGTTGCTGGGCTTCGGCCAGTCCCGGATGACTGTGACCTTGTCAGGATCTGGTGCCACACCTTCTGCACTCACTACATGACCGAGGTACTGAACCTTGGGCTTCAGGAGGTGGCATTTGGAAGGCTTCACCTTCAGGCCAAAGTTGGACAAGGCTTCAAACACCTCAGCCAAGTGCTTCAGATGGTCTTCATATGTCTTGGAGAAAACAATGACAATATCAAGGTACAACAGGACCGTCTCGAAGTTCTTGTGTCCCAGGCAGCACTCCATCAGCAGCTGAAATGTTCCTGGGGCGGTACAGAGCCCGAGTGGCATATAGTTGAACTCACAGAGACCCATTGGGGTGGTAAATGCTGTTTTCTCCTTGTCTGTCTCTGCCACGGGAACCTGCCAATGCCCACTAGTGAGATCTAAGGTGGAAAAATAGTTAGTAGTTTTAAGTGCAGCTAATGACTCCTCAATTCTGGGTAATGGGTAGGCATCCTTATGTGTAATGCTGTTAATTTTCCTGTAATCAACACACATTCTCATGGTACCATCCTTTTTCTTTACAAAAACTATTGGAGCTGCCCAGGGGCTACAACTGTCTCTGATAACCCCAGCTTCCTTCATCTCTCTCAACATACCCTTGGCACATTGGTATTGTGTTGGGGGTATAGGCCGGTACCTTTCTTTTATGGGTGGATGATCTCCAGTGGGGATATGATGTTGAACCCCTTTTGCCTTCCCAAAATCTAGAGGGTGTTTGCTGAATACCCACTCATAATCCTGAGTCACTCTGTAAACCCCATTTTTCTGGTATGAAGGGGTGGAGTCAGTTCCCACCTGCAGCTGCTGATACCACTCCTCCCGCTGCTTTACAGAGCCATTGTCCTCCACCTGGTCGGATGAGATCAAGGGCTCTGCTGCCTGCATTGCATTATTACTGACAGTGAGCAGCTTAGCAACTGTGGCATACCGAGGTATTGTGGCCTCCTCCTCCGCACAATTCAAAAGGCATACAGGTACTCTCCCTTTACGGACATCACCTACCCCTCTGGCTGTCAGGACAGTGGGCCTGCAATCAGAGTACACTGGTTCTACCATTGCTTGGTAATCTTTTCCTCTGAGGCCTATGGCTGCCCGACACCAAATCAACACTTCAGATCTGGGGGGTATTGCAATGGGGAAAGCATCACTCACTCTGACGCTGCCAATCTCTCCACCAGAGAGTTCTACCTGCTGTCTTTGCATCAGGGCCTTGATCTCCTTCTGCAGGACTCGTTCACTGGAACCAGCAGTCTCAGCCACCTGTTGCAACAAGACAATAACCTCGGAAAGACAATTTTCAATTACATTTGTACCAAGAGTCATCATGGGATTACATTCTCGTCAATCAATATCCACAACTATCAGACCTTGAGATTTTAACTCCACCCTCCCCACTTTAACAGTAATTTCTTTACATCGCACTTGTGGTAAAGACTGACCATTACTGGCAACTACTGTTAGTTCATCACTTGGGCCACAGGTGAGTTCAGAGTCAGCCCAATACCGCTTGTAGAGGATATAGGGCATAGTGGTCACCTTGGAGCCAGTGTCCAGCAAAGCGTTCATGGGGATGCCGTCAATCACCACTGGAAGGATCGGTCTCCCTCCAACACACTTGGCTTGCCAGTTCCTTGGGCCTTGTGGTCCTACTCCTGGGGGTTGGCCCTCTGCCCCAGGGGTTACTCGCTTAAAGGACAGAATCTTGTAAGGTGACCTGCTTTGTGGCAGTGACGACAGATGGGACGTCCGTTCTGGTCATAGCGATCGTTGTTCCTCCCTCGGAGTGGCGGAGTTCCCCTCTTTCGGAGCCACGGGACATCCTCTGGACTGGAAGCAAGCTGGATCTTCTCCTTGGAGGACACCTGAAGGGACTGCACGGTTTTAGTAAGTGCAGCCATCCCTCTGGTCAACTCCTGGACCTGAAGCCGCAGCTCTTCTGTCGGATCTTAATCCAGAGTCTGTGCATCAGCCTCCACAGGGATGGAAGGGAAAGGTGTTGCTTCCTGGTGGTAGGTGATCGCTGGGCGCCTAGGGGGCGCTGGACGGCTGACGGTTGGTTCCTGCAGCACCTGAATAGCCCTGTCCTTGAAATCAGCAAAGTCCAGATCAGGGTTCTGTAGGGCTATGATGCGCAGCTGTGCTCTGTGGGTGCTGGATAAGAGTCCTTCAATAAATTGCTCCTTTAGCAGTCCGTTTCCATCTTTCACACTGTCAGGGTCAATCTGCTTGACGGCTTGCAGCGCCTCCTGCAGGTTAAGAGCATAGTCTCTTATATTGTCCTGTGCTTTCAGTTTACATCCAAAGAACCTCATCTTGATTTCAGCTGCAGTGCGGTTGTCAAAGGTGCTTCCTAGCTTGGCCAAAATCTTTTAAACAGTCTATTTGTCACTGTCCTGCCAGGCTTTTACTTCTCTCTGTGAAAAATGAGGATGAATAAACTCATGGAGATCAACATCCAACACTGCGGAGACACCATCACATGTTTCTCAATGCAGTGATTCTAGTGCAATGCCCCCATCCCTTATGGAAAATATGTAAAACATGCAAAACACAAGCCGCGGAGACGCCATCACATGTTTCTCAACGCAAGCAATGACTAGCCAGGTCTTTCCCCGGAAAGGAACAAACACGGGAAGGGCAGTCTCCAATGAAGGAAACTGTTATGGACGGCGGAACGCACCAAATAGAAATAATAGTAGGTGCGTTCGCCACCCGGGGTCCACCGTGCGGAAGATGATAAGACCGCTGCTGGACAATGGCAGATACACCGATAGGTGAAGTAGTGCGCTCGGGTTAACGTCACCCTAGCGGCTAAGACCGGCTCTGTTCAGACACAGAGACACTTAAGCAAATAATAAAAAGCCGCTGACCTTGTTAAGCACACAAGGTAACCAGCGGGTGGCGTCGCAGCCGCGAACGCCAGAGTACTGCTAAGCGCAGCGCGGCGGTGACTATCGCCGCTAAACGACGGTGCCGAAAAGACGGACACCGACGGGCGCTAGTGCTAGGTGCGGTAAGCACAGTGGCAATTAGCTAGCCACTACCTGGCGCTGACTATTACAACACTCGGTCACCACTCGTAATATCAGAGGGTAGGGGTTTCCAATAAGTCAGTCACCAGAACATGCATCCATCACCATTCGCACATAGCATCATTGGTCTACACTAGTGCATGGCCGAGCCGCCATGCGGGCTTTTTATAGCCATGCACTTCCGGGATCTTCCAGTACCTTGGAAAGGACCAATTAGATCCGACGCAGGACCTGAGCATGTGACCCCTGCTCTCCAGTGAGAGGTCAAGCTGCGGGCATGCCCAGTAGCACGGCACGAGGACTTAGCCTCTGGAGCGGTTCCCTGCAGAACAGGTTGCACTACCATTGCTGCACCAGAGGTGGCAGCAACATCCAGGCTGTCAGAGCAAGTCTGAGCAGCACCCGGAGCGGTCGGAGGTGAATGGGAGACCTCCGGATGTCTGGCTCTGGATTCCCGCTGTGCAGTGTCAGGAATCCGACGCCTAACATTGCCCCCCCTCCTAAGCCCCCCCTGAGCCTCGCTGCGCTCAAAGGCCGCGATCAGGAGCGGTGCGTGGATGTTTTCCACCGACTCCCAGGTCCGAGCCTCGGGACCGTGACCCTTCCAATCCACCAAATAGAATTTTTTGCCATGCACAAACCTGCGCCCCACGATGGCATTAACCTCAAACTCGCTAGATGACAAATCTGACAACCCGGCCGATGACTCAGAAAACCGGGCCATGTGAACTGGTTTGAGGAGGGACACATGGAACACATCCGATATGGCTAAGTGTGGAGGAAGAGCCAGGCGGTAGACCACCAAGCTAATTCGCTCGAGGACCTTGAAAGGCCCAATGTATCGCAGTGCGAACTTGGGGGACTTGACCCGCAGTTTGATATTCCGGGTGGAGAGCCACACCATGTCGCCAGGGGAGAACCTTGGTGCGGGTCGCCGATGCTTGTCGGCGGACGCCCTCATCCTTTCCTTAGAGGCACGGATAGCATCTTGAGTGCGATCCCAAATGACCCGCGCCTCTACTGCCCAGTCTGCCACCCTGGAGTCAGTGGAGGACGCGTGGATGTTGGCCGTAGTTTAGGAGAAAAAGCGTTTGACCAGTGGAATCAGCCACCGCATTGTTTAGGGCAAATTCAGCCCAAGGTAGCAAGGATGCCCAGTCATCCTGCCTGGCAGAGACAAAATGCCACAGGTAGGTAACCAAGGTCTGATTGGCTCTCTCGACCAAGCCGTTCGTCTCGGGATGGTAAGCGGAGGACAGATTTAGCTCGATGCTGAGTAAGCTGCAGAGCTCCCTCCAGAACCGAGACACAAACTGGGGACCTCGGTCACTTACGATTTTGTCCGGCATGCCATGTAATCGGAATATGTGCTTTATGAACAAGGTGGCAAGACCACGAGCGGAAGGCAACTGTGCGAGTGACACTAGATGCACCATTTTGGAAAAATGGTCGGTGACCACCCAGATGACCGTACTGCCACCAGACTTGGGCAGGCCAACCACAAAATCCATGACAACCATCTCCGCCACTGGCAGGGGATACAACAGCCCCGCCGGCCTCTGCCTGTAGGGTCTGTCCCGAGCACACGATATGCATGCTTGCACGTATTCCTTAACGTCTCGAGCCATATGTGGCCACCAATATGACCTAGCCAGAAGTTCGGTGATCCATTTATTGCCAAAATGACCACCTACCCTGGAGGCGTGTGCCCAGGCGAGAACCTCCGGCCGTAGCTGAGGAGGCACCAAGGTCTTTCCTGGCGGCACTGACTCGAGAGCGACTGGAGCCACGGTCGTAAAACTCTCCGGTGGGAGAATTAACTGAGGCTCAGCCTCTCCTTCTTTCGCTGAGACCACCGAGCGTGAGAGAGCATCCGCACAGACGTTCCTTTCCCCTGATAGGTAGTGCAGGGTGAAGCGGAAGCGAGAAAAGAAGAGCGACCACCTAGCCTGACGAGAGTTCAGGCGCTGAGCTGTCTGCAAGTAGACCAAATTCTTATGGTCAGTATATACCTGAAAGCGAGCTCCCTCCAGGAGATGTCTCCACTCTGAAAAGGCCAACTTCATGGCTAGCAGCTCCCTGTCACCGATGGAGTAATTCTTCTCCATCGGTGAGAAGGTCTTTGAGAAGAAGAAGCATGGATGCTTCTGACCTTGAGCATCCTTCTGGAAAAGGACTGCTCCTGCACCGACGGAAGAGGCATCTACCTCTAGAATGAACGGTTTATTCACATCGGAACGATGTAAAATGGGAGCACTAGAAAAATGAGATTTTATAGCCGAGAAGGCCTTGGAGACCTGTTCAGACCAAGCGTTGGGATTAGCTCCCTTCTTGGTGAGAGCAACCAAGGCGGCCACCAATGTAGAAAAGTGTGGTATAAACTGGCGGTAGTAATTCACAAACCCCAAAAAGCGCTGCACCGCTTTGAGTGAATGGGGTTCCTGCCAGTCCATTACCGCTTGTAGCTTGGCAGGATCCATGGCCAGCCCCTGGGCCGAGATGATATAGCCCAGGAACGGCAAGGACTCCTGCTCAAACTGACACTTTTCCAGCTTGGCAAAGAGAGAGTTTGCCCGCAGACGGTCGAAGACCCTGCAGACGTCTCTCCGGTGGGTGGTCAAATCCGGCGAAAAGATGAGTATGTCATCCAGATAGACCACCACCGAGGTAGAAAGTATGTCGCGGAAGACGTCGTTAACAAAATCCTGGAAGACAGCTGGCGCATTACAATGGTCAAAGGGCATGACCAGATATTCATAATGGCAATCCCTGGTATTAAAAGCTGTCTTCCATTCGTCTCCTTCGCGAATGTGGATCAGGTTGTATGCCCCTCGCAGATCCAATTTAGTAAAGATCCGGACCCCTCGCAACCTGTCAAGCAACTCAGAGATCAACGGTAGAGGGTATTTGTTTTTAACCATGATAGCATTGAGACCTCTGTAGTCAATGCAGGGACGTAACTCTCCGCTCTTCTTCTGAATGAAGAAGAACCCTGCACCAGCCGGCGACACCGACTTTCTGATAAAGCCTCTAGCCAGGTTCTCCCGGATGTATTGTGACATAGCTTCCGTCTCTGGGAGAGAGAGCGGATACACACAGCCCCTAGGAGGTTCTGTGCCTGGCATGAGGTCTATCAGGCAGTCGTATGGGCGGTGCAGCGGGAGCGTCTCTGCAGATTTTTTTGAGAAGACGTCCGCGTATTGGTGGTAGGGTTTAGGTAGCGCAGAGAGATCCGCAGGTACTTCAGTGGAAGCCACCTGAAGACTGCCCCTCAGATATCTCCCCTCACAGTCCTTGCTCCAGGCCAGTATCTTCCCTGTCGCCCACTCGATATGAGGAGAGTGGCAACGAAGCCAGGGAACCCCGAGCAGCACCTGATCGATGCCATCTGGCAGGATTAGCAGGGACAGAGTCTCACAATGAGAGGGTGAGATAGTGAGCCCAAGAGGAGCTGTCTGGTGGGTCACCTGAGAGGGTAACGGTGCTCCGTTAACCACCCTGATGGTCAGAGGCTGAGGTAATAGTACCAGGGGAATGGCGTGTTTCTGGGCGAAGGTAGAAGACATAAAGTTCCCCTCGGCCCCGGAATCCACGGTAACCTCTGCCTCCCAAGTGGAAGACCCACTGTCTAAGATGCCCCGGAATACTGGTTTGGGTGAGAAGGGTATCATATTGGACTGCCCACCACCTACGGCCAATGGACGTGGACGTTTTTTCGCCCGCAGAGGGCACGTGCTAGCTGGGTGACCAAACTGTCGGCACTGAAAGCAACGTACCGAGCTTCGCATTGGCCATGACTTTGAGCCAGTGCGAGACACCTCCATAGGGTCAGAGGGAGAAAGCTCCTGTGCGGGATATGTTAGTGGCTCGGTGAAGGTGGGAGCCAAGTTAACCCTACGTCTGGATTGTGCTCGTTCCAGCCCGCGCTCCGTAAACCAGAGATCAATGCGAGTGGAGACGGCAATCAATTCCTCCAGGCTTGCGGGAACCTCTCTAGTAGCTAGAGCGTCTTTTACGTGCTCAGCCAACCCTCTCCAAAACACCGGGACTAAAGCTTTGTCCAGCCACTCTTACTCAGAAGCCAGTGTCCGGAACCGGACGGCATAATGGCTGACTGAGAGTGACCCCTGTGTTAGGGATAATAACTGGCGAGAGGTATCGTGCGTGATCCGTGGTCCCAAAAAGACCTTCTTCAGGGCCGCGAGGAACTGAGTAGCACCCTGAACCACAGGATCATCATGTTCCCACAGAGGTGTAGCCCACTATAATGCCCTGCCAGATAAAAGTGACACTATGAATCCCACCTTAGCCCGCTCTGTAGGGAACCGTGCAGCCAGTAACTCGAGCTGAATAGAGCACTGGCTCACGAATCCCCTACAGGTGGCACTGTCACGCGAAAACTTGTCGGGAAGCGGGAGGCGAGAAAGTGTCGGCGTGAGCGAAAGAGCGGGCACACGTGAGACAGCTTCAGCGACTGTCTGGACAGCAGCTAGCTCGGTATTCGCAGCTGAGTTGGCGCTCTCGATAGCCGCCAACCTGCTCTCCAGCTGCCAAATATAGCGCTGCAACTGCTGCATGTCTGCCATTGCCAGCCAGACCCTGGTGCTAGTGTAATGTTATGGACGGTGGAACATACCAAATAAAAATAATAGTAGGTGCGCTCGCCGCCCGGGGTCCACCGTGCGGTAGATGATAAGACCGCTGCTGGACAATGGCAGATACACCAATAGGTAAAGTAGTGCGCTCGGGTTAACGTCACCCGAGCGGCTAAGACAACTCTGTTCAGACACAGAGACAGTTAAGCAAATAATAAAAAGCCGCTGACCTTGTTAAGCACACAAGGTAACCAGCGGGTGGCGTCATAGCCGCGAACGCCAGAGGACTGCTAAGCGCAGCGCGGCGGAACTGCTAAGCACAGCGCGGCGGTAACTATCTCCGCTAAATGACGGTGCCGAAAGGACAGACACCGACGGGCGCTAGTGCTAGGTGCGGTAAGCACAGTGGCAATTAGCTAGCCACTACCTGGCGCTGACTATTACAACACTCGGTCACCACTCGTAATATCAGTGGGTAGGTGTTTCCAATAAGTCAGTCACCAGAACATGCATCCATCACCATTCACACATAGCATCATTGGTCTACAATAGCGCATGGCCGAGCCGCCATGCCGGCTTTTTATAGCCATGCGCTTCCGGGACCTTCCAGTACCCGGGAAAGGACTAATGAGATCCGACGCAGGACCTGAGCTTGTGACCCCTGCTCTCCAGTGAGAGGTCAAGTTGCGGGCATGCCCAGTAGCACGGCACGAGGACTTAGCCTCTGGAGCGGTTCCCTGCTAAACAGGTTGCGCTACTATTGCTGCACCAGAGGTGGCAGCAACATTCAGGCTGTCAGAGCAAGTCTGAGCAGCATGCCTGGCTCGCCGTGATTGCGGAGCAGCACCCGGAGTGGTCGGAGGTGAATGGGAGACCGCCGGATGTCTGGATTCCCGCTGTGCATTGTCTGGAATCCGACGACTAACAGGATACCACCTATGCCAAAACATGGTATCCATCCACAGACCGCTGTTTCGTGGTATTGCCCCTCATCAATGTGGAATAGGAAACTGGCCAGTAGGAGCAATGCCTAGTAGAAGACTGTGAAAAATGAGGATGAATGAACTCATGGAGATCAACATCCAACACTGCGGAGACACCATCACATGTTTCTCAACGCAGTGATTCTAGAGCAATGCCCCCATCCCTTATGGGAAATATGTAAAACATACTTCTCTCTGTGCTGCACCTGTTAGCTGCCCAATCAGGATGTTCACCTTCTGGCTTTCAGATAGAGGATACACCTCAAACAAACTGCACAGTCTCTCTTTAAATTCACTCAGGGTATGCGACTCACCCGAGTACTGCGGTAGCCAAGCTGCTCCCGGTATATAGGGCATGGACAGCGGCATTATGGGGACCGCTGCGGTGGGCGCTGATTCTTGCGGTGCCCTGGAGGCAGCGCTGGCTGCCGGATTCAGTGGCGCTGTTGGAGCCGCAGCTGCACTGGGCCCTGCATCTGGCGGCGCTGGGAGGTTAGCGGGAGCGTCCGTCGCTGTATTGGCGTTGTCCTCAGACATTTTCTCTCCCCCCTAGTTAGCATGGGCCAGGCCGCGGGGTTGCGCTGGCTTACCGGATGCCGCTCCTCGGCTGTAGCAGGGGACGCCGAAACTGCAGGTCTCAGCTTCTCACTTCCCACGCGCTCTTCTCCTTTCGCGCTTCTCGGCTGGCTCTGCCCACGAAGGCCTGCCCCCTTTTCTTCCCGCATGCGCCAATCAGTGGAATAATGGCGGCAATGGTGCCAATTTCGCACACAGTCTATAGCACCAAACACAGTCTCTGGCACACAGGACCCGGGGATACCGGGCTCCGTAAACCTGTTCGTGACGCCAAAATGGGTCGCCCTCCCAGGGCTGTGGGGTTACTCGGTACCGGGCCTTTCTCTCAGATGGGAATGTCACAGCAGCGGTGACCCAGTCCGTGGCCCTGGGCGCCCATGTAAAAGGGGTTGAGTTGGGAATAATGTTTATAAGTGATTCGTGACGCCAGCTGTGGTGTTCGGCAATGGAGGTGTTAAGCCGACGCTGCAGACAGATGGTGTGGTGCAGCAATGATGGTGTAGCCCTCCACAGGCAGGGCTGTAGTCCCAGGGCAGTGTAGATAAAGGTTTAGGAAGAGGGTGCAGTGTTTGGCACAGAGATGTAGCAGTACTGAAGAGGTAAGTCGGAGGTAAGTATCACACATAGCGATATCGCTGCTGCGTCACCAAATCGGTGACATTATAGCGATATCGCTAGCGATATCACTATGTGTAAAACCCCCTTAAGACTTCAACACATACTTTTTGCTATCAAAGGCTTTAGAGAAGTTTTTACATACAAAAAGAGGACACACACACAGGAGGGGAGATGTGACAGACGAGAGAGGACACTGAGATGAGACTATCTGAATAATGTAACGTATGAATAATGCCTGTTTCTGATTAATGCATATGTATTTATAGTTTTATATTTTAATCTTATCATTTATATAGTAAATCAATTTAGTAAATTCAATTCTTGCATTTTCTTATTCATCACAATCCATTGGAACCCTTACAATACAAATTGGTGTCAGAAGTGGGATTGTTTTGAATAAAAATGTTTGCAAAATTGAATAAGTTTGTTAAGAGTAGGAAAGCAGTTGAGAGTAGTGTCAGATCTTTGCCAGAATGGGTGTTACCAGGAAAGTGGACCCCAATGACACAGGAATGTAACAAATATATGGAGGGACAGTGCTTGCCAAATCCCCAGGATGTGGCTGCCAAATTTGATCTCTCAAGGTATGATGCAAAAGAGCAGAAAGCTGCAGCAGCCGTTGGATGGATCTGTGTGCAAGTGTCTCAAAGCTTATAGGAACAGATAGATAATTTGCGTTTAGAGCTGCATACAGTTTTAGAGCAAAGGATTAGCTTGCAATCAGCCTTGAGAGACCAAATGAAACAGCATGACAATACGCAAAGGAATTTTGAAGCTTATGTAATGAAAAATGTGAATAAGAATAGGCGCAGGAGGAGACAGCGGCCAGTGTCAGATATTTGTACTGCACAGATTAGAACCATGATTGCACGTGAGAAATGGTCAGATTTGCTAGAATGTGATTTCTGTAACAGTGAGACAGATGAGGAAGAAAAGCAAGCCAGACCGATTGTGACTACTAAAACTAGGAGAGAAGTCACACAGCGTAGTGGAGATAGGATGGATGCAGGAAACGCAGCTACAGGAGCAGAAGCTTCAATGACCGAGGAAACTAGGAATTATACAGCAGGAGGATTAACAGAATTAGCTACCAGGTACAGGCAGCAAGCAGGAGAACCTTTGCTAGCATTGATTCTCAGATTATGGGATCAGGGAGCCGATACTATAATCTTGAACCGCCTTGAGGCAGTAGGACTTTGTAGTATTTGTATTGATCCTATGGTGCGTCTAAAAATGAGGCGTGCAAGGGACACTACAGAGACTTTCTCTTTGCTGCATTTGGTGAGGGATTCTGTGGCACAAGTGTATGACTCTTCTATGGAAGGAATACCACAGACACGATGGGAGACTCTGGCAGATGGAGTTCAGAGATTGAGAGAAATCGCAGGTATAGGTGGCATAACTCGAAATCCTTTGCCTGATCTGAATGATCATTTTGCTGTTGTTGAGGATTGGAAGGGACCAGATGCTGCAATATTGACAGTATTGATGAAGAATAAGCTCATAGAAGGTGCCCCAGCTGCTTACAAAGCCCCATTATTCACTATGTTCAGTGCACTTATGGGAAATTCCACAACTGTATACACAGCATGCAATTTAATCTCCCAGCTATCTGCTCTAGAGAGAGCAAAAGTGTCAAAAAATAGTACAGTAGAGAGAGTAGATCAAGAAAGGAGAAAAGAGGATGATACTCAAATAAGAAAGAGCAGGAAGGAGTTGTTTTGTGACCTGATAGCTAGTGGGGTTCCTTTCCAGGAGATAGATGGGATCTCTACAAGTGACCTGTTGAGGAGATGGCAAGATCTGAGGAGGAGAAGTAAATTGCAATTCGCCAGTCCCAAGAAGGTGGCGACAAATGAGATAGGGGATTGGAAAGATAGAGGTGGGACACCTGATGGAGGCATGCAAAGCCCCCACTATAACCGCCCCTTGCACTCTTCCAATACCATGGCATACTACACCCCCTGCCATGATTCCCTCATGGACTAATTTTAAATGCAGATTTTAGATAAAAGTTGTGGAATATCCCTAAAAATTGTTGTTTGAACAGTTTTGCCATTTTTTGATGTCTAATGATGTTTGTTTTCGTTCTAGAGTTTCTTAGAGAAATATTCCTGTGAGCATACTGTGACGTATGTGCTGGCTGATATATGAAGAGAAATACTCCTGCGAGCATACTGTGATGTATGCACTGGCTGATATATGATGAGAAATACTCCTGTGAGCATACTATGAAGTATGCGCTGGCTGATATATGAAGAGAAATACTCCTGCGAGCATACTGTGACGTATGCGCTGGCTGATATATGATGAATTGGGTTTGGTCTTGGTGATGCATAAATGTGCATTTCGCATTTGAGGGTTTGTAATAGACCTTGATGTTTTAAAAGGCAAAAGACCACAACAGATATAAGATGATTCTGTATGTGGGAGCCATGTGAGAGAAACATACAAGGTAAAGAGGGAGTGACAGCACAGGCAATGAATTTATGACTGAACTAAAGTTAGATGACTGATAATATACTGGGGGGTTGACAAGATAATAGATGACTTATTTGTACTAAGTGTTGTATTGTCATTGTATGTGCTTTGTGTATTTGTCATGGATATCCCTTGTTAAAATTGGTTCACAGCCAAATAAAAAATCCACGGGGTATTTTTATTTTTACTTTTTATTTGGTATATTTTTATTTTTTATGAGCTCATTTTTTGAATTTTAATGGTACTGTGTTTAGCATTCTTGGTTTTTAAAGGAATTGTTTTTTCTCTTTTCAGTCCACTACATGTTGGATTGGGGGGTGGGGTATGTAATTAACCTTTTGTTTGCAGGAGTAAAAGAAGAAAACTTGGCCATTTAATTAACATGGAAATACAGTGCACAGTAAAATAGTTCATTTCTGCAGTAGTGAAAAAGGAGTCCATCTACCTAATATAAGATGATATTTTATGACTTATTTTTGAGTTTTAACATTTTTTATTCTTTGGGAGCTCCCATGCAAATTGGGTTTTGAAGAACATATATGTTAAATGATTTCAATGAATGCTAGTTTGTTAATGTCAGCCTTTTGTTCTTGATATAGCTTTGTTCACCTACACCTGAGTCATGCAATGCAAATGTGTGGTTACCCAAAGAGTGTGTGTGTTTGTCTATATATAAATGAGAATCTCTCCTGCTTACTGAATGAATGCATTAGGTGAAGCTAGAGTTTGTGTTGATGTAATGTATATATTATGATGTAAAAATAATAATTTGCTAGAATTGGGTTAAGAGCAAATTGGTTTGGGTTCTGTTTTCTTTAACATGTAATTGTACTGATTCTGACTAGTAGTAACATTATTTTGTGATCTCTATGAACATGTTTGTACTGGTAATTATGATCATCGTTATTATGCAAATGTGATTGACATGAATTTAATGTGTTTGATAACTGGTATCTGATATTTTGATATTATGATTTATTTCAGTGTATAAGTCCATACACATATGATATATTTTATGTAGTAGTTATTATCTAGAGTAGAAATATTTGCTACAGTAGAAAATTTCAAAGGTCATTCTGGGCACAGTTAATTTGGACCAACAAACCTACAGTAATTTTGTATGATTCATTTGATCAAGGGGTGGAAAACAAGCCACCAGGACTGAGTTATCTTGGACAAGTTAATCTATCTTGGACTGTGAATATATCATGGACTGAGTTATTTTGGACTGTTGCTTTGGACTGAGTTAGCTCTGCCAAGACTTTGGAACTTTCAAGTATGATTGTGTATTTCACTTTCCCTCAGTGCAGGCTGTGTCTTGTGTGTAGACTGAAGATGTCCAATTGAGCGCTGAGACTGAGCCCAGATGATGCTGAACCGTCACCAGGGTGAATCCTTATGACTGCCAGCTGATTACAAGTGAGGGGACAACTAACCCTAGAAGCTTCTGCCGGAAACCAAATGGCATATAAAGTGAGGCCCTGAACAGCTGCAGCAATAGAAGATGAAAGGACTCATATGCTCAGTCATTGGACACCTGCACCAAGGGGTTAATGTAAAGAAGGGCAGGGACAGATTGCTCTTTAGAGTCTGTTCTTTTGATAACCAGGGAATGTAGTGAAGCCACTAAGGCCAAGTGATGAGGGCATAATACTCCCCGTGCATCCCTGCAACAAACCCATTCAGAATTGTGGTCTCAGAAGATCTAAAGAAAGAAGATTTCTATGAAGCACCTGCTGGTCCAATGTTGGTTTTGTTTTGTTATTTTTTCCTTTTAAGCCCAGGATGTTATTTTTTCACCAAGCGGTTTTCTATTGGTAGCAAATAAATAAAATATATATAAATGAGCAATGCAAATAATGATAAATGGTATAGTTTAGTGGCAGATTAATTAAAGTGATTGAAACCAAGGGGTGGAATGTATACTATGAGTTATTTTAAATGGTTTCAACACTCCAATTAATTAATACCAACTATTGATATAGTTTCAATCAGTTATACTATATATATATATATATATATATATATTCATCTCTTTGAACCTTCCTAGAGGGTCATTGAAACTTGTTCAACCAGATGGTCAAACAGTCCAAAAAAGGGCAATTAACTGGTTTTTATTATCTTGACACTTATCTTCTAAAAACAAAGAAGTCTTGAATTTCAAAGATGAGAGTCCCAGAGATTTTATCTTGTTAACTATATGTTAGATAGATACTGTTTAAGTCTCCAACACATAAGGGCCTGTCACACTAAGTGATATCGCTAGTAATATCGCTATAACGTCACTGTTTTTTGTGACGTTATAGCGATATTGCTAGCGATATCGCTGTCTGATCCTTACCTCCGACCGCTCCCCCGCTGGCTATCGCTGATCGCACGAGAACTTCCTGGACTGTTTCTCGATGTCAGCTTCCTGCTGGGGCTTCCTACTGTGACGACGAGCGACGCGTGGAGGCGGGCGGGAGGACATCTGGATCGCCTCGTCTGACAGGTAAGTAGCGACCCCCGACCCTGCGATGTCGCTGGTGAGATCTGCCTGTGTGGCAGCTCACTAGCGACCACTTAGCGATGTACCAGCGAGCCTGACTGCGTCATTTCGCTGGTCAGGATCGCTGGTACATCGCTAAGTGTGACAGTACCTATACTTTGGGACATCAAAGGCTTTAGAGAAGTTTTTACATACAGTATAAAAGGAGGACACACACACACACACACAGGAGGAGAGATGTGACAGACGAGAGAGGACACTGAGATGAGACTATCTAAATAATGTAACGTATGAATAATGCCTGTTTCTGATTAATGCATATGTATTTATAGTTTCATATTTTAATCTTATCATTTATATAGTAAATCAATTTAGTAAATTCAATTCTTGTGTGAGCATTTTCTTATTCATTGCAATCCATTGGAACCCTTACAATACACCCCCTTGTGCCAGGTTCATGATCTTAGTCTCAGTGACCTGGATCCTGTCGAGTTTGTCACATTACTAATGTTGAGCGATACCTTCCGATATCGGGAAATATCGGATCGGATTGGATCGGATGATACCCAAAAAGTATCGGATATCGCCGATGCTGATACCGGAAACCAATGCCAGGTTAATTCTACATGAAGGAAAACAACTAAGAATAATGTAGAATGTGTTGGGGGAGGTGGAGGAGATATTAAAGGCATAGAGGTTTAGCCCAATCAAATGGAATAGCAGGAATTAATTTTTTTTTTAAGACATTCAGAGTTACAAAGATATTGACTATGTTAAAGGGGTTGTGTAGCAATAGAGGGAGACGTTCAGAAAAGGCACATGTTAGCAGAGTGTTGGAACGGAGTGCTTCATCTAGCTTGGAGGTTGACTGAGCCCCTGACCCGGAGGCCACGGCACTGATGCGGGCACCTGCATGCACAACTGACTGTGAATAAAGCTTTGGAACTACATGCCCTGGTGTCCTCCAGTTATTCCTGCGCCAACACACTCAGCACTGCTACATCTCTGTGCCTGGCACTGCACTATCTACGTCTCTTCACTACCTCGCCATCTACACTGCCCTAGGACTACAGCCCTACCTGTGGAGGGCCACAACATCATTGCTGCACCACACCATCTGTACCAGAGGATCTGTCTGCAGCTTCGGCTTAACATCTTCATTGCCGAACACCACAGGTGGCGTCACGAATCATTCACTCATAAACTTTAATCATCATCCACACGTTCAACATTTCCCTTTTACAATGGACGCCCAGGGCCACGGACCGGGTCCCAGCTACCGTGACATCTTCCATTGAAACCAACGGGCCCAGTACAGAGTACCCCACCAGCCCTGGCGGGCGATCCAACTTGGCGGGAATACATAACAGAACAGGTTGTCCCGGCTTTTCACATAATCTCAGTGCATATCTAGGCTGCAGAATGCTGACAATAAGTAATTTACCATCTGTGGCTAGTCTGCACGGTTTCCAAGATATCATCTCTTGCTTCTAAGATAAACGTCCGGGGGGGGGTGTTCTGGCATTGAAATGAGAACTTGTCGTTTCCTCCTCCCTCACTAGTTTCACTTTCCATATATCACTGTTCAGCGTGTGTCTGGGGGAGGAGCAGCTGGGTGGTCTGCTCGCAGCCAATCACAGCCATGCCATTAGTTAACATGCCTACATGCCTAACAGGATGTGTCCACACTTCTTAGGATTCCTCATTGGCTGAATCAAAAACCCTCTCGCAGTAGGACCTGATTATTTCTACCCAGTAGAACTCATCCCCTGATGATCGGGGACGCAGGGTAAAAAATAGCCTACAGGTCTCCTGGAATACCGTAAACTGGTCTTCCTCTCCCAAAAAATTATCAACGAAGCCCATAACAGTTCCTACAACTGATAGCGTGATGACTCCAGACTGGCATTCCTTAGCCAGATCCCGAGTCATCTGTGCCAAATTCGCCATCTGGTCATAGCAGGCTCCATACTGCTGAAAAATAAAAATGCACTATAGAGGCCAGATCTAGAGGCCACCAAAAAATCCTTCTGTTCCTAGTGTCATACAGTAAGGGACCTGACTTTAAAATAGTTTGTAGCATCTAGTATGTTAGAGAGGCCTGATCCAGAGGCCACCAAAAAAATCCTTCAGTTCCTAGTGTCATACAGTAAGGGACCTGACTTTCAAATAGCTTGCAACATCTAGTGTGTGATAGAGGCCTTATCCAAAGAACACCAAAAAATTCTTGTGTTCCTAATGTCATACAGTAGGGGACATCTGACTTTCAAATTGTTTGTAGCATATCTTCTTCATCATACAGGCTTCATCCACACTCAAACAATTCTTTCTTCTGTGACTAACACAATACAGCACGCCATATTTCACCTTGAAATTTACTGTCACTGAAATCAAGCTGTTTGCAGAGGTGGTGCACAGTTTAAAATCTAATTTTTTGTTGCTAATACTGTATTCCTACCACACTATCTGAGCAACATGACTGGGAAAAAGCAAAGTCGTGGTGGAAGGGGAATTAGGCTTGGTGTTCAAAGTGTACGTGGGGTAGGTGGTAATGTTTCTGAAAGCAATAGTGAACCAATGTCACGTCCTATGCAAAGACAACTGACAACTACTGTTACTGGACGGACTACTCCATTACCTTTCTTTGGCAGATACGCAGAAGTACGCCTTGTTGATGAGGCCCAGAAAGAGCATGTGCTCGAGTGGATGGCAAGCGCAGCTTCAAGTGGCCTCACCTCCCTTTCCTCCACCTCAACATCACATCCAGTACAGTCCACAGAGGTGGCACCCAAATTCCACCTGCTTCTCCCCCGTGTGCCAACTCTCCAACCGTACAACTGACTGTATGGAACCACGAATGGGTGAGTCTGAAAAGCTGTTCACAGATTATAGGAATGTCATGACACAGAGGATGATGTTGATGAGGTGTTAGATCCCAGTTGGCGTGAACATAGAGGCACACAGCTGAGTAGGTCAATTGAGGAGGAAGATGAAGCCACAATGAGCAATGCATCCTCAGTCACAACTGTGACTGTGACCCTCAGAGTCCACGGGTCTGCAGCTTTCAGGGGTAGCAAGAGTTGCCTAGCCTGGGCCTTCTTTGACACTGCAAAGGATGAGCCAACTTACGTACTCTGCCAACTTTGCAAAAAAAACTGAGTTGAGGTAAAAAGTGCAATAATTTGACAACTACATGTATGAACCTTCACATACACAATCAACATGCTTTACTGTGGGAATCCCACTGCGCAAAGATGCGGACCAGCGAACTTCAGCAACCATCAGCCGCTCCATCAATCGCATATGCTTCTTTCTCCTCCTCCTCTGTTACCGTGACAACTATTGAGATGCAGGTCTTTAACCGCAGAACCTGACTGAGAACCTGCTGCCAGCTGTAAAGGAAGTGGACATGCCTGCTGTTTTTGACTGATCTCAGAGAACGAGCACACCACAACTTTCTCAATCCACTGTAACATCTCCACCTGCACCTTTCTCACGGTCCAGCAGTTTGTCTGGTTCACTGTACTCCGCCCTCTCTCAGCACTGTAGCAAGCCCACAGTTCTGCAGTTTTGGTCTTGTAAAAGATTGTTTCCTCCTAATGCATGACAAAGCTGAAAGGTTGAACTTCACAATCTCCAATCTGTTGGCCACGGAAATGCTGCCTTTCCACCTGGTAGATACGCACAGTTTCTGAAAGCTGATGGCCGTTGCAGTCGCCCAGTACCAACTGCCCAGTCGCCATTACTTTTCTAAGAAAGCTGTGCCTGCGCTACCCCAGCATGTCACATACAACTTCACCTGTTTCTTGACTAAATCTCTGTCTGTCAGGGTGCATTTCACCACAGACACTTGCATGAGTAAGCATGGCCAAGGGCGTTACATATCGCTGACTGGGCACTAGGTTACTCTGGTGGCTTGCAGGAAACACCTCTACATTTATCACTTCCTTCACTGCTTCTGCCTCTTCCTCTATCGCCTCTAGACCCTCCACCTGCACCATCAACCTCTGCCTTGATGAGACACACATTCCAACAGTGAAGAGCGATTCCCCACCACCTCTGTACTGCGCAGCCAGGGCTCACCGCAATCAGGCAGTATTTAAATTGATATGCCTTGGAGATCACAGTTATACAGCTGAAGAGTTGTGGACCGCACTCCAGTCTGAGTTTGATCAATGTCCAGTAACGGTGCGAACCTGGTGGTGGCCCTACGGCGAGGCAAGCTCACAGACGTGCCTTGCAAGGCTCATGTCCTCAACCTGGTGGTACAGCGTTTTCTCCACCACTATCCTGGCCTGGGTGAGCTGCTCCAGAAAGCACATAAGCTGTGTGCTTATTTCCACCATTCGCACCCTTCAGGTCATTGACTTGCATTGATACATTGAGGTCTTTATCCATGCCAGTTAACAGGTTGATATGCAATGTGCCGACATGGAATTCCACTCTGCACATGTTGCAGCGACTGTGACAGCAGCAATGAGCCCTGATGCAGTATTTCATGTCGTATCGCCTGGACCAACACAGTACAGACGTGGCGCATATCACGTTTATAGAGTGGGCACAGAGTAAGGACCTCTGCATCCTTCTGCACAGTTTTGAAATGGCTAATAAGATGGTTAACGCTGACAATGCGTCATTAGCATCACTATTCCTGTCATCTGTGTGCTGGAGCAAACTTTGAATAGCCAGTGGGAGGAGACTGTGGTTCCAGAACAAGAGGAGGAAGCAGAGGAGGATGCGGAAGGGATAACATTGTCTGTATGTTCCAGACTGTCGTCAGACAGGCGGGTGCCCAGGGAGGGTGGGTTATTGCGATTGAGGCGGGCTGGTGATAACAGACAAACTGTTATCGAAGGTGCAAGATCCGAGGAACAAATGGAGGAGGAAGAGGTGATGGGCAAGCAACTGTCAGATGAAGAGGATAATCCTCCCCTCTCTTGTTTGTGGCTGATGGGAGGGAACGGAGGAAACGAGCCTCATTGTTACCCAGTCACCAACATAGAGCCCAACATATGAGTGCCTTCTTGCTGCACTATCTGCAACATGACCCTCGTATAGTTATGATTAGATATACTGCTAACTACTGGATGCCACCTTTTTAGATCCACATTATAAAACCAAATTTTAGCAGATGCTTCACTTCCTGGAAAGGGACCCGCGAATGCTGGAGTATCGAAACATGCAGGTGGGAAGAGCCAGGAAAAGTGCCAAAATTGGCACATCTAATACATTTGGCTTTTCTGGGGTAACTGCAGGCTGCTATTTACATAGCATAGTATTTTTGATAACCAGACATTATAAAGCTGACAGCTGGAGGTTGCAGACTGCAACTGTCAGCTTTACCTGTGCTGGTTATCAAAAAAGAGGGTAAACCATGCCATTTTGTTTTCTTATTGCACAGGCACCGGCTGATGAATACTCTCATCAGCCTCGCATGCTCTTACTGCTATAAGCGAGAGCATGTGTATGATGATGAGAGTAGTACTCTCATCAGCCAACGCCTGTGACCAGTAGTAACCTTTTTATCGCCAGTCACAGCTGCTGACTCACATGCTCTCATCTGATAGTGTGGGAAACACAGTGCTCTGACCAGCAGTAATGATCTTACCGGCGATCTGAGCCCATGTTTTGCATGCAGATGACAGCTTGAGAAAGAGATGTTCGGGCTTGGATTTGAGTTCAGGTGTCACTCTGGTACCCGAACCAAACTTTTTTTAAATGTTCGGCTGAACCCACCGGACCCTAGCAGGTTCACCCATTACTAGTTAGGAGAAATAATTTTAAAATTAAGCATTGCAGGATGCCAAATACAAGGTACTCGGTACTGCTTGCAGTTCCAACAGTCATCTTATGATCATTTATGTGCGGTTTTCATACTTAGGTTGAGATCACATGAGCGTTTAACAAAAAAAATGATCCCATTTCATCCAGACATCAGGGTCTGGGTGCTGGGAGGATCTAATGAAACTATCCCAGATCTTTCATCGCTCAGACAAATCTGAGTAGGTTTTCAGAAACCGATGAATCACTAAGTAGAGTATATGGGCCAGGCATGGTACGAATGCGAGCATGCCAAGCTTTAGATTCGCCACCAGTTTAGGTCCTTTATCACACACAACCATATCTGGTTGTAGGTTATAGATTGTAGGTTCAGTGGCGAAAGCCACAGATCTGTCTGGTCTGTTATACCTTTCAACAACACTGCGATGGTGTACTGTTCGTTACCTAAGCAAATTAGTTTCAGCAGAACCTATTGCTGCTTCACCTAGGCAGTGCAGCAGTGTTTCCAGCTTGCGACTGATATGGATGACATGATCCGAGATGACAATTCAGAGGAGAAGCATAAGGAGGAGTAGGAGGTGAATGTAACTGCATTGGTGAGGGCACGGGAGATGTTATGGGACATGTGCAGGTGTAAGATGGGGACGGCACACCGGGAAAAATTGTGGTGGCTGGACATTGAATGCAGAGGGACTGCTGCCATCATGAAGTTGCAAAGAGCCTCAGCATCCTAAACAGTAGCATTTCCAGGGCAAACAGTCTGGAAATGTGCCTGTTATTGTTTGGGTCTGTGGATGGGTGGATGGGTATTTTTGTTTTTGTTCCAAGGCCTGGGGTAAGGACAGCTGAACCCTGCATTGTGCCAAGCAGTTGGACATGATTGCTAATGTTGCTTGCGATTGTGTGAAACAACAGGACCAGGGTGGGATGTATTTGCACCTGCATCATGGACAGGGGTTGGCAAGCATGTAGCACAGGGGAGGAGGCAGTGTTGTCACTTGCAGACACTGATTGTGGATCCAGGCGTTCGTCCCACCTAGTCGGATGCTTTGATGACTTGTGTCTGAGCATGCTGGTGGTAGTCAGGCTGGTAGTGGTCAGACCCCTGTTGATCTTGGTAGGGAATTTGTCGCAAGTGACCATGATCTTATCATCCGCACTTTCTTTAAAAAAGTGTTATACTAGGGAACACCTTAACCTTGGCGTGGTATTTTGATGTGTGTATACGCTCTAGGGAACAGTTGCCCACCTTCTCCCTCTGGCCACCTCATTGCCTCTTCCTGCCTGCTGTGGTGCAGCAGAGCAAATCCCTCCCCCTCTGTGCTGCTGGCCTCACCCTGCACGGCACCTTCCCAGGTTGGGTCAGTGTCTTTTTTATTCACCAGCTCGTCTTCCATTTCCACACTCTGGTCCTCCTGACTTGTTGACTTAACAACATCATTTGGCAACTGATTATTATCATCGTCTACCTCTTGAGACACTAATTTCCGTTCCTCACCTTCGTCTGTTCAAATATTTTGACATCGTTATGTAAGGGGTGTACTAGGGGTTAGTTTATGCCCTGCATTCCTTTGCTTGCTTGCCTAATAAAGCGGGTACATTTTACATGTAACGTAATGTGTCATGTAATACTGTTTTACTGTGTATTAACCTGATAGACAATGTACTTATGTTCATGTAATGTGATACTGTTTATATATCTGTATGGGTTAGGGATTGAGATAGGGAGATATAATGATAGAGTAAGGTTTGGTATTAATAAGTGATCATTTAAGAGTTAGAACAGTGGGGAGCATTCTAGATTAGATTAGATTGAGTTAGGATAAGAAATAATTAAACCAATAGGATGTTAGCTAGTGGGAGGAGCTAGAGAAAGTGTTAGGAGAATGTGTTCCTGAGGTAGTTAGTTGTGTATATGAAGAGGACCAGTGAGGTGATTGACCGGAGCTGTGTTATGACAGAGGCTCAAGAATCCAGGCCCTATGGGTGGACAGACATATGGGTATGAGCAGAATTGGGCAGCATGAAAGAAACAGCGGCTAGGCTTATGGGACACTTCCGTGATGTCTAAGACCTACGGTCTGACAATGATTGGCAGCGGTATCCTTTACTTTCTTCCAGGATTGGGAAAATTGATAGGGAGCACCAATAACAAGCTAGTCCAGCTACTCAGGGAGCTGTGGTAATGAAGGATATGGCACGGAAACAAATGGTGACAGGAAGAACCAGGGACAGTTCAGGGGAAAGAATGTCCATCCTGTATAAAGATTGCTGTGTGGTGTCTGTTTCTAAACTGGATGAGGTGAGTAAAGGTGTTATGTTTGAATTGAACTTGGACTCTGATAGTTATTGTGTGTTGCTGCAGAAGACTAGGACCCTGCAAGCTGAGGAGGACTCTGATTCCAAAGTGAGTGAAATACCCCACACACACCACACCAGAGAAGGGACACCTTGTTAATGCAGCAGGGTGCCAGGGCCTGCCAGAACAGCAGCCCCTCACTATGACTAGCACCTTGCCCCCCGTTACAGCTTGGTGTAGTCGACAGGATAAAGATTCCTTGCGTAAAGATGTGATACGGGACTGTTCTGCATACCTTGGGGCTGGAGCCCTGAATAGAGCGTGGTTGGTGCAGCCGCAGTTAAAAAGTTGAAAGTTTTCTTTTCTCACATTCAAGTTTCTTTATGATTGTTGCGCATGCCCTGCTGGATTACGGGACTGAGACCCCTTGTGAAAAAGCGGACTATGTGTTGCTGCTTTAAGGATTGTGTTTTATTATATTGCCTAACCTGAATTTTATCCTTAGGATGTTGGAACCAACACACATGTTTTAAAGGGACTATAATCTGAAAATAGGAGGGAGGGGGCAACAGGAGGACCCAATGAATGAGCCGGGTCAGGACTGAAGAAGTATATGGACTATAAACTCTCCTGGACTGTTGGAGCTGTGGTGAGTTGGCCACGTGGGCCATGATGTTTCTATGAATACTTGAGGACCAGGAAAAGGACTGGCCAACTGGCCTGGTGTGTCCTCTGGTGAATTGGTATAATGTTCGGGTCCCGAAAGCAAAGAGACCGGGGTCAAATGGACCCGTAATGCTGATTGGACTACCCGATGATCGTGCCGTGTTATAAGAAACTGTGCCCATGCTTTGACGGGCAGGTGTGCATTGTTGGCTGAAGAGCCATGTTATTAAAAGACTTGAACTGTATGTTCCAGTACCTGACCGAGAACAGGGTCAGGTGAAGTTAAGAAACAGACTCTTATGTAGAACAAAGACAATTGTTTGCGGTTAAACATGTTTTAAAAAGAGTGTTTTATAATAGTGTTGTTTATTAATGGTACCACATGGTCAGGGATGACCATAGTTTTAGAAGGGATGTATGTAAGGGGTATACTGGAGGCTAGTTTGTGCCCTGCATTCCTTTTCATGCTTGCCAAATAAAGCATTGTGTCATGTGATACTGTTTTACAGTGTATTAACGTGATAGACAATGCACTTATGTTCATGTATTGTGATACTGTTTATACAGCTCTAGCAAAAATTAGGAGACCACTTCCAAATGTTCAGTTTGTCTGATTTTTCTCTTTATAGGTATAATTTTGAGTTAAATGTAAATTGCTCTTTTAGTCTACAAACAAGCAATACATTTTGTTTTTTTTCTGAAAAGGAGAAATGGTCAAATTAAAAACAAACAAACAGTGCTTTTGGACCTCAAATAATGCAAACAAAACACATTCATAATCGTTTAGAAACAAAAATACCAATGTTTTAACTCAGGAAGAGTTCTGAAATCAATATTTTGTGGAATAACCATGATTTTTAAAAACAGCTTTCATGCTTCTTGGCATGCTTGCCACCAGTCTTTCACACTGCTTCTGGGGCAAAAATTTAAGCAGTTTTTCTTTGATGGCTTGTGACTAGAGTTGAGCGACTTTGGTCGGATTGGGTTTCGTGAAACCCGAATGAAACAAAATTTGAGTCGGATGAAACTGGTCCAACTAGGGCAAAAAAAGGCAGAGTTTCGTCCAAAACCCGACCCCAATGCAAGTCAATGGGGAATAAAAGTCGGCATTGAGTGGATGAATGTCATCCGCTCAATGCTGACTTTTATTTCCCATTGACTTGCATTGGGGTCGGGTTTCGGACGAAACTCAGACTTTTTTTTGGCCTAGTCGGACCAGTTTCATCTGGCTCAAATTTTGTTTCATTCGGGTTTCACGAAACCCGATCCGACCAAAGTAGTTCAACTCTACTTGTGACTATCCATCATCCTCCTGATTACATTCCAGAGGTTTTCTGTAGTGAAACCTCCACCAGGGGGAGCTGCTGAGGGAAGAGAGGTTACACACTAAGCGTAGCAACACTGAGCAACCGCACAGGTGTCACAGGTAATGAGAGAATGGTCAGACGAACCCAGTCAGAAACGATCAGGAGCAGATGTACCAGAAGTAGCAGCAATCCACGTAGTCAAAATATGAAGCTGAGGGTCAAAAAGCCAAACATGAGCGTGGGGGCCAAAAGCGTGAGACGGAAAACGTGGTTGGGGTAAAAGCTGGGGAATCAAAAGCCAGACAGAGAACATAGCAGCAGAGACAAATACCAAGAGACGAGGTAAGAGATCAGTCCAAGTCATACGCGTGGATACAAGTCAAAGGCAGGAGGATCACCAAGGTACAAGAGTCAGAGACTCTAAACTGGAAGCTTGAGCTATCACTAACACTGGTCAGCAGGCTGTGATGGACTGAAATAGCCCAGCTACCTCCAGAATGAGGCCGAGGAGAATAACCCCTGCATGACCAGTCCAGAGAGAGTACAGCAGAAAATAAACTCCGGACTGGACAATGACATTTTCAATCGGCTTCAGGTCTGGAGATTGGGCTGGCCATGACAGGGTTTTGATGTGATGGTCTCTTAATTTTTGCCAGAGCTGTATATCTGTATGGGTTAGGGATAGAGATAGGGAGATATAGTGATAGGTAAGGATTGGTATTAATAAGGGATCATTTAGGAGTTAGAACAGTGGGGAACACTCTAGATTAGGAGATTAGATTGAGTTAGGATAAGAAATAGTTAAACCAATAGGATGTTAGCTAGT
This sequence comes from Dendrobates tinctorius, assembly GCF_039654945.1. NCBI lineage: Eukaryota > Metazoa > Chordata > Amphibia > Anura > Dendrobatidae > Dendrobates > Dendrobates tinctorius. The sequence continues at coordinate 2,176,102 of NW_027361687.1, read as the reverse complement.
GGGAAGAGCTAGAGAAAGGGTGAGGAGAATGTGTTCCTGAGGTAGTTAGTTGTGAGGTGATTGACAGGAGCTGTGTTATGACATAGGCTCAAGAATCCAGGCCCTACGGGTGGACAGACACATGGGCACGAGTAGATTTGGGCAGCATGAGAGAAACAGGGGCTTGGCTTGTTGGACACTTCCATGACGTCCAAGACCTACGGTCTGACAAGGATTGGGAGCGGCATCCTTTACTTTCACCCAGGATGGGGAAAATGGATAGGGAGCACCAGGAACAAGCTAGTCTGGCTACTCAGGGAGCTGCAGTGCCGAAGGATATGGTATGGAAACAAATGGTGACAGGAAGAACCAGGGACAGTTCAGGGAAAAGAATGTCCGTCTGTATGAAGATTGCTGTGTGGTGTCTGTATCTAAACTGGATGAGCTAAGTAAAGTTGTTAAGTTTGAATTAAATTTGGAGTCTGATGGTTATTGTGTGTTGCTGCAGAAGATCAGGACCCTGAAAGCCGAGGAGGACTCTGATTCCCAAGTGAGTGAAATACAGCGCACACACACCACACCAGAGAAGGGACACTTTATTAATGCAGAGGGGTGCCAGGGTGTGCTAGAACAGCAGTCCCTTGCCATGACTAGCACCTTGGCTCCCGTTACAGCTACACCTCATGTCTCTCTGGAAATTTGCAGGTGAATAAGGATGTTTCAGGGCATTTCCTTCAGAGAATCCTTATCCCAGTTTGGAATAAGAGGGTTTTATAGCAAAAGAACCAAGTATCTCTGATGTTGAAACAGATGATATTTTATTGGCAAATAAAAACTTTATAAAAGACAATAAAAACTTATTAAAAAAGCGTGTTTCGGCCTTGTAGGCCTTCATCATCATCAGGTGTTATTTTAAATTAAATTAGGTATTCCCATTGTGAACCATGTAATCACTAAATCTTTGCTTTTATAATCACTAACAATTCTGCATTGAAATCAGAACTAACAAAGTATAACATAGTTGAATTGTGTCTCATTTTAAATACATTTGCAGTAGCTGTGCTTGATTTCAGCTAACACAGTACAGCTGAGTTGAACCTTGACTCATTAAAAACAAAACAAGCATACTTACAGTGTTCCTCTCACAGTGCCGTCAGCTCTGCTGCACTGCATCCACCTCCACTCCCACACTGGCTGCCTGCAAGATAGAAGCACTATGCAATGACAACTGCAGCTACAAAATGTGTTGTGTTTGTAATGAAACAAATTTCAGTTCTGTACTGTGTTAGTTGTGATCTCACTGCAGAGCTGTATGTGAGATTATGAAAACAAAATGTCAGTCATTACATGGCTCATACTGGTAGAGTTCCTTTTCATTTAAATTAAGTTATGGAGACAGATTTTCAAGGAGATCCATGTCCAGCCAATAGATCTTAACAGCTCATTTACATATTGCAAAAAATTTGGATTTCTCTAGAGTAAAGGGCCCGTTACACATAGGGATATCGTTAGCAATATCGCTGTAACATCACTGGTTAGATATCAGGCACGTCAGATATCCAGGCATGGTGCGTGTTAGGGAACACACCAAGGTCCAAGGCTAGGTGCAAGGCTAGGCTAGGTGCAAGGCTAGGTGCGTGTGTAGGGGACACGCCAGGGTTCAAGGCTAGGTGCGTGTGTAGGGGACACGCCAGGGTTCACAAAACGAGACAGGGTGTGTGTAGAGACATGCCAAGGCACAAGATAACAAAGCAGAGTCCTGCGCATGCAAAGCGGCACGCCAGGGTCAGGCGAGGCAGAGTCCTGCGCGTGCAGAGAGGCACGCCAGGGTCAGGCGAGGCAGAGCCCTGCATGCGCAGAGAGGCACGCCAGGGTCAGGGTTCCAGGACAGGGTTAGAGCCTGTGCGTGCAAGAGGGCACGACTGGGGACATGGCAAAGCCTGTGCCCACTTTTAAAGAAGCACGGAGAGGTATGCCATGGGCAGGCGAGGCCTGCGCGTGCTATAGAGAGCACGTAGAGCACAGTGCAGAAACAGCGTGAGGTGTAAGGAAGCACAGAGGGCACAGCTGGGGAACTGGCTAGCTGATCGGGCGGCGGCACTGACAGACGGGCAAGACTCCAGCGAACCCGACTGAGGCATGGCAGGCGACACAGCTGACACTGACCGACGAGCACGGCTGAGGCACAAGCAGGCGGGCACGGCTAGGGCAGGCACGGCTGAGGCACAAACAGGAGGCTAGGAAGGCCAGGCGCATGCAAAGGGCACACGAAGAAACAGAGCAAGGGAAGACAAGAAGAGAAACAAGACAGAGCTTAGGCAGTGTACGGAACCAGGGACGGAAGCATAGGCAGAAATACGTAACAAGAACAGAGCAAGAACAGAGCTAGCAGCGGAGCGTAGGCCGAAGCCCAGAGCCGGGCCAAGGGAGAGCCTTGGGACTAGCCTAGAAACGTGCAAGAGAGCATAAAAGGAAAGAGTCTAGCAGCGGAGCGTAGGCCGAAGCCCAGAGCCGGGCCAAGGCTGAGCCTTGGGACTAGACATGGAAAAGAGCACAAAAAAAAAGAAAGGAGGGATGGTGCGTGTGCCAGGGAGCACTACAGAGCACCATAGGAGAGAGCAAGGCAGAGCAAGCAAAGACAGAGACCAAATGGGGGAACAAGGCAGAGCATAGCGTAGGCAAGACATGGCAGAAACAGGCAAAGCAGAGAATAACAGAAGGACTATAAGTCCAAGCAGGACAAGGACGAACATGGCACAACGGACAAACATAAGACAAGACACGGGACAAGAGACGGAGTACGAGCACGGAGCATGTGCAGAGACGCACGACAGAGCAAGTGCAAGGGCACAGAATAGAGGGAACGCCCCACAGACCAAGCAGACATGCAGGGACACAACACAATACTCAGGCCCTGAGCATAGGAAGGGGCGGTCTAATATAGGGCATAGCACCTCCTCTTCCGGGTCAGGACCAGGGGAGAACTTCCTAGTTCAGATGCTCCAGGATCACAGAGCGCTGTCACATGATCAGGGTTTCAGACATGACGAGATGATCACAGAACCAGACAGTGCAGGATCTTAGGAAACGTCACATGATCAAGGTTTCAGACATGACGAGATGATTGCAGAACCAGACAGTGCAGGATCCTAGGAAAGGCCACATGATCAGAGTTTCAGACATGACGAAATGATTGCAGAACCAGACAGTGCAGGATCCTAGGAAAGACACATGATCAGGGATTCTAGACATGACGAGAAGATCACAGAAGGCAAAGCAGAAAAGCAGGCATCTTGCAGCTCAGCAGACATGAGGTGAGTGTGCACACTGCTCTAGGGAACAAGCAGGATAGCAGACATGAGATGCGCGTGCACACCGCTCCAGGGTCATGAGGCAAAACAGACATGGCGGACATAACAGACATGGCGAGCATGACAGTACTCCCCTCCTTAAGCCCTCTCATACCGGGGCTGGAAAGAAGAAAAAAAAAATTCTTCAGGAGAATCCAGAGTTAGTACAAACCACTCCAACAACATTGATCCGACATCTGAAACGGACACCTGCACCGGTCAAGACACAGGAGCCGCGGACGGGACACGTGGGGAGGACTGCGGGTAGACAAGCAAGTCTTCTTACTCTGGCTGCCATCATTTCCAAACAAGTTCAGAGGTCAAGGGCCAGGTCTAATTTACATCAGAAGAGTGGCCGGGGTACCACCATTTTCAAGCGAGTTCAGGAGACAGGGCAGATTCTTCATCAGACGGATGGCGGAGGTACCAGCGGAGTCCATGGCCTGAGTATTCTGTGACGGACTCAGCTTCTACTGAGCCCATTTTCCTTTTAAGAGTGGACCCTCTGGGCTGTGGCACCCACCCACCTAGGGCAAGCTGACCTAGTGAGAACCCACCCCCTGTACAGGGAGTGTCAGGGGTAAGACCAAGGGGGTGAGCCACCATGACTGCTGGGACCAAATGGCCGGCTCAGGGGGACACTACGGGAGTGTCTGACGACCAGGAACAGGCAGGAAACAAGACAAGAGGTAAGTGCAAGGTATCTTCATTAAGATCTTCAGGATCACATTCAGTGCAAACATGAAAACAAGCAAAACGTGCAAGGTGCGCGCGTGGGCACGCCAAGGTCCATAGCATAGTACGTGCCAGGTGGCACACCTAGGTACAGGTAAAGTCACAATGGCATCGGACTCCAGACCGCTGGCCAGGGTCAGGGTTCCAGGACAGGGTTAGGGCCTGTGCGCACAAGAGGGCACGACAGGGGACATGGCAAAGCCTGTGCGCACTTTTAAAGAAGCACGGGGAGGTATGCCATGGGCAGGCGAGGCCTGCGCGTGCTATAGAGAGCACATAGAGCACAGTGCAGAAACAGCGTGAGGTGTAAGGAAGCACAGAGGGCACAGCTGGGGAACTGGCTAGCTGATCGGGCGGTGGCACTGACAGACGGGCAAGACTCCAGCGAACCCGACTGAGGCAAGGCAGGCGACACAGCTGACACTGACCGACGAGCACGGCTGAGGCACAAGCAGGCGGGCACAGCTAGGGCGGGCACGGCTGAGGCACAAACAGGAGGCTAGGAAGGCCAGGCGCATGCAAAGGGCACACGAAGAAACAGAGCAAGGGAAGACAAGAAGAGAAACAAGGCAGTGGTACGGAACCAGGGACGGAAGCATAGGCAGAAACACGTAACAAGAACAGAGCAAGAACAGAGCTAGCAGCGGAGCGTAGGCCAAAGCCCAGAGCCGGGCCAAAGGAGAGCTTGGGACTAGCCTAGAAACGTGCAAGATAGCATAAAAGGTAAGAGTCTAGCAGCGGAGCGTAGGCCGAAGCCCAGAGCCGGGCCAAGGCAGAGCCTTGGGACTAGACATGGAAAAGAGCACAAAAGGAAAGAAAGGAGGGATGGTGCATGTGCCAGGGAGCACTACAGAGTACCATAGGAGAGAGCGAGGCAGAGCAAGTAAAGACAGAGACCAAAGGGGGGAACAAGGCAGAGCATAGTGAAGGCAAGACATGGCAGAAACAGGCAAGGCAGAGAATAACGGACTATAAGTCCAAGCAGGACAAGGACGAACATGGCACAACGGACAAACATAAGACAAGACACGGGACAAGAGACGGAGTACGAGCACGGAGCGTGTGCAGAGACGCACGACAGAGCAAGTGCAAGGGCACAGAATAGAGGGAGCGCCCCACAGACCAAGCAGACATGCAGGGACACAACACAATACTCAGGCCCTGAGCATAGGAAGGGGCAGTCTAATATAGGGCATAGCACCTCCTCTTCCAGGTCAGGAACAGGGGAGAACTTCCTAGTTCAGATGCTCCAGGATCACAGAGCGCAGTCAAATGATCAGGGTTTCAGACATGACGAGATGATTGCAGAACAAGACAGTGCAGGATCTTAGGAAGCGTCACATGATCAAGGTTTCAGACATGACGAGATGATTGCAGAACAAGACAGTGCAGGATCCTAGGAAAGGTCACATGATCAGAGTTTCAGACATGATGAGATGATTGCAGAACCAGACAGTGCAGGATCCTAGGAAAGACACATGATCAGGGATTCTAGACATGACGAGAAGATCACAGAAGGCAAAGCAGAAACGCAGGCATCTTGCAGCTCAGCAGACATGAGGTGAGTGTGCACACTGCTCTAGGGAACAAGCAGGATAGCAGACATAAGATGTGCGTGCACACTGCTCCAGGGTCATGAGACAAAACAGACATGGCGGACATAACAGACATGGCGAGCATGACACTTACCTCCGACCGGCTCCCCCCGCTGGTTATCGCTGATCGCACGAGAAGGTCCTGGACCATTTCTCGTCGGGCACTTCCTGCTGGGCTTCCTGTGGCACCGACGAGCGACGCGTGGACGCGGGCAGGAGGACGTCAGGATCGCCGCGTCTGACAGGTAATTAGCGACCCCCGTCCCCTGCTATGTCGCTGGTGAGATCTGCCTGTGTGGCAGCTCACTAGCGACCACTTAGCGATGCCCCAGCGATCCATATCGTTGTCGGGATCGCTGGTGCATCGCTAAGAGTAACTGTACCATTAGATATCATATTGCAGATATCAAGGTATTGTTTTTTCCAACGCTCTATGACCTTCATCATCATGCCCATGTAGATGGCTTAGAAGGGTTGATCCTCCTGACCGATGCTCTTTAAGGTGTTTCAGGAATCAAAAAGCTGAAGCTCAGTGACACAGAACTTTGACACCTATATGGTATATTATAAAATGAATCAACACAGATTTGTTTTACTTATTTTGAAAACAGCATGATTTATCACTATATGGCACCAATAATGTTGTTCTATTTCTTTTCCAGTCATACAGATTTATTATCAGATTTTTAGGGAAAACTACTGACCTTGACATTCATAAGCTGAATGCCCTCCAGTTTACAGAGTGATATGTATGTGTGGGAACTCTGTGGTTGCCCTGATTGCCTTGCACATAGTATGTCCTCATTATTCATTATAAATGTCAGCTTTGCAATAAACACTTCCTTTTTTCTTGATTCTCTGAAACCATAATCATGAAGAGATGAGGAACATATTCAATCTTCAGTATGTTACAATTTGCATCATTTGACAAAAATAATAATAATACAAACCCACACTCTTAAAAAAAGGTCTTTGGCTCCACTTCTGGGAAGGTTAAAATAATAGAAGTAAGATAATTTAATAAATTATTACATATCATGTTTGGAGTCCTTTTAAATTATCCAAACATTTAAAATTTACAAAAAATAACTTAAAACAAGATTCTAAATCACTAGTGTCTATTTTTGCATTCGAAGAGACATTTTTTGACAATTTGTGGGAGTTTAGCTAAGGTTCAGTTTCTATTGAATTTCTGGTATACTGGCGCGGATGTGGATCACAAGCTGACTTGCTTCATGTGTTTTGGGGATGTCCTATCTTAAAAGTATATTGGCTCAAGGTTTTTCAATTAATCTCGATTATATGTAACTGGCGTGTCCAACCACACCCAGCTCTAGCCTTGTTACTCATTGGAATCTATAGGTTTAAAAAAGAAAAATTTCTGGTCGCTCATATTCTAATGTCTGCTGTGTATCTAATAGCGAAAGGTTGGAACAACATGCAACCACCTGATGTTGTTACATTGATTATGTTGGTCGATAAACACTACACATATGAAAAAATTCATTATATTAACAGCCTATCAATAAAACTATTTGGAGATAGATGGAATAAATGGATAGAACTTAAATCTAAAATAGAAGATGCTCTTATATCCTGAACCCCTTTTTCTTTTTTCTTTTTTCATTTATATTGTGCGCAAAAACTTCATATTTCCAGGTGCCTGCCGGTGTCTCTACAGTTGCCTACTGGTTGTTATGTTTATTGTTGATCGCATTCATCTCAAGTGTCGCTGTTCCTGATACATGTTGGAAAATGGTACTATATTGTATTGTATTGATATACAATGTTCTAAATTCCATATAGAAATGACTCACACTATATGAATGTATGTTTTACATTTCTGTTATCTTGAAAACTTTAATAAAAACATTGTTTAAGAATTTCTGGTATACTGTCTTTTTGCTCCCCTATGAGTTCATACATATATAGTAAATTTATTCAAAGTCTACAGAGGTTAACTTAACCTTCTATGCGGTTGTTTGTCTCCCTTGGGGTTTGTTAACAACAATCATGTATAAGTAGCATTTTTATGGATTTTTTATCATGTTTGAAATAAAATAATATATTTTATACCATATGGTTCTCTTCTTGTTAGGAACAGCTTTAGCAGCTGCCCTTTAGATTGATTTATGCATTTTGGAAGTGCCATTTCCTATGTTTGGACAATTTTGGTTTAATTGGTGAATTTACTGTTTTGATAACAGGTGGTCCTTGATCATGGATTTAAAAGCCAGGGAAAATGCCTGGCGTTCTAAAGCTACTGATATGTTTTCACGTAACACCCCTATTGTTTCGCATGATACCTCATATGAAGTCAAGGATCTAATGCAAAAATATAAAAGTTTGTTACAAAAGAAAATTAAGCTATGGTGGAATAGATCCTCACTGGAAAATTATTTGGACAAAAAAATAGTTCCCAGGGGATTGAGAATCCAGCTGTACCCCACCTATGAATTAGGGGAACAAGAATTTACTAAAAGATGGACTGTAGCAGCATCTAAATGCTCTTTTGAGTTTATGCAGATTCTTATTGATAGTAATACAGCTTCATTATCTGAAATGGACACGGAATTGGATATTTTGTCTAAATCTATTGCTAAAGATATGGTGAATGACCAGTTTACAAAATGGTCAAAAGATCTTGAAAGTGATGTTTCAAAGTGGGAAGAGAAGGTTTGTCAAGAAAAATCAACGTGATGTGGATGATTATGATTCCAACAAAATTTATAGATGGCAGTTTGGTAAGATTTTAGATGCCAGAAAAAACAATACCAATAAAAAAAGAAAACAATCGGATATGTCTAGTACTTCAGAAGTGGAAAGTAATGCTTCTAACAGTGAGGCAGAAACATCACGTGACTTTCTTCACAAAAGTAATGATAACAAACTAGACTCGTTCACATTGGTGAAAGATACTCACCTCTTTGCAAGAAAATTAATATTGAAAAAATTGCATGCAACTAAATTTCAGAGTGATGATTTGCAAGAAATGGATACAGAAAAAGAAGCTTTGGAAACATTAATTTCTTTAGAAGAAGAAAGCATGGCACCCTCAGAGGTAAGTATGATTCCCACTTACCCATTTACCAAATCTAAATCCTTACCTGCATTGCGATTATGTCCGGCAGTAGAAATTTTTACTAAATTGGTGACGCATGACATTGAAACTTTGGCGGGTAAACAGGGAATAAATCACAATCTGACTAGATGTGAAAGAGAAGCAGTCAGGGAAATGTAATCTTGGCAGGATGTGATCTTTAACCCTCTGACAAAGGGGGAAATATTGTCATTTGGCCAGTCTCACAAAATGAAAATCAGGCTAATATTTTGTTAGATGATCCAAGATGTTACAAGAGATTAACATTTAATGTTGATATTTTAGACAAGGCTTTTTTTTACAAGGAATCATCTCAAAGAAATTATTGGATCAGGTCTGAAATAACAAACCCAGACTTCCTGCCTTATACTTAATACTGAAAATACATAAAAGTCACATGGACCCCCTGGCTGCCCCATTGTATCAGGTAACAACGGACCCTGTGAACTTATTGGGGACATTATTGATTATTTTTTGAAACCTCTGGTGGCAGAGTTACCATCATATATCAGGGACACCACGTCGATTTTACAAAGGTTGGACCAATTATATCTAGATGAGAGCACTTTGATTGTGACTGCCGACGTGGAGTCCCTGTATACATCTATTCACCACCATGATGGATTAAAAGCTGTAGAATTTTTTCTAAGTAGTTCAATGGATAATGCTTTGATCTAGTTAATTTTGGCCTTATTGGAATTTTTATTGACACATAATGTGTTCATTTTTAATGGTCATCATTATCTCCAAACACAGGGTACAACGATGGGGGCCTCCTGTGCCCCATCGTATACTAATTTGTTTCTCGGAGCATGGGAGAGGGAGGTATTTCAGGGCAACCTCATCCAGGAAATGGACCATGTCCAAAACTGGATGAGGTACATCGATGATGTTCTTTTTTCTGGGATGGCCACCTAGAAGGTCTTAATAATTTGATTGAACAGCTTAATAATAATAACAAGAACATCAGGTTAGCATTTCAATATTGCAGAGAGATAGATTTTCTGGATATTAAATTAAAGATCAATTCGAATGGCCTTGTAAGTATGGATATTTTTTGGAAAACCACTGCCACTAATTCTTTTTATCAGCAGATTCTTCTCACCTGATTTCCACTATTCGTGGAATTCCTGTGGGACAGTTTCTCCGGGCAAAGAGAATATGTTCAGAAGAGGATTCTTTCCAGAAACAAGCCATGGATCTCACAAGAAGATTTACTGAAAGAGGGTACAGCAAAAGGATGATAAAAAGAGGATATTTGAGAGCAGCTAATACTTCACATAATAAACTCTTGTATGGATCTTCAGGTCCTAAGAAATAAGAAGATCAGGACCCAATATGTTTTATTAGCACATACAATGATAAATGGAATGATTTAAAAGAGATAATTCTTAAGCATTGGAATGTTCTATTAGTGGATCCTATCTTGAACCGTGCATTACCTAATCAACCATCCTTTGTTGCAAAGAGGTCGAGAACTCTTAAGGACACTTTAGCTCACAGTAATTTTGAACCTTTGGCAAAAAAATCGGAGATTGGAACGCCAGGTTTTTTCCCTTGTGGTTTCTGCAAGGCTTGTTTGAACCACACTAAAGCTACTACATTCTCAAGCTTTGACGGATCCCATAAATTTGAAATAAGGAAACATCTTAATTGTCATTCCGTGGGCGTAATTTATTATGCGCAATGTCCTTGTCAGAAGATATATGTAGGCCTCACTACAAGGGAACTTAAGGTAAGAACACGAGAACATGTCAGAGATACAGAAAAAGCTAAAGATTGTGATGAAACCGTTTCTTTAAAACCACTCCCTAGACATTTCACAACTGTAATGCTAGAGGTTTGATGATTAATGCCATAGATCAGTTTAATTTGGGATTTAGAGGTTGGGATTTGGGAAAAGTATTGGCCCAATATGAGAGCAGATGGATCTATCGGCTGGGTACTTTAAGTCCAAATGGTCTGAATGAAACCCTGGGGTTCTCAGCTTTTCTATAATAGATTTCATATAGGAGGCATCTTTTATGGGTTAGGGTGAGAATTTTATTTTTATTTTTTCATCATTAAAATATTTTTAGCATATGTTTATGTATCTAATTAATTTATTTTCATTTTATTTATATTGTTATAGAATTTTGTCATTTTATATGAATTGGAGAGTCTGAAAGTATTGTTCAGAAGATGATGGTGATATCCGGCGTATTTTGCATAAAGAACATCAAGATGGACCAAAATTTATGAATAGTGAATGAAAAGAAAGAAGAGACACGGATAATTAAAATTATAAAAATTATAAGGACAATATATTAGTTAAAGGAATATATACCCTTATGGGAATTTTTTCCAATAATTATTTGGGTTTAGTGAGGGTAATATTGCACGGGTCACTTTATATATATATTATTATTATATATATATTATTCATGCTTATTTGTATTTGCACAATTATGGTCATTAATTTATAGATTGCACTTGTCACTTTAATATTCAATATGTGAAAGAAAATATTGCTGACATATATTTTGATTGTATATTTGCACTTATATATTGTATGTGGTTATATTTATTATATGTTATTGGCATTTTTGTATATGAATTGACATTTTTTATTTTTTATTGTATTATATATGAGACAACCACTGCTATTATATGGGCCTTTTAATTCATTAGGCTCATCTACCTATTTATTCAAATTGTCACTCCTTTTTTATTTTATTTTGTTCACGGTCTCTTTTTAATAATAAGCACTTTCACTAGGTTTCCAGTTTCTATTTTAAGTTATTCATCCTTTTTTCTCACTATTATTTTGATATGCAATTAGCCCGTTTACTTCAGCTCCATTAGACGGTGCGCACCCACATTTCAGTCAGCTCCCCACACACTTCCGACAGCGCTACCGTGGTGACCTGTGTGTATATTACACGCAGTTAATGAGCACATGTCAGGAAGTGTATTACAATCACGGATGAGCGGGACTGACGCGTGAGCCATAGAATCTGGGCGTGAGCTTCATGCAATCATCTTCTGGCATTTTCACTGGCTCTTGGCACAATAAATATGCCTCCCTAACCCTGCTTGGCACGCCCCCGGAAGAAGCAAGCGGGCGAAATGCGCGTCGGGGCGCAGGGGCTCACAACCACTACGGACGCACTCTTTATTTCTTACAGCCCAGTAAGTAAAACTTGTGGTAATATTATTATATGATTGTAGTGTGTTTAGGTTTTTTACATCTGATTATTGTTGAATGTCACGATATGGTAGTTATACTGAGGGGACTATTTAAATAAGGACACATGATCTATATAAAGGAATGCCTTGGGCAATAATATATTTCAAGGTTAATTATTTCTGGTATACTGCATTTTTGCTCCCCTATGAGTTCATACATATATACAGTAGTAAATCTATTCAAAGTCTACAGAGGTTAACTTAACCTTCTATGTGGTTGTTTGTTCCCCTTGGGGTATGTTGCCAATGATCATGTATAAGTAGCATTTTTATGGATTTTTTATCATGTTTGAAATAAAATAATATATTGTTATACCATATGGTTCTCTTCTTGTTAGGAACAGCTTTAACAGCTGCCCTTTAGATTGATTTATCTATTGAATAATAGTAAAACAAATAAAAATGTATTTGATAGTATAGTTTAGCTAAATTAAAATTAAAGTTTTTAAGCTTCACCTTATAGATGTATACATACCCTATGCGTACTATATCTACACTGGTATTCATTTTAAGGTTAAAAAAAGCACTTACCAATGATCATACATTACTTTTGTAATCTGAAATCACTTTATAGATAGCCCATAACATACCACTATTGGTCTTCAAGATGCATATATTATTGCCATCATATATTGTCACTATAATATGCCGTATTAATATTCCTACAAAGCCACATAATAACGCTAAATAGTGCCCAAATAATATTATAGTTCAGTGCCAAAAAATTATCACTAGAGATTAGTGATGAGTGAATATACTCGTTACTCGAGATTTCGCAAGCATGTTCGGGTGTTGTCCAAGTATTTTCGCGTGCTCGGAGATTTCGTTTCTGTCGCTGTAGCTGCATGATTTGCGGCTGCTAGCCAGCCTGAATACATGTGGGGATTGCCTGTTTGTTAGGAAATCCCCATATGTATTCAGGCTTACTAGCAGCCGCAAATCATGCAGCTACAGCAACAGAAACGAAATCTCAGAGCACATCCAAATACTCGGAGATCACCCGAGCATGTTCGGGAAATCTCAAGTAACGAGTATATTTGCTCATCACTACTAGAGATCAGATAAACAAAGGATAGACTTTGAGTCAAATTTTCTGCAGTTTTCAGAGACCCACAAATTTGAACTTTCTGCAATTCGATTCGCGAGGATCAGCAAAAAACTTCCCCATAATGGCCTGCAATTATCACATTCTTTGGTCCTGTGCTGCCAATCAGCGTGGACTATTACTACCAGTATAAACGATGGAGGGTCAGCCAGTCAGCGCCATTTTAGGCTTTTCTACCATGGGATATTAGGTCAGAACACACAGTTCATACCAAATAGGGATAGAAAAACGTTTAATCTGAATGTGATGAACTTCTTCATTGCTGAATCACATTGAAAATGGGAACAGTGGTCGCTTTCTGTGAATAGTAATTCAAAGATTCCAGTGAGATAGGAACACGCTGTAACTGTATAGGCAGTGTGTCTGTGAAATGATTTATTTGTGATATTCTGCACTAACAGCTTCTTAACAGATTTTCTAATTCACAATCCCTTAACACACAGTATGAGGCCACCAGAGTACACTTCTCCACACAGTATGAGGCCACCAGAGAACACTTCTCCACACACTATTGTGGCGCCCCTGAGGGTTCAGTCGCTACAGTGTTAGAGCTGGCGGAAAGCACCAGATTATAAAATAATAGCAGGTGCGTTCGCAACCCAGGGTCCACCGTGCAGAGGTGGTACACTGCTGCTAGATAATGGCGGATGCTCAATATGGCAGTATAATGGCGGACACATGTGGGTTAAACGTCACCCGGTGTGCACAGGGTGAACTCTGTTGCTTCACAGAGCCGCTGAACCGCTAAACACAAATACTGAGCCTATTCAAGCTCACAGAGTTCGGGGAGATGAACGCTCAGTATATGGTCACAGGACTCGGGCCCAAGGACACAGGACCAGCGTCCCTCTAGACCTACTGAGCGTGCGGTGTCGCAACTGCGAACGCAGCTAACTGAGGCTGACTGCATCGGAGCAACAGTGACTGCCGCGTTACGATATTGCCCTATAGTAGGTGACACCATCGGACGCTAGTGCTGTGGACTGATGTGCACTGTGGCCTATAGCTTAGCCACCGACTGGCGCTGACTCTAATACTGATACCCTAACCACATACGTAATGTCCAAGAGAGGGGAATCTTAATAAGTCATTCACCAGGTACATGCACCCGTCATCATCCACACATTTAGCAACAAGAGTCTATACTAGCGCATGGCTGAGCGACCATGCGAGTCTTTTATAGCCGAGACCTTCCGGAACCTTCCAGATCCCCCTGATGGACAAATCAGAACTGGAGAAGGACTTGAGCATGTGACTCCCAATCCCCAATGGGGAATCGTCCCATGAGCATGCTCAGTGGAGCGATGGAAGGCCTTAGATTCTGGAGTCTTTTGCCGCTGGCCAGGATGCATTGTCATACCTGAACCAGAGGTGGCAGCAGCAACTGATCCCACGCTCCTGGTCTGGGCAGAGCGCCGGGACCGACGAGACTGCCTAGCAGGCTCCACTGCGGCTGAAGGAGAATGGGAGACCGCCGAGTGCAAGGCTCTGGATTCCTGCTGTGCAGTGGCATGAACCCGACGCCTGACATTACCCCCCTCCTAGGGTCCCTTCCCCTCTGAGCCTCACTATGCTCAAATGCCGTGATAAGGAGCGGAGTGTGGATGTTCTCCACTGGCTCCCAGGTCCGAGCCTCTGGACCATGACCCTTCCAGTCCACTGACTCGAAGAACTGGGACATGTGAACAGGCTTAAGGAGGGACACGTGGAAGGCGTCAGAGATAGCCAAGTGTCGAGGAAGAGCCAAACGATAGACCACATAGCTGATCCGCTCGAGGACATTGAAGGGACCAATGTAGCAAGGAGCAAACTTAGTGGACTCGACTCGCAGCCTGATGTTACGGGCGGAGAGCCACACTAAGTCGACAGGGGAGAAGGTTGGAGCAGGACACCGATGTGCATCCGCAGAGGACCTCATTCTCTCCTTAGGGGCCCGAATGGCATCCTGGGTGCGATCCCAAATATCACATGCCTCCACTGCCCAGTCTGCCACCCTAGAGTCGGTGGATGGCACAGGGACACGAGGATTTTGGCCGTAGTTAAGGAGGAATGGCGTCTGGCCGGTGGAATTGGCCACCGTGTTGTTCAAGGCGAACTCTGCCCACGGCAACAAAGATGTCCAGTCATCCTGCCTGGCCGAGACAAAATGTCGGAAGATATGTGACCAGGGTCTGGTTGGCCCTCTCTACCAACCCGTTCATCTCAGGATGATAGGCCAAGGAGAGATTCAGTTCAATACTGAGCAAGCGACAGAGCTCTCACCAGAAGCGAGATGCAAACTGGGGACCCTGATCACTGACAATCTTGTCAGGCATGCCGTGTAAGCGGAAAACATGTTTGATGAACAGCACTGCTAAACCCCGTGTGGAAGAGAGCCGAGAGAGAGGCACCAAGTACACCATTTTAGAAAAATGGTCGGTGACGACCCAAATAACTGTGCTGCCACCGGACTTGGGGAGACCCACCACAAAGTCCATGCCAACCATCTCCCAGGGCCTGTCCGCCACCGGTAAGGGGTAGAGTAACCCAGCAGGTCATTGCCGGGAAGGCTTATTCTTGGCGCAGGAGACACATGCCTGTATGTAGTCTTTGACGTCATGAGCCATATGCGGCCACCAGTACGTCCTTGCCAGAAGCTCAACTGTCCGCTTGGTACCAAAGTGTCCACCCACCCTGGAGGCGTCAGCCCAAGAGAGGACCTCTGGACGTAAACGGGCAGGGACAAAAGTCTTGCCCGGGGGTACAGACTCAAGGGCGACCGGAGCCACTGTCCTCAGACTCTCTGATGATACGATTAACCGAGGCTCCTCCTCCTTCTCCGCTGATACCACAGAGCAAGAGAGCGCATAGGCTCGGACATACTTCTCACCGGAAAGGAAATGTAGGGTGAAGTGGAACCAAACGAAGAAGAGAGACCATCGAGCTTGACGAGAATTTAACCGCTGAGCGGTTTGGAGATAGACCAAATTTTTGAGGTCAGTGTAAACCTGGAAGGGATAGAGAGCCCCCTCCAGGGCGTGACACCATTCAGAAAAGGCCAATTTCATGGCTAGCAACTCCCTGTCCCCAATGGAATAGTTCCTCTCCGCCGGTGAGAAGGTCTTGGAAAAGAAGAAGCAAGGATGCTTCCGACCTTGAGCATCCTTTTGGAACAGGACTGCTCCAGCACTGACCGACGAGGCATCCACCTCTAAAATAAATGGTTTATCCACATTGGGGCGATTTAAAATTCGAGAACTAGCAAAGTAAGACTTGATGGAGAGGAAGGCCTTAGATACCTCCTCAGACCACAATTTAGGATTCGCTCCCTTCTTGGTGAGGGCAGCCAAGGGAGCTACCAGAGTTGAGAAGTGCGGGATGAATTGGCGGTAATAGTTAATAAATCCCATAAAGTGCTGCATTGCTTTAAGGGAGTGAGGCTCCTGCCAATCCATTACCGCCTGCAGTTTGGCAGGATCCATGGTCAACCCTTGGACCGAGATGATATAGCCCAGGAAAGGCAACAACTCCTGCTCAAACACGCACTTCTCCAACTTGGCATATAGGGCGTTTGCCCGTAGGAGATTGAAGACTTTGCAAACCTCTCTCCAGTGGGACTCCAAATCTGGAGAAAAGATGAGAATATCATCCAGATAAACCACCACCGAAGAGGAAAGCATATCTCGAAAGATATCGTTTACGAAGTCTTGAAAGACGGCCGGGGCATTACATAGGCCAAGGGGCACGACCAGATACTCATAATGGCCATCCCTGGTATTAAAAGCCGTCTTCCACTCGTCTCCCTCACGTATGTGTATCAGGTTGTAGGCTCCCTGCAGATCGAGTTTGGTAAATACTCTTGCTCCCCGCAACCTATTGAACAGCTCCAATATCAGGGGCAGAGGGTACTTATTCTTAACGGTGATGGCGTTAAGACCCCTGTAATCGATGCAAGGCCGCAATTCATCGCTCTTCTTCTGCACAAAGAAGAATCCCGCCCCTACTGGTGACACCGACTTCCTAATAAATCCTCTGGCCAGATTCTCCTTGATGTATTGTGACATGGCCTCCATCTCCGGGAGAGACAGGGGATATACACGACCCCGGGGAGGCTCTGTACCAGGCAAGAGGTCTATAGGACAGTCGTAGGGGCGGTGCGGCGGAAGAGTCTTTGCCGCTCTCTTGGAGAACACATCAGTATACTGCTGATAGTGTTTAGGGAGCGAAGAGAGATCTGCGGGAGCCGCAGTGGCGGCAACCTGAATGCAGATGCTCAGACATCTACCCTCACAGAACTTACTCCAACTAAGAATTTTCCCCGATGACCACTCAATATGGGGAGAATGGCAACGCAACCAGGGAACTCCCAGGAGAACCTGATCGATACCCTCGGGCATAATAAGGAGGGACACTGTCTCGTGATGGGACGGAGACAGAGAATGTCTTAATGGAGCAGTCTGATGGGTAATCTGCGAGGGTAATGTCGAGCCATTCACCACTCTGATGGTGACCGGCTGAGGTAGCATAACCAAGGGGATTGTGTGCTGGAGAGCGAAGGCTGAGGACATAAAATTACCCTCCGCTCCAGAATCTACGCAAACCTCCACCACCAGTGTGGAGGAGCCGAACTCCAGCACACCCTTGAAGGTTAGCTAGGAGGTAAATGGTGTGGTGTCTGGTAGCCCTCCTGCTGTTGCCACTAGACACGGGCGTTTCTCCGAGCGCTGTGGGAACCTATTGGCAAAGTGACCAGACTGTCGGCAGAGAGCGCGAGCCATGGAGGTTCGAGCTTGGCGGAACTTAGAGCCCGTGTGAGGCACCTCCATAACCATCGTTGACTCCGATGCTCGATCGGATGGCTCCAGAGATTTAGAGAAAGTTGGAGCCAACCTAAACCTCTGTCTGGACTGGGAGCGCTCCAACCCTCACTTTATGAAGCGGAGATTTATATGAGTGGAGATGGTAATGAGCTCCTCCAGAGTGTCAGGAACCTCCCGAGTGGCCAGAGCGTCCTTAACGTGGTCAGCCAAACCCCTCCAAAAGATTGGTATTAGGGTCTTATCTGACCATTCCAACTTGGAAGCCAGTGTCCGAAAACGAATGGCATATTGGTTGACCAGGGATGAACCCTGTGTCAGAGCCAACAGCTGGAGCGCGGTCTCATGTGTGACCCGTGGTCCCAGAAAGACCTGTGTTGTGAGTTCATTTTCCCCTTCACTACTGAGGCCCGATGAACTCCCTCTTCTGGTAAAGAAAGGTAGTGAGCCTGATTATCAAACACCTGAGCCTAATGATGATGACTGACTGAGTGGAGTTACTGACTGGATATAAGACTGCCAACGCCCTTCTGCCCTGCGGGTGATTTCTCTGTGGGATCCTTGGAGACCAGTCTGAATTCCTGCTCTTCTAAAGCTAAGTTTTCTGCTCGGCTTTTTGCATTTGTGCTTTGACTTTGTTTTGCTTTGTTTATCTGGATTTCTGCCATTCCCTGCTGGGGTGAGCTGAATTCCTTTAGCTCTGTCTTCTGAAAATACCTGAGTGCTGATTTAGTTTTTGAAGCCTAGCTGCTTCAGGGTCTTTTTCCATATCAGCTTGTTGGCTTATGTCTTTGATAGGGTTTTGGCAGATTGCAGACAGCAACCTTCCTTTCCTGTTCTGTTTAGTTAGCTTGGGCCCCATCGTTTGCTCAGCCTATCTTTCTATCTGTGTGAGTGTTTTTTCATCTTGCTTCACCGTCATTATATGTTGGGGGCTGCCTTTTACTTTGGGGTTTGCTCTGGGGCAGTTTAGATTTCCTTTTCTGTCTTTAGGCTATTTAGCTCTCCGGCTGTGATCGAGGGGTCTAGGGCACCGTAGGAACCCCCCACGGCTACTGCTAGTTGTGTTGATAGGTTCAGGGGTCTGCAATCTGATAGTTGCCAACTTCTCTGGTTTTCTGGACGTAGCTTCTACTTTTGTGTCTGCCTCCTACGGTGACTCAATCATAACAGACCTGCCTCAGGGAACCTAGGAACTGAGAGGCTCTCTGAACCGCGGGGTCACCACGCTCCCACAGTGGGGTGGCCCACTCCAGAGCCCGTCCAGCCAGAAGGGAAACGATGAATTTGACCTTAGCCCGCTCAGAAGGAAATCGCATGGCCAGCAGCTCTAGCTGAATAGCACACTGGCTCACGAATTCCCTACAGAAGGCACTATCGCCCGAGAACTTCTCGGGCAGAGGGAGGTGGGATAACATCGGTGCAGGGATGGAAGTGGGAACATGGGAGACAGACTCTGCGGCTGCCTGAGCAGCGGCCACAGTAACATTCGCAGCTGAGGTTGAACGCTCGAGAGCCGCCAACCTGCCCCCCAGCCACCAAATGTGCTGCAGTAGCTGCTCTTTATCCGCCATTACAAGCCAGACCCTGGCGCTAGTATAATGTTAGGGCTGGTGGAACGCACCAGATTATAAAATAATAGTTGGTGCATCCGCAGCCCGGGGTCCACCGTGCAGAGGTGGTACACTGCTGCTAGGTAATGGCGGACGCTCAATATGGCGGTTTAATGGCAGAACACACGCGGGTTAAACGTCACAGGGCGAACTCTGTTGCTTCACAGAGCCGCCGAACCGCTAAACACAAATACCGAGCCTGTTCAAGCTCACAGAGCTCGGGGAGATGAACGCTCAGTATATGGTCACAGGACTCGGGCCCAAGGACATAGGACCAGCGTCCCTCTAGACCTACTGAGCGTGCAACGTTGCAACCGCGAATGCCGCTAACTGAGGCTGACTGCAGTGGCGCAACAGTGACTGCCGCGGTACGATAGTGCCCTATAGTAGGAAACACCATCTGACACTAGTGCTGTGGACTGCTGTGCACTGTGGTCTATAGCTTAGCCACTGACTGGCGCTGACTCTAATACTGATACCCTAACCACCGTAAGTGCGAACTGTGGTAAGTGTGTGACTTGAGATTCAGTGAAGACATGTAACGGTCAACGTGTGACTGGACACAGCGCCTCCAGCAGGGCGAATTTATGACACACGTGACCCTGGATACAGCGCCTCCAGCGGGGCGAATTTAAATAATACTGGGACGTGCAGCCGGATACACCGCCTCCAGCTGGCAAATTTAAAAAGTACATGTAAAACTGGATACCCCGCCTCCAGCTGGCGAATTTAAACAATAAGGGGAAACACAGGAACAATTACAGTGGTGGGCCCTGTAATAGGAAATAGGGACGTGGAGACCTCCTGAGCTCCCCTGAGGCAGCGTCCCTGCACTCCTTACGTTCCCTATACAGGCTCCGCACCTGTCGCCGCACGCGAACCTTATGCCCTGACTCACCCTGTACCTAGTCCCTCGCTAGGGCATTGGCCGGTGCGGAAACTAATCCCACCACTGCACTAGATCACACATAAGGAAAGTCACAAACAGGGGAAATAGAAAACTTAGCTCTCTCTGTGCAAATGCTCCAGCTCAGAGTCCAGCAACCGACTGCAGCCTTCCTCCTGAATAGCTGCCACCAAGTTCAGTCAGCACTGCAAAGAACTCCCTTCTGTGACTCCTTCCACACCAGGACTCAGATTGAGCTGAGCAATCTCTCCAGCTCCTTCCACCACCCAGGTTGGTTGCAAATGAACAACTATCACCCCCTGATTGCATACCCTGAGACTCATTTATAGAGGCCCACACCTGATTCCTAATTATGAATTAAACCTAACACTAAGGTGCGATACCACTCCCCACCACCGGGCAACTTAGAATGAAAGACACCACGTGTGATAATTCTAATGGCCACCGGGGGCAATCACGTCACACTTTGCACTTGACAAAGTAAAAAAAAATTCACTTTGTCCAATTTAAAACTGTCAGATCATGACAAGAGGTATTTGGAAAACCTATAACAAATACCTGTGTGAGTTGCTGAATTGTAGGTTGCTGAGTGCTTTCTACCTGTTCAATTTTTGGGGGGCTTGGGGGCTTGTTTAACCTGTTTTTTCTCTCTACAGGGTTAATCTCTTATTTTACTATCTGTTTTTAAGGGTTAACTATATTGCATTTAAATCTTGAGGTGTAACTATATTCACAAGGGGTTAATTAAGGGTGGGAGTTCATACAGTAATTAAGGGTTTATAAGGGCAGCTGGTTGGGGCTCAACTCCTTTTGGAAGTGCATTGAGCAGCAAGGTGGTGTGTTGGTAAAAGGGGAAAAAAAAAAAACTCTTTTAAATCTTCTGCCTGAGCGAGTGTGAACGAGCTGAGTGTGACCTGAGCGTAAGTGCGAACTGTGGTAACTGTGTGACTTGAGATTCAGTGACTTTGGATTCAGGGAGTTTCCAAGGGAGGTCTTACAGAATTGCTGTTATATTATATTAATATATATATATTTTTTTAAATTTATTTTTGCTTATCTTATTGTCTGGTGCAATCCCCATTAGGATGTGCTCCAATATTGCCAATGCCATCCAGTGCACGTCTTGCCGCATGTATGAAATCCTTGAACAGCCGGTCGAGGGTGCATACTGCTGTGCAAGATGTGAGCACGTTGTGCATTTGGAAGCCCCGATACTGGATCTAAATGTGCAGCTGGCAACACTGAGATCCATAGACAATATGGAAAGGAGTCTTCTGCTCACTGAGCAGACGCTCAATGGGATAGATGAGGGGGGGGATGCTAGGTTGGAGCTGCAGGACAATGAAGCAGCTAGCTGGGTGACAGTTAGAAGGCGGGGTAGAGGGAAGAGCACCAGGGAGGCTTGTCCTGATCTGGCACACCCCAATAAGTTTGCTAAGTTGGCAGTTGAGGGGAGTGTTAGTGCAGGAGCAGCACTGCTGCAGCAAGGCATGTCCTCTGAAAGCCGGAGGAGTGTCGGCTCCAGTAAGGGGGGAAATAGGAGAGCAGGGCAGGCCAGACAGGTTCTGGTAGTGGGAGACTCAATTATTAAGGGAACAGATAGGGCAATCTGTCACAAAGACAGGGATCGTCTAACGGTGTGCTGCCTACCTGGCGCTCGAGTCCGACACATCGCTGATCGGGTTGACAGATTACTGGGAGGGGATGGTGAGGATCCTGCGGTCATGGTGCACATTGGCACAAATGACAAAGTTAGAGGTAGGTGGAAGGTCCTTAAAGATGATTTCAGGGAATTAGGCTGTAAGCTTAAAGCAAGGACCTCCAAGGTGGTATTTTCGGAAATACTTCCTGTACCACGTGCCACGCCAGAGAGGCAACGGGAGATTAGGGAGGTTAATAAGTGGCTCAGGAATTGGTGTAGGAAGGAGGGGTTTGGGTTCCTGCAGGACAGGGCCGACTTCTCAGTTGGCTACAGGTTCTACGCTAGGGACGGGCTGCACCTCAATGGGGAGGGTGCAGCTGTGCTGGGGGAGAAAATGGCTAGAAGATTGGAGAGTGTTTAAACTAGGGACGGGGGGAGGGTATTCCTTTTATAGGAGGGGAAAACAGTGCAGATAGAGACCTGGGCACAAATAATGACATTGGGGGTGGGGGTGGCATGGGGGGTGGGGTTAGAACAGTTAATAATTTAAGAAAGAATAGAGGTGCAAAGAGATACATAAAGTGCATGTATACTAATGCCAGAAGCCTTGCTAACAAAATGGAGGAATTGGAGTTATTGTTGTTGGAACATAATTATGACATGGTGAGGATATCTGAGACATGGCTGGATGAGAGCCACGACTGGGCGGTTAATTTACAGGGCTATAGTCTGTTCAGAAATGACCGAACAAATAAGCGAGGGGGAGGTGTGTGTTTATATGTAAAATCATCCTTAAAACCCATCCTTCGTGATAATATATATGAATCTAATGAAAATGTAGAGTCCCTGTGGGTAGAGATAAGGGGAGGGGGGAAAAATAATAAATTACTGATAGGGTTTTGTTATAAGTCTCCAAAAATAATGGAAGCAACAGAGAATATCCTCATAAAGCATATAGATGAAGCTGAGACTCAAGGAGAAGTCATTATTATGGGGGACTTAAACTACCCGGAAATACATTGGGGAACCGAAACCTGCAGTTCCAGCAAAGGTAATAGGTTTTTGACTACTATGAGAGACAATTACCTTTCACAACTGGTTCAGGACCCACCAAGAGGGGGGGCACTGCTAGACCTAATATTAACCAACAGGCCAGACCGCATATCAAATGTAAGGGTTGGGGGTCACTTGGGTAATAGTGATCACAAATTAATAAGTTTTCATGTATCCTTTAATAAGATGTGTAGTAGAGGGGTTACAAGGACACTAAACTTCAGGAAAGCAACTTTCCAACGGATGAGAGATGATCTTGGTGCAATTAACTGGGACGATATCCTGAGACATAAAAATACACAAAGAAAATGGGAGACGTTCATTAGCATCCTGAATAGGCCCTGTGCACAATATATACCATATGGGAATAAACATGCTAGAAATAGGAGGAAACCACTATGGCTAAATAGAGCTGTAAGGGGCGCAATAAGAAATAAAAATAAAGCATTTAGAGAATTAAAGCAAGTAGGTAGTGATGAGGCATTAACTAAATACAGAAGATTAAATAAATTCTGTAAAAAGCAAATCAAGACAGCAAAGATTGAGACAGAGAGACTCATTGCCAGAGAAAGTAAAAATAATCCCAAAATATTCTTTAACTACATAAATAGTAAGAAACTAAAAAATGATAGTGTTGGCCCCCTTAAAAATAGTCTGGGTGAAATGGTGGATGAGGATGAGGAAAAAGCCAATATGCTAAATGACTTTTTTCAACAGTATTTACACAAGAAAATCCCATGACGGATAACATGATCAGGGATAAAAATTCTCCGTTAAATGTCACCTGCTTAACCCAGCAGGAAGTACGGCGGCGTCTAAAAATCACTAAAATTATCAAATCCCCGGGCCCGGATGGGATACACCCCCGAGTACTGCAGGAATTAAGCACAGTCATAGATAGACCATTATTTTTAATCTTTAAAGATTCCATAATAACAGGGTCTGTACCACAGGACTGGCGTATAGCAAATGTGGTGCCAATATTCAAAAAGGGGACAAAAACTGAACTTGGAAATTATAGGCCAGTAAGTTTAACCTCAACTGTGGGTAAAATCCTGGAGGGTTTTCTAAGAGATACTATACTGGAGTATCTGGAGAAGAATAACCTCATGACCCAATATCAACATGGGTTTACAAGGGACCGTTCCTGTCAGACTAATCTGATAAGCTTTTATGAAGAGGTAAGTTCCGAACTGAACCAAGGGAATGCAGTGGACGTGGTGCACATGGACTTTTCAAAAGCTTTTGATATGGTGCCACACAAAAAGTTGATACATAAAATGAGAACAATGGGGATAGGGGAAAATATGTGTAGGTGGGTTAAGAGCTGGCTCAGGGATAGGAAACAAAGGGTGGTTATTAATGGAGCACACTCGGACTGTGTCACGGTTAGCAGTGGGGTACCACAGGGGTCAGTTTTGGGCCCGCTTCTTTTTAACATATTTATTACTGAACTTGTAGGGGGCATAGAGAGTAGAATTTCAATATTTGCAGATGACACTAAACTCTGCAGGGTAATCAATACAGAGGAGGACAATTTTATATTACAGGAGGATTTATGTAAACTAGAAGCTTGGGCTGATAAATGGCAAATGAGCTTTAATGGGGATAAATGTAAGGTCATGCACTTGGGTAGAACGAACAAGATGTATAATTATGTGCTTAATTGTAAAACACTGGGCAAAACAGTCACTGAAAAAGACCTGGGTGTATGGGTGGACGACAAACTCACATTTAGCGGCCAGTGTCAGGCAGCTGCTGCAAAGGCAAATAACATAATGGTATGCATTAAAAGAGGCATAGATGCTCATGAGGAGAACATAATTTTACCTCTATATAAGTCACTAGTGCGACCACACTTAGAATACTGTGTACAGTTCTGGTCTCCGGTGTATAAGAAAGACATAGCTGAACTGGAGCGGGTGCA
Source organism: Dendrobates tinctorius (assembly GCF_039654945.1). Taxonomy (NCBI): domain Eukaryota; kingdom Metazoa; phylum Chordata; class Amphibia; order Anura; family Dendrobatidae; genus Dendrobates; species Dendrobates tinctorius. The sequence continues at coordinate 2,151,072 of NW_027361687.1, read as the reverse complement.
GAGAAGAGCGACCAAGGTTATTAGGGAAGTAGGGGGTCTGCAATACCAAGACAGGTTATTACACTTGGGGTTATTTAGTTTGGAGAATCGAAGGCTTAGGGGTGAAATTATTACAATGTATAAATATATGCGGGGACAATACCAAGAGCTTTCTAATGATCTTTTTACTCTTAGACCTGTAACGGGGACAAGGGGGCATCCTCTACGTCTGGAGGAAAGAAGGTTTAAGCATACTCACAGACGCGGATTCTTTACTGTAAGAGCAGTGAGACTATGGAACTCTCTGCCATATGATGTTGTAATGAGTGATTCCCTACTAAAATTTAAGAAGGGACTGGATGCCTTTCTTGAAAAGTATAGTATTACAGGGTATATACACTAGTTTCCTTAATATTGCTTTGATCCAGGGAGCTAGTCTGATTGCCGTATGTGGAGTCGGGAAGGAATTTTTTTCCCCAATGTGAAGCTTACTGTTGCCACATGGGTTTTTTTTGCCTTCCTCTGCATCAACATGTCAGGGTAAGTTAGGATAGGATATGGGTTGAGCTAGATGGACTTAAAGTCTCCCTTCAACCTTAATAACTATGTTACTATGTTACTATGTTACATGCGTAATATCCAAGGGAGGGGAATCTTAATAAGTCATTCACCAGGTACATGCATCCATCATCATCCACACATATAGCAACTAGAGTCTATGCTAGCCCATGGCTGGGCGGCCATGCGAGTCTTTTATAGCCGAGACCTTCCGGAACCTTCCAGATCCCCCTGATGGACCAATCAGAACTGGAGAAGGACCTGAGCATGTGACTCCCGATCCCCAATGGGGAATTGTCCCATGAGCATGCTCAGTGGAGCGACGGAAGGACTTAGATTCTGGAGTCTTTTGCTGCTGGCCAGGGTGCATTGTCATACCTGAACCAGAGGTGGCAGCAGCAACTGATCCCACGCTGCTGGTCTGGGCAGAGCGCCGGGACCGACGAGGGGGGTATCCTAGAACCTGCTCCTATACCCACGCTACCGTGCACCGTGCGCGACAGGCCAGCGCTCCTCATGGAACAAGTGGAGGAGTTGTGTCATCAATTCTAAGGCCTCTTTCACACATCAGGTTTTCGCCTTCAGGCGCGATCCGGCGCTTTTGACAGAAACCGGATCCGGTGAAATGCAATGCCGGATCCGGTTTCCCCCCCATTGACTTGCATTTGCGCCGGATCGCGCCGGATGGCCATGCGTTTCATCCGGTTTGCGCCGGATCCGGCAATGTGTCGCAATGTGTCGCGATCCGGCGTCTGGAAAAAACGTCTACTGTAACGTTTTTTGTCTCCGGCGAAAAAGCCGGACACGCCGGATCCGGCGCGTCCGGCTTTTTCACACAATGAAAGCCTATGAGCGCCGCAATGCGCCGGATCCGGCGAAAGCCTGATCCGGCGGCCGGATCCGGTTTTTTGGTCTGAGCATGCTCAGTAGCTCTGCCCACAAGACATATATAAAAGCAAGACAGTGGGACCCACAGCCACACCCAACATGCCACCCAAGACAGCAACCAGGCGCAGGAGAAGGCAGGAGACATCTGCAGCAGCACCATCAGCACCACCCCAATTGGAGCAGCATGCTGAACAACGGGAGGGGAGTCCAGCAGCAGATGAGAGACGGTAATTATCAAATCACCCATTCCTCCAAACTAGGGCTATTGAATATCAAGATATTCATTGGCCCTTTGTTTCTCTTTATTCAACAGCCGCCCAATAGATGCAGCAGCAGCAGCAGAAGCAATGGCAGCAGCTGGAACACCACCCACAGGCATGGAGTGTGGCCACCAGGAAGACAGCACATCATCTTCTGGGAGCCCTCCCTCGCATCGTCAGCGTTTGACGGTAAGTTTTTATTTCCAAAATCCATCTTCTCTGTAATATATGTCTATTCATGGCCTTTTATTTCAAAACAGGAATCACAAGATGAAGAGGAGCTCCCAGAAGAAGAAGGAAGGGGTGGACAGACACCTGGAGTGGGCTCACAATTGGTAAGTTTTTTGCATCAAACGCAGAAACACAACATCACACTACACACAACACATAGAAAACAATGTTCTGCAGACCACACACAGCAAACAAATGCCTACATCCAAAGACATAACTTTTTTTGTTTTCTTCTCTAGTCTTCCCAATCCGGTGCTTGGCCAAGAGGTCCTCGCAGTGCCTCCCAGGGTCGTCGGCGACAGCAACGCGGCGGTCACCAGCGTGTAAGTATAAATATTTTTGCTTTTTTTTTTTGCACTTTTTATTTCATTTCTTTTGTGGAGGCTAATTATGTTATTTTTGTCTTTTTCTTTAACAGCCTTCACAGCGTGCTCCCGACTCTGACGTTGAGGATGGAGGGATTGATGTGGACCGCCTCATCGATCTCGTCAGAGAAAGGGAGCCACGCTGACCTGATCGTTACCCGACGACTCTGGGAGGAAATCTGTTCGCTCCTTGTGGGACGCTGGGAGGACCTCGATGTTCGGGCCCAGATTACAGAGCGTAAGTATATACAGTACCGGTTGCTTGATTTAAACCAGTGTTTCCCGAACTCCAGTCCTCGTGGTCCCCACGGATCATGTGTTCAGGATTTCTATTTACTATGGAAATCCTGAAAACATGACCCCTGGGGACCATGAGGACTGGAGTTTGGGAAACACTGATGTTGTATACTAACCACTCCTTTCTCGTTTCAGGGAACAGAATTGTGAATCGGTGGCGGTCTGTGAGAGATCGTTTCAAGAAGGAGTTCAATAAAGAGATGCGGGCCCCGAGTGGATCTGGAGGACGCAGGAGCAAGTACAAGTACGCAGAAGCCCTGTCGTTCCTCCGGGAAACAATGGTCACCAGAAGGTAAATATTACACACCACATGTGAAAAAAAATGTTAGATGTAAATTTTTTTTTCAGCCAGGGCCATACCATGTCAGTATTTTAATTGTTTTTTTTTCTCTTTATTCCACAGCACGGTGAGCAGCACTCGGGAGCCTGCACGATTGGACCCTTCTGAGGCGATCCCTGAGGAGACCGGCACCGAGGGACACTTCGACCGCCCCGGTACATCTGCACCTTCCCAGCCTTCCAACACATTCGACCCATCTGTCCCATCCACCAGCACAGGAGCATCGTGGCCGCCTACATTACATGAAGCTGCTGGTGAGGAGATCGCTTTCCCTTTACCCCACCCTTCTGCCCCTGCCACCTCTAGTACACCTGCGGGTACTGGGCGGCAGCGGCAGAGGGGTCAGGAAAAGACTTATGCGCCAGAGTTCTTGCATCTGAATGCATCTTTCCAGAACTGTCTAAAAGTCTTGTCAGAGCAAATCTCCGCAGGCTATCAGCAGATCAACTCCAGCATTCTGGAGGTGAAGACACTTCTGCAAACCATGCATTCAGAAGCAAGATCTTCGCCAAACCACACCTTTTTCAGGTCTGTTGTGGAGCGCATGGAAACGCTCTCTCCTGCCCAGCAGATGCATGTAATGCATTCATGCCACGCTGCTCTCCAGCAAGTTACCTCCCAACCTCCTCCTCCCACCACAGTAGTTCCTCCACCTGCACCCCCTCCAGCCACTTTCCATCCTCCCCCTCCTATTACATCTACACCCCCTCCAGCCACTTTCCATCCTCCCCCTCCTATTACATCTACACCCCCTCCAGCCACTTTCCATCCTCCCCCTCCTATTACATCTACACCCCCTCCAGCCACTTTCCATCCTCCCCCTCCTATTACATACCATCCACCTCCAGCCACTTTCCATCCTCCCCCTCCTATTACATACCATCCACCTCCCCAGCACCATCCACCTCCCCAGCACCATCCACCTCCCCAGCACCATCCACCTCCCCAGCACCATCCACCTCCCCAGCACCATCCACCTCCCCAGCACCAGCAACCTCCCCAGCACCAGCAACCTCCCCAGTACCAGCAACCTCCACAGTACCTGCAAACTCCCCAGTACCAGCAACCTCCCCAGTACCAGACATCTCCCCACTTCCAGCAACCTGCCCCGTACCAGACATCTCCCCACTTCCAGCAACCTGCCCCGTACCAGACATCTCCCCACTTCCAGCAACCTGCCCCGTACCAGACATCTCCCCACTTCCAGCAACCTGCCCCGTACCAAACTCCTTCCCCATACAACTTGCCATCAACATCATCTGCTCCTACAGTCCCTGCCCAACCCTCCACTCCACCACCCACCACCTCTTCTGCTTCCCACATGTCCACCCATTCTGTAGTTTTTTCCACACCTTCACCTCTAACTGTTCCTTCCCCACCACGATCCCAGTCCTCTCTCCACACTCCCAGTGTCGAAGTGTCCCGCAGCCCCTACAGCAGTATTTCCACCACACACTACACAGAATTATAATGTGTGTATTTAAATAAAAATGACCAGTTTTATGGTTTCAGTTTTATAGTTTCAAATTTTTATTAAACATGTTTATTAACATTTTAAAAAAGTTTACTAAAAAAAACATTTTTCAATAAAAGTTAAATTATTTTACACTGGTTGTCTGTCATTTCTTTCTGCGGCGAAAAAGGTTAAATACAGGTTATTTAAAAGGTGAAATGGTATTCAAAACTAGGTATATAACTGTGGGTAAATTTTAGCTTTTTGCCACAGTTGTGTTCCTGGTTGTGTTTGAAGCAAAGTATTTCACCTAAAAAGTTGTGTTTATTGTTGGTGATTTCCTAACAATGTACACAACTTTTGTTAAAAGGTGAAATATTTTGCATAAAACACAACCAGGTACACACCTGTGGCCTAAAGCTAAAAATAGAGACCATGACAAGATAGCCAACTTTGGTTGGCAAAGGTATATACTGTTGGTACAGAAGGTACACAAGTTTGGTTAGGGCACAAATCTTCCACACTCTGTCATCCTGCCAGTGTACTCTGCCTTGAGGTGACATAAAGTATAGTGCAAAATTGTCCCTCATTACTGAAACCGTCACAGAACTTCTAGTGGTAATGTCATGGTAATCTTGCAAGGTGGTTTCTTCAGAGGTGTCCTCAATGGAAATGGGTTCCTTGCAGATAACAAAATTGTGGAGTACCACGCACGCTTTGATCACCTCGTCCACAGTTTCTGTCTTGAGGTTGATCGCAGTCAATAGGACCCGCCATTTGGCTGTCAGAATACCAAAGGTACATTCAACCATTCTTCTTGCTCTTGTGAGGCGGTAATTAAAAATGCGTTTTGGTCTTGTCAATCCTCTGCTAGAGTACGGTTTCAAAAGGTGTTCTGACAGCTGGAAGGCTTCATCCCCTACACAGACAAATGGCATAGGTGGACCAGATGTTTGCGGCAGCGGTCTAGGTGGTGGGAACTGGAAGGTGTTTCCATACAGTTTACGCCCCATGGCAGACAGTTTGAAAACTTGAGAGTCATTGGAGCGGCCATAGGCCCCAATATCAACCGCAATAAATTTGTATTCCGCGTCAGCGATGGCCATGAGGACAATTGAAAAATATTTCTTGTAATTGAAATATTCCGATCCCGATCCAGCTGGCTTTACAATGCGGATATGTTTCCCGTCCACAGCGCCCAAGCAGTTTGGAAACTGACATATCTGTTGAAACTTGTCAGCAATTTCAATCCACCTCTCTGTTGTGGGCTCTGGTAAAAACTCTTCAGCTAAGGAGTCCCACAGTGCACGGCATGTGTACTTCACAATTCCAGATATGGTGGAAATCCCGAGTCTGTACTGGAAATGCAGTGACGAAAGGGATTCTCCAGTTGCAAGAAATCTGTGGGGAATTAACAAACAATAAATTAGTTTTAAATCACAGCATTACATACCAAAACTGACCTATAACACTTGGAGATACAAATTACCACCAACAAGATTGCAGTGAAAGTGTGCTCTGATGCGATCACATCCAATAAATGTGGCTTACCTTAAAGTCACCATCAGACGCTCTGCGGGTGAAACAGAGAAGCGGCAATAGGTGTCCGCTTTTCTTATGCGGTGTGCAATGCGCTCCACCAAGTAATCAAAATTCTCCATTTTCATCCTAACATATCCAAAAAATTTATCCGGGTTTCGTCGAAGGTCCATGCAGAGTGTAGAATAGACCCCACGCGTCATTCTCTTGGCTGTGATGGGGTGGATCCACAAACGTCGTCTACGATGCCTGATGTGCTGCTGTCTCGCTCTCTCCTTCTCCAGAACAATCACCCTCAAACGATTTGCCTCCGCTATAAAATCCGCCAAATTCTTCAAAATATTTCCAATGACAACATCCATCTTCGCCAGTAACTTGCTCTTCTCTCCAACCTGCACTTTCTCCTCTACAACCTGTCAAAGAAGGGCTGTAGGAACATGCTATATATAGTTTTCCAGTAGCCAATCCCGTTTGGAAGGCCACAAGGGTCAATTTTAAAAACCGGATCCGGCGTAATCCGTCGAAAAACGGATAGAAAAACGGATGAACCGGATGAGACGGATCCGGTTTTGTCTGTCAAGAAAAAGACGGATCCGGCAGAAAACCGGATCCGGCACATCAGGTTTTACTAAACATTTGCCGGATCCGGCGTTCCGGCACGACGCCGGATCGCGCCTGACGCCGAAAACCTGATGTGTGAAAGTAGCCTAAGCTGACTGCAACGGAGGAGTGGAAAATGTCCCTACGGAAAGGAGTGAAGTTAGTGGAGCCGTGTCCCATCCAGCAACCCCTGATCTCAGTGGAGGAGAAGGCTGATAATGAGATGACACCACTGGCAGGTACGGCCACAGCACCGACAGCCTATTCATTAACCCCTTCGGTACCGCCAGCTGTAATATCGGTACCCACTGCATTATCTACAACTGCAGTTCAATGCAACCCCAAAGTGCGTGATCAAGCTACCCAAACCTTGATAGTAGAATCTGAGCAAATGATGGTTATGGGGGTTACAATGCATCATGGATATCCCCTGCCAGGGATTTGTCAGCCCCACATTCTACCATGCAAGCAGCAAAAGCCAGATGCTTCTGAACAGGAGAAGTCCCAGAAGACAGGAGAAGAGCAAATGTTGTTCCTATCTTCAAAAAGGGGAAGAAGGTGGACACAGGCAACTATGTCCATGTCCATGTCCGGTGAGTCTGACTTCTATACCAGGAAATATCTTTGAACAAATTATTAAACAACATGTATGTAAGTACCTGGATAAGAATGAAGTGATTAAACAGAGTCAGCATGGGTTTGTAACTAATAAGTCATGTCAGACTAACTTAATTTCTTTCTATGACATAATCACTGATTGGGTGGATCAGGGAAATGCTGTACATATAGTATATCTTGACTTCAGCAAAGCATTTGACAAAGTATCTCACACAATCCTTATTGTGAAAATGGCTAAGTATGGAATGGACAAGGCAACTGTTAGGTGGATTCATAACTGGCTTAGTGATTGGACCCAAAGAGTGTTCGTAAATGGCTGCACATCCAGTTGGAAGAATGTCTCAAGTGGGGTACCACAGGGCTCTGTCCTGGGCCCTGTATTGTTCAACATCTTTATCAATGATTTAGATGAAGGAATTGAGGGTAAACTGATTAATTTTGCTGATGACACAAAGCTAGAAGGGATAGCTAATACTAGAGAAGAGAGAGAGAGGATTCAAAAAGATATAAATAAACTGGAGCAGTGGGCAGCAACTAACAGAATTGTTATTAACAGGGAAAAATGCAAAGTACTACATCTGGGCAATAAAAATGAAAAAAAGCATATACAGAATGGGAGGAATATGGCTAAGCAACAGCACATGTGAAAAAGACTTGGGTATACTGATAGATCACAGACTGAATATGAGTCAATAGTGTGATGCAGCAGCAAAAAAGGCAAATGCAATTCTAGGAAGTATTAACAGAAGCATACAGTCTAGATCACATGAAGTCATTATTGCCCTCTACTCCTCTTTGGTCAGACCTCATCTGAAATACTGTGTTCAGTTTTGGGCGCCACATTTTAAAAAAGACATCAACAAACTGGAGCAAGTTCAGAAAAGAGTGACCAGAATGGTGACCGGTCTGCAAACCCTGTCTTATGAGGAAAGGTTGCAGGATTTGGGAATGTTCAGACTGAAAGGAGACATAATAGGTGTCTACTAGTATCTCAAGGGCAGTCACATTGTAGAAGGATCAGCTTTATTCTCAGTTGCACAAGGAAAGACTAGAAGGAATGGGATGAAACTGAATGGGAGGAGACACAGATTAGATATTAGAAAAAACTTTTTGACAGTTAGAGTGATCAATGAGTGGAACAGGCTGCCACGAGAGGTGGTGAGTTCTCCTTCAATAGAAGTCTTCAAACAGAGGCTGGACAGACATCTGTCTGGGATGATTTAGCGAATCCTGCTTTGAGCAGGGGGCTGGACCAGATGGCCCAGGAGGTCCCTTCCAACTCTACGATTCTATGATTCTATGATCAGTAGGAAGCAATACTAATCAGGAGAACTGAACTGACTTTTCCAGCAAGTCCATGTACAAAAGTTTACCCAGGAGGGTATTAAATCATGTTTTCCAGCTTTTCAGTTTCTTCAGTTCTATATATAAACACAAACTGTGGAGATCATGAACACTGAGTGATCCGGACACTCTATTTGTATATAGTTAAGCACCTTTTCAGGTGCTCCTTCTTGGTTTTACTTGTGCCTTTTAGGAACGTTAAGGCTGCGTTCACTTGTAGTGCTTTTGTTCGCATTTTTACAGCGAAAACGCAAAAAAAAGTATCCCATGCAATCCTATGGGATTCCGCAATGCTGTGCTAATGCTGCGGATTTTTCCGCGGCGGTATCGCATCGTGGAAAAATATGCAGCATGCTCATTAATCGTGTCGATTTTGCCCACATAGGAATGCATTGTTCTGCTAACTTTCCGCATGTGGCTGTGCCCACCATGCAAAAAGTAAGCAGAACATTTGCGCGTGGTACCCAGTGTGACGCTCAGGAGCAGACTACGTCCTAGAGTGGATCCTCTGGGTCACGTACCTGGAGCCCCTGGGCCGAGCGCGCCAGGTGATGACCGACCCCTATACAGGGATCGTTAGGGGCAAGACCGCAGGGGTCAGGACCGTGATAGCCGGTACCAAGAGGGACGGCTCGAAGGACAAGCAGGACCAGAAGCGGAACAGGGATGCCGGACAGAGACTGGGGTACCTGAGCAGCGGATACCAGAAAAGGAAGAAACCAGGCAGCGATACACGTGAGGACTGAAGCAGAGAGGCACAGAAGAAGAGGACGGACAGGGGTGGATACCACAGGGGCAGATATAGTAAAGAACAAGCTGAGGCTGAAAGAACCCAAGGGAGGGAAGGAGACTGGACAGGAAGCAAGAACACAGATGACAGGCAGGGGAGACTGGAAATAGAATGCACGGACGAGGCGAGGCGGACCAGACAGGGAGAATGGTAACGGAGAGACGACAGGGAAGACACGAACAGAACCAGAGGAAACAACTAGACAAGAGCAGTATAGAACCTATAGGGGCCAGAACTGTGAAGAAATACAACACAATCACCAGGCGTCCTCCCCATAGGGAGGACGCCAGAAATACCTTATTGCCAGGAGGTGGTCATGAAGCCCAGCCCCTCAGTGACGCCCACCGCCAAGTAAAGAGAGCGGTCGGCGCGCACCCGCCGCCTAAGGACGGCGCACAGCACCGCAGCAGAAGGGAAGCGAGGATGGGAGAGCGCGCAGGTGGAGGAGCGCCGGTAAGAAGAGGTTGCGGCGGGTGCCGTCGCTGATGGGGCATCGGCGGGCAGGGCAGCCGATGTCACACCCAGGGGGGTGGAGGAGAGGAGATTCTCCTCCAGGCTCTGGGTACCATATCCCTGTAAAAAATAGAATTAAAGTAAAAAATCGTCATATTCTCACCTTCCGATGTCCCTCGCAGCATCAGCAGGCCTCAGCGATGCTCCGGCTGGTCCCATTCCCAGTGATGCCTTGCGAAATGACCTTTGATGACGTCGCGGTCTCGCGATACTGTAGTGGTCTCGCGAGATCACGACGTCATCAAAAGTCATTTTGCAAAGCATCACTGGGAACGGGACCTGCCGGAGCATCGCGATGATCAGGAATGCTACCGGGATGTCGGAAGGTGAGAAAAACACGATTTTTTATTTTTTTTGGTATTTTTAACATTAGATCTTTTTACTACTGATGCTGCATAGGCAGCCTCAATAGTAAAACGTTGGTCACACTAGCCAAACACTATGTTGTGAACTTTGCCAACTTCTCCATATCCATATTTCAGCCTTGTGACCCAACTTTAAAATGCTGTAACGGAAGCAAAAAAAATCAAAATAAATCCAGATTGCTCATGAGACCATTCAACTACCTAAATAACATATTGCATTGCAAAACAAGACCATGCAAAAAAGATTTCATGGGTGGGCCTCGAAGTTTTTAGGCGCCCCTCGTATAAGGGGGTTTAAATATATTTGTCCATAAAGGAAAAGAGAAGGCCCCGCAATGGCTGGGTGCCTCAACTAGCAGAGTGACTGTCCATATCACTGCCAAAAAGGGACTTTAACCCTTTAACCTCCTTTTCCACACGCTGTCTTGTGCTGCTATATGGACCCGAATACCCGGCAGGGGACCTCTGAAAACTACGCCGGGGCATCTATGTCCATGAGTAATGATGAGACCGAACCATTTTTTAAATGATCACTGATACGCACGAGCACTATTATGTCTGTTTATGTGTTGTTTATGTGATGTCTCAGGTTTTAATGAATTATTAAAGGTTATGTTTCATTTTGAATGGGAATCCTCCAAGCTACTGACACGCATAAAATAACATATAAAGGCCAAATAGTGAAATAGACAATGATTTGAATATAAGGTGCAAAAGTGCCTCCTGATCATATGTTCATAGGCCTAAAAAAATAATGGCTAGTGATTATGGCACTAAGTTTCCCTTAATTTGGTATATGCAATGAATATATTCTGTCTATCTATACCATTATTTTTTTGCGGCGTTTTTTTGTATTTGTTGTCCCCTTTTTCTACATAATCTTTTTGCATTGTTGCATAGTATTGATTAAAATAAACTTTGGATAAATTTTATGGTAAAAAGCTTCCAGTTTTTCTTCAATTTTCTATGTGAGTTCTGGAAGTACCAATTTAATAGGCAATATGTATCTATCTGATTTCTGAATAAAAACCCGTTGGGTGTGGCCGAAGACAGGGTCTAAGCGGGAAGACCAGAATGTCCTGCAGCCCACTCAGGACCACCGTTGGAGGTTTTGTGCGGGTCCTCCACAAAGTAAAGGACACTTGAAGATACACCGGCTGCGATGATATCTGTCATTTCCCATTGATTATTGCAGTTTTTGTACAAATAAAAATGTTATTATTAGAGTTGAGCGAAACAGGTCGGTCAAATTCAAAAGTCGGCGACTTTCGCTGAAGTCGGGTTTCATGAAACGAAACCCGACCATAACGTGAGGTCGGCCACGAGGTCGGCGACCCGAGCGCCAAAGTCGCGTTTAAAATGATGCTTCCAGCGCCCTTTTTCAGCCAATGATGGAGGACGCACACTGTGGGCAACGCGATGACATAGGCATCTGTCACCACCATCTTTGAGACGGGCATGCAGGTGATTGGCTGGCTTTGTGTGGCGTCACAGGGGCTATAAAAGGGCGTGCACACCGACCGCCATGTTACTTCTGCCGATCTTAGCATTAGGGAGAGGTTGCTGCTGCTGATACAGAATAAGGAAGAGCATTAGGCAGGGAAGAAGAACCAAAAAAACTGCTTCTGCTGTTAGCGATTTCCACTGTACAACACAACAGTTTGTGTGCAGTGACAGGGGAGGCTCTGTTTTTGTGCATCAGCTCTGTTGTTTATTAGGCTGCTGCCTTTTAAGGCTCCCTGATAGCTGCATTGCTATTTGCACACTGCTGTGCAAACTGCTTTTTTAAAAGCAAAAATACTTTTCTTCCTCTTTTCTGCACAGTTACCAAGCGTTGATTTTTCCACCCTTTTGTGTGCAGCAGTCTTGCTTATTAAGCTGCCTGCGTCCATACTTGGACTGAGAGCATCATTGTCAGCGTCCTCAAATCTCTAGTGAGATCCAAATTCTCACCAATCCTATATACACCCTCCACCTTGTCATTCACCATCCAATTTCAGCCTGTTACATTGAGGTGTAATCTCTACTGGGCCTGAGATAATAGTTCAGCATCCTCAAATCTCTAGTGAGATTCAAATTCTCACCAATACTACATACACCCTCCACCTTGTCACACACCATCCAATTTCAGCCTGTTAGTGTAGGGTTGAGCAGGTTCTCAGGATGCAGTGACGAGACACGAGACAGGATATGATTCGTGAAATCAAGGTTTATAACTTGGAGCCGCTGGGGCTATGCTGAACAAATAAAAGGGGTAACAACAATCTGTCCTCGCAGGGACTCAACAACATAAACAATAATTTTTCTTATATTAAATGTGACTAATCCGGCTAGTCCGGGTGTTGAAGGCCACGTATGGCCAAACTATGGGTCCTTTTTTTCCAATAGTCGACTTATCCTTCCAGGCATCGTTCAGGATCGCAGACGCGGCCGTTTAGAGGTCGCTGATGCGGCTGCCTTGACGCCTCGATATTCCGGGATGATTCGGGCTCGACAGACCCTGAAGGATCTGTGCTGGTGGGGCACAACAGGCCCTGAAGAATCTGTGCCAGAGGGGCACAACAGGCCCTCAAGACTCTGTGCTGATGGGGCACAACTGGCCCTGAAGACTCTGTGCTGGTGGGGCACAACAGGCCCTGAAGAATCTGTGCTGGTGGGGCACAACAGGCCCTGAAGAATCTGTGCTGGTGGGGCACAACAGACCCTGAAGGATCTGTGCTGGTGGGGGCACAACAGGCCCTGAAGAATCTGTGCTGGTAGCCCTTTCTGGATGTCTTTTACTGGCTCCCGGCTCACAGCGCAGTAATGACGCAGTTTGCCAAATGACGGTTGGCCGGCCTCTGCTCAGGGTCCCTCTGTAGATGGGACGTGGGCCTCTATTGTCGCCTATGGCGAGGTGGCGTCCACTGAGGCCGGTGATGACAGGGCCGCAGCTGTGGGAGAAGGCAGGGGGGTAGTGTCCAGGCTGCTGTAGCTCTTAGATGTGGAGTCGCAGTGGCGACTTGAGGTAACGGACCTGTCTCAATAGGGTGGGGAACAGTGGGCGCGGCTGTGTGCGACCGTGTGCGGGGAGCAGCCTCCGGTGAAAGTCTCTCACGTCTCACTTGTCGGTGAGTGAGTCGCTTACCCCTCACAGACTCTTGACGGTGTCTCCAAAACACACCGCCCGTTACCCCGTTCCTCTCTATGTCACTAGGCTTCCTGCCTCCTGTCACACTCTCTGCAAACTGCCACCTGAGCACGCCCTCTGCTCCTTTTATCTTCGCCCCGCCCCCTGTTGCCCTGACACCTTCAGTCGTGTGTCTCCCTTTGTTGCCCCCCCGGTGTTGTTCCTTCAGGAACCCTGATGGTGGTCCCCTGGGTTCCGGCCCAGTCACTATCTGGGAGTCCTCCTCCCCACATTACATTGAGGTGTAATCTCTACTGGGCCTGAGACAATAGTTCAGCGTCCTCAAATCTCTAGTGAGATTCAAATTCTCACCAATACTATATACACCTTCTGCCTTGTTTTACAGTACCATATAGCTGGTGGTATTTTGGGTACATCTTCACAAAAATGAGGAAGTATGGTGGAAGAGGCCGTGGAAGTGGGCGGGGGTTGCCAGCTGGTCCTGATGGTGATGGTGTTGGTGGTGCATCTGTTGGAAGGGGCAAAAGCACAATAGCAACAAAGGCAGGAGGTGTTGAGCCTGCGTCATCGTCTGGCTCCACAAGGCCTCGAAGGCTCCCTTTTCTGGGAGTAGGTAAACCGCTTTTAAAGCCAGAGCTTAAGGAACACAATTTTTGGCTTACATTGCTGACACAGCCTCCAGCTCTCTCGCCTCCTCTTCTGAAGTTTCAAAAAATAAAAGCACTGAGTCGTCAGTGGAGGCTCCTGGTCAGGAACAACACCTTTCCTTGTGTCCTTCACCCCTACCAAAAGTGAAGGATGCGGCAAGCCACACTACAGATTACTCCATGGAGCTCTTTTTACATACCATGCCTAGGTTATCAAGTCAAATCGTGTATTCCCCAGTCTAAGATCCAAGATGAATCTGACATGGAGTGCACTGATGCACAGCCACTGCTAGATTTTTCTGCTGGTACATTCACTCAGAGGACTACATTGTTCTCGCAGTGTACTGAGGCAGAATCAGACCCTGATGAAACTCAGGTGCTCCTTCCCACACACTATACCACCTTACACGGTGACACAAAGGAAGGTGCACATGATATTGAAGAGGAGGTGATGGATGACCCAGTTGTTGACCCAGATTGGCATCCATTGGGGGAAGAGGGTGAGGCTGCCAATAGCTCAGAAGAGGAGGAGGATCCGCAGCAGGCAACGACATCGCAACAGCTGTTATCTGGTAGGACCGTAGCAGTCCAAAATGGGTTACAAAAACCAAAAGAGTTGCAGGACAGCTTGGCCAGACGGTCAACTTAGCACAGCGTGCAAGGCCTCAAAATGTCTTCCATAGTAGGAAGAGTGCAGTGTGGCACTTTTTTGATCAAAATCCAAATGATCAGGCAAAAGTTATCTGTAAGAAGTGCGCAAAGACCTTTAGCCGAGGGAAAAATCTGAGAAATTTGAATACCAGTTGCATGCTTAGACATTTAACCACCATGCACTTGCAAGCGTGGATGGACTACCAAACCTCATGTACCACATGTGCACCTGCTCCGAATGAAGGTAGTCAGCAACATTACATTGCTTCCCCCACTGTAAGCCCACGGGTTAGCACACCACCAGCAGCAAATATCGAGGTGTCGTTGCAAGGGCAAATCAGTCATGGAATCACAATGTTATTGCTACGAAAGACTGAATCTAAGCCATCAGCAACACCACCAACACCATCACCATCACCAAACGCTCTCTCAGTCCGCCATGTCCACCGCTAGTTCCACCATATGCAGCTCTCAAGTCCAGCTCACCCTACCAGAGATTCTGAGTAGGACAAGAAAGTACTCATCCTTGTCTTGATCTCAGTGAGGGTTTGACTCGCACACGTGGGGTTAATGTCTGGAACCAGTGCTGATGACTGGCATTTCTGGGGTTAAAGGTTGTGATCCCAGTGCAGGCTTACCTGCACACCTGGGGCTATGATTGTGGCCTCTCCCTGGTTCTGGGAAAGGCTTCTTATAGCCTCAGGATGCTCCCATCCCCGTCAGTTATACTTTCGCCCTTGGCATTGTGTGGTGACCCCTGAGTATGTTTGTGCTGTGTTCTGGTTGCTTGATTCTCTGTGTACGACTCGGTCTATTCTCTGGATATTACTTTGGATTCTGCTTGGTACCTTCTATGTCTGTTTGGTTTTGACTTCTGCTTGGCCCTGACTATCCGTTCTGTCTCATCCCTGGTACTTTACTGATATCTCTGTGTATGACCTCCGTTTTGCCTGACTCTGAGTATTTCTGTATAGTGTTCTGCCATCTCTGAAAGCAGGACGCTAATCCCCGCCCCCTTGCAGTCACATGACCGTAGGTCCTGTGACTGCTTGCTAAACTTCAGCGTCCACAGGTCCTGTGTATCTGTACTTTTTGGCTGTACCAGACCCCGGGCCCCCCTACAGTGCGGGTGAGTCCCTGCTCAGCAGAGGCTGCATGCCGGCGCTGACAGGATCCTGACATTCCTCTCATCCGCGTACACTGGCTTTGAATGCCCACATTGCCAAACTAATCTCGTTAGAGATGATGCCCTACCGTTTGGTTGAAAGCAAAGCTTTCCGCGAGCTCATGACCTATGCAGTACCACGCTATGACCTACCCAGTCGGCACTTCTTTTCGCAAAAAGCCATCCCAGCCCTCCACGTACATGTGAAAGACCGCATTGTCCATGCACTCAAGCAATCATTGAGAGGAAAGGTGCACCTCACAACAGATGCATGGTCCAGTAGGCATGGCCAGGGCCGTTACGTGTCCATCACTGCGCACTGGGTTAATGTGGTGGATGCAGGGTCCACAGGGGACAGTGGCGGTGGGACAGTGCTGCCTAGCCCATGGTAAAGGAAACAGTTGGCCATAGGCGTTCGACCCTCCTCCTCCTCCAGAAGCAAAAGCTCGTCCACAGAGCGCAGTTGCACGAGCACTCCATCCGCAGCTGCCAGTGTTGCACACGAGGTGTCCCACTATCGAACAGTTAGTGGTAAGTGTCAGCAGGCTGTGTTGAAGATGATGTGTTTGGGCGACAGCAGACACACCGCGGAGGTACTGGCTGACTACTTGCAGCAACAAACTGAGTCATGGCTGGGCAGTCTACATCTTGAGGCAGGCAAGGTAGTTAGTGATAACGGCCGGAATTTTGTGGCAGCCATAGCCCTTTCAAAACTCAGACACATACCTTGCCTGGCTCACACCTTGAACCTGGTGTTGCAGTGCTTCCTCAATAATTATCCGGAGTTAACAGCCCTGCTCCATAAGGTCCGAAGACTGTGCTTGCACATCCGCCAGTCGCCTGTACACTCCAGTCGTATGCAGAAGCTGCAGCGATTGCTCCACCTACCCAAGCACCGCCTAATTATCGACGTTGCAACAAGGTTGAACTCCACTCTGCACTTGGTTCAGAGGCTGTGCGAACAGAGGCAGGCTGTAATTCATTTGTGGGAGGATACACGGTCAGGTGGTTTGCGGGCAGACATGGAGTTGTCTGGTGTGCAGTTGTCAAAGCTGAAAGACCTCTGTGAAGTCCTTCAGTGTTTTGAGGAATGCATATGGGTGGTAAGCGCAGACGACGCCATCATAAGCACGAGCATCCCACTTATGCATCTGCTCATGCAAACTTTGACACATATTAAGGAACAGGCGTCTGCAGCAGAGGAGGAAGAGGAGTGAAGCCTTGATGACAGTCAGCCATTGTCTGCTCAGGGAAGTCTCGTGGACGAGGTGGAGGAAGAAGTGGAAGAGGAGGAGGAAGAGGATGTTGGGGATGATTATTTAGGGGAGGAGGATGCTTCTCAGGGGGCAAGACAAAATGTTGGTGTGGCAAGGTCAGGTACAGGGTTTCTGCGTGCCTGGAGGGATGTTGATTTGCCAGAAAGTGCTCCTCCACCCAGCACTCGCAGTGCATCATTGACACCTGGAACATTGGTCCACATGTCAGATTATGCCTTGCAGATCCTAAAAAGGGACCCCCGCATTGCCAAAATGATGAACGATGATGACTACTGGTTGGCCAGCATCCTTGATCCACGCTATAAAGGCAAATTCCAAAACATCATGCCACAGGAGAAATTAGAGCTAATATTGGCTAACAAACAAGCAACTCTGGTAAACCGTTTGTTTGAGGCATTCCCAGCACACAGCGGCGGTGATGTTTCTCCCACGAGCCCTAGGGGGCAACATGGAAGAGATGTTCGTGGTGCACACAGCCAAAGTGGCGTTGGACACAGGGGTTTCATGACCATGTTATGGACTGATTTTTCAAGTACCGCTCACACGACTGGTAATACTGCATCGATTGAAAGTGACAGGAGACAGCAGTTGTCAACTATGGTAACAAACTACTTCTACTCCCATATCGATGTTCTCCCTCACCGGTCATTCCCCTTTGACTATTGGGCCAGTAAACTTGACACCTGGCCTGAATTGGCACAATATGCCTTACAGGAGCTCGCTTGCCCTGCTGCTAGTGTGTTTTCTGAAAGAGTCTTCACTGCTGCTGGATCAATCCTGACAGAAAAAAGGACCCGTCTGCCGACCCAAAATGTTGATGATCTAACCTTCATTAAAATGAACCATGCATGGGTTTCAAAGGATTTTGTCCCACCCTCCCCTGCTGACACGTAGGTTGCCAGAAAAATAGCTCACTTTTGTCCTCCTCTTCCGCGGACTTCTCCAATTACTTCATTTGCAGCTGCTGAATGTCCAACATCAATATATGCCATTTTTTCCACCTCCCTAACTGGGCTGCCTCCCCCCACAAGGCCGGGGTCACCACCTGGTGCACTCACCCGTGCAAGTGCCGTTGCCCTGGGCAGGTGGGTGGGCCCACTCTTGGGCAACGTCACTTGCACAGGGTCTCTCATAGTACAATCAAGTGTCTCTGACGGTGGGGGTGCACACCCGCCGTCAGACACACCGGCGTACTATGAGGGGCCCTTTGCCAGAGCCATCGCCAGCGAGTGGGCCCCCCCTGCTTGCACAGGATCACAGCACTTGCAAAGTTGAAATACTTACCTCTCTCTGCTCCACCGCCGTGACGTCTTCCGCATTTCCTGACAGTGACATTCTGGTCAGAGAGCGCGATGACATCACGTCTGTACGCCCTCTGTCTCAACAGTCCAAGTGCAGTGAGATGGAAGATGGGGACGACGAGGAGTCCAGACTTGTACAGGGATTCCCTAGCGAGGAGACTTATTTAATTGTTTTCAATGTTGGAACAGCAATTTTTGGGGAGCACTATACTCTGGAGAATGATATATGAGGCCCATCATACACTGGAGAATTCCAAAGGTGGACATCAGACACTGGAGCAGCATTTACAGTGCCCATTATACACTGGAGCATTAGAAATAGGGCCCATTATATATGGAGCATTATTTGGGCCCATAAGACAGTGGAGCTTCATCCATGGGGACCAACATATACTGTAACATTATGTGGAGCTCATCATATACTGTATGGAACATTATATGGGACCAATGATTCTGTATGGAGAAATATATGGGCCCCAATACTCTGTATAGCGCACTATGCGGTGGCCATAATACTGTATGGAGTAGTATACTATCCGTTTTTGGAGCTATTGGAGAATTTAAAATGGATATCAGTCATGAGATCTAAGAAGTGAAGTATTTTTCATTGTACTATACCGCTATTTCTCTGCCGTATCAGAGGATCATGAATTGTGGCAAGTGTTAAAGGAGCCCAGTGACACTCTTTGGCCCAGGGCCCACGAAAATCTGGAGCCAGCCCTACCCTCCCCCACTACTTTAGCCAAATAACCCCCCAGTTTTCAATGCCTAACTATTATTATAAAGTAAATTATGGTTGACAAGCTTAAGTAATAAGAATTGATGTTTTTGGCATTAAAATGGGCACTGTAGGTGTGCTTCCTGTCCTCCACTCACTGCTGACGTTGGTTCCCCATTGACTTGCATTGGGTTTCGTGTTTCAGTCAGCCTTCGACTTTTCACGATAATCGGCCGATTGCGTTCGACCCGACTTTTGAGAAAGTCGGGTTTCATGAAACCCGACTCGACCCGAAAAAAGTCAAAGTCGCTCATCCCTCGTTATTATGATTGTAAAGTATGCTAAGTATAGGATGTTTTATAAGTGTTAAATGCTGATAAATTCTTGGTAACAGGTACCATTGGATGTGTAATGCAACATGATAGAGAATCTTAAAGAACTATTTTGTAGGAAGAGTATTGGTAGCAAGTGACGAACCTTAGTTTGTTGGTTGTCACTAGTGTTGAGCGATACCTTCCGATATCGGGAAATATTGGATCGGATTGGATCGGACCGATACCCAAAACGTATCGGATATCGCCGATTCCGATACCGGAAACCAATGCAAGTCAATGGGACAGAGATATCGGAATTAAAATAAACCCTTTCTTTCCTTGTAGGTTAATTCTACATGGAGGAAAACAACTAAGAATAATGTAGAATGTATTGGGGAAGGTGGAGGAGACATTAAAGGCATAGAGGTTTAGCCCAATCAAATGGAATAGCAGGAATTAATTTTTTTTAAGACGTTCGGAGTTACAAAGATATTGACTATGTTAAAGGAGTTGTGTAGCAATAGAGGGAGACGGTCAGAAAAGGCACATGTTGGCAGAGAGTTGGAACGGAGTGCTTCATTTAGCTTGGAGGTTGACTGAGCCCCTGACCCGGAGGACACGGCACGGATGCGGGCACCTGTATGCACAACAGACTGTGAGTAAAGCTTTGGAACTACATGCCCTGGTGTCCTCCAGTTATTCCTGCGCCAATTCTGTGCCTGGCACTGCACCATCTACGTCTCTTCACTACCTCTCCATCTACACTGCCCTGGGATTACAGCCCTACCTGTGGAGGGCCACAACATCATTGCTGCACCACACCATCTGTCCCAGAGGATCTGTCTGCAGCGTTGGCTTAACATCTTCATTGCCGAACACCACAGGTGGCATCACAAATCATTCACTCATAAACTTTAATCATCATCCACACGTTCAACATTTCCCTTTTACAATGGATGCCCAGGGCCACGGACCGGGTCACAGCTACTGTGACATCTCCCATTGAAACCAACGGGCCCGGTACCGAGTACCCCACCAGCCCTGGCGGGCGATCCAATTTGGTGGAAATGCATAACAGAACAGGTTGTCCGGGCTTTCCACATAATCTCAGTGCATATCTAGGCTGCAGAATGCTGACAATAAGTAATTTACCTTCTGTGGCTAGTCTGAACGGCTTCCAAGATATCATCTCTTGCTTCTAAGATAAACATCCAGGGGGGGTGTTCTGCCATTGAAATGAGAACTTGTCGTTTCCTCCTCCCTCATTAGTTTCACTTTCCAGAGATCACTGTTCAGCGTGTGTCTGGGGGAGGAGCAGCTGGGTGGTCTGCTTGCAGCCAATCACAGCCATGGCATTAGTTAACATGCCTACATGCCTAACAGGATGTGCCCACACTTCTTAGGATTCCTCATTGGCTGAATCAAATCAAACTGGCTCATAGCATTATGGGAACTTCCGATTCCGGTATTCGATATGCAAAAAGTATCGGAACTCAGTATCGGAATTCCGATACCGTGAATATTGGCCGATACCCGATATTTGCAGTATCGGAATGCTCAACACTAGTTATCACTAAAGAATTTTTGATATTGTGAATGTAGAATAAATAGAATTTGAAGAGAGAATATCACTTTAAACTGGTAGTGAACTATAGTAATGGTTACTACCTACAGCACTTAATAGGATAGGAATGTGTAGTCATTAGATAGAATATTAGTATAAGATAAAATTACGTTCAGTAACGTTCAAGCAATAGTACCTCTCCTTAAGAAAATATGTTTCATAATAATTGTTAACTACTGCGTTTCAAAAGCAAAATTTGTATGTTTCAGTAAGAACTTGTCTTTCTCATTTGTTTACAACCTGCGGACATGCTGTGGTTAACGGGTAGGGTATGTGGTGCCCCTGAGGGTTCAGTCACCACAGAGGTACTGCACCTCCTCCTGAGGTGTAGTATCCCACTCCCCAGGTAAGATGTTAACATATGACTAGACTCCAGCACCTACATCCAGCACAGACACCTTAGAACAGCAGAGCACCCTTTATGGCAGATGCTTTGGTTCATGAAGGGTGCTGGGTGGTAGGTGGAGCTTAGATTACACAAGAGGGGAAAGCTGACAGGAAGTTAGGTCAGAATCCCCATAGAGGGGGAGAAAGACAGTTCCCCCAATGGGGGAAGGAGGGGAAGGACGTAGATGCAGCAGCCTCCTGTGAGCTGGAGCTGCTGGCAAGGATAGAGGAAGAAAGATGGATCAGTTGTTCAGAAGGAAGATATCTAAGAATGGAACATGAGGAGGAGAGAGACTGGGGACTAGGGCTAGAGCGGAGCCCTTCTCTAAGTTTAATGCGCCAAGGCCGGGCGCCGGTATCTGAGGCTGTGTGTGATACTAATGATCCTACAGCAGAAACCGGAGGAATAGATGTTGTGACCACTTTATTCCCACCTAAGACTCAAAGACACAGCAGCAACGTGTGTGAGCCGGAACATGATGGTATGGAGTCCCCGAAGTAGGCTACAGCAGCCTGTCATGCGAGTTGAGTTATAAGTTACAGCAAGAAAGAGGATCTTGAGTGTAATTCATAACTACAAGTACTTCAGATTAGTGCCAGAAAGGAGATGTTCAGAAAAGGCACATGAAAGGGAGTGCTGGAATGGTGTATTCCATCTGCCTGGGAGTTGGCTGAGCACCTGACCTGGAGGACACGGCATTGAAGCGGGCACCTGTCTATGTCAGAAACGTGAGTAAAGTATCGGAACTGCATTCAGCTGTGTCATTGCCTTCTTCCTGCGCAACCTACTCAGCACTGCTACATCTCTGTGCCTAACACTACACAATCTACCTCAACATCTACTACCGCTGCCCTGGGACTACAGCTCTGTCTGTGGAGAGCTACTACATCTTTGCTGCACCACACCATCTGTCCCAGAGGATCTGCACTGCAGCGCTGGTCACCTCTTACCATATACTACAGGTGGCATCACAAACTACCTACATGTAAACTTTATTCAATTTCACCTATTTTGCATGGACACACAGGGCCATGGACTGGGTCACCGCCGCCGTAACACTTCCCTTTTAAGACACCGCCCCAGTACCGAATAATCCCACAGCCCTGGGGGTGATCCAGTATGATGCCCCCAGAATACACTTCTCCACACAGTATGATGCCCCCAGAGTACACTTCTCCACACAGTATGATGCCCCAGAGAACACTTCTCCACCCAGTATGATGCCCCCAGAGTACACTTCTCTACACAGTATGATGCCCCCAGAGTACACTTCTCCACACAGTATGATGCCCCAGAGAACACTTCTCCACCCAGTATGATGCCCCCAGAGTACACTTCTCCACACAGTATTATCCCCCCAGAGAACACTTCACCACACAATATGATGCCCCCAGAATACACTTCTCCACACAGTATGATGCCCCAGAGAACACTTCTTCACCCAGTATGATGTCCCCAGAGTACAGTTCTCCACACAGTATGATACCCTCAGAGTACACTACTCCACACAGTATGATGACCCCAGAGTACACTTCTCCACACAGTATGATATCCCCAGAGTACACTTCTCCACATAGTATGATGTCCCCAGTGTAAACTTCTCCACACAGTATGGATGAATTCTTTATGCATCAAATGGTCAAGTTCTCCAAAAAATATGACATAATTGTCATGGGAGATTTCAACTATCCAGACATTTGTTCGGAATCTCTCTCAGGCAAAACTAACAGATCAAGGAAATTCTTATCCTCTCCTGCTGACAACTTTATCTTCCAAAAGGTAGGGGAGAAAACAAGGGGATCTGCTACCTTGGCTCTAATCCTTAAAAACAGGGAGGAAATGGTTGAGGAGGTAAGAGTGGCTGGGACCCTAGGAGGTAGCGACCATGCTATTTAGAATTTTGGATAACTAGAGGAGGAAAACCTGTGAAGACTCAGACGTCAAGGTTAGATTTCAGAAAGGCAAATTTTAAGGGACTCAGAAAGAGAATTGGAGGGATCAAATGGCTGCATATCCTTAAAGGGAATCTGTCACCTATTTTTTGGACTATCAGCTACTGGCACCGCCATCAGGGGCTTATCTACAGCATTCTGTAATGGTGTAGATAAGCCCCCGATGTAACCTGAAAGAGAAGAAAAACAACTTATATTATACTCACCCAGGGGCGGTCCGGATCCGGTTTTGGTCCAATGGGTGTCGTGGTCCGGTCCGGTGCCTCCCAACTTCTAACGTTGATGTCCGGACATTTCCCAGCACCTGCGCACTGCAGTACTCTGCTCTGCACTCAACAGGGCAGAGCAGTGTGCCTGCACAGGAGCCACGATGGGAAGTAAAGAAAAGGATGTCACCGTTAGAAGATGGGAGGCGCCGGACCAAAACTGGACCTGGACAGCCCCTGGGTGAGTATAATATAACTCGTTTTTCTTCTCTTTCAGGTTACATTGGGGGCTTATCTACAGCATTACAGAATGCTGTAGATAAGCCCCTGATGGCGGTGTCGGCAGCTGATAGTCCAAAAAATAGGTGACAGATTCCCTTTAAGGACAAAAATGTCCAGGAAGGATGGGAAATCTTGAAAAATGAGATTCTCAAAGCACAATCGTTAACTATTCCGAAAAGAGGGAAGAATAGGATGCATTTAAGGAAACCAGGATGGATGAACACAGAACTTAAACACATGCTAAAAAGGAAGAAAATGTAAATGTTTATCAAATGGAAAGAGGGAGGCATATCTAAAGAAAAATATAATGCTGTTTGCAGAACCTGCAGGGCACAAATCAGATTAACTGACAATGAGTTAAGGCTTGCAAGAGACATCAAAAGCAGTAAAAAAGGATTTTGGGGGTATGTTAAAAGTAAAAGAAAAGTCAAAGATGCTATAGGATTTTTGAAGGATGAAAATGATGAAATGGTAAGAAAGGATGTTGAGAAGGCCAAACTTTTAAATTCCAATTTTGCATCTGTTTTCTCTCAGAAAAGAAATGCAACATCAACTGATCTTCACTGTACTATTATGGGAATAGAAGAATCCAGGATATCTATAAACAGAAAGATAGTGAGGAAACACTTAGCTAATCTAAATGAATTCAAGTCTCCAGGTCCAGATGAATTACACCCCAGAGTACTGAAGGAGATAGCAAAAGAAATTTTTGAACCACTCCCCATAATCTTTGAAAATTCTTGGAGAACAGGAGAAGTCCCAGAAGACTGGAGAAGAGCAAATGTTGCTCCTATCTTCAAAAAGGGGAAGAAGGTTGACCCAGGGAACTACAGGCTGGTGAGTCTGACTTCTATACCAGGAAAGATCTTTGAACAAATAATTAAACAACACAAATGTAAGTACCTGGATAAAAATGAAGTGATTAAACAGAGTCAGCATAGGTTTGTAACTAATAAGTCATGTCAGACTAACTTAATCTCCTTCTATGACAGAATCACTGACTTGGTGGATCAGGGAAATGCTGTAGATATAGTATATCTTGACTTCAGCAAAGCATTTGACATAGTACCTCACACAATCTTTATTGAAAAAATGACTAAGTATGGAATGGACAAGGCAACTGTTAGGTGGATTCATAACTGGCTTAGTGATCGGACCCAAAGAGTGGTTGTAAATGGCTGCACATCCAGTTGGAAGAATGTCTCAAGTGGGGTACCACAGGGCTCTGTCCTGGGCACTGTATTGTTCAACAACTTTATCAGTGATTTAGATGAAGGAATTGAGGGTAAACTGATTAAATTTGTTGATGACACAAAGCTAGGAGGGATAGCTAATACTAGAGAAGAGATTCAAAAATATATAAATAAACTGGAGCAGTGGGCAGCAACTAACAGAATGGTTTTAACAGGGAAAAATGCAAAGTACTACATCTGGGCAATAAAAATGAAAAATGGATATACAGAATGGGAGGAATAGGGCTAAGCAACAGCACATGTGAAAAAGACTTGGGTATACTAATAGATCACAGACTGAACATAAGTCAACAGTGTGATGCAGCAGCAAGAAAATGCAAATACAATTCTAGGATGCATTAATAGAAGCATACAGTCTAGATCACGTGAAGTCATTATTGCCCTCTACTCCTCTTTGGTGGGACCTCATCAGGAATACTGTGTCCAGTTTTGGGCACCACATTTTAAAAAAGACATCAACAAACTGGAGCAAGTTCAGAGAAGAGTGACCAGAATGGTGACCGGTCTGCACACCATGTCCCATGAGGAACGGTTGCAGGATTTAGGAATGTTTAGCTTGCAAAAGAGAAGACTGAGAAGAGACTTAATAGCTATCTACAAATATCTCAAGGGCTGTCACATTGTAGAAGGATCATCTTTATTCTCATTTGCACAAGCAAAGACTAGAAGCAATGGGATGAAACTGAATGGGAGGAGACAGAGATTAGATATTAGAAAAACCTTTTGACAGTTAGGTGATCAATGAGTGGAACAGGCTGCCACAAGAGGTGGTGAGTTCTCCTTCAAGAGAAGGAGGTGCTATGTTTTAGAAACGCCCCAGCAGTTGTCCCAAGATTTGTTCCCAGCTTGTGAAATGAAGAGCAAAAGGAAAGGAGGTATGCCTCTCTGAGAGGTTGACGATCCAGACTGAAGCGCCCACCAGACAGGCCCAGAAGCAGGTGTTGGATGTGTGGAGGAATGGGACATCTTTCCAGAAGTTGCCCTACCTGAGACAGACGACAGAGAAAATCCACACATCCGTTCGAAGGACCTGCTAATTCGAGAGAACGCTTCCTCTGGGAGAAAAGTTACGACAAAAAGATGGGGGCCACACCCAGAGCCACAACGTCGAATGCCAAGAAGAGATGAAGAAGGTTGAAGAAGGTGTCCACCGTCTGCGGTGAGATGTCTGCGCTGTCCAGGCGTGTGGAGGCGAGTCTGGTGGAACTACATCCTGTGTCCGAAGGTCCCGTCTGCAAGTCTCGACCTAAAGAAGAAGGGATGTCTGCTTGAGGTGCCCACCAGAGTAAATCTTTACCTTGCCCACCACAAGCTCCCAACAGAAGAGAGAAGGTGACTGCCAGCCACTTTGTACAGGAGTCTCGTCATGCTTAGACAGTAATCGTGACACTTACCTTTGTAAGAAACTACAGTATATGGACTAGGGGCAGTGGAAAGTATCAGAGACCGATCACTGTCACTAGAAGTGGGGGGTATTGTTGTCTGTATGACCCCATTAATGAGGACACCGTTTTGGCCGTTGCCAGCACCATTGATTTCGCAGCAGGAGCTGCAGTATTGACTTCCTTATACGTTTGAGAATATTTGAACCGTTGTATTGTATTGTGCCTTTAATACTGTTTCCTTCAATACTGTTATTTCCCCTATAAATAAACCTGTTAACCCTTGCTCTGCCTGTGTCCAGTCACTGCATCCTGCGTTCCTGCTCACAATCTTACACTATAACCGAAGCATTGCTGGTGAGTCATTCTCCCTTCTTCATGCTATGACTATGAACGAGTCACTCCCCAGAAACGCGTTGGTTTTAGCACGTCTTTTTGTCTTTTAAATGGAACTGAAATAAAGGGCATTGCATTTTATTGACCTCTTCTCCATTCATTGCCTCATGTACATCTGCTGGGCTGCAACAGCTGGAGATATGGCATCCACCAGTTAAGCCTCCTGTGATTCCACGCATCAGTGTGGTAAGCTTCTCCACTTTTTATAAGAATATATTAGGCATTGACTACTAAAAGCCATTTACACAATCAAAACTTCAAAGTACCATGTGAGACTAAGACAAAGAAACAGACTTTGGGAGCAAAGATTCAAGCCTACATGAGGTTAATCAAGGTAACTACCTACCATAAGCTAGAAGGCCCACCACTCCTGACACATATCAGTAGAAAATCTTTGACTGAAGATCTTTTCTAACTAATCACCATCTGTCATCTGGAGCAGAGGACTCCTGGTGTATTGCAGATTGTGGACTTTCTTAAGACTGAAAAAAATTATGTTTGCATGGGGCCCTGATAATTGAATTTTAAGGGACCATAAACTTTGTAATGGCTGCTTTGATGAGTTGTACATTATATTTTACTGATGGTGCCAATGAGCTCATTTTTTTCTTTTCTACTTATTTATACATTTGTCATTGTACATGCATTCATGGATTTCTCCCATTTCTCTGCTTGGTTAACTCCATGCCAGAGGTTTTGTCTGGTTTTGGAATGGTTTGTTTTGTCCTTGAGAATTTTGGATTATCATACTGGACTTGATGCCAAGAACACAATCAATTTCATAAGCCTGCTGTGACTTGCCAGTGTCTTTCTACAACCCTGGAGCTTTTATTTTGTATGACAGTTTGGTTAGGGGATATCTGCCAACTCAAAGACAACTTCAATGTTTTGAGATAGCCATTGTTTATGCTGTACTTTTACTATTACTTTTAAATTCTCCTATTTTGCTATGAATATTTTTACAACATGGCCTGTTTTCATTGATACATATGGAACAATAACTATTATAACTATTAATAATATTATTACTATCGTGAGGCAGTGACAGGTGTATATACGAAGGACGCTATGTGTCCCCCAGGATGCACATAGAAGCATATTAAGAGTGCATTGCAGTCACAGATATAGCTGTGATTGCAGTGCAAAACAAAAACAAGTTTGGTCTTGGGCAAGCTATTTTCCCAAGGCAGATTTAAGAAAACCCGGTATGGGGTTAACCCTGGTCTATCACAGGAACAAGATTAGGGGCAAGTCTCTTCCCAACACAGTCCCATATGAAAAGGTTTTCAACCCCCCCCACCAAATGTTTTATTTCTCCACACGGTGCAGAAAAAGTTACCTCCGCAGTTGGGTACTCTCGGAGTTCCCCATGTATACACACCACCACCACTTTCCATCCATTGGGCTTATCCCCAGCAACAAGGGACCCAAGGACCAGAGTTACTAAACTCCCCAAGTCCAATAGAGCCTCCGTTTGGTACTTTTTGATGAGTATTTGGCACAGTTGGGGTTCACTGCAGACAGGGCCTGCAGTTGTGGTGCAGACTGGCTGGGCGTACATAGACATATGGCAAGTATAACCACAGTCCATGGGTTCAGCTGTCAGGGGCCAGTTGGCAGCCACATGTTTGGGATCTTGGCACCACCAACATTTAATAACTGCACGACCAAATCTTGGGGCCGATTTAGGGGAAAGGGTCTCTTGTTACTCAGAGGGTCGGGGATCTTTCCCAAGCTCCTGGGCTGGCGGTGCCCGACGTGACAGCCGAAGTGGAGCAGTGTCCCGTATACAGTCCTAAGTGGCCGTATACCACTCAACTAGTCCAACCACATGGTCCAGAGTGCCCTGGTTCACTTGCCCCACCCAACGCTGTATGGCTGCTGGCAGAGCCCTCACTAGCCGGTTTACCACCACGCTCTCTACCATCTGGAAAGGGGGTAAGGTCTCAGGCTTGAGCAACTTTTTTACCAGCTGTAGCAAATCATATGCCTGAGATCCGATGGGACGAGACTCTGCAAAGGACCACTGGAACACCCGTTGGACCCACTCATATGTATTAACCCCCAGTTGGACAACAATGTCACCTCTTAGTTTCTCATAGTCCAGGGCATCCTCCCGACTGAGGTCCAAGTAGGCATTCTGGGCATCTCCCGTCAGGAAGGGGGCCACCACTTCAGCCCACTGGGACAATGGCAAGCCCTCCACTCAGCTGTGCACTCGAACACAGTGAGGAATGCCTCCAAATCATCCTCAGGACTCATCTTCCTTAAGGGTAACTGAACTTTATACCGGGCCTCCGAATGGAATGTGGTCACTGGTGGGGCCGCCTCTCGCATAGCCGAAATGTGCTGCATCAATAGGTTATTTGTCTGCTGCTCTTGCTGATTATGTACATCCTGTTGTGGTTGCTGCTGCTGCCGCTGAAACTGCAGCTGCTGCTGCTCCTGTTGTCACTGCTGAGTGAGGACCAACTGCTTCAAAAACTCTTCCATCTTGTCGGCTGGCTTGACTTGCAGCTTTGCAGGATGACTCACTGACATGCAGCACGCTTAGGGGTATGCCTCAGTTCACACTGCCCATATTCTCCATCCAAATGTAGTGCAGTGGGTTGGTGCAGTGTGACAGACAGGCAGTGACCCAGGAAAGTTCAAAACAAACGTGTTTTACTGTCCAGAACTCACAAAGTTAATAGCACACGGTATCCTCCGGATCGCAGATGGGAATCAAGACAGTCCGTATCTGAGACCGGTTGCCGTGGGTGACTGCATCACCATGCTATGCTAAGGGATGCCAGGCCTTTTGGCCATGTTCTGTGATGCAACCGCCACTATAGTTTTTTGTAAGGGTGTTTATGATGGCCGTAAAAAAAATATTTACACAGTAGGTTGATGTGTACCCCCCAGGGGGAAATGTTTGTCGGCCCATACACTTAGTGTATGGGCATTACAATTATGGGGGACCAGCTCCTGTAAACTGGGAAAACATTCTTCAGAGACCATCCTCCACATTTCTTCCCTGGGGGATTGGAGTGTGTGCAAGTTTTAGGCAGACCTTTTATTTACTTCATGGGCAAACTTTAGGTATCTTAAAAAAATAAGAATAATGGGAACTTTGGTTTCATGTAGCCATCCAGTACGTGTGTTCAAAGGCTTATTGGTGTGCATGTAATATTGGTGCAGGGCAGGCCTTGCATTCATTGCATAAGCAAACAGTATGGGAGTACCAAATGAATAATGTGAACTTGTTTTTCCTGTGGCCATCCAGTACCTGGGTTCAAAGGCTTGTTGGGGTGCATGTAACATTGGTGCAGGGCAGGCCTTGCATTCAGTGCATAGGCTCACAGTATGGCAGTACCAAATGAATACTGGGAACTATGGTTGCATGTGGCCATCCAGTACGTGGCTTCAAAGGCTTATTGGGGTGCATGTAACTTTGGTGCAGAGCAGGCCTTGCATTCAATGTATAAGCAAACAGTATGGGAGTACCAAATGAATAATGTGAACTTGGTTTTCATGTGGCAATCCAGTATGTGGCTTCAAAGACTTATTGGGGTGCGTGTAACTTTGGTGCACAGCAAGCCTTGAATTCAATGGATAAGCAAACAGTATGGGAGTACCAAATGAATACTGGGAACTATGGTTACATGTTGCCTTCCAGTACGTGGCTTCAAAGGCTTATTGGAGTGCATGTAACTTTGGTGCAGGGCAGGCCTTGCATTCAATGCACAAGCAAAGAGTATGGGAGTACCAAATGAATACTGGGAACTATGGTTGCATGTGGTCATCCATGACATCTGTTCAATGGGTTGTTGGAGTGCGTCCAAATTTTGGGCAGCCCTGCCACTTACTGCATACGCAATAAGAGTATAAAAGACCCAATGTTTAATAACGGGAACATCAAAGCAAGAATAAGAATAGCAATAGTGAGGACTTAAGAAAACCCGGCATGGGGTTAACCCTGGTCTCTCACAGGAACAAGATTAGGGGCAAGTCTCTTCCCAACACAGTCCCATATGAAAAGGTTTTCACCACTCCCACCACATGTTTTATTTCTCCACACAGTGCAGAAAAAGTTACCTCCGCAGTTGGTTACTCTCGGAGTTCCCCATGTATACACACCACCACCACTTTCCGTCCATTGGGCTTATCCCCAGCAACAAGGGACCCAAGGACCAGAGTTACTAAACTCCCCAAGTCCAATAGAGCCTCCGTTTGGTACCTTTTGATGAGTACCTGGCACAGTTGGGGTTCACTGCAGACAGGGCCTGCAGTTGTGGTGCAGACTGGCTGGGCGTACATAGACATATGGCAAGTATAACCACAGTCCATGGGTTCAGCTGTCAGGGGCCAGTTGGCAGCCACATGTCCGGGACCTTGGCACCACCAACATTTAATAACTGCACGACCAAATCTTGGGGCCGATTTAGGGGAAAGGGTCTCTTGTTACTCAGAGGGTCGGGGATCTTTCCCAAGCTCCTGGGCTGGCAGTGCCCGACGTGACAGCCGAAGTGGAGCAGTGTCCCGTATAAAGTCCTAAGTGGCCGTATACCGCTCAACTAGTCCAACCACATGGTCCAGAATGCCCTGGTTCACTTGCCCCACCCAACGCTGTATGGCTGCTGGCAGAGCCCTCACTAGCCGGTTTACCACCACGCTCTCTACCATCTGGAAAGGGGTAAGGTCTCAGGCTGAAACAACTTTTTTACCAGCTGTAGCAAATCATATGCTTGAGATCCGATGGGGCGAGACTCTGCAAAGGACCACTGGAACACCCGTTGGACCCACACATATGTATTAACCCCCAGTTGGACAACAATGTCACCTCTTAGTTTCTCATAGTCCAGGGCATCCTCCCGACTGAGGTCCAAGTAGGCATTCTGGGCATCTCCCGTCAGGAAAGGGCCACCACTTCAGCCCACTGGGACAATGGCAAGCCCTCCACTCAGCTGTGCACTCGAACACAGTGAGAAATGCCTCCAAATCATCCTCCGGACTCATCTTCCTTAAGGGTAACTGAACTTTATACCGGGCCTCCGAATGGAATGTGGTCACTGGTGGGGCCACCTCTCGCATAGCCGAAATGTGCTGCATCAATAGGTTATTTGTCTGCTGCTGTTGCTGATTATGTACATCCTGTTGTGGTTGCTTGTTATGAATGAGTCACCGTAGGAGGCAAAAGCAGAAATACAAGCTAAGTCCAGAAAACCAGAGAAGTTGGCAACTATCAGATTGCAGACCCCTGAACCTATCAACACAACTAGCAGTAGCCGTGGGGGGTTCCTACGATGCCCTTGACCCCTCGATCACAGCCGGAGAAATACATAGGCCTAAAGAAAGAAAGGGGAAATCTAAACTGCCCCAGAGCAGACCCCAAAGCAATAGGCAGCCCCCAACATATAATGACGGTGAAGCAAGATGAAAATACTAACACAGACAGAAAGATAGACTGAGCAAAGACAGGGCCCCAAAACTACCTAGATAGGAAAGGATAGGAAGGCTGCTGTCTGCAATCTGCCAAAACCCTATCAAAGACATAAGCCAACCAGCTGATATGAAAAAGGCCCTGAAGCAGCTAGGCTTCAAAAACTGAATCAGCACTGAGGTATTTTCAGAAGACAGAGCTAAATGAATTCAGCACACCCCAGCAAAGAATGGCAGAAATCCAGAACAACAAAGCAAAAACAAAGTCAAAGCACAAAAGCAAAAGGCCAAGCAGCAAACTTAGCTTTGGAGGAGCAGGAATTCAGACTGGTCTCCAAGGATCCCACAGAGAAATCACCCGCAGGGCAGAAGGGCGTCGGCAGCATTATATCCAGTCCGTAACTCCACTCAGCCAGTCACAATCATCAGCCTCAGGTGTTTGACAATCAGGCTCACTACCTTTCTTTACCAGAAGAGGGAGTTCCTCGCGCCTCAGTAATGAAGGGGAAAATGAACTCACAACAGTACCTCCCCCTTGAGGAGGGGTCACCGAACCCTCAACTATGCCACCAGGGCAATCAGGGTGAGCCCGATGAAAGGCACGCACCAATCGTTTGGCATGAATATCAGAGGCGGAGACTCAGGAATTATCCTCCTGACCATAACCCTTCCACTTAACCAAATACTGGAGTCTCCGTCTAGCCAGACGGGAATCCAGTACTTTCTCTACCTCATACTCCATGTTACCTTCAACCAATACAGGGTCAGGAGGTGCCACCCCCGGAACAACAGGTTCAACAAACCTCTTCAACAAAGATTTATGGAACACATTATGGATTTTAAATGTGACAGGAAGAGCCAAACAAAAAGAGACCGGATTAATAATCTCCACAATCTTGTAAGGTCCAATAAATCTAGGCTTAAACTTAGGAGAAGCCACCTTCATAGCAATATTTTTTGATGATAACCACACCATATCACCAACCTTAAACTGGGGACCAATGGTCCTATGTCGGTTGGAAAACCGCTGGGCCTTCTCCTGGGAGAGAGATAACTTATCCACCACTTGGTCCCAGATCTGGTGCATTCTCTCCACCACAGTGTCAACACCTGGGCAGGCAGAGGGCTCCACCTGCCCTGAAGAAAATCGAGGATGAAACCCAAAGTTACAAAAAAAAGGTGACATCAAAGTGGCAGAACTAGCTCTATTATTCAAAGCAAATTCGGCCAAGGGCAAAAATGAAACCCAATCATCTTGATCAGCAGAAATAAAACATCTCAAATATGACTCCAAGGTCTGGTTTGTTCTCTCTGTCTGCCCATTGGTCTGAGGGTGAAAAGCAGAGGAGAAGGACAACTGAATTCCCAGCCTGGAACAGAAAGTTCTCCAAAATCTAGACACAAACTGGACTCCTCTGTCAGATACAATGTTCTCAGGAATCCCGTGCAAACGAACCACCTGTTGTAAAAACAGGGGCACCAACTCAGAGGAAGACGGCAAATTAGGGAGTGGTACAAGATGAACCATCTTAGAGAACCTATCACAAATCACCCAAATAACAGTCATCCTCTGAGAGACAGGCATATCAGAGATGAAATCCATTGAAATATGGGTCCATGGCCTCTTGGGGACAGGCAAAGGCATCAACAACCCACTAGAGCGAGAACACGATTTAGACCGGGAGCACGTCCCACAGGACTGCACAAAATTCCTGACATCACGAGACAAGGAGGGCCACCAAAAAAAACGACTCACCAGATCTCTAGTACCAAAAATACCTGGATGACCAGCCAAAGCAGAGCAATGAACTTCAGACATCACTCTCTTCTTCCACTGGTCAGGAACATACAACTTTCCACTGGGACAACGCTCAGGTTTGTCCTCCTGGAACTCTTCCAGAGCACGTCTCAAATCGGGCGAGATGGCAGAAAGAACTACCCCTTCGCCTAAGATGGTAGCAGGCTTGGTCACCACAGGAGAATCAGCAAGGAAGCTCCTAGAGAGGGCGTCTGCCTTGACATTCTTTGTTCCAGGAAGAAAAGAAACCACAAAATCAAAACGTGTAAAAAACAAGGCCCACCTAGCCTGTCTAGGGTTCAAGCGCTTAGCCGACTCTAGGTAAATCAAATTCTTGTGGTCAGTGAGGACCACGACTTGATGCTTAGCTCCCTCCAACCAATGTCTCCACTCCTCAAATGCCCATTTCATGGCCAACAGTTCCCTATTCCCCACATCATAGTTACGTTCAGATGGAGAGAACTTTCGGGAAAAGAAAGCACAGGGATTCATTTTAGATGTTACAGGATCCTTTTGGGACAAAACAGCTCCTGCACCAATCTCAGAAGCATCCACCTCTACCTGGAATGGAAGTGAGACATCAGGTTGTCGCAAAACCGGGGCGGAGGTGAATCTTCGCTTCAGCTCCTGAAAGGAAGAAACAGCCTCCGGAGACCAATTTAACACATCAGCACCCTTTTTAGTCAAATCAGTCAATGGCTTGGCAATACTAGAAAATTTTGCTATAAATTTCTGATAAAAATTAGCAAAACCCAAAAACTTCTGGAGGGCCTTCAAAGAAGTGGGCTGAACCCAATCGTGAATGGCCTGTACCTTGGCCGGGTCCATTTCAATAGTTGACGGGGACAAAATAAATCCCAAAAAAGAAATCCTCTGTACTCCAAAAAGGCATTTAGATCCCTTGACATACAGGGAATTCTCCCTCAAGATCCGGAGCACAGTCCGAATATGTTCCACATGAGAATCCCAATCCTTGGAGAAGATCAAAATATCATCCAGATAGATAATCAAAAATTTGTCGACAAAATCTCGGAACATATCGTTCATGAAGCACTGGAAGACAGAAGGAGCATTAGTGAGCCCAAAAGGCATCACCAGGTACTCAAAATGTCCCTCCGGAGTATTAAATGCCGTCTTCCATTCATCCCCATGCTTAATGCGAATAAGATTATACGCCCCCTGAGGTCAAGCTTGGTAAACCAGCAAGCACCTTTAACTCTGGAGAATAGATCAGAAATCAGGGGTAACGGATACTGATATTTAACAGTAATTTTGTTGAGGGCACGATAATCAATACAAGGTCTTAATGATCCATCCTTTTTGGCTACAAAAAAAAAACCGGCACCCAAGGGTGACGAGGATGGTCTAATATGACCCTTCTCCAACGCCTCCTTAATATAGGATCGCATAGCCTCGTGCTCGGGTACAGATAAATTGAAGAGCCGACCCTTGGGAAATTTACACCCCGGGCTCAGTTCAATTGCACAGTCATAACTCCTATGAGGAGGCAGAGACGCAGACTCATTCTCACTAAATACATCATAAAAGTCCGCCAAATAATCAGGAACATCATGCGACTGAGGAGAGGTGGAAAACACCAGAGCCTCACTAAAGGCACACCGACAAACCCAACTCACCACAGACACAGATTTCCAATCCAAAACTGGATTATGAATCTGTAACCAGGGAAACCCCAGAACAACAGTATCATGCAGATTATGCAACACCAGAAATCTGCAATTTTCTTGATGGTCTGGGGCGACCCGCATTACCACCTGGGTCCAAAACTGGGGTTTATTTTTAGCCAAAGGAGTAGCATCAATTCCCCTCAAAGGGATAGGTGTCTGCAGAGGTGTCATCGGAAATCCACAACGTTTAGCAAAATCCAAGTCCATTAGGTTTAGGGCTGCTCCCGAATCCACAAACGCCTTGGCGGAAAATGTGGACAGGGGGCAGATCAGAGTAATAGCCAGAAGAAACTTAGGTTGAACACCCCCAACAGAAAATGTGTGTGCAAAGCGTTTCTCTCGTTTGGGACAGACAGAAATAATATGCGAGGCAACTCCACAGAAAAAACACAACTTATTACGCCTTCTGAACTCCTGACGCTGCTCTCTGGAAAAAATTCTATCACATTGCATAGGTTCAGACATTTGTTCAACAGGTGGCAACACCTCTTGTGCAGCTTTGCGTTCGCGCAAACGCCGATCAACCTTAATGGCTAATGACATAGAATCGTCAAGACCAGAGGGAACAGGAAATCCCACCATAGTATCTTTTACGGCTTCTGACAACCCCTTCTGAAAGAGAGCAGCCAAGGCATTATCATTCCAGGTAGTAAGTACTGCCCACTTTCGGAATTTTTGACAGTACAATTCTGCAGAATCACGACCCTGGCTCAATGCCAGCAGGGTCTTTTCAGCCTGATCAATGGCATTAGGTTCGTCATACAACAACCCCAAAGCTTGAAAGAATGCGTTCACATTAGTCAGAATAGGATCATCTGGTTTCAAAGAAAACGCCCAATCCTGGGGATCGCCACGCAGCAAAGAGATGACAATTTTAACCTGCTGCGCGGAGCTCCTTGACGAGTTAGGCTTCAAGGCAAAAAATAATTTACAATTATTTTTGAAATTCAAAAATTTAGACCGATCCCCAAAAAATACATCAGGTGTAGGAATCTTTGGTTCAGCAGCATGTGAATGAGCAAGGTAGGCGGAAATTCCCCGCACTTCCGCAGCGAGCTGCTCCACACGATCAGACAATTGCTTTATCTCCATTGAGAGAAAAAAAAAAAAATTCCTCCTACGGCCTCAGAGATATAGAGGAAAAAATATACACACTTTTTTTTACAATTCTTTCCTGCTATAGCGTACCCTAGAATCTGCGGTATGGCGGGTGATTCTGTTATGAATGAGTCACCGTAGGAGGCAAAAGCAGAAATACAAGCTAAGTCCAGAAAACCAGAGAAGTTGGCAACTATCAGATTGCAGACCCCTGAACCTATCAACACAACTAGCAGTAGCCGTGGGGGGTTCCTACGATGCCCTAGACCCCTCGATCACAGCCGGAGAAATACATAGGCCTAAAGAAAGAAAGGGGAAATCTAAACTGCCCCAGAGCAGACCCCAAAGCAATAGGCAGCCCCCAACATATAATGACGGTGAAGCAAGATGAAAATACTAACACAGACAGAAAGATAGACTGAGCAAAGACGGGGCCCCAAAACTACCTAGATAGGAAAGGATAGGAAGGCTGCTGTCTGCAATCTGCCAAAACCCTATCAAAGACATAAGCCAACCAGCTGATATGAAAAAGGCCCTGAAGCAGCTAGGCTTCAAAAACTGAATCAGCCCTCAGGTATTTCCAGAAGACAGAGCTAAATGAATTCAGCACACCCCAGCAGGGAATTGCAGAAATCCAGAAAAACAAAGCAAAAACAAAGTCAAAGCACAAAAGCAAATGGCAGAGTAGCAAACTTAGCTTTGGAGGAGCAGGAAGTCAGACTGGTCTCCAAGGATCCCACAGAGAAATCACCCGCAGGGCAGAAGGGCTTCGGCAGCATTATATCCAGTCCGTAACTCCACTCAGCCAGTCACAATCATCAGCCTCAGGTGTTTGACAATCAGGCTCACTACCTTTCTTTACCAGAAGAGGGAGTTCCTCGGGCCTCAGTAATGAAGGGGAAAATGAACTCACAACAGTTGCTGCTGCTGCCGTTGAAACTGCAGCTGCTGCTGCTCCTGTTGTCACTGCTGAGTGAGGACCAACTGCTTCAAAAACTCTTCCATCTTGTCGGCTGGCTTGGCTTGCAGCTTTGCAGGATGACTCACTGACATGCAGCATGCTTAGGGATATGCCACAGTTCACACTGCCCATATTCTCCATCCAAATGTAGTGCAGTGGGTTGGTGCAGTGTGACAGACAGGCAGTAACCCAGGAAAGTTCAAAACAAACATGTTTTACTGTCCAGAACTCACAAAGCTAATAGCACACGGTATCCTCCGGATCGCAGCTGGGAATCAAGACAGTCCGTATCTGAGACTTGTTGCCGTGGGTGACTGCACCACCATGCTATGCTAAGGGATGCCAGGCCTTTTGGCCATGTTCTGTGATGCAACCGCCACTATAGTTTTTTGTAAGGGTGTTTATGATGGCCGCAAAAAAAATATTTACACAGTAGGTTGATGTGTACCCCCCAGGGGGAAATGTTTGTCAGCCCATACACTTAGTGTATGGGCATTACAATTATAGGAGACCAGCTCCTGTAAACTGGGAAAACATTCTTCAGAGACCATCCTCCACATTTCTTCCCTGGGGGATTGGAGTGTGTGCAAGTTTTAGGCAGACCTTGTATTTACTTCATGGTACTTCATGGGCAAACTTTAGGTGTCTTAAAAAAATAAGAATAATGGGAGCTTTGGCTTCATGTAGCCATCCAGTACGTGTGTTCAAAGGCTTATTGGTGTGCATGTAATATTGGTGCAGGGCAGGCCTTGCATTCATTGCATAAGCAAACAGTATGGGAGTACCAAATGAATAATGTGAACTTGTTTTTCCTGTGGCCATCCAGTACCTGGGTTCAAAGGCTTGTTGGGGTGCATGTAACATTGGTGCAGGGCAGGCCTTGCATTCATTGCATAGGCTCACAGTATGGCAGTACCAAATGAATACTGGGAACTATGGTTGCATGTGGCCATCCAGTACGTGGCTTCAAAGGCTTATTGGGGTGCATGTAACTTTGGTGCAGAGCAGGCCTTGCATTCAATGTATAAGCAAACAGTATGGGAGTACCAAATGAATAATGTGAACTTGGTTTTCATGTGGCAATCCAGTGTGTGGCTTCAAAGACTTATTGGGGTGCGTGTAACTTTGGTGCACAGCAGGCCTTGAATTCAATGGATAAGCAAACAGTATGGGAGTACCAAATGAATACTGGGAACTATGGTTACATGTGGCCTTCCAGTACGTGGCTTCAAAGGCTTATTGGAGTGCATGTAACTTTGGTGCAGGGCAGGGCTTGCATTCAATGCATAAGCAAAGAGTATGGGAGTACCAAATGAATACTGGGAACTATGGTTGCATGTGGTCATCCATGACGTCTGTTCAATGGGTTGTTGGAGTGCGTCCAAATTTTGGGCAGCCCTGCCACTTACTGCATACGCAATAAGAGTATAAAAGACCCAATGTTTAATAACGGGAACATCAAAGCAAGAATAAGAATAACAATAGTGAGGACCGACTGCTGGCCCTCTAAAAATAGACTTTGTGACTTTTAGAGTCCCTCCCTCATAAATGAAACAGGATGTGTTTGATGATGTGTCACACACCACATGGCCAAATAAGGTTGTAAACATTTCCCAGTGAATGCATTTGTCTTGGTTGAAAGCAATGCTAAAGTTGAAAAACGCATCAAAAACGCTACATGTACACATAGCCCAAGTGGTGGAGGAATATTTTTGCTTTGGGTTAATTATTTTACCTTATATAAAAGTCATTACCCTGGAAAGGATGTTCCTTAACATATTTCCCAGGAAAATCCATTTTGGTTTCATTTTGGTATGTTTTTTGGTGCGCCTGTAAAAATGGCGTAAGACTCTGGCAACATTGTTCACAACTGTGAACTGGGAGACAGAAATGCTTCCAGGGCAATTTCCCATGATGTTCCCATGGAATTTGAGCACTCTTTCCACCATTTTCAGACGTTTTTAGACTTTAAAAGGTTCCCGGGGGGGGGGGGTCACGGTAAAAATACTCGTTTTCTATATACTTACATTGGGCTCGTTGCTCGGGTCGAGTACCCGAGTATTCCAATTTGCTCTGCCCGAGCAACAAGCACCCGAGCATTTTAGTGCTCGCTCATCACTAATCAGGAGTAAATCATTTGCGTATTTCTATCTGTGCATCATCTACAGCAGGCTGCTTCTCTCATACACAGACACAGGAAAAACAGGAAATACAGTCACATGCTCTCCCTGTGTGAGCCTCTGGGAGTTTTTTTGTAACTTTATAAATAGCATACAAATCTAGCAACTGAACACTCATAGACAGGAATGGAGTTGTTGCACCAAACATATTCCAGCACCCCCACTCAACAACCACTTATCCTGTTAGTCCAATTGTGGTTCTGAAGTCCACAAACTTGGCTCTTGATCATGGCTTTTTCATACCATCAGTTATCATTTTGTCAGACTCGCAATACAAACTCAAATACACCACGTTCCACTAAGTCACGTAAGTGGTGATGTTTTACATCAATGTGCTTAGTCCTTGCACTAATCTTCTCACTGCTGGCAAGTTTAATGCATCCCTGGTGGTTGTGATGGTGTGATATTTTATGTGGGTATCATTTTATGTCTATTCATATTTTACGGTTTCCATAGTGTTCTCTTGTTGCCCTGTATCATTACATGTATTCTCCATATTGTCTAGAGTCTCAATTACCTTCCAAAAGTCTGATAATTGACTATATCAGCACTCAGGTAAATTCTGAAGACAGAGCAAAGAGACAAACTGATCAGAGACAAAAATGGAACTCAGCACACCCCCGACCGGGGATGGCTGAACTAAAAAAAAACAAGGTAAACAAAACAAAACTAATAAGTTCAATAGCAGAGCAAAAACTTATCTTTGGGAAGCAGGAATCAGACTGGTCTCCAAGAATCCAGCAGAGAAATCACCAGCGACTCATAAGGGTGTCGGCTGCCTTATATCCAGTCAGCAGTTCCTGTTACCCAGTCATCATCTACCAGATCAGGTGTTTGGTAATCAGCCTCACTACCTTCCTTCACCAGAAGAGGGAGTTCATCAGACATCGACGGTGAAGGGGAAAATGAACTCACAACAGAGAAGCATATGGACCAATTTTATCCTCTGTCTGCTGGATTATTGGACTCTCATCTCCTTGGACATTCATCCTGTTACTGAACTACATTCATGTTCTGGACTATTGTATCCTCAGTGTGGTGGATTGTTTATGGACCTTTTTAGTTTTGCCTATAATAAATGTCTTGGGATTGTTCACACTTCCCTCTCTCTGTTGATTGTGTGGTATCGGAGAAGAACCCCATGACAACTGGTGGCAGCGGAGGGATCAACAGAGTGTAAGCCAATGGAGAACCACCCACAGAGTGAGTACAGAGATAGGACTGTATCCAGTTTACAGTAGAGAGCCAGAGACATGGGCCTGAACAACCAGGGACTGACTAAAGAAGCCTTAATTGACCTACTGGTGGATGCTAGCCCGGCCACCTCCCCCTAGATATCTGAAGTACAAGCACTAGAGACAGGGATCCCCACCCCAAAAAGCCAGTGGTTGATGTGGTACGAAGAAGAGATGGCAGTTCTGGGCCCTGGCGTCTATCAGGAGTATAAGGAAGAGGCTGCCTGCTGGGAACAGCAGAGACAAGAAGCAATGGATCTTGAAAGAGGGAGTAATGCAATGTGGAGTGTAAACCCAACAATCCGGGAGCCTGTAGGGATCACCCGACAGAGTTTAAGCCATTGGATGAGGCTTCCGGAGATGTGGAGGGGTTCTTCAAGGACTTTGAGCAGCAGTGTGCTGTGATGGAGGTGCCCCACTCTGGCTGGATGCGTTTGTTAGTGGGACTCCTGAAAGGAAGTATGGCAGAGGCTTACCGAACCATTGAGTCACAGCGGAATCGGGATTATAACACTGTAAAGCGGACTATCCTGGATTACCATGCTATCACCCCAGACTCATATAGGGCCAAGTTTCGAGAACTCACATACACTACGGGGGGATCGTTTAGGATGTATGCACATAAGATGTCCCAGGCATGTCGGAGATGGCTAGAAGCAGAAAATGCCTTTATTGTGGAAGACGTTATACAGGCGTTCCTTATAGAAAAATTTCTTGCCAAGTGCCCCTCAGAGGTACGGGAATGGGTCCGGGAGCAAATGCCATGTACCGTGGATAGAACTGCAGCCCTGGCCGATGAAGCCCTTACTATCCGACCGCAATGGAGGAGGCCTCTGGACAGTGAACCACGGCCTGCTCCCGTGCCCCGTCCCCCTCCGATTATATCTGCCCTTCCACCTAATCGCAAGCCGATGACAATCACGCCTCACAATCCTGGGCCCCAACAGTTCCGATCTGGGGGTATCACAGAGAGGAGATGTTATGGGTGTGGGCAATGTGGACATTTGCAGTTTTGCTGTCGCTCAAGGATTCGGAGGGAGCCCCACACAGCCCCACCTCATCCAGTACATCTTGTGCACTCCATCCCGCCTGAGGAAGAGCTACCACCACCCCCACCAGAGTGGACCACCAACCACGGCAACATAGATACCCCTCCTGGAGTGTAAGGATTCCGGCCTTTGTCCTTTAGCTACCCAGAGCAACGGCAACGCCACCTGCAGGATGTCTTAATTGATGGATACAAAGTGTCAGGATATAGAGACACGGGGGCATTCCTGACTATCGCTGACCCCGTGTGATTCAACCTGAGGCAATTCACCAGGGTTTGGGAATTCCCATTGTCCTGGCGGGGGGTGCTCGCAAATATAAACAGCGAGATTCTATGCATTTGGATTATGGTTGAGGAGAAAAACTGTGTTGGATTGGAGTTATTGGAGGACTTCATGCAGATATCCTCCTTGGGAATGACATTGGGGAGTTACAGTGCCAATTTGTGGGAGCAGTCACCCGACTACAGGCCCTTCAAGCACTACGTCATCCGGACCTCACCGGGGGGTCAACCACCACGAACTGCATCAGAGTTGGTAAGCAATACGTTCGCTGCGACTACATTGGGAGAGTCTTGGGACAGAGAAGAGTTTAGGAGAGAAATAGAAGGTGACACTACCTTAGCAGCCCTTAGGTGAAAGGCCGAAACTGGGAACATGGGAGATAATGGGGATGGCTTCACTCGAGAAAACAGACTGTATTATCGTGTAGCAAAGGTCAGTGACAAGGGCAACCCTGAGGCAATGACCAGGCAACTCATTGTCCCTCAGAAGTACAGGGCACAGCTAGTCCAACTGGCCCATGACATCCCTTTGGCTGGACTTCAAGGGAGGAAAAGGACTGAAAAGAGACTCACCCAAAGTTTTTACTGGCCTGGCATCTCGCAGTCAGTAGCCCATTATTGCGGCACCTGCGATGTGTGCCAGCGAATGCGGCATCCAGGAGCTTGACATAAGGTACCCCTGCAATCCCTGCCCAAAATTGAAGAACCATTTCAACGTGTAGCTGTCGACATCATAGGTCCTCTGGCCCAAGCCAGCAGGTCGGGGGAAAAAAATATCCTGACAGTGG
Organism: Dendrobates tinctorius; assembly: GCF_039654945.1. Taxonomy (NCBI): domain Eukaryota; kingdom Metazoa; phylum Chordata; class Amphibia; order Anura; family Dendrobatidae; genus Dendrobates; species Dendrobates tinctorius. Next base: position 2,107,747 of record NW_027361687.1, on the reverse strand, counting down.
TGGACTATGCACTAGGTATCCTGAAGCTGTGGTCCTGTCCAGTATTACAGCAGTAAAGGTAGCCGAGGCCCTTGTTACTATCATTACCCGGGTAGGGTTTCCTAGTGAAATATTATCGGGTCAAGGCACTCAGTTCATGTCAGATCTGGTCCAGTCCCTATGGCATACCTCTGGTGTTCGAGCCATTCACATCACCCCATACCACCCTCAGACCAACGGACTATGTGAACGCTTTAATGGAACCCTAAAACATATGCTGAGGGCTTTTGCTAATGTTGAAAAAGACTGGGAAAAATACCTGCCACATCTCCTCTTTGCCTATCGGGAGGTTCCCCAAGAGTCCACAGGGTTCTCTCCCTTCGAACTACTGTTTAGCCGGAAGGCTGTGGGCCTCTCACTCTTCTGAAAGAACATTTGGAGGGAGACATCTCAGATACCGGAATGCCCATCATTCCCAATGTTCTAGAGTTCAGAGACTGTCTCGCCCAGCTGGCTACATTGGCTAAAGAACATCAGCGAATGGCCCAGTCCAGGCAAAAAATCTGGTATGACCGTAATGCCAGGACCCGGGAATTTTTGGAAGGACAACAAGTGCTCATGATTACTGCTTCCCCTGCCAACAAGCTTCAAGCAGTGTGGGAAGGCCCTTATCAGGTTGTCAAGAAAATTAATGACACTAACTACGCTATTGCCCTGGACTCTAGTGGTCGACGACACAAAACCGTCCACATTAACATGCTGAAAGAAAGCCATGACCGATCTCTTCCTGTTCTAGCCGTCTGCCAACCCACTAGTGATGCCGCCGACGATGTGTGTCTCCCCGATCTTCTCCAGGTAGCCCAAGTGGGAGGATCACTGGAACAAGTGCCCCTGGGCTCCCATTTATCGGATGTACAAAAGGACGATATTTTCGCCGTACTAAGGCCGAGGGCTGTTGCTTTCTCCTCAAAGCCAGGGAAGACTACTCTCACCAGCCACAATGTGGAAACCTCTGGACAACGCACCATCCAGCAGGCTGCCTACTGGCTGTTCAAGGCATGATAAAGGATGAACTGGAGGAGATGAAACGACTGGGAGTTGTTCAGTCATCTCACAGTTCTTGGTCCTCTCCTGTCATCCTGGTCCCCAAGAAGGATGATACAACACGATTCTGCGTTGATTACAGACGATTAAATGATGCCACCAAGAGTGATGCTTACCCCATGCTCAGGATTGATGATCTATTGGATCGTCTGGTCAGTGTCCAATTTGTGACCACGTTAGACTTGAGCAAGGGGTACTGGCAGATACCCCTAACGGAGGACGCTCGGGAGCGCTCGGCCTTCATTACTCAATTTGGCCTTTTTGAGTTCCTGGGAATGCCCTTTGGGATGAAAACTGCCCCTGCTACTTTCCAGAGACTGGTAGATCGACTGTTAGACCAATGTCAGAACTTTGCCTGTGCTTACTTGGATGACTGTTGTGAGTTCATTTTCCCCTTCATTACTGAGGCCCGAGGAACTCCCTCTTCTGGTTAAGAAAGGTAGTGAGCCTGATTGTCAAACACCTGAGGCTGATTATGATGACTGGCTGAGTGGAGTTACGGACTGGATATAAGGCTGTCGACGCACTTCTGCCCTGCGGGTGACTTCTCTGAGGGATCCTTGGAGACCAGTCTGAATTCCTGCTCCTCCAAAGCTAAGTTTGCTACTCTGCCTTTTGCTTTTGTGCTTTGACTTTGTTTTTGCTTTGTTTTTCTGGATTTCTGCCATTCCCTGCTGGGGTGTGCTGAATTCATTTAGCTCTGTCTTCTGAAAATACCTGAGTGCTGATTCAGTTTTTGAAGCCTAGCTGCTTCAGGGCCTTTTTCATATCAGCTGGTTGGCTTCTGTCTTTGATAGGGTTTTGGCAGATTGCAGACAGCAGCCTTCCTGTCCTTTCCTATCTAGGTAGTTTTTGGGCCCCGTCTTTGCTCATTCTATCTTTCTGTCTGTGTTTGTATTTTCATCTTGCTTCACCGTCATTATATGTTGGGGGCTGCCTATTGCTTTGGGGTCTGCTCTGGGGCAGTTTAGATTTCCCCTTTCTTTCTTTAGGCCTATGTATTTCTCCGGCTGTGATCGAGGGGTCTAGGGCATCATAGGAACCCCCCACGGCTACTGCTAGTTGTGTTGATAGGTTCAGGGGTCTGCAATCTGATAGTTGCCAACTTCTCTGGTTTTCTGGACTTAGCTTGTATTTCTGCTTTTGCCTCCTACGGTGACTCATTCATAACAGAATCACCCGCCATACCGCAGATTCTAGGGTACTCAATAGCAGGAAAGAATTGTAAAAAAAAAAAAAAAAAAAGTGTGTATATTTTTTCCTCTATATCTCTGAGGCCGTAGGGGGAATTTTTTTTTTTTTTCTCTCAATGGAGATAAAGCAATTGTCTGATCGTGTGGAGCAGCTCGCTGCGGAAGTGCGGGGAATTTCCGCCTACCTTGCTCATTCACATGCTGCTGAACCAAAGATTCCTACACCTGATGTATTTTTTGGGGATCGGTCTAAATTTTTGAATTTCAAAAAAAATTGTAAATTATTTTTTGCCTTGAAGCCTAACTCGTCAGGGAGCTCCGAGCAGCAGGTTAAAATTGTCATCTCTTTGCTGCGTGGCGATCCCCAGGATTGGACGTTTTCTTTGAAACCAGATGATCCTATTCTGACTAATGTGAACGCATTCTTTCAAGCTTTGGGGTTGTTGTATGACGAACCTAATGCCATTGATCAGGCTGAAAAGACCCTGCTGGCATTGAGCCAGGGTCGTGATTTTGCAGAATTGTACTGTCAAAAATTCCGAAAGTGGGCAGTACTTACTACCTGGAATGATAATGCCTTGGCTGCTCTCTTTCGGAAGGGGTTGTCAGAAGCCGTAAAAGATACTATGGTGGGATTTCCTGTTCCCTCTGGTCTTGACGATTCTTTGTCATTAGCCATTCAGGTTGATCGGCGTTTGCGCGAACGCAAAGCTGCACGAGAGGTGTTGCCACCTGTTGAACAAATGTCTGAACCTATGCAATGTGATAGAGTTTTGTCCAGGGAGCAATGTCAGGAGTTCAGAAAGCGTAATAAGTTGTGTTTTTTCTGTGGAGATGCCTCGCATATTATTTCTGTCTGTCCCAAACGAGAGAAACGCTTTGCACACACGTTTTCTGTTGGGGGTGTTCAACCTAAGTTTCTTCTGGCTATTACTCTGATCTGCTCCCTGTCCACATTTTCCGCCAAGGCTTTTGTGGATTCGGGAGCAGCCCTAAACCTAATGGACTTGGATTTTGCTAAACGTTGTGGATTTCCGATGACACCTCTGCAGACGCCTATCCCTTTGAGGGGAATTGATGCTACTCCTTTGGCTAAAAATAAACCCCAGTTTTGGACCCAGGTGGTAATGTGGGTCGCCCCAGACCATCAAGAAAATTGCAGATTTCTGGTGTTGCATAATCTACATGATACTATTGTTCTGGGGTTTCCCTGGTTACAGATTCATAATCCAGTTTTGGATTGGAAATCTGTGTCTGTGGTGAGTTGGGGTTGTCAGTGTGCCTTTAGTGAGGCTCCGGTGCTTTCCACCTCTCCTCAGTCGCATGATGTTCCTGATTATTTGGCGGACTTTTATGATGTATTTAGTGAGAATGAGTCTGCGTCTCTGCCTCCTCATAGGAGTTATGACTGTGCAATTGAACTGAGCCCGGGGTGTAAATTTCCCAAGGGTCGGCTCCTCAATTTATCTGTACCCGAGCACGAGGCTATGAGATCCTATATTAAGGAGGCGTTGGAGAAGGGTCATATTAGACCATCCTCGTCACCCTTGGGTGCCGTTTTTTTTTTTGTAGCCAAAAAGGATGGATCATCAAGACGTTGATTATCGTGCCCTCAACAAAATTACTGTTAAATATCAGTATCCTTTACCCCTGATTTCTGATCTATTCTCCAGAGTTAAAGGTGCTTGCTGGTTTACCAAGCTTGACCTCAGGGGGCGTATAATCTTATTCGCATTAAGCATGGGGATGAATGGAAGATGGCGTTTAATACTCCGGAGGGACATTTTGAGTACCTGGTGATGCCTTTTGGGCACACTAATGCCCCTTCTGTCTTCCAGTGCTTCATGAACGATATTTTCAAGATTTTGTCGATAAATTTTTGATTATCTATCTGGATGATATTTTGATCTTCTCCAAGGATTGGGATTCTCATGTGGAACATATTCGGACTGTGTTCCGGATCTTGAGGGAGAATTCCCTGTATGTCAAGGGATCTAAATGCCTTTTTGGAGTACATAGGATTTCTTTTTTGGGATTTATTTTGTCCCCGTCAACTATTGAAATGGACCCGGCCAAGGTACAGGCCATTCACGATTGGGTTCAGCCCACTTCTTTGAAGGCCCTCCAGAAGTTTTTGGGCTATGCTAATTTTTATCGGAAATTTATAGCAAAATTTTCTTGTATTGCCAAGCCATTGACTGATTTGACTAAAAAGGGTGCTGATGTGTTAAATTGGTCTCCGGAGGCTGTTTCTTCCTTTCAGGAGCTGAAGCGAAGATTCACCTCCGCCCCGGTTTTGCGGCAACCTGATGTCTCACTTCCATTCCAGGTAGAGGTGGATGCTTCTGAGATTGGTGCAGGAGCTGTTTCGTCCCAAAAGGATCCTGTAACATCTAAAATGAATCCCTGTGCTTTCTTTTCCCGAAAGTTCTCTCCATCTGAACGTAACTATGATGTGGGGAATAGGGAACTGTTAGCCATGAAATGGGCATTTGAGGAGTGGAGACATTGGTTGGAGGGAGCTAAGCATCAAGTCGTGGTCCTCACTGACCACAAGAATTTGATTTACCTAGAGTCGGCTAAGCGCTTGAACCCTAGACAGGCTAGGTGAGCCTTGTTTTCTACACGTTTTGATTTTGTGGTTTCTTTTCTTCCTGGAACAAAGAATGTCAAGGCAGACGCCCTCTCTAGGAGCTTCCTTGCTGATTCTCCTGTGGTGACCAAGCCTGCTACCATCTTAGGCGAAGGGGTAGTTCTTTCTGCCATCTCGCCCGATTTGAGACGTGCTCTGGAAGAGTTCCAGGAGGACAAACCTGAGCGTTGTCCCAGTGGAAAGTTGTATGTTCCTGGCCAGTGGAAGAAGAGAGTGATGTCTGAAGTTCATTGCTCTGCTTTGGCTGGTCATCCAGGTATTTTTGGTACTAGAGATCTGGTGAGTCGGTTTTTTTGGTGGCCCTCCTTGTCTCGTGATGTCAGGAATTTTGTGCAGTCCTGTGGGACGTGCTCCCGGTCTAAATCGTGTTCTCGCTCTAGTGGGTTGTTGATGCCTTTGCCTGTCCCCAAGAGGCCATGGACCCATATTTCAATGGATTTCATCTCTGATATGCCTGTCTCTCAGAGGATGACTGTTATTTGGGTGATTTGTGATAGGTTCTCTAAGATGGTTCATCTTGTACTCCCTAAGTTGCCGTCTTCCTCTGAGTTGGTGCCCCTGTTTTTACAACAGGTGGTTCGTTTGCACGGGATTCCTGAGAACATTGTATCTGACAGAGGAGTCCAGTTTGTGTCTAGATTTTGGAGAACTTTCTGTTCCAGGCTGGGAATTCAGTTGTCCTTCTCCTCTGCTTTTCACCCTCAGACCAATGGGCAGACAGAGAGAACAAACCAGACCTTGGAGTCATATTTGAGATGTTTTATTTCTGCTGATCAGGATGATTGGGTTTCATTTTTGCCCTTGGCCGAATTTGCTTTGAATAATAGAGCTAGTTCTGCCACTTTGATGTCACCTTTTTTTTGTAACTTTGGGTGTCATCCTCGATTTTCTTCAGGGCAGGTGGAGCCCTCTGCCTGCCCAGGTGTTGACACTGTGGTGGAGAGAATGCACCAGATCTGGGACCAAGTGGTGGATAAGTTATCTCTCTCCCAGGAGAAGGCCCAGCGGTTTTCCAACCGACATAGGACCATTGGTCCCCAGTTTAAGGTTGGTGATATGGTGTGGTTATCATCAAAAAATATTGCTATGAAGGTGGCTTCTCCTAAGTTTAAGCCTAGATTTATTGGACCTTACAAGATTGTGGAGATTATTAATCCGGTCTCTTTTCGTTTGGCTCTTCCTGTCACATTTAAAATCCATAATGTGTTCCATAAATCTTTGTTGAAGAGGTTTGTTGAACCTGTTGTTCTGGGGGTGGCACCTCCAGACCCTGTATTGGTTGAAGGTAACATGGAGTATGAGGTAGAGAAAGTATTGGATTCCCGTCTGGCTAGACGGAGACTCCAGTATTTGGTTAAGTGGAAGGGTTATGGTCAGGAGGATAATTCCTGGGTCTCTGCCTCTGATATTCATGCCAAACGATTGGTGCGTGCCTTTCATCGGGCTCACCCTGATCGCCCTGGTGGCGTAGTTGAGGGTTCGGTGACCCCTCCTCAAGGGGGAGGTACTGTTGTGAGTTCATTTTCCCCTTCATTACTGAGGCTTGAGGAACTCCCTTTTCTGGTTAAGAAAGGTAGTGAGCCTGATTGTCAAACACCTGAGGCTGATTATGATGACTGGCTGAGTGGAGTTACGGACTGGATATAAGGCTGTCGACGCCCTTCTGCCCTGCGGGTGACTTCTCTGTTGGATCCTTGGAGACCAGTCTGAATTCCTGCTCCTCCAAAGCTAAGTTTGCTGCTCTGCCTTTTGCTTTTGTGCTTTGACTTTGTTTTTGCTTTGTTTTTCTGGATTTCTGCCATTCCCTGCTGGGGTGTGCTGAATTCATTTAGCTCTGTCTTCTGAAAATACCTGAGTGCTGATTTAGTTTTTGAAGCCTAGCTGCTTCAGGGCCTTTTTCATATCAGCTGGTTGGCTTCTGTCTTTGATAGGGTTTTGGCAGATTGCAGACAGCAGACTTCCTGTCCTTTCCTATCTAGGTAGTTTTGGGGCCCCATCTTTGCACATTCTATCTTTCTGTTTGTGTTTGTATTTTCATCTTGCTTCACCGTCATTATATGTTGGGGGCTGCCTATTGCTTTGTGGTCTGCTCTGGGGCAGTTTAGATTTCCCCTTTCTTTCTTTAGGCCTATGTATTTCTCTGGCTGTGATCGAGGGGTCTAGGGCATCGTAGGAACCCTACTGCTAGTTGTGTTGATAGGTTCAGGGGTCTGCAATCTGATAGTTGCCAACTTCTCAGGTTTTCTGGACTTAGATTGTATTTCTGCTTTTGCCTCCTACGGTGACTCATTCATAACAGATGACATTGCCATTTTTAGCATCACCTGAGAGGATCATGTTAAACACTTGGGCATAGTGCTAGACTGTATCCTTACTGCAGGACTGACCATTCGCCCTTATAAGTGCCAAACAGGGAAGGCTAAGGTGCAGTACCTCGAGAATATAGTAGGGGGTGGGACCCTAAGGCCTGAGCCTGCCAAGGTGGAAGCCATTAGCAACTGGTGTAGACCCCAGACTAAAAAGCAGGTACTTGCATTTTTAGGAACTGCTGGTTACTATCGAAATTTTTTTTCTAATTTCAGCACCTTGGCCAAGCCCCTAACCGACCTGACCCACAAGAACATGCCTAGGAATGTGACGTACAAGGAACTATATATGATTGAGCAATGTGGACTAAAGTGAGCAGGCCAGAGGTCTGTGTAGACCTCATGGTGTGCTCACTTATTATGAGGGGGGAGAGGTTGTGATTGTGTGATATGTTATGTGGTTATCATTTTGTGTCTACTTATATTTTACGGTTTCCATAGTGTTCTCTTGTTGCCCTGTATCATTCCGTGTATTCCCCATATTGTCTAGAGTCTCAATTACCTTCCAGAAATCTGATAATTGAATGAGCTCACTTACTGTCTGCAGCCTGACTGTATCTATGCCTCTTGATGAACCTCCTGTAGTGCCTTAATCCCCAAGGCACCTTTGTCAGGTCTGGGAGGCCTGAAAACCACCCCAACCTGTCTGATTACCCCTGGACATAAGGAGGGGGCTGGGGGAGGACAGGAGCTGTACAAGTCAGACCCTGTGTGGTGATGATCGTGTGAAGACAGCACGTCAGAGAGAAGGAGAAGCATATGGACCAATTTTATCCTCTGTCTGCTGGATTATTGGACTCTCATCTCCTTGGACATTCATCCTGTCACTGAACTACATTCGTGTTCTGGACTATTGTATCCTCAGTGTGGTGGATTGTTTATGGACCTTTTTAGTTTTGCCTATATAAAGGTCTTGGGATTGTTCACACTTCCCTCTGTTAGGAGTGGCGGAAGGCACTAAAAAAAAAAATAATTAAAGTGCCTTCGCCACTCGGGGTCCACCGTGTGGCAGGTGATATGACCGCTGCTAGAGAGGCAGAGCACTGTAGCATTAATGTGCATGGGGTTAACTGCATCCAGAGTGCACTGAAGCAGGCTCTGTTAAGGACACAGAGCTGCAAACTTAAAGCACACAAAACCGCTGCGTCTGTTTAAGTCACAGAATGACAGCGATATATAAACACGGTATTAAAGGGTCACAGGAGCAGCCTTAAATGTCTGAACTACTCCGACAAGACCTACCGTGAAAAGGAGGTGCCTGGCGTCGCAACTGCGAATGCTGGAGGAACTGCAATCGCAGCGCGGTGTAAACGGAGCCTAAGAGGAGACACCGCAATATTGCTGGCGCGATGCAGGACGCTAGCTGCTGAGACAGGAAATAGCTGGAGCGCGCTGGCGCTGCTACTGGCGGCTGCCTAATCACTCACACAATCGTAATATCAGAGAGAAGGGGTTTCTTAATAAGTCAGTCACCAGTCCAAGCATCCGTCACCATACATACAGCAGCAGTATGAAATACTAGTGCAGGGCAGAACAGTCATGCGCGCTTTTTATACCAAACGGGACCCTCCGGAGATCTCCCAAAGTCCAGGAGGAGCCAATAGGATTAGACACAGGACCTGAACATGTGACTCCCGAACTCCAATGGGAGCTCGTCCCATGAGCATGCTCAGTGGAGGGAACAGAGGACTTAGCCTCTGGAGAGAGTTGCCGCAAGGCACTCTCCTCTGCAATCTCCTTTACTGCAGATGAACCGCAGGAGACTGCAGCATGTAAGGGTCTAGATTTCACCATAGGGAAGGGAGAAATCAGACTCCTAACACCCTCGCTCTGTTGATTGTGTGGTATCGGAGAAGAACCCCGTGACAGTTGTCCACATAGATAACATAGATAAGCGTTGGTTGAGCTAATGGCTTGCGAAATCTTCCAAAAGTTGTTTCAACCAAATTACTTCTTAACTTGCATAAACAGCAGACATATATTCTGCTTCTGTAGAAGATAATATGACTGACCTTTCTTTTCTGCTGGACCAAGAATTTTAATTTTCTCCTAATTTGAACAAGTAACTACTTGTTGATTTCCGATCACATGAATGTCCAGAATCTGCATCCACATAACCTCTGAGAGTGAGATCTCCTGATGCAGATATCTTAAGATTTAGCCTTTGAGTTTCTTTAAGATATTGAAGAATTCTCTTAATTGCATTCCAGTCTCTTTGGCGTTGTTTGCCTACACGTCGTCAGAGAATTCCAACTGTGGCTGTGATATCCGGATGAGTTGTGGTTGCTATGTACTGAAGTGCCCCCACTGCTTGTCTATAACTCTCATTGCTAGTTATCAGATCTTCTTCTCCTTCCAACTTTAAGTAGGACAGATCCATTGGTGTTGACGCACCTTTGGCCTCTGACATTCCAAGCTGGTTTAGTATTGCGAATATTTTAGAACATTGGTTGAGAAGAAAACTCCCATCTTCCTCTCTCTGGATTTGGATTCCCAAATAATATGTCACATTGCCAAGTTCCTTAGTCTCAAAGTGCTGGTTGAGCTTTGCAATTTCATTTTCACTGTGGTAGGTCAGTAAGCTCCCATGTCTGGAGTTGGTGAAGGGACTCCATCTCCTCATCAGTGGCATTTATCCACTTCTGCTTCTCGTGAACAGGCAGTTTTTGCATCTCTTGCCATGACTGTGGCTCTGGTTCAGGAAGTGTTCTGACCATATAAGAAAGGCGTCTAGCTGGGATACCTTTGGTTGGCTTTTCTGATCTGACTGGAGGTTGACTTGGTTCTTCTGTGTGTTCCTTGGTGGCTTCAGAACTTATCCACACTTTAGTGTTTTCCTTTTCAACATCTGGGTTTGGTGATTGAGATTCTTCTTATTGCTTCTTAGGTTGAATAACTGGTGTAACTTCATGGAATTTGAGCAATACAGAGTTTTCATCAATCACTACATCTCTGCTTATTGTTACTGTGTTGGTCTCTGGGTGCAGGATTCTGTATCCCTTTTGAGTTTCGCTATAGCCCACCAGGACTCCTTGCTTTGCATGTGATTCCCACTTGGAACGTTTTTCTTTGGGAACATATATAAATGTTTTGCTTCCAAATAACCCTAAGGTGCTTCAGGTTAGGCTTCTCGCAGTTCCATAGTTCGCCGCTCGGGGTCCACCATGCAGTAGGTGATATAACCGCTGCTAAGTGGTGGCAGGAGCAATATGGCGGAAATGCGCACAGGGTTAAACTTCACCCAGGTGTGCAGAGCAATCTCAGTTAATTCACAGAGATGCCAAATAAGTACAAACACAAAAGACTGAGCCTGTTGAGGTCACAGTACTCAGTAAAAACACACACACGGTATAAGAGTAGCCCAAGACGGCGGCACTACGTCCATCTAGACCTACCGTATGCGGAGCAACGCAACTGTGGACACAAAGGGGCTGCTACTGCAGCGCAGCGTGGACACTGCCGCTAAACGACAAGGCTAAGCCGCAAGCGCAATGTCGGACGCTAGTAGCTGTGGATGTAGCAGCAGAGGAGTGCTAGCGCTGATTCTAACTCAGTCCCTAACCACATACGTAATATCAGAGGGAAGGGGTTTTTTAATGAGTCAGTCACCAGAATCATACATCCGTCCTCATACACACAGCAGCAAGTAAGTCTATACTAGCGCATGGCGGAACAGCATGCCGGGACCTTCCGCAAGCTTCCAGATCTCTGAGATGGACCAATGAGATCTGGAGCGGGACCTGAGCACATGACTCCCGATCTCCAATGGGAGATAGTCCCATGAGCATGCTCAGTAGGAGGACAGAAGGACTTAGCCTCAGGAGAGATTTGCTGCAAGGCAATCTCCTCTGCAATCTCCTCTGCAGTAGATAAACAGCAGGAGACTGCAGAATGTGAGGGTCTGGATCCCTGCAGATTACACACAGAAATCCGATGCCAAACACAGAGCCTGTGCAGATCTAGTGGTGCTTATTTTAGGAAAGGATTTTCCAGATATTTTCCCGTTAAGACAGCTAATGCATTTGACTTCATTGGTTGATTTCAATACCATTTGCAAGTTGAGCTAGCTTCCTTACTGCTTCTGGGTCTTTGTGCCCAAGACATCTGTGCCATACATGGATACAGTTCCTATGTAGATCTTATCTAGCTCCATATACTCTTTCTTTTCATTTTAGCTCATAGGTTGTGTGCACATGTTGCAGATTTTTATGCGTTTCTGCAGTGTTTTTGGACGCGCGGAATTGCATCAAATCCACAGTGTATTACAGTACCAATGATAGTCAATGGGAATTTGAGATTTGCTGTGCATATGCTGCGGAAAAATCTACGCGGATTCGCTGTGTTTTTGTTTCCGCAGCATGTCAATTCTTTGTGCGGAAATGCAGCAATTCTGCACCCATTGACTATACATTGAGTAAGGCAAATCTGCATATCAAAAAAGCGTGACAATCCGCAACAAATCCGCATCAATTCTGCATGAAATCCGCAAGCATTTTGGCCTGCGCTTTCTGCCAAGAGATGCAGATTCTGTGCGGAAAATTCTGCAGGCCAATCCACAACATGTGCACATACCCATAACGTTCATCTTAGATTTTTCCTTCCGCAAGAGTGTGATCCTTCTTTGAGATGATGCAGCTGTTATCTTAAAAAGTAACTACATTCCCCTTTTGTGTGAGCTTGTTCACTGACAGAAGATTGCTTTCAATGCTGGGAACATAGAGAAAATCCTTTATTGGGATCTTTCTGCTTTGTGGTGAGGAAACTGGACAGTGGAGGTTGCCATCTCCTACTCCTTCTGAAGTCAGTGACCATTAACTAAGATGACCTTTTCTGACTTGCTTCCATTAAGGTCAGTGAAGAAATCCTTGTTGTTTGTCATATGGCTGCTTGCACCAGAATCTATACCCCATAAATGCTTTGCAGATGAGCCTGTACTGGCATTAAATGTAGCTTCAACACATGCAGAAAATTCTTTTACCGATGTTTTAACCCTTTGATGACTGTTCTGCTTTTTAAATTGACTTATTCTTGCTTTCCAAATTCTGCAGTCTGCTTTAAGGTGGCCAGGCTTTTTACAAACAAAATATTCATGAGTTTCTTTTAGATTGCTCTTATATTTAGGGAAATTCTGTGTCTTTAATGCTGTTTCTGCTTTGGATTCATTACTGCTGCTTACATGCTGCATTTTTCTCTTGAATTCATCAACAAGTTTGCCTTTAACATACTCTACTTGTCAGCTCATCATCTCACTGTGCATCTAGTGTAGTCATGAGTGTGTCATAATTTTCTGGAAGACCACTTAATAGAAGTGCAGCAACATAAAAATCTTTAATTTCTTCTCCAATACCCCTGAGATGCTCCACAATCTCTAGGGTGTTTCTTGTATAGTCCTGCATATTCTGTCCATCACTTAGCTTAGACTAATACAGCTTTCTCATGAGATAAAGCTTATTGCTGAGATTTGATCTTTCATGCACTTTCTGTAACTCATCCCACATCTCCTTTGCAGTTGCACACTGGCATATATGCACAATCTGATTATCATCTACACTGAGGGAGATCGTGCTTTGTGCTTTCTGATCCTTCTCTAGCCAATCATCTGGTAATGGATGAGGCACTTGTTCCTGAGTATATTTCCACGTCCCTTCTCTTATGAGTAGCAACTTCACCTTGAATTTCCAGGACTGCTAGTTCTGGTTAGTGAGGCTTGGCACTGAGAATTTGACAGGATTGCTGCTAGTGGGCATCTTCTCTGTTGCTCTGTGCTGCTTTTGCTCTGGGCTTCTGTTGATGTATTACTCTGGGGTTCTGTGTCACTCTGGGCCCATAACCTGTTGGCAGCGGATTATTCAGGATACTCTCCAAGCATGTGACAGCAGAGCTCCTTTATTCAGGAACAAACAGGAACAATATATGATAAGCTTAATAGATCAGTAATAAATCATTTGTGTGTCTCTATCTGTGCATCATCTACAGCAGGCTGCTTCTCTCAAACACAGACACAGCAAAAACAGTCACATGCTATCCCTGTGTGAGCCTCAGGGAGGTTTTTTTTGTTCTATTTTTATAAACAGCATAAAAGTCTATCAACTAAACCCTCATAGACAGGAACGGAGTTGTTGCACCAAACATATTCCAACAGCAAGCCACATTGCGAATTACTAGTGCTAGAAAGGTGAATACTTTTTGCAATCTTTTATAAAAGAAAATTAATGCAGCGTGGACTACACCGATCAGTTGTTTTCAAAGTCCTCATTCGAGCACCACCAAAATGTTGAGTTGGCAGACACATCCCGTGTGCACTTGTTACTTTTGTGTTATATGTGCTATCCTTTCTAAGTTCCTTCCATATGACAGTCGATTGAGCATGCCGCAACTCCATACAAATTCAACTAACATAGCCATTAAGCGCCATCCATATTTGTATTATAACAAGGGCTGTTTTACAACTGTGTGCATGAAGTCTTATAAGATCATTTCAACACATACAGCCTAAATTCGGCAGTCAGCATTGTTTGCGGCATCTCAATGGTTAATCAGGTAGGAAATTGCAAGGGGATGATCATGTGTTACCAGATCTCATAATACAATCTGCATGTATACTTAAATAGATCTTTAAATCTAATTAGATTGGTGTACTTACTTTGAAAACCCATGAAAGCAAAGCTCTATAATCCCTTGCATATTTATCCCTGCCTAATATAAATAGGAGCATATTATAAGTTCTGCTCATTTCAATTTGAGGACTATACATCCATTTTACAGTGGGTATGAAAAGTATTCAGACCCTTTAAATTTTTCACTCTTTGATTCATTGCAGCCATTTGGTAAATTCAAAAAAGTTCATTTTTTTCTAATTAATGTACACTTTGCAGCCCATCTTGTCTAAAAAAAACAGAAATTTAGAAATTTTTGCAAATTTATTAAAAAAGAAAAACTGAAATATGACATGGTCATAAGTATTCAGACCCTTTGCTCAGACACTCATATTTAAGTCACATGCTGTCCATTTCCTTGTGATCCTTCTTGAGCTGGTTCTACTCCTTCATTGGAGTTCGGCTGTGTTTAATTAAACTGATAGGACTTGATTTGTAAAGGCACACACCTGTCTATATAAGACCTCACAGCTCACAGTGCATGTCAGACCAAATGAGAATCATGAGGTCAAAGGAACTAGCCAAGGAGCTCTGAGACAGTATTATGGCAAGGCACAGATCTGGCCAAGGTCATAAAAGAATTTCTGCAGTACTCAAGGTTCCTAAGAGCACAATGGCCTCCCTAATCCTTAAATGGAAGAAGTTTGGGACCACAAGAAGTCTTCCTAGACCTGGCCGTCCAGCCAAACTGAGCAATCGTGGGAGAAGAACCTTGGTGAGAGAGGTAAAGAAAAAACCAAAAATCACTGTGGCTGAGCTCCACAGAAGCAGTAGGGAGATGGAAGAAAGTTCCACAAAGTCATATATCACTGCAGCCCTCCACAAGTGGGTCCTTTATGGCAGAGTGGCCCGACCGAAGCCTCTCCTTAGTGCAAGACATATGAAAGCCCACGTAGAGTTTGCTAAAAAACACATGAAGGACTTCCACACTATAAGAAATAAGATTCTCTGGTCTCATAAGGCAAAGATAGAATATTTTGGTGATAATTCTAAGTGGTATGTGTGGAGAAAACCAGGCACAGCTCATCACCTGCCCAATACAATCCCAACAGTGAAACATGGTGGTAGCAGCAACATGCTATGGGGGTGTTTTTCAGCTGCATGGACAGGACAACTGGTTGCAATTGAAGGAAACATGAATGCGGCCAAGTACAGAGATATCCTGGATGAAAATCTCTTCCAGAGTACTCCTCAGATTTGGCCAACAAACAAAAGAATGACCCTAAGCACACAGCTAAAATAATAAAGGAATGGCTTCAGAACAACTGTGACCATTATTGACTGGCCCAGCCAGAGCCCTGACCTAAACCCAATTGAGCATCTCTGGAGAGACCTGAATATGGTTGTCCACCAACGTTCACCATCCAACCTGATGGAACTGGAGAGGATCTGCAAGGAAGAATGGCAGAGGATTCTCAAATCCAGGTGTGAAAAACTTGTTGCATCATTCCCAAGAAAACTCATGGCTGTACTAGCTCAAAAAGTGCTTTTACTCAATACTGAGCAAAGGGTCTGAATACTTATGAACATGTGATACTTAAATTTTTCTTTTTTAATAAATTAGCAAAAATTTCTATATTTCTGTTTTTTCAGTCAAGATAGGATGCAGAGTGTACATTAATGAGAAAAAAATGAACTTTTTTGAATTTACCATATGGCTGCAGTGAAACAAAGAGTGACAAATTTAAAGGGGTCTGAATACTATCCGTACCCACTGTAGAATGAATTTTCAAAATTTTTACACCTGCCTCACCAGGTATATAGCATCTATTTAATGACGTATGCAGTTTTTATTTAAATCTGGTAATTGATCCATCTTAACAGCTTTCCCAACACTGACAGTAAGCAGTAATGACTTTTCCTCTTGCCTGGCCACAATTAATCATTACTAACAAATAATGTTGCAAGCTGTAGCAATATAGCATGAAAACATGAAATAAATGAATTATGAGTTACATTACTGCTTTAGAAAATAGGAAACGTTGGAAATATTTAGCGCATAAATTGGCAATTCATGTGTACCCAGCAGCCATGATAAAGCAATTTTGCTGGGAACCTATCTAATGTGAATCCTCTCCTAGGCTGAAGTCTTCATTTTACTGTATATGGATAGATAAGATCCTGCTATGGCTTAAGCCGCAGTAGGCTAATGGGTGGAGTGCTCAGTCAGAGAGCCTATATATACAAATAACAAAAGATGAAAAATTGGTGTGTACAGGTACAAACTAAGAGTAGTCATCTCCATATAACAACCAACAAAGTTGCGCTCTGCAGTGCTATAGCATGCAAACATGAAATACTGTATATTTTCCTATTTTCTAGGGAAGTAATTCAATTGATATTTCATGTTTTCATCCTGTAGCGCTACAGAGTGCAATTATGTTTGTTGGTTATCAATGGAGATGGCTACTTTTAGTTTGCACCTGTACACACCTGTTTTCCCTTTGGAAGTGACGGTCAGTCTTTTGTTATTTGTGCAGCAGAATAAAAAGATTACAATGGGTAATATATCAAAATACAGTACTGAGTATTGCTGGCTGAGCATGTAAGGGGTTTAATTTTAGTTACAGTGAAAGAATGGACTATTGCTTATAAAGTAACTGTCGTTTATCCTGGCAGAGAAAAAAGCAAATTTCGTTCAAATGATATATTACAAAGTTGCTTATTTTCATGTCTACGCTTGATTTATTAAATACAAATTAAAATGATGGTTACTCTTTAAGTTTAGGAGTTCAAAAACCTTAATGAACAATGTTACTTTGTGAAAAGATCTGTTTACCACAGTAAAATGTCCCCAAGCCTTTACTGCTCAGATTAAAATCAGCTCCCATCAGCTATGTACGGGAAGTGGACCAGTATATCAAACGGGATATAACCATCATGGTAAGATGTACAAATGGGAGCGGAGGTGAATATTACAAGCAGATGTTCCTGAGAGATTAAAAAAATATATATTTTAACTGGGGAAACACTAAATTGCACAATAGTGAACACAATATTAAATATATCTTTACCTAAAAAGCTCTAGAGAACACAAGGAATAAAATGAAAAAAAAAAAAACGTTCATAGCGCACCACTGTATTTAACAATTAATGAGAGTGTGTCAGCAAGGTGAAGCCCGTGGGTCCTATTTAGGCTTTGTTCACATGTAAGTGTTGTTTTTAGAACTCAAAACCTGTAGTCTCGTGGGTATTTGTGCTGTTGCAGATTCCGATCTGGCAATAGAGGCCTTCCGGAAAGTTTTAGCAGTAAGAATATCGATTAGAGCACTGAATGCTGAGTTAAGAGAATAAAAGGGGACATCAAGTGCAATAAGCTCTTATCCATTGCATAAATTTGCATAGAAGAGGGGAAAACTGCTCATCTTTTATGGTTGATACATCCAGAACCAAAGACTGACAGTTGCTTCAGTAACCTTAGGTCAGGAGTTCCCACTGCATTTGGCAAATTGTTGGATAACAGGAGGTAGTAGTCTGCGTTGCTTATATAATTCCAGAATCCAGAAGATGTTGTATAGGATTGATCATGTGTTCATTCTTGACGTGTTTCAAAGTTGGACCAACGTCTTCAACAGGAAAACCACAATATTTAGTTATTATGGTTATATTTTGGTTCTCCTGATGAAGAAGTTGGTCCAACTGCAAAATGCGTTGAGAATAAACTGCATGGTCAATCCTGTACAATGTCTTCGTCAGACTGAGAGCTCTTTAATAAAATTCTATACGATTCAGGGTTGGACCAAACCCTTCGTCAAAATGAATTACAATAAGATACAGTTTGTACATACAGAATGTAAATATCGTGATAAAGCCTGCCAAAGTCACGTCATTATTATATATCAATAGTGGTCATATGTAATTCAATTTACTAATTAGAAAACTAAAAAAGTGTGTACATGGAAAATGTAGGTGTATACATGTATATGGAATATATATTCATGTGTAATTTGTATATGTGTAGAATATGTGTGTGATATGTATACATTTGTAATGGATAAAGTTTATATATGTACATGTAATAGATGTGTGTGTGCGGGGTAGGTAAAAATAACTAATTCTAAAAGGGGCAAACCCTATGCAAGGCAGCTTAACAACAACACAATGATAATGCAATACTGCCTGTATGGTTCCTAAATCATGGGACATGACACTCCCTGTCTGAAATCTTTAGATTTCATGATAATTCTATTTTGTGATGTCTTCCAATGATGTTCATCGCCATTCTTGGGACCTGAAATACAAAGAAGAAACAAATATGTAACAATAAAAGTGTAAAAAACTATAAAGTCCAATTTACGGTTGATGGCCTGTAATCCACAACAGTAGTAGGATAATCCAAGTCCAAATGGAAATCCATTTTGGAAATCCATTTTCAGATTGGGTAAGCTGCAGCATGGCAGTAGTCTCCTTGTAAGGCAACCAGGGTGGTAGTCGTGGCAACGGGCTGAAGTGTTCCCACACCCTGGTGCCCCAGAGATAAAAACACATTGTCCCTTCTGCTGCATCTGCAGCGTGCACAGCAGTACACTCACATTTACCATCAGAGTCCCCTCAGCTTCTGTCACTCTGGCTCTGACCTGGTGGTTAAGATAGTGGCCTCTGACACACCTTCCACCTCTGGAAAAGTATTAAAAAACATAACCCATTCGAATTACCTTCCCTGCGCTCCCTCTCAACTGTCTGTTCTGATGCCAGTAGCTGGATTATGCTTGTAAGCAGCACAAGGCAGTGGTGTCTTGCGCCGCTTACAAGCTGAGAACAGCTGCCAGAATACTCACTGCTCCCCACATCAGGACTATTGGTATGTGGAGCAGAGAATATTCATTGATCTTTAATAGTGAGCACAGTAATCTCAGCCACTAGCTTGCTGTAGCAGCCAGGCGATCATGTGTGCCCGCTACTACAAGGGAATGAATATTCACTGCTCTCCATGCCCATGGGAGTGGAGAGCAGTGAATATTCCTTCCCTTAAGTAGCGGGCACACATGATCGCCCGGCCGCTGCAGGAAGCTTGCGGCTGCGACTACAGTGCCTGCTATTAAAGAGAAATGAAATTCACTGTTCTCCATGGCAATGGGAGTGGAGAGCCTTGAATATTCATTCCTTTAAGTAGCAGGCTCACTTCAGAGCCCAGAAGCTGCAGGAAGGCTGCTGAGGCTAACAGCTTGTCCGCTATTAAATAAAAATGAATATTCACAGCTCTCCACTCCCATGGGCAAGGAAATCAGTGAATATTCATTACTTTTTAGCAGTGGCCACTCCATGTCCATCTTAAAGTCTGAAAAATACAGTAAGTGGGACCCTCGAATATAAGCTAAGGGTGACTTTTTCAGCATACATGAGTATATACGGTAATAGGCCTCTGACATGCCTTCCACAACAGGAAACCCACAAGATGGAGACCCAACTTGGAGTCTCCACAAAAAATTGTATGTAACAGTAGCAACAGCAGGCACAGAAGACACCACAAAGGTGTTACAGACTGCAATAATGCAAGATCAATGCATGACACTAAAAAGACACCATCGCCTAGTCTGCTTCAGGGGTGCAAAATCTTTGGAGATCCATGAGTTGTTAATGTTGATGAAAGTTAGGCAGTTTACACTTTCAGGGGACAGCCAGATGTGCTTATCCATTAGGACACCACCATAAACACTGAAGACAGATGAGTTCAGGCCACTCTTCCATTTTTGAAGACCAAAATGCAAAAGTGTCAAAATCCCCCTCAATGGCATTGATATTGAGCTCCAGATACTCCTGCACCATCCTCTCCAGTCATTCACAACGTGTCAGACTTGTACTCTGTTCTGCTGTTGCACGGGCTGGTTTAAAAAATGTGTGAAACGACTCACAGAAATTGTTCATGCCACTTATATTGCTGCTGCTAATGTTTTTGTGATGATACTTTGATGTTCCCAGGGTTGCATGTCTAGTACTTGGATGCACACTGTGTGCCTTATTGCTGTCTTGGGGAAACCACACTTAAGATTGTCTACAAACGTGTTTCGATACTCTAGCATGCGTGCATCCTTTTCCAAGGAGGGGAAGCATCTGGCTTAATTTACTCTTGTAACGCTGATCTAACAGAGTGGCAACCCAATAGTCAGCAGTGCACTATTTCTAACCTTATGAATACGGGCATCTTGTTGAAGATAGTGCAGCAAGAAGGCACTTATGTGTCAGGCGTTTCCATGAGGTCTAAGTCCATGGAGTGTTGGTGGCGGGGTAACACTCATCGTCGCTTCTTCCATCCCCTCCCACCAACCACGAACAACAGAGAGGGGATCATTATCCTCTTCATCTCCTGACTGACGAGTGTCCATTACCTCATCATCCTCCATTTGTTCTTCAGCGACTGCACCTTCAATAACAGTTGGTCTTGTACCATGAGCCCCCCTCGATCACTGTAGACCACTCTCTCATGGCACCCACCTGTGTGATGACAGTCTGTAATTTTGAGATATTGTTATCCCTTCCGCATCCTTCTCTGCTTCCACCTCTTCATCTGGGACCACCACCTCCTCACGCAGACTTTTCAAAGTGTGCTCCAGCTTGTAGATGACCAAAATAGTGATGTTTATGATGCCATCGTCAGTGCTAACCATCTTAGTAGCCATGTAAAAACTGTGCAGAAGGGTGCAGAGGTCCTTCATCTGTGCCCACTCGGCAAGCGTGACTTTCACCACGTCCGTACTGCATTAGTCCAGGCTATGCAAAAGGACATACTGCACCAGGGCTCGTCGATGCTGCAACAGTCGCTGCAACATGTGCAGAGTGGAATTCCACCATGTCGGAACATCGCAAATTAAACGGTTAATCAGTAGGCCGAATGACCTCTGCAATGATGCAAGTTGATGACCTGTGGGGTGCGATCGTCGGTATTGAACACATAACGTGATTTCTGCAGCAGCGCATCCAGGATGGGATAGTGGCAGAGAAATTGCTGTACCACCAGGCTGAGGACGTGAGCTATGCAAGGCACATGTGTGAGGTTGCTATGGCATAGGGCCACCACCAGGTTTGCACCGTTATCTCACATGGCCTTCCCTGGCTCTAGGTTCAGTGGAGACAGACATTTCTATAACTCGGCCTGGATAGCTGTCCACAACTATTGAGCTGTGTGACTGCGATCTCCAAGGCATATTAATTTGAACACTGCCTGATTGTGGTAAGCCATGACTGGGCAGTACAGAGGTAGTGGTGATTCTATGTGCACGGGTGGAATGCATGCCTGATTAAGGGAGAGGTTGAGGGCAAAGGTGGATGCCCTAGAGGAGGTGGAGGAGGCAGAAGCAGTGGAGGAACTGTAAGATACAGAGGTTTGTCCCACAAGCCTTGTGGATTCCAAGACTTGTGGAGCAGCAAAAAGACTGCTTGCCCCCACAGAAACCATAGTAATCCACTGCCTAGTCAGCGAGATGTAATGCCCCTGCCCTTGTTTGCTCGTCCAGGTCTCAGTGATGAAATGCACCCCACAGCGTAAGCTTGCCAACACAGTTCCCCACACAATAAGATGTTCATCACAGACCCTCAGACCGTATAATGTCCACCACAGACCCCTATAAAGTATGGCCACTAGTGATGGGCAAACACTAAAATGCTCGGGTGCTCATTGCTTGGGTCGAGCCAATTGGAATGCTTGGGTGCGCGACCCGAGCAAAGAGCCCAATATAAGTCTATGGGAAACTTGAGCATTTTTCCGGCTGTCCCCCCGGCGTTCTCCAGAGGGACCAGAAATGGCAGAGATCGATGGGAACAGTGCTCAAATGACATGTGAACAGCATGGGGAAGATCCCTGGAAGCATATCTGACTCCCAGGTCACTGATGTGAACAATGTTGTGAGAGTCTTACGCCACTTTTACAGACTCACAGCAAAACATACAAAAACAAAACCAAAATGGATTTTCCTGGGAAATATGTTAAGGAACATCCTTTCCAGGGTAATGACTTGTATATAAGGCAAAATAAATAACGAAAAACAAAAATGCTCCTCCACACCTTGGGCTATGTTCACACGCAGCGTTTTTGATGCATTTTTGAACTTATCTGGCCATGTGGTGTGTGACACATCATCAGACACATCCTGTTTGATTTATGAAGGAGGGTCTCTGAACATCATAAATCCCATTTTATTGGGCCATCAGGCGGCCTTTACTATTCTTAAAGGGCCAGCAGTCGGCCCTCACTATTCTTAGAGAGCCATCAGCCAGCTATGCTTTGTTATTCCCATTATAAAACAATGGGTCTCCTATACTATTATTCCGTATGCAGTTAGTGGCAGGGGTGCCCAAAATTTGGATGCACCCCAATACCCATTTCAAGAGATGTTCAGGAGGGTCTCCTGAAAACAATGTTCCCATTATTAGAAAGTGGGTCTCACATACTGTTTGCCTAAGCAGTGAATGCAGGGGCTGCCAAAAACTTAGAGGCACTCCAATGTCCCTTTGAAGAGACGTAGAGGAGGGCCTCATGAAAAAACGTTCCCATATTAGGAAGTGGGTCTCCCATAGTGTTTGTCTATGCAGTGAATGCAAGGGCTGCCAAAAATTTGGAGGCACTCCAATGACCCTTGAAAAAGACGTGGAGGAGGGCCTCATAAAAAAATGTTGACATTAGAAAGGAGTGGGTCTCCTATACTTGTAGTGCCCATGCACTAAGTGTATGGGCTGACAACCATTTACCCCTGGGGAATATACATGAACATACTGTATAACAATTTTTTTGACGGGCATCATAAATACCCTTTAAAAAAAATTATATGAGTGTTGCATCACGGACCACGGTCACCCTGGTAATATGGTGGTTGAGGATGAGGATGAGGAGAAGGAGGAGGAAAACAGCAAATAGCCAAAATCAAGAAGCGTATACCCATCTGTGGGTGGGAAGAGGTGCATGGGAATAGGCCTTCCAAAAAAACACTGGATTTGAGGTTATGTTATGCTGCTATCATTCGGTGGTGTTGAGAAGTCTGGCCCAATCCAGCCCTTGTTCATTTTTATAAGAGTTAGCTTGTCAGCATTTTCAGTTGACAGAGTCTTTAAAAAACAACCAGACTCGAGAAGACCTAACAGTTGTACTGGAAACTTCCGTTGTGTTTTTGTTATGGGGAACAGTTCCCCGCCTTCACACTGAGGTGCTACGCCTCCCTCCCCCTGTGTGCTGCTGTCATCCCACAGCATGTCCTCCTGCCAGGTTGGGTCAGTTACTATGTCATCCACCACCTTGTCTTCCACTTCTGCACCTTGATCCTCCTCCTGACTTTCTGGCAATTGTGTCTCATCATCGTCCACCTCTTGTGACACTTTCCCACCGTTGCATTCATGTGTCCGTGGCTGCTCAAATATTTGGGCATCGCTACATGCGATCTCCTCTTGCCCCGCTTCAAGTGGACCGGGCGAGAGGCCCGAATCTATTAAATAGAAAAGTGAATAGCTCTTCGGAATGTCCAAGTGTGGGATCAGTTGTCTCCGGGCAATCGGCATGGTTGGAAGAAGAAGGATCAGGGTGAGAAATATGCGGTCCAGACTCATGGTCCAGACTGGAAGCATTATCTGCTATCCAACCACGTGGAGGATGCTGGTTCCGGCCGGAAGCAACCCTGATGAAGAGTGAAGTTTTCCCTTGAAACGTGTCGGTATTGTGCCTCTCTCGCGCACCCTTCCTAGCTCTAGTGTGACGTCACACAAGCTCCGCCCCCACATCACGCCGCCTCCCTCAGCGTTGCTTCCGGCTGGAGCGCGCGAGGTACCGGCGTCCTCCATGTGCAGACCTAGCAGCAGCAGCAGCTCCTTTGCTGAACACCAGCACCCAGCCTGCCTCACCGAGCACTAGCCACCACAAGTAAGTGCACTAGGTCCAGCACCTTGTTCTAATAGCGGGCACAGCATGTTACTCACATATATCTATTACACAGTGCCTGTGCTATAGCCGCTTTCTATTTGAACCAACCACTTTGACCCTGCATTTTCAATTTACTCTGCAGTAAGTTTAGCTCTCATCTGCTACCCAAGCAGCCTCATTTATTTCAGTTTTTTTTTTTTATTTCACATTTTTACTGGTTGCAATTGCTATATTTCTTTTCACAATCAGAACATTTAATTGCATGCACTTCAAGTCCTGCCGCTTTGGCACTGGTTATATTTACAGCAGGACTCTTAATTGGACTAGGCAAACTCAAGTGAGTACTATAAGTCCAGCCTAGTTGCTTGCAATTATATTCACAGGTTAATTCAAGCCTAATCCTATATTATTTCTCCAGCAGCTTTTTTATATAAATGGATTCCCAAATAGCGCGAAAATTCTCTGACATCGTGAAACATCTCTGACAACAAGATCCTTCTGTGGCGCCCCTGAGGCTCAGTCGCCACAGAGGTACTGCACCTCCTTCTGAGGTGTGGTGCCCCACCATCCAGGTAAGTTGGAGGCTCCTGACCACGCTCCAACACCTGCATCCCACACAACATGGTAGTTCAGCAAAGCCACATTGCGGCTCCCTGCTTGGAGTGTAACAGAGCACCTTTGGTGGCTCCCTGCTTGCAACACGAAACGTGCTGGGAGGCGGGTGGAGTTAGAATACCTAAAAGAGCGGGAAGGTTTAGAATTTGAGGTCAGTCAGAGAGTCATTCAGAGAGGAGTGAGGAAAGAAGATCCCTGAGAGAGGGATGGAGGAAGGAGGTGCTGCAGCAGATCTCAGTGACCTGGGTCTGCTGGCACGGGAAAGGAAAGAAAGAGAAAGACATTGAACAAAAACCTGATCTTCCATAAGAAGGAGAGACTAGTATGGAGCGAAGGAGTAAAAGGGAACAGAGGATGTGGGTTAGGAGAGAACCCTGCCTAGAAGTTCTAAGCGCAAGGCCGGGGCCCGGTCCTCGAGGTTGTATGGACACTAATGGTTCTACAGCAGACACCGGTGGAGTAGTGGGCTGTAAATGCACTACTCCCATCAAATACTTGGGGGCACAACAGAAACCTTGATAGTGAGCCGGGACTCAGGAGTATGGAGTCCCCGAAGAAGGCTACAGCTGTCTGCCTTCCAAGTTGAGTTCTTGGGAACATCTGTCACCAGGCACTCCAGTGTAACTCAGTACTGGGAGTACTTCACACTTAAAGGTGCTATAAGAGGAGACGTTCAGAAGGGCACATGTTGGCGGAGTGTTGGAAGGGAGCATTCCATCTGGCCTGGAGGTTCATTGAGTCCCTGACCTGGAGGACACAGCACGGAGGCAGGCACCTGTATGTGTACTACAGACTGTGAGTAAAGCTTTGGAACTACAAGCCCTGGTGTCCTCCATTCATTCTTGCGCCAACGCACCCAGCACCGCTACATCTGGGTACCAGCTTCTACACCGCTTGTGCCTCTCCTCTCCCCCTACATCTACACTGCCCAGGGGCTACAGCTCCACCTGTGGGGAGCTTCACCATCTTGGCTGCAACACACCACCAGCCCCAGAGGATCTGCATGCAGCGTCGGCTCAACATCTCACTTGCCGAACGCCACGGGTGGCGTCACGAACTATTCACTTACATTCCATCATTTCCAATCTCCCCTGTTTACATTGGGCGCCCAGGGCCATGGACCGGGTCACCGCTGCTGTGACACATTCTGCCGACGCCGGCCCGGTACCGAGTACCCCATGGTCCTGGGAGGGCGACCCACTTCTCACACCACTAAGTGAGTATTCGTTAACCAGATTCCTTTATATCTAAGTATAGCGCGGGGATTTTCTTTATCAGCTTAAGATTTGGGTGTTTGTTGTGGCACAATTTCAGCTTGCCCACGACCTCAGTCTCTGCATGCACCATCACCATCACCTTCACGTCCAGTTCCCCATCCCTTGCCCCATCCCTTGCCTTGCCCATTTTAAGTGGAGGACAATATTTTCCACATTCACTACAAATGGCTGAATTTGGAGCAAAGTTATATGTGATCTGTGTGATGGAAAACCACAGTTTTAAATAGCTGGCCTGTAGGTAACTATTTTTAACAGCAAACTGGTGTCAATAACTTTGCTAACACACTGCAACAAAATTTAAATGGAGACCAGATGTGGAAGAATTTTGAGTGCACTTATATGTGATCTGTGTGACGGACAAACCACAGTTTTAAATAGATGGATTTTTAGCACTGTAATATGGAAAGGATCTGGCTTTATTCTGCAGTGCCAGCAAGCAAATGGAGCAGAAAAACAGTGTTCTCTGGATTGCTGGAGCT
This sequence comes from Dendrobates tinctorius, assembly GCF_039654945.1. Classification (NCBI taxonomy): domain Eukaryota; kingdom Metazoa; phylum Chordata; class Amphibia; order Anura; family Dendrobatidae; genus Dendrobates; species Dendrobates tinctorius. The sequence goes on along the minus strand of NW_027361687.1, from coordinate 2,081,584 downwards.
GGCTCAGGGATAGGAAACAAAGGGTGGTTATTAATGGAGCACACTCGGACTGGGTCAAGGTTAGTAGAGGGGTAATGCAGGGGTTGGTGTTGGGTCCGCTTCTTTTTAACATATTTATTAATGACCTTGTAGGGGGCCTACAGAGTAGAATTTCAATATTTGCAGATAACACTAAACTCTGCAGGGTGATCAATACAGAGGAGGACAATTTTATATTATAGGAAGATTTATGTAAACTAGAAGCTTGGGCTAGTAAATGGCAAATGAGCTTAATGGGGATAAATGTAAGGACAGAAGAAATAAAATGTATAATTATGTGCTTAATTGTAAAACACTGGGCAAAACTGTCACTGAAAAGACCTGGGTGTATGGGTGGAGAACAAACTCACATTTAGTGGCCAGTGTCAGGCAGCTGCTGCAAAGGCGATTAAAATAATGGGATGCATTAAAAGAGGCATAGATGCTCATGAGGAGAACATAATTTTACCCCTATACAAGTTACTAGTGCGACCACACTTAGAATACTGTGTACAGTTCTGGTCTCCGGTGTATAAGAAAGACATAGCTGCACTAGAGCGGGTGCAGAGAAGAGCGACCAAGGTTATTAGGGAACTAGGGGGTCTGCAATACCAAGACAGGTTATCACACTTATTTAGTTTGGAAAATCAAAGGCTTAGGGGTGATGTTATTATAATGTATAAATATATGAGGGGACAATACCAAGCCCTTTCTAATGATCTTTTTACTCTTAGACCAGTGTCAGGGACAAGGGGGCATCCTCTACATCTGGAGGAAAGAAGGTTTAAGCATAATCACAGATGCAGATTCTTTACTGTAAGAGCAATGAGACTTTGGAACTAGTTATGAGCGAGCATACTCGATAATGCTTGGTAATCACTCTACTCGTGGTGCTTGGCGAGCGCTGAGCATTTCCGGGATTGTTTGGTGGGAGTTCGGGTCCCCGTCCTGCATGTTTGGCACTCTTTAGAGTGCCAATCAACATGCAGGGATTGTCTGACATGCACTGTAATGCCGCAGCCATGTTGGTTGTGGCATTACAGTGATTGGCTGGCCGCACAGCGTCATCAGGTTATATCATACCTGGTGCCCTGTTCATCCCAGTCAGCTCCAGAATCACTGGTGTAAGGAGAGTTGCTGCAGAGATAGGGATATAATAGGTGGGGTATCAGTTACTGTGGGTATACCATAATTGAATACACAAATCCAGCTAAATCAACAGTCCTTCTAAGGACTAATTACGGGGTATATAGATTGCAGTGCTAGGTAGGCAGAGCGGGTATGTGGGTATATACATATCAGTGTAAGGCATGCAGGCACTGTATGTGGGTAAATAGATATCACTGCTAGTCGGGCAGGCATTATATGTGGCATACTTCATTGCTTCCATCAAGAGGGTCTATTCCATTACTGTCTGCTGCTGCCTATAACATATATTGACTGTATATATAGCCCCAGGTATCAGTGGGAAGGAATAATCTTTTTTGCATTTTAATCCTGATTATTTTATTCAAAAGCAATCTAGAGAACATGTTTTTTCTCCAATTGCTTGTTGACACTGCAGAATACAGACAGATCCTTTTCATAGTACAGCGTGAAATTCCAGCTATTTTAAACGGGTTTGCCCATCCCAACAATCACATCTGAGTGCACAGAAAATGCTGCCATTTTGTAGTACTGTAGAAAATTTTTGGAGTGTCTTATACAATTTCTTGACATCATTTTGCAGCCAAAAAATATTTAGCTGCCAAAAAAATATTTAGCTACAGGGCAGATATTTTCCATGGGGTTTTGTCCGCCACACGGATCGCATATCATTGCGGTCAAAACTGTGCCATTTCAGGCCTGCCTCCATAGAATTGTTTTTGTTGTGTCTTAGCCTACTTATTGACACAATTTTCCTGGCCAAAAAAAAATATTACAGGCCACATATTTTACAATGTGGTATCTCCGTTACACACCTCATCTATCTGTGGGCTAAAAATTGTGGCATTTAAGGCCTACATTGAACTGTTTTTGCTGTGTGCTACCCCAGTTAGTGACACTATAGGTCACATATTTTACAGTGTGGTATCTCTGTTACACGCCTCATCTATCTGTGGGCTACAAATTGGGACATATGAGGCCTCCATTCAACTGTCTTTTGCTGTGTGTTACTCTAGTTCTTGACACTATTTTGCCATAAAAAATAAAAAAGGCCACATATGTTACAGTATGGTATCTCTGTCACACGCCTCATCTATCTGTGGGCTAAAAATTGTGGCATTTCAATCCTACATTCAACTGTTTTTGGTGTGTGCTACCCTAGTTAGTGACACTATTTTGCTGTAAAGATTAAAAATACAGGCCACATATTTTACAGTGTGGTATCTCTGTCACACGTCTCATCTATCTGTGGGCTACAAATTGTGGCATATGAGGACTCCATTCAACTGTTTTTCCTGTGTCTTAGCCTAGTTATTGACACCAGTTTGCTGAAAAAAATTGTTACCTACAGGCTAGATATTTTAAACTGTGGTTTTCCTGCACATGGATCACATATAAGTTTTCTCGAAATTCAGCCATTTGTAGTGAACGTGGAAAACAATGTAGTCCATTTAAAATGGGCAAGGCGCATGGCAAAGGACGGTGAAGTGGACGTGATGGTGCTGGTGCATGCAGAGGCTGAGGCCGTGGGCAAGCTGAAATTCGGCCACAACAAACACCCACATCTTCTCGCTCGACCTTCCTGTCCCAATTACTAGGGGACTGCAGAAGCACACCATTATTGAACCCAGAGCAGTGTCAAAAGGTTGTTGGTTTGATAGTGAATAATGCTTCCAGTCACTTTGCCACCACAACCCTGTCTTCCACACGGTAAAGTCTGAGTAGCCGTGAGTCTAGACCATTTGCACCACTTGCCAGGCCCACATCAGCTGGGGTAGCAAAACTACAAGCTTGACCACCACCAGCATGATCAGGCACATGGCAGCAAAGCACCCTACTTTGTGGGTCGAACCCCAGGCTCCAGGAACAGTGTCTGCAGGTGACACCACTGTTTCTTCCAGTGTTGTGCATGCAAGTCAATCCCCTGTCCACAGTGCATGCAAAGATGCCTCCTGCTATGCACCTGTCGTTGCCCACACTCAACTAGCACCATCATCAAGCATGTCCACATCCTTGTCCCTGCTCAGCCTTCTGTTATCGATACTCCAGTCATTGGAACACAAGCAGAAATACGCAGCCAACGCCCCTAAGGTCACACTTCTAAATTCACACATTTCTCATTTGCTTTCGCTCAAAATGTTGCCTTTTAGGCTCAAGGAGATGGAAGTTTTCTGCAGTCTGATGGCGGCGTCCATCCCAAGGCACTCAGTCCCCAGACGCCACTATTTCTACCAGTGTGCACGTGTCCCACAACATTACCCATGCCCGCAACAATGATGTTACTGAGAAAGTCCACCTAACCACGGACACATGGACAAGTGCTTGTGGGCAGGGATGATGCATCTCACTGATGGCACACTGGGTTAACATAGTGGAAGTCGGGACCCAGTCGGACCTTGGGATGGAATATGTCCTCCCGACGCCGAGGATTGCGGTCCCTATGTAAATCAGGGTTGCCCCCACAGTCTACAGCTCCTGTACCTCCTTCTCCTCTTCAGCCTCTGTCTCTGAAATGACCACATCAGTCACAAGCTTGAAGCACTGCAGCACTGCCTCAGCCAAGCGGCAACAGGCTGTGCTGAAGCTAATATGCTTTGGTGACAAACCGGACAATGCTGAAGAGTTGTGGACAGCTCTGAAAGAGCAGGCAGATCTGTGGCTGACACTGCAGATCCTACAGCCAGGTATAGTCATGTGTGCCAATGGCCGAAACCTAGTGGTGGCTCTGAGGTGAGGCAAGCTCACACACGTACCATGCCTGGCCCATGTGCTACACCTCGTTGTTCAACGGTTTCTCAAAAGCTACCTGGAGCTGCCGGAACTGCTTGTGAAAGTACGCCACCTGTGCGCCCATTTTAAAAAGTCAGCTACAGCTTCCACCGCCCTTGCCATGCTTCAGCAGTGTTTGCAGCTTCCGGCTCACCGACTGGTGTGAGATGTTGGACAACTAAGGAGTACAGGCAATAGAGACACAACTCCAATCCAGCAGAGGCAGGGCAACACAGGCAAAGTTCTGGGAGAGTTTTCTCAGACCCTCCCATCACACTGGCCCTAAGGCGAGGGGTACTCTCACAAGGAGTGCAAAGTTTTGGAAGATGCTGAGGGAGTACCTTGCTGACCGCACCAACATCCTCCGTGATTCCTCTGTGCCTTATAATTATTGGGTATCCAAGCTGGACACATGGCATGAACTGGCTCTCTACACCTTGGAGGTCCTGGCCTGCCCTGCCACTAGCGTTTTGTCAGAGTGGATTTTTAGTGCCGCTGGTGGAATTATAACTGATAAGCTCATCCGACTGTCAACTGAAAATGCTGACAGGCTGACTCTTATGAAAATGAACAAGGGCTGGAATGGGCCAGACTTCTCTACACCACCGAATGATAACATAACCTCAAATCCAGTGTCTTTTTTTGGGAGGTATATTCCTATGCACCTCTTCACATCCACACATGGGAATACGCTTCCTGATTTTGCCTATTTGCTATTATCCTCCTCCTTCTCCTCATCCTCATCAGCCACCACCACTAGATTACCATGGTGACCGTGGTACGTGATGCAACAGCCACGTTATTGTATTAAAGGTTGCTTTTGATGCCTGTAAAACAAATTTTTACACATTATGTTGATGTGTACTCCCCCAGGGGGAAATGTTTGTCAGCCCATACACTAAAGGCCCCGTTACACATTACAATGTCCCAGCGATCCCATCAACGATCCGACATGGATGGGATCGTTGGGACATCGTTAGGCTTGTTGCTGGTGAGCTGTCACATAGACAGCCCATCTAGCGATCAGGACCAGCGAGCAAGCTGGTTTCCAATGTAAACAGCAGGTATCTAAGAGCCGCATGGCTCTTGGATACCCGCTGTTTACCCTGGAAAACAGCGTTCAGCATCGCTGATCGCTGGTCTCTCACTGCCACACACAGTGATGCGTGCTGGCCAGCGGGAGACCAACGATCAAAAAATGGCCCAGGACGATGGAGCGCGATCAGCGATACCAGGCAGGGGGGGCCGGTCGTTGATCCATGTCACACACAGCGATATCGCTGGTGAGATCGCTGTGGATTCATAAAATCAGCGATCTCGCTGGCGAGATCGCTGTGTGTGACGGGGCCTTCAGTGTATGGGCATTACAACCATAGGAGACCCACTAATTGGGAAAAGATTTTTAGTAGGTCATCCATCCTCCATGTCTCAGCAGGCCTTGCATTGACTTCATGGGCAAACATTATGGGAGTAGCAAATTAACAAAAATGGAAACTTTGGTTTCATGTGGCCATCCAGTAAGTTGTTCAAAGGGTTATTGCGGTGCGTGAAACTTTGGGGCAGGGCAGGCCTTGCATTCAATGCATAGGCTAACATTATGGGAGACCCACTTTCTCCTAATGGGAACATTTTTTCATGAGACCCTCTTGCACGTCTCTTCAAAGGGGTATTAGGGTGCATCTAAATTTGGTGCAGGGCAGGCCTTGCATTCAATGCATAGGATAACAGTATGGCAGTACCAAATGAAAAAAAGGGGAACTTTGGTTTCTTGTGGCCATCCAGTACATCGGTTCAATGGGTTATTAGGGTGCGTGTAAATTTATGGCAAGGCGGAGCTTGCATTCAACGCATAGGCAAACAGTGTGCAATACCAAATAAACAATGGGACTTTGGTATCATGTGGCCATCCAGTACGTCAGTTCAAGGGGTTTATGAGGTGCGTGTAACTTTGGGGAAAGGCAGGCCTTGCATTCAATGCATGGGCAAACTTTTTGAGAACCCACTTTATTATAATTGGAACATTTTTTCATGAGGCCCTCCTGTATGTCTCGTAGGGCTATTGGGGTATTGGGGTGCGTCCTAATTTTTGGCAGCCCAACCACTCACTGCATAGGCAATAACAGTATAGGAGACCCACTGTTTAATACTGGGAACAAAAAGCATAGTCGGCTGATGGCCCTTTAAGAATATTAATGCCACCTGATGCCCCTATAAAAATAGGCTTTGTGACTTCAGAGTCCCTCCTTCATAAATGTAACAGGATGTGTCTGATGATGTGTCACACATCACATGGCCAGCTAAGGTTGTTAAATGTTAAAATAACATTTCCCTGTGAATGCATTTGTATTTGTTGAAAGCAATGCTAAAGTTGAAAAACGCATCAAAAACGCTACATGTGGACAGAGCCCAAATGGTGGAGGTACATTTTTTTTGTTATTTATTTTGCCTTACATACCCTGGAAAGGATGTTCCTTGACATATTTCCCAGGAAAATCCATTTTGGTTTTGTTTTAGTATGTTTTAGTGTGCACCTGTAAAAGTGGTATAACACTCCGACAACATTGTTCACAGCAGTGACCTAGGAGTTAGAAATGCTTCCCCATGATGTTTCTATGTCATTTCAGCACTGTTTCCATTGATTTCAGATGTTTTCAGACCCTAAAAAGACCCGGGGGAGGGGTCAGCGCAAAAATGCACTGGTTTGCCATAGACTTACATTGGGCTCCTTGCTCGGGTCAAGCACCCGAACATTCCAATTTGCTTGACCCGAGCAACGAGCACCCGAGCATTTTAGTGCTCGCTCATCACTATATGGAACTCTCTGCCGTATGATGTTGTAATGAGTGATTCACTACTAAAATGTAACAAGGGACTGGATGCCTTTCTTGAAAAGTATAATGTTACAGGGTATATATACTACATTCCTTAATAGGGTGCTGATCCAAGGAGCTAGTCTGATTGCCGTATGTGGAGTCAGGAAGTAATTTTTTCCCCAATGTGGACCTTAGTGTTTGCCGCATGGTTTTATTTTGCCTTCCTCTGGATCAACATGTTAGGCTATGGGTTGAACTAGATGGATTTAAAGTCTCCCTTCAATCTTAAATACTATGTTACTATGCTTTTTAAGCAAATAATCAGGATTAAGATCCCGAAAAAAAAATTATTCCTGGCCCCTGATACCTTGGACTATGTCTAGAAATATCTATAAATGTAGCAGCAGACAGAAATGGAATGGACCCTCTTGCTATATGCACTGCAGTCTGCCACATAGACTGCCTGCCTGCCTAGCACTGATATCTATGCAGCTGGATTAGTCTTCAAAAGGACTGTTTGTTGAGATGGATATGTGCATAATTGTTGGCAGCAGATTATTCAGGATACTCTCCAAGCATGTGATAACAGAGCTTCTTTATTCAGGAACAGACAGGAACAATATATGATAAGCATAATAGATCAGGAATAAATCATTTGTGTATCTTTTTCTGTGCATCATTTACATCAGGCTGCTTCACTCATACACAGACACAGGAAAGCAGGAAATACAGTCACATGCTCTCCCTGTGTGAGCCGCTAGGAGTTTTTTTTTACTTTAAAAACAGCATACAAATCTAGCAACTAAACACTCATAGACAGGAATGGAGTTGTTGAAACAAACATATTCCAACAATAATATATTGTGGCATCCCTACACTAACTTAGAACCAAGCAAATCTCTCCCTAGCTCAGCAGCACCTCTTCCTACACTGCCTGATTCCGGAGTAGACTATGATGAGCATGGCGGTCCCAGGACTCATATAGACCTGATAACGCTGTGCGGCCAGCCAATCACTGTAATCCCACATCCAATATGGCTGCGGCATTACAGTGTGTGGCAGACTGGCAGACAATCCCTGCATGCTCACTGGCTCTCTAAAGAGTGCCAAACACGCAGGGAGGGGATCCAAGCTCCCGCCAAGCAACCCCGGAAATACTCTGTGAGCTCCTAGCATCTCGAGCAGTGAGATGCTCGGATGAGTACCGAGTAGTGGTGAGCATGCATGGCCACTTCAACCCTTTAGGCTGTGTACCCACGTTGCGTTTTTTAAGCGTTTATGCCACGATTTTTGGCTCGAAAACGCTTAAAAAACTCATACTGAATGCACCCCATGCATTCCTATGGCATTCCGCACATGCTGTGCTAATGCTGCGTTTTTTTCCGCAGCGGAATCGCATTGTGGAAAAAAACACTGCATGCTCATTTTTTTTGCGGAATCGCCACAATTCTGCAAAGATTGCGATTCCGCACCCATAGGAATGCATGAGATCCACTTACTTCCTGCATGTGGCTATGCCCACCATGCGCAAAGTGAGCGGCTCATGTGCGGATGGTACCCACGGCCTGAAGGAGAGGAGACTGTCCTCCAGGCCCTGAGTACCATATCCCTGTAAAAAAAAGAATTAAAAATAAAAAATCGGGTTATATTCACCTTCCGGCGTCCCACGCAGCCTTCCCGGGCCTCAGCGATGCTCGCGTTCCCAGTAATGCCTTGCGAGTCCTTTGATGATGTCACGGTCCCGCGATACTGTAGCAGTCCCTATTCCTCGCGAAACCGCTACAGTAACGTGAGACCTCATATCGTCAAAGGTCTCTCAAGGCATTACTGGGAACAGGAGCATCGCTGAGGCCCAGGAAGGCTGCGCGGGACGTCGGAAGGTGAGAATATCACAATTTTTTATTTTTTTAGTATTTTTAACATTCTATCTCTTACTATTGATGCCGCATAGGCAGGCTCAATAGTAAAAATCGCTTGGAAAGTGCTTGAATTCAACACGCGAAAATCACGTGAAAACCGCGATAATAACCGCGCAAAAATCATGCAAAAACGCGCGTTTTCTGGGAAGGAGTCCGGTTTCAGGTGTCATGTTTTAAACGCTACGTGGGCACATAGCCTTATACTGTACAATTACACAGGATGATATTCTCATATAGTATGATAGCCCCATGGCCACCAATACAGTATGATAGCCACCATAGACCCCCACAGTATTATGACCCACCCCTCAACTCTCAGGCCCAATAATATTGTATAAGAATTAAAAAAATAATACTTACTTTATCTTGGTTCCCATTCACCTGTGTGTATATTAGTTTTATACTTCACGTAATGCATGCAAATGAAAATTCTATTCTAAATGATCACTTTTTGTTATTTTTTGCAATTGCTTTAGTGTTTATTTTTATACATTTTTTAAAAATTCTACTATAGGATTGCAATTTAACATTTATATTTTAAACTAATAATATTTAGTATATATCTGTCCTGTACACCTTGTTCTCCATGTCCCAACAAAGGTAAATAGTCTAGAGCAGATTAAGTATTAATTTCTGGTGTGAGATGCCAAGTCGGATAGGAAAAAGAGGAGTTTAAATTGTAAAGTAGAATCTAAAGGAGTCAGATATTTTGGATGGTAGACGATTTGACCAGTTGTAGATAGACTTAGAACAGAATTTTCTCAAATTTGCAGGTTCCATATTGTAGCAGTCCCATATATGACTTGTACACTCCAACCCCCTAAAACAGCAGACTGCTATAGATGCTTGTTTTTGAGACTTAACCCCTTAACCCCTGAGCTTTTTTCGTTTTTTGCGTTTTCATTTTTTGCTCCCCTTCTTCTTAGGCCGGTCTCACACGTCCAGATAATTCTGGTACTGGAAAAACCGGTACAGGAGCTAGCCGTGTATGTGTGGAGAAGTGGTACCTCCGTGGAAGAAGCGCTACAGTTAGCACTGTTCCCCTGCGGCTGGTGCTGAATGCGGCAGTCATTCTACTCTTCTGCTCTGACAGCAACAGCGAGCAGTAGAGAAGAATGAAAAAAAAAAAAAAACGACGTGGGGGTCCCCCTTATATTTGTAACCAACCCGGCAAAACTCACAGCTGGGGTTGCTATTTTCAGGCTGGTAAGGGGCCATTGATCTCGGCCCCCCACAGCCTAAAAAAAGGCAGCCCCCAGCTGCCGAGAAAAGGCGCATCTATTAGATGCACCTATTCTGGAGATTTGTCGGGTTCTTCCCACTTGCCCTGTAGTCACTGCTAGTTACTGAGCATGCGCCGGCTGCTTCCATTCATTGTACAGTAGTTTACAGTCAGAGTGGCTCTGTTTGCAGCGCTCCGCCTGTAAACTGATTAACCCCTGAGATGGATTATTGTTGTGAATTCTCTCTCTGGCTTTCCTCTGGTGATTACTGAAGGTAGTGGAGCTGGTCAGAATGACAGAGGGGTTGTGAGTTCTCGTTCTGGACTCCCTCTGGTGGTTACTGGAGGTAGTGGAGCTGATCTGATTGACAGAGGCTTGCCACCTGATAATGAGGAAGATGATTGGAGATCTGGGGTTTATGATTGGGATTTAAGACAGCTGACTCCCTCTATCCCTGCTGGTGATTTTCTTCCTGTTCCTGCTGAGGTCTGATGTCTCCTGCTCTTTCCCTGCATGTTCAGCTAAGTGGTTCATTTGTTATTCTGTTTGCATTTGATCTGTTTTGTTTATCTCTTCTTTGTGCGGGTCAGCTAGCTCCGGCTGGGGCTGTGCTGAATCACCACCCATATGTTGCTGCATGTGCCAGTTTGTTTTGTCCCTTGTTATATTGGTCTCTTTTTGTTTTGCTTTCAGGGTATACCAGAGTGCTGATATAGTGGGGGCGAAGTCGTGCGACTTCAGTGTTGTTGTGCATCAGACGTGTTGGACTTTTTGCAGGGTTTTTTGCGTGATTGCTTAGTTAGCTCTCCAGCTTTGCCGAGGCATCTAGGATCATCCTAGGCATGCTCCACAGCTACTGCTAGTTGTGTGGACAGGATCAGGGGTCTGCATCCACTTAGTTACCAACCTCTCTGGTTTTCTGTGGCTTAGTCTGGGCCTGCTATCCTCATCGGTGCCCATTCATACCAGAATCTCCAGCCTAACTGTAGACTCTAGGGTACTGTAAAGAAGGAAAGAATTTTTTTTAAAAAAGTGTCAGAATTTTTTTTTTTATATATTTTTTCCTTTTTTTTCTGGGGCTGTAGGAGGATATTTTTGTCTATATGGAGACTAAGCAATTATCTGATCATGTTGAGCAGCTCGCTGCTGAAGTGTTGGGAATTTCTGCATATCTTGCTCAATCATCTGCTGTTGAGCCAAAAATCCCTACTCCTGATGTGTTTTCTGGGGATCGGTCTAAATTTTTGAATTTTAAGAATAGTTGTAAACAATTTTTTGCTTTGAAACCTAACTCATCGGGAGCTCTGTGCAGCAGGTTAAAATTGTAATCTCCCAGCTACGCGACGATCCCCAGGATTGGGCCTTTTCTTTGACACCCGGAGATCCTATTCTGGCTAATGTGGATGTGTTTTTTCAAGCCTTGGGGTTGTTGTATGATGAACCTAATGCTATTGATCAAGCTGAGAAAACTTTATTGGCATTGAATCAGGGTCATGATTCTGCAGAGTTATATTGTCAAAAATTCCAAAAGTGGGCGGTCCTTACTAAATAGAATGACAATGCCCTAGCAGCTCTCTTCCTGAAGGGTTTGGCAGAAACCGTAAAAGATGTTATGGTGGGATTTCCTGTTCCCTCTGGTCTTGATGACTCTATGTCATTGGCAATTCAAATTGATCAGCGTTTACGTGAACGTAAAACTACATGGGAGGCGTTGCCGCCTTTCGAATGAACTTCTGAACCCATGCAATGTGATAGGGTTTTGTATAGGGCGCAATGTCAGGAGTTTAGAAGGCGTAATAAGTTGTGTTTTTTCTGCAGGGACGCCTCTAAAACTATTGCTGTCTGCCCTAAACGAGAAAAGCGTTTTGCTCACACATTTGAGGTGGGCAGTGTACAGCCTAAGTTTCTTTTGGCGATTACCCTGATCTGCTCCTTGTCTACATTTTCCATTAAGAGTTTTGTTCTGGAACAGATTTGAATCTGATGGATTTGGACTTTGCTAAACGTTGTGGGTTTCCCATGATACCCCTGCGGACTCCCATCCCTTTGAGGGGTATTGATGCTACTCCTTTGGCGGAGATTAAACCCCAGTTTTGGACCCAGGTGATAATGCGGGTCACCCCGGACCACCAAGAGAATTGTACATTTTTGGTGTTGCACAATTTGCATGATACTATTGTTCTGGGTTTCCCTTGGTTGCAAACTCATAATCCTGGTTTAGATTGGAAATCTGTGTCTGTTGTGAGTTGGGGTTGTTAATGTGTTCTTAGTGACACTCCTGTTTTCTCCACCTCACCCCAGTCTCATGATATTCCTGACTATTTGGTGGATTTTTCTGATGTATTCAGTGAGAGTAAGTCTGCATCGTTGCCTCCTCATAGAAGTTATGATTGTGCAATTGAGTTAATGCCCGGGTGTAAATTTCCCAAGGGTCGGCTTTTCAACTTATCGGTACCCAAACATGATGCTATGCAATCTTATATCAAGGAGTCGTTGGAGAAGGGTCATATTAGACCATCCTCTTCACCTTTAGGTGCTGGGGTTTTTTTGCGGCCAAGAAAGATGGTTCATTAAGGCCATGTAATGACTATCGTTCCCTTAACAAAATCACTGTTAAATATCAGTACCTGTTACCCCTGATTTCTGATTTATTTTCCAGAGTTAAAAGTGCCTGTTGGTTTACCAAGCTTGACCTCAGGGGGGCGTATAATCTTATTCGCATCAAGCACGGGGATGAATGGAAGACGGCGTTTAATACTCCGGAAGGACATTTTGAGTACCTGGTGATGCCTTTTGGGCTCACTAATGCCCCTTCTGTCTTCCAGTCTTTTGTGAATGATATTTTCAGGGACTTTGTGGATAAGTTTTTGATCATTTATCTGGATGATATTTTGATATTTTCCAGTGATTGGGATTCTCATGTGGAACATGTCCGGACTGTGTTCCGGATTTTGAGGGAAAATTCTCTGTATGTTAAGGGATTGAAGTGTCTCTTTGATGTACAGAGGATTTCATTTTTGGGATTCATTTTGTCCCCGTCTGTTATTGAAATGGACCCGGCCAAGATACAGGCCATTTATGATTGGGTTCAGCCCATTCTTTGAAGGTTCTCCAGAAGTTTTTGGGTTTTGCTAATTTCTACCGTAGATTTATAAAGTAATTTTTCTGGTATTGTTAAACCACTGACTGATTTGACCAAAAAGGGCGCTGATGTGGTGAATTTGTCTCCAGAGGCAGTTTCCGCATTTCAGGAGCATAAGTGGAGATTCACTTCTGCTTCGGCTCTATAGCAACCTGATGCCTCACTCCCATTTCAGGTGGAGGTAGATGCTTCTGAGATTGGTGCAGGAGCCGTGTTGTCCCAAAGAGATCCGGTAACCTCTTAGATGAATCCCTGTGCCTTCTTTTCTCGAAAATTCTCCCCATATGAACATAACTATGATGTGGGGAATCGGGAATTGTTGGCCATGAAATGGGCATTTGAAGAGTGGAGACATTGGTTGGAGGGAGCCAGACATCAAGATGTGGTCCTCACCGAAGACAAGAATTTGATTTAACTTGAATCAGCCAAACGCTTGAATCCTAGACAGGCTAGGTGGACCTTGTTTTTCATGCGTTTTAATTTTGTGGTCTCTTTTCTTCCGGGCACTAAGAATGTTAAGGCGGATGCCGTTTCTAGGAGTTTCTTTGCGGATTCTCTTGATGTGACCAAGCCTACTACCATTCTAAGTGAGGGTGTAGTCCTTTCCACCATCTCACCCAATTTGAGACGTGCCCTGGAGGAATTTCAGGAGGACAAACCTGAATGTTGCCCTATGGGAAAATTGTATGTCCCTGACCAGTGGAGGAAAAGAGTAATGCCTGAAATTCATTGCTCCGCGTTGGCTGGTGATCCAGGTATTTTTGGTACCAGAGATTTGGTGAGTCGGTCTTTTTGGTGGCCTGCCTTATCTCGTGATATCAGGAATTTTGTGCAGTCCTGTGGGACTTGTTCTCGGTCCAAGCCCTGTTCTCGTTCTAGTGGGTTGTTGATGCCCCTGCCGGTGCCCAGGAGGCCATGGACTTATATATCAATGTATTTTATTTCTGATCTTCCTGTCTCTCAGAGAATGACTGTTATCTGGGTGATCTGTGATAGATTTTCTAAGATGATTCATCTTGTACCACTCCCAAAGTTGCCATCTTCTTCTGAGTTGGTGCCCTTGTTTTTACAACAGGTTGTTCGGTTGCATGGGATTCCTGTGAACATTGTGTCAGACAGAGGAGTCCAGTTTGTTTCCAGATTTTGGAGAGCTTTTTGTTCCAAACTGGGACTTTCTCCTCTGCATTTCATCCTCAGACCAATGGGCAGACTGAGAGAACAAACCAGACTTTGGAATCCTATTTGAGATGTTTCATATCTGCTGATCAGGATGACTGGGTCTCATTTTTGCCCTTAGCCGAATTTGCGCTAAACAATAGGGCTAGTTCTGCCACTTTGATGTCGCCCTTTTTCTGTAACTTTGGGTTTCATCCTCGATTTTCTTCAGGGCAGGTGGAATCTTCGGCCTGCCCAAGTGTGGATTCTGTGGTAGAGAGAATGCAGCAGATTTGGGACCAAGTGGTGGATAAGTTGTCCCACTCTCAGGAAAAAGTCCAACAGTTTTCCAACCGGCATAGGACCATTGGTCCCTGGTTTAAAGTGGGTGATATGGTTTGGTTGTCTTCAAAGAATATTCCTATGAAGGTTGCGTCTCCAAAATTCAAGCCAAGATTCATTGGACCTTATAAGATTTTGGAAATCATTAATCCCGTTTCTTTCCGTTTGGCTCTTCTAGTTACGTTTAAGATTCTAACGTGTTTCATAAATCCTTGTTGAAGAAGTTTGTAAAGCCAGTAGTTCCCATGGGGGCACCTCCTGACCCTGTATTGGTTAAAGGTAATTTGGAGTATGAGGTAGAGAAAATATTGGATTCTCGTTTGGCTAGGCGGAGACTCCAGTACTTGGTCAAATGGAAGGGTTATGGCCAGGAGGATAATTTTTGGGTCTCTGCTTCTGACATTCATGCCGAAAGATTGGTTCGTGCTTTTCACCAGGCCCATCCTGACTGGCCTGGTGGCGTGGATGAGGGTTCGATGACCCCTCCTCAAGGGGGGGTACTGTTGTGAATTCTCTCTCTGGCTTCCCTCTGGTGATTACTGAAGGTAGTGGAGCTGATCTGATTGACAGAGGCTTGTCACCTGATAATGAGGAAGACGATTGGAGATCTGGGGTTTATGATTGGGATTTAAGACAGCTAACTCCCTCTATCCCTGCTGGTGATTTTTTTCCTGTTCCTGCCGAGGTCTGTCTGATGTCTCCTGCTCTTTCCCTGCATGTTCAGCTAAATGGTTCATTTGTTATTCTATTTGCATTTGCTCTGTTTTGTTTATCTCTGCTTTGTGCGGGTCAGCCAGCTCTGGCTGGGGCTGTGCTGAATCTTCGCCCATATGTTACTGCATGTGCCAGTTTGTTTTGTCCCCTGTTATATTGGTCTCTTTTTGCTTTGCTTTCAGAATATACCAGAGTGCTGATATAGTGGGGGCGAAGTCGTTTGATTTCAGTGTTTTTGTGCATCAGACGTGTTGGACTTTTTGCAGGGTTTTTTGTGTGATTGCAGACAGTGTCCTTCCTTTTCTGCCCTGTCTAGGCAGTGTGGGCCCCATCGTTTGCTCAGTCTATTTTTCTGCCTGCGTTTGTGTTTTCATCTTGTCTCACTGACAATATATGTTTGGGGGCTATCTATTCCTTTGGGGTCTGCTCCGGGGCAGTTTAGATTTCCCCTTTCTTTCTTTAGGCTTAGTTAGCTCCCCGGCTGTGCCGAGGCATCTAGGATCATCGTAGGCATGCTCCACGGCTACTGCTAGTTGTGTGGACAGGATCAGTGGTCTGCATCCACTTAGTTACCAACCTCTCTGGTTTTCTGTGGCTTAGCTTGGGCCTGCTATCTTCCTCAGTGCCCATTCATAACAGACTATGCCGTGGGATGTAACTGAGTGCTGGACCGGTAATGTATATTTTTGGTTTATTATTTTAAACTTTTTTACAGGAGAATGATGGTGTCGCAATGGAATTAGGAGTGCAATAAAGATTTTAAAACTGTGTGTAGTGTATTCTTTCATTAAAAGACTTTGTATTACGCGCCCCGATGCTCACCTGGGGTCCCCCTCCTCCCGGTGCATCCCTCCTTCATCCTCGCGCCGTGCCCTGTCTGGCTTTGCAGGGTCACGGTGCGTCAGAGGCACGCACATGCGCACTCGCTCGTTTCTGACCGCGGGGCATCCTGGGAGCACGTGACCTGGTGGCTCCGCCCCAACATGGCGGCGCCCACCGGGTATTTCTGTCTGGCGTCTTGAATGGTAAGACGCCTGTTTGTCTTTCTCTGTGGCGCTTAGCGTTCCTGCGCAGCGTCGCCCCGACTCTCAGGTCCCCCCTCTCTCCTAGTCTGCGCTCTGCTCTCCGCTCCATAGCCCCGTCTGGACCCCCGCTCAGTTCCCTCTGCTGCCTCTGTGCCTGACCCTCGCCTGGTCCTTCCCTGCTGCTGTCATCGGTAGCCCCTTAGCTAGGGTTCCGTCTGTACCCCTAGGTCAGTCCCCCCTAACCTTCCTTCCTTCTTTCTTCCAGCGTTCCTGCTCTGGCTCCATCCTGATCGGTCCTGGTTCCCTACGTTCTGTTCCCTCCTGCTCTGGGTCTACTCTAGTCAGTATCCTTTGGCCTTTCCCTCTGTACACTCCCTGGGTCATCCCTTTGGTTCCAGCTGTCGTGGTCTCACCCCCCTTGGGCCTGCCCCTAACACTCCCTGTATAGGGGGTGGTCATCACCTGGGCCGCTCGCCCTCGGGGGTCCACTCTCTGGTTCCTACTTAGAACCGTAACAGAACAAACAGGCCATGGACTCCGCTGGACCGCTGCGGCTCAAAAGGAGTTGCTGTTTTTGCGGGAGAATCAAACTCGTATCATGGCTTTCATGAAATCCATGGATTCTCGTCTTTCCGGGCTCCAGTCCTCTGACCCTGGGAATGCCTCCCAACTGGCTGGACTGCAGCAGGAACTGGCCCAGCAAAGAGATACCCAGACCCATATCCTCAGTTATATGGCCTCCATAGATGACCGCCTACTCTCCTTACAGTCGGCTGCTGCAGCCCCCGTTCCAGCCCAGGCGCCTCACCCGCCACCCCGTTTAGCTAAGCCGCCCCGCTATAACGGGGATCCCAAGCTGTGCCGAGGTTTCCTGAATCAATGCCGCCTCCATTTCGAACTCCTGCCCCTGCAATATCCCACTGAGCGGGCTAAGGTGGCTTTTATTGTCTCCCATCTTGAGGGAGACGCTTTAGCGTGGGTTAACCCCCTCTGGGAACATGATGATCCGGTAGTCTCCCAGCTAAGTACTTTCTTCGAGACGTTTCGTCGAGTGTTCGACGAGCCGGGTCGCCTGGCCTCTACTACGGAATCTTTATTTAACCTCCACCAATGGTCCCAAACCGTGGGTCAGTATGCCATCCGATTCCGAACCTTATCTTCTGATTTGGGATGGAATAACGAGGCCTTGGTAGGGGCCTTTTGGCGAGGCCTCGCGGGTCGAATTAAGGATGAGTTAGCTGGGTGGGATACTCCCACTGCCTTAGAAGATCTCATTTCGCTAGCCACACGTATCGACCTTCGGTTCCAGGAACGTGCTCGCGAGAGGAGACTTCCCCATGCTTCCCCAACCATTCGCGGTCTACCCTGTCTCCGGCCCGGAATATCCGCTTCTGCTTCCATGCCTGAACCCATGCAAGTAGACCGGCTTAAGGTATCTGGACAACGCCGGGAGGAAAGACGCACTCACGGTCTCTGCTTCTACTGTGGTAGTGACTCCCATCTGGTCCGTACCTGCCCGGAACGTCCGGAAAACTCCTCCGCCTAGGTCAGGTAAGAGAGGCCTCCCTAGGTGTGTATGATACCTCTCTACCCCTCACTCTGTCTGTCTTGTTGCACGTTGGTGGAAAACGTTTTTCTCTGGCAGCCTATGTGGATTCCGGCGCAGCGGGAAATTTTATTAGGTTCAAAGAGGTTCTTAAATTTTCGGTCCCGGTCAAGACCTTAGAAACTCCACGGATCCTTGCTTCCGTGGACGGTAAACCTCTCCAAGAGACCATTACCTTGGTCACCCATGAGGTAGAACTCCAGGTAGGGGCCCTACACAAGGAGAGGATTGCTTTTTATGTCCTAGCGAGCATCTCTCACCCTATCCTTCTAGGCCTTCCCTGGTTACGAGCCCACGGCCCTACCTTAGACTGGCATAAGGGTAATATCCTGCGCTGGGGGGAGTCCTGTAGGTCTGGGTGTCTGCTGCCGGTGCGTCCCGTGGGTGGTTCTCCTTCCCCCTCCTTACCCTCCGGGTTGCCCATTGCTTACAGCTCTTTTTCGGATGTTTTTGACAAGAGGGAGGCCGAGAACCTTCCGCCTCACCGACCCTATGATTGCCCCATCGAGCTCGTCCCTGGAGCCACCCCTCCGCGGGGTAGGATTTATCCGCTCTCGCCGGCAGAGACGCAAGCCATGTCGGAATACGTTCAAGAGAACTTAGCCAAGGGTTTCATACGGAAGTCTTCCTCTCCTGCGGGCGCAGGCTTCTTTTTTGTCAAGAAGAAGGACGGGTCGCTCCGCCCGTGCATTGATTACAGAGGTCTGAACAGCATCACGATTAAGAACAAGTACCCGTTACCCCTCATCCCCGAACTCTTTGATCGCCTGAGAGGGGCGCAAATATTTACCAAACTTGATCTTCGAGGAGCCTATAACTTGGTCCAAATTTGCGCTGGGGATGAGTGGAAGACCGCATTCAACACCCGTGACGGTCACTATGAATACCTGGTGATGCCGTTTGGCCTCTGTAACGCACCAGTGGTATTCCAGGAGCTCGTTAACGATATTTTTCGGGATCTCCTTTACTCCTGTGTCGTGGTTTATCTTGACGACATTCTTGTCTTCTCTCCAGATCTCTCCACCCATCGACGAGATGTACGACAAGTGTTGCAGTGTCTAAGGGAGAAACACCTATTTGCCAAGTTGGAGAAATGCGCCTTCGAACAACCGTCTCTGCCGTTCCTTGGGTATATCGTTTCGAAGTCTGGATTGAGGATGGATCCCGAGAAAGTGTCCACGATCCTGGCCTGGCCCCGTCCCCTTGGTCTCAAAGCCATTCAACGCTTTCTCGGCTTTGCTAACTATTATAGGCAATTCGTTCCTCATTTTTCCACCATAACCAAGCCCATCTCTGCTCTCGTGCGCAAAGGAGCCAATCCCCGCCTCTGGCCTCCCTAGGCAGAAGACGCCTTTCAAACTCTGAAGAGAGAATTCGCTACAGCGCCCGTTCTCCACCGTCCTGATGCCGAGAGACCCTTCATTCTCGAGGTCGACGCATCCTCCGTGGGAGTGGGGGCGGTTCTCCTGCAAAGAACCTCCTCTGGCCGGACTGTCACCTGTGGGTTCTTTTCTAAAGCCTTTTCTCCCCCCGAACGCAATTACTCCATTGGGGACAAGGAACTACTAGCAATCAAACTGGCTTTAGAGGAATGGCGTTACCTTCTCGAAGGAGCTGTCCATCCCTTTACGATATTTACCGACCACAAGAATTTGGCCTATGTTCAGTCTGCCCAAAGGCTCAATCCCCGGCAAGCCCGATGGTCCCTATTTTTTGGACGCTTTGATTTCGAGCTCCGCTTTCGTCCGGGTAATAAGAACATCAGAGCTGATGCCCTATCAAGATCATTTCTCCTGACCGATGAAGAGGAGAGCCCCGCTCACATCATCGATCCAGCAAAGATCGTCACCCTAGCCCCTCTAAGTTTGGTCAACCCACCACCAGGCAAGACCTTGGTATTGGACCATGACAGTGTAAGGGTTCTGCACTGGGGACACTCTTCTAAGGTCGCCGGGCATGTCGGAGCCAAGAGGACTCTATCCCTCATCTCCCGCCATTATTGGTGGCCTTCACTCCGCCAGGACGTCCTGGAATTTACCGCTTCTTGCTCATCCTGTGCCCGGAATAAGATTCCACGACAGCTACCCTCTGGTCTCTTACATCCTTTGCCGGTTCCATCAGTTCCCTGGAGCCACATCGCCATGGATTTCGTCGCGGATCTACCTCCATCTTCCGGCTGCTCTGTCATTTTGGTGGTGGTAGACCGTTTTTCCAAAATGGCTCATTTCATCCCGCTACCTGGTCTGCCTTCTGCGCCCGAGTTGGCGAAGATCTTCGTGCATCATGTTTTCCGACTTAATGGTTTTCCCCAGCACATCGTGTCTGACCGTGGTGTTCAATTCACCTCTCGTTTCTGGAGAGCTCTCTCTAGCTCAATGGGGGTAGTCCTGGATTTCTCCTCCGCCTATCATCCACAATCCAACGGCCAAGTGGAGCGGATCAATCAGGTGTTAACCACTTATCTTCGACATTTTTCTAATGCACACCAAAGTAACTGGGTCTCACTGCTTCCCTGGGCGGAATTTGCTCACAACAATCACCCCAACGAGTCCTCTTCCAAATCTCCCTTTTTTGTAGTTTTTGGGCAGCATCCGGGCATTCCCCTTCCCGTGTCCCCCACCTCGGGCGTGCCGGCGGCGGACTCCTTGTCCTCAGAATTCTCTAAAATTTGGGAGGAGACTAAAAGGTCCCTTGAGAGAGCTAGCGATCGGATGAAAAGATACGCCGACAAGAGGCGCCTGGACACCCCTCCTTATCATCCAGGCGATAAGGTCTGGCTGTCCTCGCGCTTCCTCCGACTTAAAATCCCCTCTTATAAGTTAGGTCCACGTTACGTTGGCCCCTTTGAGGTTTTGACTCGCATCAATGATATAACCTATAAACTAAAATTGCCTGCCTCCCTGCGGATCCCCAACACTTTCCATGTCTCGCTTCTCAAACCCACAGTGTTTAATCGCTTTCAGCCAGCCTCATCCCACGCTCCGCAACCTAGCTCCGCTGGGGACGTCTTTGATGTCAGGGACATCCTGGCAAAGAGGACCGTCCGAGGTAGAACCTTCTTTCTGGTAGATTGGGAAGGATTCGGTCCTGAGGAAAGGTCATGGGAGCCCCGGGAGAACATCAATGCTCCTCATATCATGAGAAGGTGTCTATCCCGCCTGAAGAAGGAGGGGAGTAAGAGAGGGGGTACTATTACGCGCTCCGATGCTCACCTGGGGTCCCCCTCCTCCCGGTGCATCCCTCCTTCATCCTCGCGCCGTGCCCTGTCTGGCTTTGCAGGGTCACGGCGCGTCAGAGGCACGCACATGCGCACTCGCTCGTTTCTGACCGCGGGGCATCCTGGGAGCACGTGACCCGGTGGCTCCGCCCCAACATGGCGGCGCCCACCGGGTATTTCTGTCTGGCGTCTTGAATGGTAAGACGCCTGTTTGTCTTTCTCTGTGGCGCTTAGCATTCCTGCGCAGCGTCGCCCCGACTCTCAGGTCCCCCTCTCTCCTAGTCTGCGCTCTGCTCTCCGCTCCATAGCCCCGTCTGGACCCCCGCTCAGTTCCCTCTGCTGCCTCCGTGCCTGACCCTCGCCTGGTTCTTCCCTGCTGCTGTTATCGGTAGCCCCTTAGCTAGGGTTCCGTCTGTACCCCTAGGTCAGTCCCCCCTAACCTTCCTTCCTTCTTTCTTCCAGTGTTCCTGCTCTGGCTCCATCCTGATCGGTCCTGGTTCCCTACGTTCTGTTCCCTCCTGCTCCGGGTCTACTCTAGTCAGTATCCTTTGGCCTTTCCCTCTGTACACTCCCTGGGTCGTCCCTTTGGTTCCGGCTGTCGTGGTCTCACCCCCCTTGGGCCTGCCCCTAACACTCCCTGTATAGGGGGTGGTCATCACCTGGGCCGCTCGCCCTCGGGGGCTCTGGAGCCACGACCCAGAGGGTCCACTCTCTGGTTCCTACTTAGAACCGTAACACTTTATTCTTATTGTGTGTGTTTATTTTTCCATTTAATTACTCTAGGATTAGTAATGGATAGGTGTCTTATTGATACCTTTCCATTACTAATCTAGGTTTAATGTCACCTTACAATAGAAAGGTGACATTAACCCCTTACTAACCCCACTTGCCACGGCTCCAGGGTAAATGGGAAGAACTGGACAAAGCTACAGAATAGGTGCATCTAATAGATGCACCTTTTCTGGGCAGCTGAGGGCTGCTGTTTTTAGGCTGTGGGGGGGCAAGATCAATAGCCCCTTACCAGCCTGAAAATATTAGCCCACAGCTGTCAGCTTTAGTCGGGTTGGTTGTCAAAAATAGGGGGGACCCCACGCCTTTTTTTTAAAATTATTTATTTAAATAATTTAAAAAAAACAGCATGGGAACCCCTCTATTCTTGAGGACCAACCTTGCTGAAGCTGACAGCTGAGGGCTGCAGCCTCCAGCTGTAAGTTTCATCTGGTTGGTTCACAAACAGAGAGTGACCCCACGTCAGGTTTTCATTCATTCTTCTCTCCTGTTCGCTGTTGCCAGCTGTGCAGGAGAGAAGAATGACAGCCACGTTCAGCACCAGCTGCAGGGGAACAGCGCTTCTTCCCTGGCGGCCGACCGTGAGCATGGAGGACAGTGTGAACTGTTCTTCGTGTGCATGTGTTCAGCACTTTTGCGGATCGTGCGCTCCCAAGAACTCTGACATGTCTCCGTGTTTGTCACACGGACTGTGCTTCTGTAAAAACACGCTGACATGTGCAGAGACACATTCATTTTAATGTGTCTACGTGTGTCAGTGTCTCCGATACGTGAAACTGTCACTACACGTACCAGACGTGTGAAACCGGCCTTACAGCCAAAACTTTTTTATTTTTCTGTCAATATGGCAGTGTGAAAGCTTTTTTTTTGCGAGACGAGTTGTACTTTTGAACATCACCATTGGTTTTACCATGCAGTGTACTAGAAAACGGGAAAGAAATTCCAAGTGCCGTGAAATTGCCAAAAAGTGCAATCCCACAGTTGTTTTTTGTTTTGCTTCTTTACTAGGCTCACTAAATGCTAAAACTGACCTGCCATTATGATTCTCCAGATCATTACGAGTTCATGGACACCAAACATGTTTAGGTTCTTTTTATCTAAGTGGTGAAAACAAATTCCAAACTTTGTTAAAAAATGTCACCATTTTCCCATACCCGTAGCGTCTCCATTTTTCGTGATCTCGGGTGAAGGCTTATTTGTAAGCGCCAAGCTGACGTTTTTAATTATACCATTTTAGTGTAGATACGATCTTTTGATCACCCATTATTGCATTTTACCAAAAAAAGTTATTCTGGCTTTTTAATTTTTTTCTCGTTACATCATTTAGCGATCAGGTTAATCCTTTTTTTTAATGATAGATCGGGAGATTCTGAATGCGGCGATACCAAATACAGTATGACTGGGCGGCTAACTTGCAAGGATATGATTTGTTTAGGAGGGATCGTAAAAAAAGGAAAGGGGGTGGAGTCTGTCTATATATAAAGTCCACTTTAAAGCCCACACTAAGAGAAGATATACAAGAGGGAAATGAAGAGGTGGAGTCTCTATGGGTGGAGATACAAGCAGAGAAAAGTAATAAAATCCTCATAGGGGTTTGCTATAAGCCACCAAATATAACAGAAACCACTGAAAATGTATTATTGAAACAAATAGACAAAGCAGCAAATCACAATGAGGTGATTATTATGGGGGACTTCAACTACCCCGACATAGACTGGGAAACTGAAACCTGCGTATCTCAGAAAGGAAACCAATTTCTGTCAGTGACCAAGGATAATTATCTGTCACAACTTGTGCAGGGCCCAACTAGAGGGACAGCCCTTCTGGACTTAATTTTAAGCAACAGTCCAGATAGAATAACAGAAGTATGAGTCGATGGGCACCTAGGGAACAATGACCACAATATAATACAATTCCACTTGTCCTTCAGTAAGGTGCCCTGGGAGGGGGTTACAAAAGCCCTGAATTTCAGGAAAGCAAAGTTTGATCAGCTTAGAGGACCTTCGCCAAATTGATTGGGACAATGTCCTCAAAAATAGGAGCACAGAAAATAAATGGGAAATATTTAAATCAGTTTTACACACCCACTGCGAGCTAGCCATACCGTACAGAAATAAAAGGGCTAGGAACAGGAGAACACCAATGTGGCTAAATAAGGATGTAAAAAGGGCAATAAATAACAAGAACAAGGCATTTAGGAAGCTAAAACAAGAAGGCAATGAAGAAGCATTAAAAAGTTATAGAGAAAAAAATAAAACGTGTAAAAACAAATACATTTAGCAAAAGTGGAAACTGAGAGACTCATTGCTAAGGAAAGTAAAACAAACCCCAAACTATTCTTTAATTATATAAACAGTAAAATGATTAAAATTGATAGTGTCGGCCCTTTAAAGAACAATTAGGGTGAAATCATAGAGAGCGATGTGAGAAAAGCAAATGTTTTAAATACTTTTTTCTCAACAGTGTTCACACAGGAAAAGGATTTGCCAGGGGAAATGCAGAGTGATAATGTAAACTCCCCATTAAGTATTACCTGCCAAACCCAGGAAGAAGTGCAGAACCGCCTTAGTAAGATTAAAATTGATAAATCACCAGGCCCTGATGGCATTCACCCTCGGGTATTAAGGGAGTTAAGTAATGTGATAGACAGGCCTCTATTCCTTATATTTAAAGACTCTATAGAAACAGGGTCTGTTCCTTTTGATTGGCGGCAAGCAAATGTGGTACCAATATTCAAAAAGGGGTGTAAAAGGGAACCTGGAAACTATAGGCCGGTAAGTTTAACATCTGTTGTGGGTAAAATTTTTGAAGGGTTTCTAAGGGATACCATTATGGAATATCTCAATGTTAATAAATGCTTAACTCCATATCAACATGGATTTGTGAAGAATCGCTCCTGTCAAACTAACCTGATCAGCTTCTATGAGGATGTAAGCTCTCAAATGGACCAAGGAGAATCATTGGATATCATTTATCTCGACTTCTCTAAAGCATTTGACACTGTCCCACATAAAAGATTGATAAGTAAGATGAGAAAGCTTGGTCTAGGGGAAAATGTGTGTAGATGGGTAGGTAGCTGGCTTAGTGATAGAAAACAAAGAGTGGTTATTAATGTTGCATACTCAGATTGGGCCAGGGTTACTAGTGGGGTACCACAGGGTTCTGTATTGGGCCCCCTTCTATTTAATATATTTATTAATGATCTAGTGGATGGCTTACACAGTAAAATATAAGTATTTGCAGATGATACTGGGTCGCCCTCCCAGGGCCGTGAGGTACTCGGTACTGGGCCGGTGTCAGCGGGATGTGTCACAGCAGCAGTGACCCGGTCCGTGGCCCCGGGCACCCAAGCAATGGTGAGGAACGGAAATGGTGGATTGTAGCTAATGGAATATTTCGTGACGCCACCTGTGGTGTTCGGCAAGGGAGGTGTTAAGCCGACGCTGCAGACAGATCCTCTGGGACAGATGGTGTGGTGCAACAATGATGTTATAGCCCTCCACAGGCAGGGCTGTTGTCCCAGGGCAGGATAGGTGAAGAGACACTTAGATGGTGTAGTGTTTGGCGCAGGGGATGTAGCAGTGCCAGGCGGACGGACGCAGGAAGGAATGGAGGACACCAGGGCATGTAGTTCCAAAGCTTTACTCACAGTCTGTAGTGCCCGCTTCTGTGCCGTGTCCTCCGGGTCAGGGACTCAGTCAACCTCCAGGCAAGATGGAATGCTCCCTTCCAACACTCCGCCAACTTATGTGCCTTTTTTGAACGTCTCCTATATAGCGCCTTTAAGTGTGAAGATCTCCTAGTACTGAGTTACACTGGAGTTCCTCCTGACAGATGTTCCCAAGAACTCTACTTGTACGGCAGACAGCTTTAGCCTGCTTCGGGGACTATCTACTCCTGAGTCCCGGCTCTCTATCCAAATTGCTGTTGTGCCCCCAAGCCTTAGATGGGAGTAGTGCATTTACAACCCACTACTCCACCGGTGTCTGTTGCAGAACCATTAGTGTCCATACAACCTCGGGGACCGGGCCCCGACCTCATGCTTAGAACTTCTAGGCAGGGTTCTTCCTCTAACCCACGTCCACTGTGTTCCCTTTCACTCCTACGTTCCGTACTTGTCTTTCCCTCCTATGGAAGCTCAGGCTTCGGTTCAATGTCTTTCTCCTTCTTTCCTTTCCTGTGCCAGCTGGCTCAGATCACTGAGGCAGCTGCAGCACTCCTTCCTCCATCCCTCTTCCAGAGATCCCCACTCCTCTCCGAGTGGCTTCCTCTCTCAGACTCCCCATCTGACTGACCTCTTATCCTAAAACCTTCCTGCTCTTTTATGTGTATTCTCAACTCCACCCACCTCCCAGCACGTTTAGTGTTCCAAGCAGGGAACCACCAAAGGTGCTCTTCTTCTCTCTAAGCAAGGAGCCGCAATGTGGTTTTGCTGAACTACTCTATTGTGTGGGGTGCGAGTGTTGGAGCGTGGTCAGGAGCCTCCAACTTAACTGGATGGTGGGGCACCACACCTTAGGAGAAGGTGCAGTACCTCTGTGGCGACTGAGCCTCAGGGGCGCCACAATGCAAAACTATGTAAGGTAGTTAACACAAAGGAGGACAGTTTGCAACTTCAGACAGATTTGAGTAAATTGGAGAATTGGGCTGAAAAATGGCAAATGAGGTTTAACACAGATAAGTGTAAGGTTATGCACATGGGAAGGAGAAACAGATGCTACAATTACTTACTAAATGGGAAACTGCTGGGGAAATCAGACATGGAAAAAGACTTAGGCATCTTTGTCAATAAGAAGCTAAATTGGAGTGCCCAGTGTCAGGCAGTTGCCACCAAAGCAAATAGGGTCATGGGATGCATTAGAAGAGGTCTGGGGACACGAAATGAAAACATAATTCTCCCTCTGTACAAATCACTCGTCAGACCACACTTGGAGTATTGTGTGCAATTTTGGATGCCATTGCTCAAGAAAGACATTACTGAACTTGAAAGGGTTCAAAGGCGGGCTACTAAAATGATAAATGGAGTTGGTTCACTACAATACTCAAAAAGGTTATCAAAATTAGGTCTATTTACTCCAGAAAAGAGAAGACTTAGTGGAGACTTAATATATATGTACAAGTGTATCAGAGGGCAATACAGTGATCTCTCCAATGTACTGTTTGTACCAAGGACTGTGATAAGAACAAGGGGGCATTCTCTTCGTTTGGAGGAAAGACAATTTCTGTACCAGCATAGAAGAGGGTTCTTCATGGTAAGAGCAGTGAGACTCTGGAATTCTCTTCCTGAGGAAGTGGTGATGGCCAACTCACTGAATGAATTTAAGAAAGGAATGGATGCTTTTCTTGTGAGTAACAGTATAGAAGGTTACGAATAACATAATATTATAGGTAGATGGCTGACCCAGCTTAGGGGAAGGAATTTTTTTTCCTATGGAGAAAATTGGCTTCTACTCTGTGGGTTTTTTGCCTTCCCCAGGATCAACAATGCAGAACAGCTGCACTAAAAATAGGCTGAACTAGCTGGACATAAGGTCTTCCTTCAGCCTTCAAAACTATGTTACTATGTTATGTCACACAGTTGGATGTGTTTAAAAAAAATGTTCCTGTGCTGAGATAATCTTATAAATGTCCTCCTGCTGTGTACTGTGTAATGGCTGTGTCTGACCATGCAGGAAAATGGTCTGATCATGCCACATCTCCTGGGTGGGGGAGGAAGCAAAAGAGTATACAGATAGTACAGCATGTTACCACAGCTGATTTTTTTTGTAACATAAAGCTGCCTGCTATAATGTCTGTATGCTTTTTTTTTTTTACTTCCTCCCTTGCCTAGGAGATGTAGTATGATCAGACCATGTCCCTGCATGGTCAAACCCAGCCATTACACAGTAAACAACATTTTTTAAGCACATCTAATTGTAGAATTTATTATTATTCCAAGACTTATTGATTAAAATCAACTTTGTTCTTGGAACAACCCTTTTAAAGCTACCTGACTTTCCTTGTCCTTTCTTTTTGCTGAAGACATGGGGATGTTATTTTTTTTTTTAAATCTTTTTAATCAAGGACACATATTAAATGTTTAATATCTGTCCAAATTAGAAAACGTACACCCCGTGACCATACTGAATGCTGTTCATTTTTGGTCGTGAACCTATGAGTAGCTACTTAGCAATATAGCATTTTAGGGATACATTGAATTTTGGACAAGTGGAGAAATTAAGAAAGAAACAAAAAATAAAATATAAAAAAATGTTAAGGTTTTGCAAAAAGGTTTTACTAATGTAATTTAACAAATGTACATGCCACAATAAAACTGCTGACTGTTGCCGGAACTTACTATCTCTGATTGTACCTACATAGCAACATAGCATTTTAAGTTTATAGGATTTTAGCTAAGTGGCAGGGAGGTAGAATTTAAAAAATATATATACAAAAAAAATAACTTATTTTCTTAAATAAATAACTATTTACTAGTCCTATTTAAAAAGCATATGTGCTACAATTGTGCTGGCTGTTGTTGCAACTTGCATTCTGTGCATGTGTCTATTAGCCAAATAGCGGGTGAAGTACTTTTATAGGGTTACAGAATTTTTATAAAGGGGGGTAGAATTTAAACTAAAAAAACTATACAAAAAAAAAAAACCCTAAAAAAATATTCATTTTTTGCATAACTGTTTTACTAGTACAACTTAATCAGTGTACTTGCCTGGAAACACTGCTGTCTGTTCCTACTACAAATTCTTTTAAATGTGTGTACCTGCCAACCAATGTAAAAAATCTTTTTCTTTATTTCAAACGTAGATTAAAAATATTTATCCATAGCAGGTATGGATAAATATTTTTAATCTACGTTTGAAATAAAGAAAAAGATTTTTTACGTACTTCAAACCTGGCTCGCTGGATTCATCTCCTTTTCGCATCTATTGTTGGCAAGAGCTCCTGTCATTTATCCGTTGCTGAGAGCCTATACAGTATAGCAGCTTATGGTTTGAACCAACTGGGTAAGCTGGCATTTTTTCCTTTTTTTGCCAACCAATGTCACAGTCTTGATTACAGTTTTTTATTAGGGAGATAATCGTGTTTAAAAAACAAATACAAATTTGAAAACATTTTACAGACAATCTACTTTTTGTTTGCCTGTTTCAATATTCCAATTTGGCAACCATACACCCCATAGTGTACTTTGGACTGTTACAGTATTTTTAGGGATTGTTTTGCTTTTTTTGGACAGGGTGGAAGTAATCTGCTTGGCCAAAATTCTGAAAATAAATGTCTTGATTTATTGTAATAATGTAACTGTGTAGCTCTGTTTAGGCACACGTTTAAATTGTCAAATTGGAGACAGATATACCAATATTATGGGCAGGATGTGTTTGATCACTCATCTCATTTACAGCAGGATGATGTGGCCTCTGACAGAGACACCATCAGCTGAATTCAGTGATCTGCTCAGTCCACTTTTTCTTCCACCATAACATTTATTGTTGTTCATAGCGGAATTTCCATTCTTTCAGTAAAACCCATTTCTGGTTTACCCCTTAGTCAACTAACTACGTCACCCATGGGGCTAAGAATGATACTAAACCAGAAGAACTTTTTCCAGTTGATTTATTGGAAGAGATGAACAGTCTGACTTTGTACTGGGATGAACTGGATCTGGAGGATATGGATTACAGGATTCTAATGCCAAATTCCAATGCCAACCTATGGTGTTGGCTTTGCGACCTGCAGTGATAGGGTAGAAGCCTGTTCCAAGGCAAATCACTCTGATCCATGTTAGTATCAGACAGGGAGGTATAAAGAAGGGGAACAAGGCACTCAGGCCATTTTCCAACAAAAGGCAAATGTCAACTGAATCAGGAATGATGATAATTCTTTGGTAGACAAATCCTGTGAAACAGAGAGGAGTGCAAAGGAGGTGATGTCAGCAGAGGAGGTGGTTGCTGGCAATGGAGGAGGAGGGCATTGGTCCTAGCGATACCAAATAAAAGCGATGTCAGTTCTGGAGCAGGTGATGTTGTGACTGTTTTATTTGTTGGCGAATTGAAGAATGAAAGAACAGTCTATTTCAGTGTGCAAGATGTGCTGTTGTAAAATAAGCTATGTACATTCTGGCACACTTCAACTAGGAACTACAGCACTGCATTAGCACATTAAATGGTATCACCTGCTCATGTGGAGAAATGAAACTAACCAGCAAAATGGTAGGTCTCAATCTGTCCTCTTGTTATCCTCATGATCGTCTTTCTGGTCCATACCCATTCGTATTGCCTTGTCATCTCATCTACTGGTTTCTGTACAGTTCCCCCTCTAACTCGATTGTGTTGTCATCATTTTGTGTGACCAAGAATCATGGATACAGGCATCAGTTTGTTTGGAAACTGAACTCCCACATGTCGAAGCTCACAATCAAGGCCAAACCAGCTGTATTTTACTGTCTTTTGGGAAAGAATCACGTTCAACCTCAATGGAAGAGAGTTAGCTGCCATTGTCCATCCCTACTAAGTTTGGGCACAACATGCAAAATGTGCTCCACAAAAAAATGTATCTTGTTCCATACATCAAATTTTAAATATATCTCACAACTCTTGCCTTTTTTCAAAACTTTGGGGAATATAAATTCTAATAAGCCTGCATCTGGTGTCACCTTACCTGGTAGTACCTGGTAGCACACTTTTCTTTCATGTTTAATTCATCTCAAAATTCTTCATGACATTTTTGGTGTATGTGAATAAGCACACTACCTCGGTAATATGCGCTACTTTCTTGAGGAAGCTCTTCAGGGTGGACGAATACCAACCATAAGTCTGATCAGGAGGTCCCTCTTTGCTCTCTGCAGATTCAGTGCTTCCCCTCATTAGCAGCCCCTGCCAAGGGCACAAGGGAAAAACTATTGGAAATTATTTTAAAATTATATTATTTAACTGAATTTTTTGGAAAAAATAGAGAATTTTGTTGTATTTGTTAATGATTTTTTGTGGGCTGCCACTGGATGTTTGGGTCCAGCGGGTTTGGCCGAACATTTAAAATAAGTTTGGGTCTGGTACCAGAAGAGTATCTGAACCCAGTCCCCATTCAGATGTCAATGGTGACGTCATTGACATTACCGCAGGTCAATGAAGCCGAGTTCCCAGCTCACTTCAGTGTGAGCCATGACGATAAACTGTGGTGACCTCAGTGAGATCACTGCTAGCACCATGAGAAAAGTCTCATGGTGCAGCACTGAGCTCAGTGAGTTCCCAGCAGTTCACAGTAAGAAAGTTAATTGGCCTGGCTCAGAAGACAGCCTCAGTGGCCTGCAGTAACCTTGATGATGTCACCGCTAGTTACTGATGCTGGTCTTCAGCCTGGACAGTGGGATCTTGGCATAGTCTAGGTTGAAAACCAATCGTCGCAGACTTGAATTATGATGTGGGACAGTATGTCTAAGAGGTGAGGAATATTGTTTTTTATTTTTGCTTCTTTTTTTTCACAGTAGAACAGGGCTTCAACGGAAAGGGCATAAGGTGAGTATAACTGTGCTTGTTATTTTTAAATAAATTTTTAAAACAATGAGTATTTTTATTTCAAATAAATGTCTTTATTCTGGGTGTTTTTACTGACATATGACTATGTGGTTAGAAATGAATAGGTGCCTTATAGACACATCTTCATTACTAACTGATGAACTTGATGTCACCTGAAAATGCAAAGGTGATATCAACACTACAAATATGAATCCCACTTGCCATCACTACAGGGCAAGTGGGAAGAGACAGGCAAAGTGCCAAAATTGGTGCATCTAATAGGGGCGGCTGTGGGCTGCTATTTTCAGGCTGTCCATGGCCCCTTACCAGCCTGAGAATATTAGCCCCCAGCTGCCTGTTTTACAATTGGCAAACATGGACATAAAAATAGAAAATAAAAAAAGGCTTGGGTACCCCTCTATTCTTGATAACCAGCCATGAAAAAGCAGACAGCTCAGGGTTGCCACTCGCAGCTGTCAGTTTTGCCATGCTGATTATCAAAAATATGGGGAACCCATGACATTTTTTTAACTCTTTATTTATAGCGCAGGCGCTGACTGAGGAATACTCCTAATAGTGGTGCCTGCTCTTGCTGTTATTAGCGACAGCAGGTGTAGGCATATGGGAGTAGTACTCTCTCATCATCCGATGTCTCTGTGACCAGAGGTAAACTTTTTACCATTGGTCACAGCTGCTGGCACTCTGACCGGCAGTAATGATCTTACTACCGATTTTAGCCTCCAGTGTTTCTTGAGCTGTCATACAGATGACTGCTTGGGAAACAGCTGATGGAGAAGTCTGTCTTCGGGAACCGTGCCCAAACAATAGGTGTTCGGTATGAACACTGAACTTTAATGTTCAGGTTCCCCCCTCACTACCCCTGTGTTTTATATCTAAGTTGTACTGCTGCTGGTATTGCTGGACATACATTGCCAGACATCTCCTTACCTACACTGTTAAACTTCAATGCCGTGCAGCTTCTGATTTTGACATTGCATAACCACGCCAGTCACTTATCCCCTGGCTGTCTATTGTGTTTTATACCTGTACTCTACAGCTGCTAGGAACCATAGGCTCTCATTTTTGGCACAAAATATTCTTGATAAGCCATTGTCTCTGAACATAGCTAGCCTGTTCCTTATCCCATTAAAAAAATATATTATTTTAGATGGCTTGATAAGAAGTTTTTATAATTGTTTACTCATTTCAGCCATAGCAAACCTGTTATGGATAACAAAAAAATTATTTTCTTAGTTAAGAAGCCAAGACTTTTTTTTACTTTAAAAACAGCTGACCTGTTCCTTCTCCATTAATAAAGGAACACTTTTTGGGCAGATCTTGATACCCAAACAAACTGGATAATGTTTGCACCCCATGTGTGAAAAAGCTACAGCTTCTTTACTTTGCATCGTTTGTTATAAATATAAACAAGATAGGCATCTGTTCCCAAAAAGGGATAATTCTTGGTCTGTTTTTCAACTTAAACAGCTTGAAACGTCACAGGCTGCAGTGTGTTGTTAAATAGGCTGCTGGTTACAAATTGTTTTCTGTTTTCTCTTAGGCTATGTGCACACGTTGCGGATTTTGATGCAGATCCGCAGCGTTTTTGGATGCATGGAAATCAAATCCGCAGTGTAGTGCTCAGCCAATGTAATTCAATGGTAAATTAAGAATTGCTGTGCACTTGCTGAGGAAAAATCTTCGCAGATTTTCAGCGTTTTTTTTCCTGCAGCATGTCAGTTCTTTTTGCGGATTCGAAGCAGTATTTTTTATTCTGGCACATATTCCCTCTCTCTCGCACAATTCATTCCCGGTACCACATAACAAATCCGCACAGCAAAAACGCATTACAATCCGCAAGAAATCCGCATCAATTTCGCTTGAAATCTGCAAGCATTTTGTCCTGAGTTTTCTGCCAAGAGATACGGATTCTCTGCAGAAAATTCCGAAGACTAATCTGCAACGTGTGCACATACCCTTAGGCTGTGTGCACTAGGGTGACCACAAAAAATCGATATCGGAATTTTGTCCGTCTGGACCCCACAAAACGATTCCCCTTTCCAGATATTGAGATAGCCAAAATTTGAGCTCGATCAAACGACGTTAACCCGTGCCGCTCGTCGCTCAAAGTTTGAAAAAATCCAAATTTTTGGCCAAAAAGCTGACATATGGAGCCATAACTCCAGAACGGTAAATAATAAAAACACGCTTTATATCTCAAAAGAAAGCTAATGTTGTTCTTCAAAATTTATATTTTATACATAATTGTTGTTATTTTAAGTCAAACTGAGTTACAACAGCTTTTAGCCCCAAGAACATGACCTGGTACCACTAGGAGCAATGGAGCATACTTCGTATATTTTGTTATTAAGTGATACATTTTGGGTTTTTTTGGTATATTTTTGAGTTTAAAGTAGAAATGTAACAAAAAAACAAGTAATACTGATAAGTCTAATGACTAGTGTTGAGCTTTCCGATACTGCAAGTATCGGGTATCGGCCGATATTTGCCGTATCGGAATTCCGATACCGAGTACCGATACTTTTTTCGTATCGGATACCGGAATCGGAAGTCCAAAATGCAATGAGCCACTTTTGTGGCTCTGATTGGCTGCCGAAATGACGTCATCATGATGCGCTGTCTGTGCGCATCATGATGCGCCATCAGTTCGGGCCTTCGGGGGGGCTGTGCCGACTGTCCGGGGGTCTGTGCCGGCCTGCCGGTGGTCTGTGCAGGCTCCGGGGGTCTGTGCCGGCCTGCCGGGGGGCTGTGCAGGCCTGCCGATGGTCTGTGCAGGCTCCGGGGGTCTGTGCCGGCCTGCCGGGGGGGCTGTGCCGGCCTGCCGGTGGTCTGTGCAGGCTCCGGGGGGCTGTGCCGGCCTGCCGGGGGGCTGTGCCGGCCTGCCGGTGGTCTGTGCAGGCTCCGGTGGTCTGTGCTGGCCTGCCGGGGGGCTGTGCCGGCCTGCCGGTGGTCTGTGCAGGCTCCGGGGGGCTGTGCCGGCCTGCCGGTGGTCTGTGCAGGCTCCGGGGGTCTGTGCAGGCATCGTCCAATGGGACTACAAGTCCCATCGGGCGATGCCTGCTACCATGACAGTGATTGACACATTAGCCAATGATGGGACAGTAGTAGTCCCATCATCCGGCTAATGTGTTGAATGTAAAAAAAAAAAAAATATTTTACATGCTACATACATGCTACATACATACAACATGCATACTACATATAACATACATACTACATGCAACATACATATTACATACATGCTACATACTACATGCATGCTACATACATGCTACATACTACATACATGCAACATACATACTACATACATAATACATATATACTACGTGCATGCAACATACATACAACATATATACTACATGCATGCAACATGCATACTACATATATACTATATATACTACATGTAACATACATACTACATATATACTACATGCTACATACATGCAACATACATACTACATACATGCTACATACATACTACATACATAATACATATATACTACATGCATGCAACATACATACAACATATATACTACATGCATGCAACATGCATACTACATATATACTATATATACTACATGTAACAATCATACTACATATATACTACATGCTACATACATGCAACATACACACTACATGCTACATACATGCAACATACATACTACATACATACACACTACATGCTACATACATGCAACATACATACTACATACATGCTACATACTACATACATGATACATACATACTACATATATACCACATGCATGCAACATGCATACTACATATATACTGCATATATACCACATGCATGCAACATACATATATACTACATACAATACATACATATAGACATACAGTACATATAACATAGAGTACATACTCACCGTCACTTGTCACTTTGATCCCCGAAGCCATTGTCGCCTGAGGAGTAAATATCAAAATAAAAAAACACCAATATACTTACCCCGATCCGCAGAAGTCCACGAGGGTCCCACGTCCATCTTGCGTGGAGAACAGCAGCATCAGCTGATGCTACTGTTCTCTACCAGCTCCAGGAATACAATGACGGAAGGTAGGTATCCTTCCGCACTGTATTCCTCCACCACTTTAAAAAAAAAAAAGTGGTGGAGGAATACAGTGCGGAAGGATACCTACCTTCCGTCATTGTATTCCTGGAGCTGGTAGAGAATGGTAGCATCAGCTGATGCTGCTGTTCTCCATGCAAGATGGACGTGGGACCCTCGTGGACTTCTGCGGATCGGGGTAAGTATATTGGTGTTTTTTTATTCTGATATTTATTCCTCAAGGGGACAATGGCTTCGGGGATCAAAGTGACAAGTGACAGTGAGTATGTACTCTATGTTATATGTACTGTATGTCTATATGTATGTATTGTATGTAGTATATATGTATGTTGCATGCATGTAGTATATATGCAGTATATATGTAGTATGCATGTTGCATGCATGTGGTATATATGTAGTATGTATGTAGCATGTATGTAGTATGTAGCATGTATGTAGTATGTATGTTGCATGTATGTAGCATGTAGTGTGTATGTATGTAGCATGTATGTAGTATGTTGCATGTATGTAGCATGTAGTGTGTATGTTGCATGTATGTAGCATGTAGTATATATGTAGTATGTATGTTACATGTAGTATATATAGTATATATGTAGTATGCATGTTGCATGCATGTAGTATATTTGTTGTATGTATGTTGCATGCATGTAGTATATATGTATTATGTATGTAGTATGTATGTAGCATGTATGTAGTATGTATGTTGCATGTATGTAGCATGTAGTATATATGTAGTATGTATGTTACATGTAGTATATATAGTATATATGTAGTATGCATGTAGTATATATGTTGTATGTATGTTGCATGCATGTAGTATATATGTATTATGTATGTAGTATGTAGCATGTATGTAGTATGTAGCATGTATGTAGCATGTAGTATGTATGTTACATGTAGTATATATAGTATATATGTAGTATGCATGTTGCATGCATGTAGTATATATGTTGTATGTATGTTGCATGCATGTAGTATATATGTATTATGTATGTAGTATGTATGTAGTATGTAGCATGTATGTAGCATGCATGTAGTATGTAGCATGTATGTAGTATGCATGTTGCATGTAGTATATATGTAATATGTATGTTACATGTAGTATATATGTAGTATGCATGTTGTATGTATGTAGCATGTAATTTTTTTTTTTTTTTACATTCAACACATAGCCGGATGATGGGACTACTACTGTCCCATCATTGGCTAATGTGTCAATCATTGTCATGGTAGCAGGCATCGCCCGATGGGACTTGTAGTCCTATCGGACGATGCCTGCACAGACCCCCAGAGCCTGCACAGCCCACCGGCAGGCCGGCACAGCCCCCCGGCAGGCCGGCACAGACCACCGGAGCCTGCACAGCTCCCCGGCAGGCCGGCACAGACCACCGGAGCCTGCACAGACCACCGGCAGGCCGGCACAGCCCCCCCAGCAGGCCGGCACAGACCCCCGGAGCCTGCACAGACCACCGGCAGGCCTGCACAGACCACCGGAGCCTGCACAGACCACCGGAGCCTGCACAGACCCCCCGGCAGGCCGGCACAGCCCCCCGAAAGGCCCGTACAGACCCCAGAGAGGCTGTACAAGGCAAAAATAGGGTTTTTCTTATTCCGATACCGGAAGTCCCATAGACTTGAATGGGACTTCCGGTATCGGAATCGGCGATACCCGATATTTTTTTTTGATCGGCCGATACCATCCGATACGATAATTTTAAGTATCGGACGGTATCGCTCAACACTACTAATGACATTTTTTATTTTAAAATAAAAAAATGAGGTATATAATACATACATAACAGACACAGAAAAGATACAGACGTAGTACCTACATGAGTTGATAATTTTACATAGTTATCTAATCTATTCTAGAGCTTTTGTTAAAGTAGTTTTTGAAACGTCAGAATATAATGTTCGGCATTTGCTTACAACTTGCAGGACATATTGCTTTTGTTCTTCATCTTTTGTCAGAAGGTCGTTAAAGTCGGTTATTAATTTAACACCACGCTCAGCCATATCATTAACTACTTTTAATGTTTCGACAATTTTCAATCCTTCTTGGAAGTCATTATTTTTTAGGCCAGGTGTTTGGATTTTGTCTTAGGAAATCTGTTTTTATATTAAATCGGTCAAAGAATGTAAATGTTTCTTTGGTAAGTAAATTTACCAATCCGCTATCAACTACCTCTTTTAATTTTTCTTTCCTAACTTTTGGATTTACAACCCTAGCATGCTCTGATGGTTCATCTGTGCTACTGAGCAATTTATTAGCCATTAACAACTTTTCATCGTCTGTAATGGTGGGATCAAAAAACGATAATCCCACCAACTCTGCATTCAAATACCACAAATGGTTCGAAAATTTGGTCAGGGCTATTTCTGCAATGTCGTTGTCACATTCTTTATAGTCTAACAGACTATGCAAAATACCTAAATCTTGCTTTGGCGCAAGATGAGCTTTTGGAGCATTGAACCAAGCTTTACAATAAATTTTAACTAGGAAAACAGAAATGGCACGCACAGAACTTTCTTCTTCTTTAGACATCTTAAATTGACGACGAAAAATGAACATTTTTAAGCAGTAAATAGCCTTTGCCATCCACCTAGCGTGATGAATGGCTCCTGGAGTTCTAAAACCCACAACATTGCCGTCTAGTGATCCAACAAATACGAGAACCAACTGCAACAGTTCCTTGTAGTCATCTCTGGGGTGGCTCTCAGTTAATTTGGTCTCGAATTCAGCAGTAACATTTGCAATTACTTCTGGAGTTAGCTGCTTTTGTATTAGATTGTCACTGATACCTGTGTCGTATTTTCCTTTGTCTATCTTGGGCCACACAGTGAGGAATCTTTTGAAAATGTCTCGATGAGGTCCAGTGGTTGATCCCATTTTTGTGTCGAATACGCCTCTTAAAACAATTTCCAAGATATGGTGACGGCAAGCTAGGTGTAGCAATTCTCTTCCAAACATTTGCTCCAATAGGACGCATGCTCCTTTGAGTCTTCCCGTGTTCGATGCTGCAGTGTCGAAGCACATCGCCTTGACGGTGTTGGGAAGACCCCATTCCTGTAGGCATTCATATACGGCTACGGCTTGCTCTTCTCCAGAGCTGCTTGCTGTTACAGGAACTCCCAGCAGCTGTTCCTTTTCGCCATATGAAATAGCAATAGCTATTCGCTCACATTGCTTATGTTTTAAAACATCCGGTAAAAGTTTACCATCCCAATGGACAACCACGGGCTCTTTTTCAGGAATGTTTACTTTATCTAAAAATTTTTTAGTATATTGTTCTCTGAACATTTGCCTTCTAGAATGTAATAAAGTTTTTGAGACTTTGTACTCAAGAGGGTCAAGGTTTAGTGCTTCTAGAGTAGCTATTAAAATTCTCGTGGCATTTCTGTCGGATACCTTAGATCGATCTAACACAATGGATAATTTCATGTTTAAAATCTCTTTAACGCCCCTTGCAAATGAAACTATCATCGTCTTGCTCAAAGATGGTCCTGGATCTTCTGCAGCTTCTTCAGGGATGTCCATTTCCTCCAAGCTCTCAAGTTCCTGGTAGATGCTGTCCTCTTCAGTATCTTCTTCTTCTTTTCCTTCTTCGAGCTTGTCTTCATCATCCGTCTCTAAGAAGCAACAAAAGAAAGAGAAAAAAAAGACTATAAAAACTTGTCGTTTTAGCAGAATAGCAATAATACATAGGTACTAAATTACCTACTTCTAATTATCAATAGGTATTATTTTAAGAATATAAACTCAATCATAAAGATGCCAAATGATGCTCTCATGTACAATTTTCTTTCAATTATAATGAAACTATTTACTTATTTGTTTATCTACTTTTTAGAATAATAATAATAATAAAATAAACTCACCAATATCAAAAGTTTCTTCTTGGATTTGTCGGTTAATTTTTGCAAGTTCCTTTTGCGCCTTGATTTCTTCAGCTCGAGACAACTTGAGATCCACTCTAGCCATGGAACCTGGGCGGCCCTTCTGCCTCTGTTTCACGAGAAATGCCTTATCTTCTTCCAATTTCATCAGAGCCAAGGCATCTTGTTGAGCAATATCAAAGAGATCATTCAACTTTTCAACAAACTGTTTAAATTTGTTCTTGGCCGTTTCCGATGTTTTCTTCCGGTCTTTTTGAAGACTTCTCCACTCGGCGTGAAGTTTTTCCAGCTTAGTAATTGCATCTTGCTCATGTTTAGTCGGGATTCGAGCTTTCCCCCCAAAAATGAACACTTCTCGTATGGTCAGTTTTGCTGATTCTCTTACAGTTAATTTCACAGTATGTAAATTATAAAATAAAGCACATAAGACTTGACGATTTGAGGGTAGTTTACAACCGGTGATCTGGTGAATGGGATAGCCCACAAGAAATAATTTATCCTTGTTCCGGCTTTGTACACCTGATGTGAATGCCATTTCAGAGTCCAATAGGTAAATAACAGTTAACTAGAAAAACGAAACAAAATATATTACAAACTTTAATTTCAATAAAATATTTTCAAATATCTTTTAAAATAATACTATAATATCGCGCATCACCCCTACTCTGGAACTCTCTACCACAACATATCAGACTCTCACCTACCATCGAAACCTTCAAAAAGAGCCTGAAGACCCACCTCTTCCGACAAGCCTATAACCTGCAATAACCACCGATCGACTAAACCGCTGCACGACCAGCTCTACCCTCACCTACTGTATTATCACCCACATCTTGTAGATTGTGAGCCCTCGCGGGCAGGGTCCTCTCTCATCCTGTACCAGTCGTGACTTGTATTGTTTAAGATTATTGTACTTTTATTATGTATACCCCTCCTTACATGTAAAGCGCCATGGAATAAATGGCGCTATAACAATAAATAATAATAATAATAATAATAATAATAGCTATAAAAACAATAACACACACACTTGGAAAATTTAAAAAAAGTTAAAATATCTTCACTGGATAATTGTTCGATCTAACCAGCTCAAAGGCACTTTAGAAACTAAACTGAATAAATAAAAGGTCGGTTGTACGCTGAAGTAAAATCACCATCCCTAAAATAGAAATTACATGCACCCTGTGTGTAACATATAAATTTTGAAGAACAACATTAGCTTTCTTTTGAGATATTAAGCGTGTTTTTATTATTTACCATTCTGGAGTTATGGCTCCATATGTCAGCTTTTTGGCCAAAAATTTGGATTTTTTTCAAACTTTGAGCAACGAGCGGCACGGGTTAACGTCGTTTGATCAAGCTCAAATTTTGGCTATCTCAATATCTGGAAAGGGGAATCGTTTTGTGGGGTCCAGACGAACAAGATTCCGACATTTTTTTCCCCCCATATGAGATCCGGTCACCCTAGTGTGCACATGATGCAGATTTGCAGCGGATCCGCAGCGGATTTTACCGCTCAGAAACGTTGCATATCCGCATTGTGATGTACAGTAGCCTTAAAATCAAAGGAAAAAAAAAACGCTGTGCAGACGCTGCGGATTTTTCCGCGCGGTTTTCCTGCGGTACAAAATCCGCATCATGTTACTTCTTTTGTGTGGTTTTCCATCTCCCCTGTCACCAAATCCGCAGGGGGAGAACCGCAGTGGAAAACCGCACAAAAACCGCAATAAAACCGCAGGGCTAAAAAGTCCGTCTGCACTCAGCCTTAGTCAGATAGAAAGAGGTCACTTGTATATTTAAGAGGCCATGTTTTTCCATTACAGAATTAAAAGGGGGTTCAATACAGTCCTAGAAAAACATCCGAGTGTTATCCATGTATTTTCCAGGCAATTATAGACTTTGCAGTTTATTTTTGGTATTTTGAATTAAAAACATCATTTCTTTACTATTTACTGGATCATTTGTATTGGGTGCAAATATAATAACTTACCGTCCATGCAACTAAATATCAAAATGTTTAAAATTGCTTTGACTTTTAACAATTACAAACTGCCTTGGGTATGAAATGGCAAGAAAAACTGTGGAAAGGGAGACATATACAGATACAGGGGGAAATGACAAAGACATACAAATAAACAGGAAAACACAGCAATACAGGTACACAGATAGGCTGGGAAACAGGACAAAGTAAATTCACAGGAAAATAAAGCTGACAAACAAATACCAAAATAGAGAAAGGAAACTGTACAGACATACAGACTCATGACTATACAATGGAATAAGACAAAACACAGATACACAGGGAAATGTAATTTGCAGTCATTTGCAATCAGAATCCGTTTGGTAAAAATTTCGACCAAGATTTTCACTTAAACAGAAAAAAAGTTACTATAGTCCACAAGCTTGAAATTGCAACACCATATAAGAAAAATCATGTAATTA
Source organism: Dendrobates tinctorius (assembly GCF_039654945.1). NCBI lineage: Eukaryota > Metazoa > Chordata > Amphibia > Anura > Dendrobatidae > Dendrobates > Dendrobates tinctorius. The sequence continues at coordinate 2,039,755 of NW_027361687.1, read as the reverse complement.
TGGAAATCACGTTAATGATATGAAAATAAAATGGAAACTTTTTTTTCAAACATCTCTATTTAATCATTATGTAGAATAAGCATTACGCGCAGAAATATATGTACCGTACTTACATGTCTTGACTGCCATTAACCTCATGCGGAGACTGTCACTAGGTAAAGTCACACTGGTCCTACTCCGTAAGTTATGGTGAGGGGTGGCGTATTGTAAGGTAGCCGGACCCCTCTAGTCTTAATTTCAAGTGTATTATCAGCTTGGCTTTAGATTGATTCGGTTGTGGAACCAATGGCATTGCTAATTCTCTAAAGATTCCCAGGAGCCGTTTTTCAACATGATATCACCAACCTGCATGTTGCTCTTGTTGATAAGAGCAGCCTAAAAGACAGAACTCATAGGAAAATATTAGTTTACAGCCAACTAACTGGACCAGTAGTCACCAAATTTGCCACATCAGTAAATCAGGTAGAACAGACGTTTTTACACCAGGTTTCAGTTCTGTAGGACCTAGTTATCAACATATATTTGCCAAAAAATGGAATATAAAAATCTTCTCAAGATATTTGCCAGAAAACAAAGCAATGAATGCATGGTCAAACGACTGAACCAATCTGCAACAAATTTGGTCTGGTGCTTCTGAAGGATTTAAACAAGCTATCAGCTTGAGATATTTGATAAAAATGGAACACGAAAGCAAATATTAAATTACAGCCACAGTACTAATCTGAACCAAGTTTAGTGCATCGGTAAAGTAAGCACTTCCGAAAGTTTTAAACTGGGTACAGTGTATTTAACACAGTCATGGAGAAAGTCAGGGCAGACAGAGGGCAAGTAAATAATTTAGGATAGTGTAAAGTCTGCAAAAGCTCCAGCCCTAGAAGGCCACCTCGAAAAGGTCTTGTCTCAATCCATTTCATCTAATAGATAGCAGAAGAACCCCTGCCTTCCTCATTTAATCTCTTTTTTGGGATTTGCATTTATTAAGAAATCTTCTAGGTTGCATCTACGAAGTGGCTGCTGGCTGTAGGAATGATCTAGAGGAATGTATGGTCAAATTAGCTACTGTATGTCACTAACAGAAGAAATAGTGCTTTTTCCCTTCCAAGCCCTGCTGTATGTCCAAACAATAGTTTTCAACCACATATGTGCTATTGACGAAAAATGTTGGTGTTTAAGGAATATTTTATTGGAGAAAATGACATTTTCATTTTTCCTTTTCATTACATTTTGTGTTAATATTTCTGAAGCACCCGAGGGACTAAAAAACTTCTTGACAGCAGTAGTTTTAAATATGTTGAGGGGTTCCAATTTTAAAATAGTATCAGTTTTGGGGATTTTTAGATACATCAGACTTTTAGGCCACTTTCACATATTCAGTATTTGGTCAGTATTTTACTTCAGTATTTGTAATCCAAAACCAGGAGTGGAACAATCCGAAGAAAAATATAATAGAAACAAGTCACCACTTCTGTATTTTTCACCCACTGGATTCCAAATACTGAAGTAAATTACTGACCAAATACTGCATGAGTGAAAGTAACCTTAAAGTCACGTCCGAGTTGACTAAGCACACAAAACAATAGATTTGATAAATTTCCTTAAAAAAATGAAAATTTTCTGCAAAACATTTAATCCCTTTAACATTCTAACAAAAAAAGGAAATTTGAAAAATAATGCTGACGTAAAATTATTTATTAACTTTATTGTGTGGTATGACTTTGATTTGAGGGTAAAAGTATTCAAAAGTTTAAAAATGGCTAATTTTTATTTTTTTTTTACAAATTTGAGATATTTTCATATAAAAATGCAAATCATATCAGTTCATAAAACAATCTCAGAATCCTTGGAATGTGTAGAAGCTTTGCAATGTTATTACATGTGTCAGAATTGAATAGTGGGGCTTGGCCAAAAAGGCTAAAATTTGCTCCGTTACTAAAGGGTTAGTGTTGAAAAATGTGGAGGGTTGTTGGTGTGTATTTTTTTTTTTTACTTGTTTGCGCATTGGTATCGAACCGCCAACAAATTAGACGCACGCAGTACACACTATGCTCATATGAAACAGCATGCATGTTACCCACATACGAGTGTTAGACACATGCGGTAGCAGGCCACTGTGAAACCAAACACTGCCCATTTGCTGATCAGCCTCCACCCCTTGGTGTTGCTAAGCCTTCTCCCACCCAGTGATTGGAGTTCAGTTGCATGCAAGCTTCTTTTTTTTCTATTTCCCAGCATGCAAGGAGGAATAATTGCAATGATTACGTGAAGGAGCTCCTTCAGCTGCAGCAACATCTAAGTAAGCTTCAGAGCCAAAGCATGGCTATGAGTTGCCGTACTAAAAAACAGAAATGTCTCCATCTCTGTCCTGCATGTGCAGGCAGTTAATCTGGCTAAGTACGGTGAGCTCAGAAACTGCACTACTTAGCTGTCTCCTCCGACTCTCTCATACACGGGAGCACTCAACTGGTCAAGTGCTCCTGTGTTCTCAATAAGAGAGCCTCACATCTCTGGTGTTGTCTTATCTTTTAGAGAACAAAATAATCCAAAATCAGACATACCAGATCCTTGTGTTCCCTGACATTATCTATCGGGGGTCAGTCGATATCGGCTGAAACTGTTGATATCACGCCAGCTGGCGTAATGAGACTTATAGGACACGTATTGCTCCTCTGGGAAAATGTAAATTGTCTTTTCAGAGAAGAAGAGGATAAGAACTCTTGTTTTGCTAGCAATATAGAAAAGCCAATATCAATCATTTAATGAGCCTTGCCACGTGACTGAGGATAAAAAAAAACAAATCAAAATAGTTGGCACTAATATTCTAGTCCTTTTCCTCTCTGAAGAGACAATTTGCATATTTGATTTCTCTAGTTAGCATTGCATGGCCTTTAAGTCTACTTACGATGGCTTTTCACTTTCCACAATAGGAGACATTCGAACACAGTCAGAAGCCTCTCATCCCACCAAATCAGACCTCTTTCTTTGCACTCCGGAGTTGAAAACACCCTGAAATACGTGTCTACAAACAGAGTGTCTGTTTTGGATTTATTTGTGGCAAGCATCATTAAAAGGTGGTTATGAACTTTTAAAATTGGTACTTCTAAAAGGTGGCACTAGAGTTCTAGTCCTCTTCCTCTCTGAGGAATTAATTTGCGTATCTCCATCTTGCTGAAACATTGTTCACACTACTTGTCAGTTAATGTGTATACAATTACTCAAAGAAAAAAAACAAAACACATATACTATTTCTGGTGGTTCAGTCCCTCTGTCCTTGTTCACATTTACGTCACTTGACAAGTGGAAAGGTTTTAAATACAAGAGTTAGGACTGTCCCAGAAGGGTTGCCTTGACGTGGCGGAATGGCTTTTACATTATTTTGATCAAAATTATGTTAACTAAATACCCTTATTATTACTACTACCTTCATGCAATTTTTACAATATATTTTTTTTACTTTTTTATTCCAGGATATTTGCTTTGTGTTTTGTTTTTGTTTTTCTCTGTGTAAAGGTCATGTGTTATGAGTGAGTCACCGTAGGAGGCAAAAGCAGAAATACAAGCTAAGTCCAGAAAACCAGAGAAGTTGGCAACTATCAGATTGCAGACCCCTGAACCTATCAACACAACTAGCAGTAGCCGTGGGGGGTTCCTACGATGCCCTAGACCCCTCGATCACAGCCGGAGAACTACATAGGCCTAAAGAAAGAAAGGGGAAATCTAAACTGCCCCAGAGCAGACCCCAAAGCAATAGGCAGCCCCCAACATATAATGGCGGTGAAGCAAGATGAAAATACTAACACAGACAGAAAGAGAGACTGAGCAAAGACGGGGCCCAAAACTACCTAGATAGGAAAGGACAGGAAGGCTGCTGTCTGCAATCTGCCAAAACCCTATCAAAGACATAAGCCAACAAGCTGATATGAAAAAGGCCCTGAAGCAGCTAGGCTTCAAAAACTAAATCAGCACTCAGGTATTTTCAGAAGACAGAGCTAAATGAATTCAGCACACCCCAGCAGGGAATGGCAGAAATCCAGAAAAACAAAGCAAAACAAAGTCAAAGCACCAAAGCAAAAGGCTGAGCAGCAAACTTAGCTTTAGAGGAGCAGGAATTCAGACTGGTCTCCAAGGATCCCACAGAGAAATCACCCGCAGGACAGAAGGGCGTCGGCAGCCTTATATCCAGTCAGTAACTCCACTCAGCCAGTCATCATCATCAGCCTCAGGTGTTTGATAATCAGGCTCACTACCTTTCTTTACCAGAAGAGGGAGTTCCTCGGGCCTCAGTAATGAAGGGGAAAATGAACTCACAACAGTCATGTGTTCATATGCAATTACATTTTGCATGCACATTAATTTACTTTTTCTGCTCAGACCCAGTTTCTCAATTACTCAAAGATGAATATGTACTGTGGTGTAGTGACCACTGTGTCCGCTAGGGGGTGCTGTGTGGGTGTCCCAGGACGAACAGATAGCCTATTCCAGAGTGGTAACAGGAGCAGGGTGCTAAAGGATCATTATGTATCTCAAGGTGGGTGGCCTTGGGAAGGAGGCTTGCTTATGTGCTGATCAGCAGAGCTGATCATTCGTTCCAATGTGTCAGGAAGAAGTCTCCAGGTAGCTGGTGAGACGGGCAGGACCAGTTACCTACAAACCCACCCAGGGGGTGCGTTTAAGAACGCTATTGTAAAGTGTGTATGAGTGGTTGAAGGACCTGGGATGAGGTCATAGCCATGTGACCCGGTGGGCGTGGCTATGGACCATATAAGGTGGCCAGGGTAGGTCACATGGGGGTGAATGCAGGGACCCGGTTGGTCCATTTTGGAAGGTCATGTCTGAGAGAGATGGGGCTGTCTTCTTGACAGCAAGTGAATGCTGTGTTAATGGCTGCACGTGCCTGATAGTTCCCTGGAGGGAATGAATGTCTGCAGTAAGGAGAAGCAGCCATGAGGTAAACCCAGAGAGGGGATATAACTGTGAGGCTGAAGAGCCTGGGTATGGAACATTGCATAACCTGTGTGACCACAGGGCTAACAGTGTGAAGCTCTGTCATGGATGCTATGCTGTTGATATGAACTTTATGTTGCTGGTCATGGTTTATGATGCCTAAATAAACCGCATGGACTGTGATTGTTTTATGGAAAACCTGTGCCAGATGTGATTATTTGGCTGCCAAGTGAGTATCCCCTACCCGAATGACAGCGCTACCTCACAGTACACAGTCGTGCTCACATTTTTATCTATATGTCTTTTAGGCTACATTCACACATTATGACCACGCTGCAGTTTTTTTTTCCTTCAATCACTGAAAAAATGCATTGTTAGCCACCATTTTTTAAATAGTGGCTAAAATAGTGAAGAGAATACAACCAATTCTTTTATACGTTCGTGTGAGTGAACCCTTATGGTGACTGTTTTCTCACAGTTGACCAAATGTTTGTTCCTGTGTATGCATTTTAGGGAAAGCGAGGCTAATTCAGGGTTAGGCTACTTTCACACATCAGGTTTTCGGCGTCAGGCGCGATCCGGCGTCGTGCCGGAACGCCGGATCCGGCAAATGTTTTGTAAAACCGGATGTGACGGATCCGGTTTTCTGCCGGATCCGTCTTTTTCTTGACAGACAAAACCGGATCCGTCTCATCCGGTTCATCCGTTTTTCTATCCGTTTTTCGACGGATTACGCCGGATCCGGTTTTTAAAATTGACCCTTGTGGCCTTCCGAACGGGATTGGCTACTGGAAAACTATATATAGCATGTTCCTACAGCCTTTCTTTGACAGGTTGTAAAGGAGAAAGTGCAGGTTGGAGAGAAGAGCAAGTTACTGGCGAAGATGGATGTTGTCATTGGAAATATTTTGAAGAATTTGGCGGATTTTATAGCGGAGGCGAATCGTTTGAGGGTGATTGTTCTGGAGAAGGAGAGAGCGAGACAGCAGCGCATCAGGCATCGTAGACGACGTTTGTGGATCCACCCCATCACAGCCAAGAGAATGACGCGTGGGGTCTATTCTACACTCTGCATGGACCTTCGACGAAACCCGGATACATTTTTTGGATATGTTAGGATGAAAATGGAGAATTTTGATTACTTGGTGGAGCGCATTGCACACCTCATAAGAAAAGCGGACACCTATTGTCGCTTCTCTGTTTCACCCGCAGAGCGTCTGATGGTGACTTTAAGGTAAGCCACATTTATTGGATGTGATCGCATCAGAGCACACTTTCACTGCAATCTTGTTGGTGGTAGTTTGTATCTCCAAGTGTTATAGCTCAGTTTTGGTATGTAATGCTGTGATTTAAAACTAATTTATTGTTTTTTAATTCCCCACAGATTTCTTGCAACTGGAGAATCCCTTTCGTCACTGCATTTCCAGTACAGACTCGGGATTTCCACCATATCTGGAATTGTGAAGTACACATGCCGTGCACTGTGGGACTCCTTATCTGAAGAGTTTTTACCAGAGCCCACAACAGAGAGGTGGATTGAAATTTCAGAAAAGTTTCAACAGATATGTCAGTTTCCCAACTGCTTGGGCGCTGTGGACGGGAAACATATCCGCATTGTAAAGCCAGCTGGATCGGGATCGGAATATTTCAATTACAAGAAATATTTTTCAATTGTCCTCATGGCCATCGCTGACGCGGAATACAAATTTATTGCGGTTGATATTGGGGCCTATGGGCCGCTCCAATGACTCTCAAGTTTTCAAACTGTCTGCCATGGGGCGTAAACTGTATGGAAACACCTTCCAGTTCCCACCACCTAGACCGCTGCCGCAAACATCTGGTCCACCTATGCCATTTGTCTGTGTAGGGGATGAAGCCTTCCAGCTGTCAGAACACCTTTTGAAACCGTACTCTAGCAGAGGATTGACAAGACCAAAACGCATTTTTAATTACCGCCTCACAAGAGCAAGAAGAATGGTTGAATGTACCTTTGGTATTCTGACAGCCAAATGGCGGGTCCTATTGACTGCGATCAACCTCAAGACAGAAACTGTGGACGAGGTGATCAAAGCATGTGTGGTACTCCACAATTTTGTTATCTGCAAGGAACCCATTTCCATTGAGGACACCTCTGAAGAAACCACCTTGCAAGATTACCATGACATTACCACTAGAAGTTCTGTGACGGTTTCAGTAATGAGGGACAATTTTGCACTATACTTTATGTCACCTCAAGGCAGAGTACACTGGCAGGATGACAGAGTGTGAAAGATTTGTGCCCTAACCAAACTTGTGTACCTTCTGTACCAACAGTATATACCTTTGCCAACCAAAGTTGGCTATCTTGTCATGGTCTCTATTTTTAGCTTTAGGCCACAGGTGTGTACCTGGTTGTGTTTTATGCAAAGTATTTCACCTTTTAACAAAAGTTGTGTACATTGTTAGGAAATCACCAACAATAAACACAACTTTTTAGGTGAAATACTTTGCTTCAAACAGAACCAGGAACACAACTGTGGCAAAAAGCTAAAATTTACCCACAGTTATATACCTAGTTTTGAATACCATTTCACCTTAAATACCCTGTATTTAACCTTTTTCGCCGCAGAAAGAAATGACAGACAACCAGTGTAAAATAATTTAACTTTTATTGAAAAATGTTTTTTTTAGTAAACTTTTTTAAAATTTTAATAAACTTGTTTAATAAAGCTTTGAAACCATAAAACTGGTCATTTTTATTTAAATACACACATTATAAATCTGTGTAGTGTGTGGTGGAAATACTGCTGGAGGGGCTGCGGGACACTTCGACACTGGGAGTGTGGAGAGAGGACTGGGATCGTGGTGGGGAAGGAACAGTTAGAGGTGAAGGTGTGGAAAAAACTACAGAATGGGTGGACATGTGGGAAGCAGAAGAGGTGGTGGAGTGGAGGGTTGGGCAGGGACTGTAGGAGCAGGTGATGTTGATGGCAAGTTGTATGGTGAAGGAGTTTGGTACGGGGCAGGTTGCTGGAAGTGGGGAGATGTCTGGTACGGGGCAGGTTGCTGGAAGTGGGGAGATGTCTGGTACGGGGCAGGTTGCTGGAAGTGGGGAGATGTCTGGTACGGGGCAGGTTGCTGGAAGTGGGGAGATGTCTGGTACTGGGGAGGTTGCTGGTACTGGGGAGTTTGCAGGTACTGGGGAGGTTGCTGGTACTGGGGAGGTTGCTGGTACTGGGGAGGTTGCTGGTACTGGGGAGGTTGCTGGTGCTGGGGAGGTTGCTGGTGCTGGGGAGGTTGCTGGTGCTGGGGAGGTGGATAGTGCTGGGGAGGTGGATGGTGCTGGGGAGGTGGATGGTATGTAATAGGAGGGGGAGGATGGAAAGTGGCTGGAGGGGGTGTAGATGTAATAGGAGGGGGAGGATGGAAAGTGGCTGGAGGGGGTGTAGATGTAATAGGAGGGGGAGGATGGAAAGTGGCTGGAGGGGGTGCAGGTGGAGGAACTACTGTGGTGGGAGGAGGAGGTTGGGAGGTAACTTGCTGGAGAGCAGCGTGGCATGAATGCATTACATGCATCTGCTGGGCAGGAGAGAGCGTTTCCATGCGCTCCACAACAGACCTGAAAAAGGTGTGGTTTGGCGAAGATCTTGCTTCTGAATGCATGGTTTGCAGAAGTGTCTTCACCTCCAGAATGCTGGAGTTGATCTGCTGATAGCCTGCGGAGATTTGCTCTGACAAGACTTTTAGACAGTTCTGGAAAGATGCATTCAGATGCAAGAACTCTGGCGCATAAGTCTTTTCCTGACCCCTCTGCCGCTGCCGCCCAGTACCCGCAGGTGTACTAGAGGTGGCAGGGGCAGAAGGGTCGGGTAAAGGGAAAGCGATCTCCTCACCAGCAGCTTCATGTAATGTAGGCGGCCACGATGCTCCTGTGCTGGTGGATGGGACAGATGGGTCGAATGTGTGGGAAGGCTGGGAAGGTGCAGATGTACCGGGGCGGTCGAAGTGTCCCTCGGTGCCGGTCTCCTCAGGGGTCGCCTCAGAAGGGTCCAATCGTGCAGGCTCCCGAGTGCTGCTCACCGTGCTGTGGAATAAAGAGAAAAAAAAACAATTAAAATAGTGACATGGTATGGCCCTGGCTGAAAAAAAAAAGTTACATCTAAACATTTTTTTGTCACATGTGGTGTGTAATATTACCTTCTGGTGAGCATTGTCTCCCGGAGGAACGACAGGGCTCGTGCGTACTTGTACTTGCTCCTGCGTCCTCCAGATCCACTCGGGGCCCGCATCTCTTTATTGAACTCCTTCTTGAAACGATCCCTCACAGACCGCCACCACTTCACAATTCTCTCCCCTGAAACGAGAAAGGACAAAGTGGTTAGTATACAACATCAGTGTTTCCCAAACTCCAGTCCTCATGGTCCCCAGGGGTCATGTTTTCAGGATTTCCAAAGTAAATAGAAATCCTGAACACATGATCCGTGGGGACCACGAGGACTGGAGTTCGGGAAACACTGGCTTAAATCAAGCAACTGGTACTGTATATACTTACGCTCTTTAATCTGGGCCCGAGCTTCGAGGTCCTCCCAGCGGTCCACAAGGAGCGAACAGATTTCCTCCCAGAGTCGTCGGGTAACGATCAGGTCAGCGTGGCGGCGGTCAGCCATATTCCAGAGCGGCTCCCTTTCTCTGACGAGATCGATGAGGCGGTCCACATCAATCCCTCCATCCTCACCGTCAGAGTCGGGAGCACGCTGTGAAGGCTGTTAAAGAAAAAGACAAAAATAACATAATTAGCCTCCACAAAAGAAATGAAATAAAAAGTGCAAAAAAAACAAAGCAAAAATATTTATACTTACACGCTGGTGACCGCCGCGTTGCTGTCGCCGACGACCCTGGGAGGCACTGCGAGGACCTCTTGGCCGAGCACCAGATTGGGAAGACTAGAGAAGAAAACAAAAAATGTTATGTCTTTGGATGTAGGCATTTGTTTGCTGTGTGTGGTCTGCAGAACATTGTTTTCTATGTGTTGTGTGTAGTGTGATGTTGTGTTTCTGCGTTTGATGCAAAAAACTTACCAATTGTGAGCCCACTCCAAGTGTCTGTCCACCCCTTCCTTCTTCTTCTGGGAGCTCCTCTTCATCTTGTGATTCCTGTTTTGAAATAAAAGGCAATGAATACACATATATTACAGAGATGATGGATTTTGGAAATAAAAACTTACCGTCAAACGCTGACGATGCGAGGGAGGGCTCCCAGAAGATGTGCTGTCTTCCTCATGGCCAGACTCCATGGCTGTGGGTGGTGTTTCTGCTGCTGCCATTGCTGCTGCTGCTGCTGCATCTATTGGGCGGCTGTTGAATAAAGAGAAACAAAGTGCCAATGAATATCTTGATATTCCATAGCCCTAGTTTGGAGGAATGGGGGATTTGATAATTACCGTCTCTCATCTGCTGCTGGACTCCCCTCCCGTTGTTCAGCATGCTGCTCCATTTGGGGTGGTGCTGATGGTGCTGCTGCTGCAGATGTCTGCTGCCTTCTCCTGCTCCTGGTTCTTGGCTTGGGTGGCATGTTGGGTGTGGCTGAGGGTCCCATTGTCTTGCTTTTATATATGTCCTGTGGGCAGAGCTACTGAGCATGCTCAGACCAAAGAAGCCGCATCTGGCTGTCGCCGGATCCGGCGCATTGCGGCGCTCATAGGCTTTCATTGTATGAAAAAGCCGGACACGCTGGATCCGGCGTGTCCGGCTTTTTCGACGGAGACAAAAAACGTTACAGTCTCTGTTTTTTCCAGACGCCGGATCGCGTCACATTGCCGGATCCGGCGAAAATCGGATGAAACGCATGGCCATCCGGCTCGATCCGGCTCTAATGCAAGTCAATGGGGGGGAAACCGGATCCGGCATTGCATTTCGACGGATCCGGTTTTAGTCAAAAGCGCCGGATCGCGCCTGACGCCGAAAACCTGATGTGTGAAAGAGGCCTTAGGCAACGCTGAGTGGCAGTGCAACTTTTGCGTTACTTACTTTGAGGGTGTCAACATCCACAATTAAGCAGGGTCTTTATCTTTATTCTTATACAGTATACTTTTACATATTACTTTGCGTTTCTATGCAGTTTTTTCTGCTTTTTGCATGTCATATGTTTTTCTTATTTATTACCGATAGCTTTTTTTGGTTGTGTTATGGAAATTTCAATGGAATAACAATAAATTTGTGACTTTAAGGGAGGTTAATCACTTTTTTTGTGTAACCTCCAACATATATATTGGTAGATTAGCTCACTTGGCTGCACACAAAGGTAGACACAGGTACACTTTAAGAACTTCCTTGGGTTTATTGTAGGCAGCATAAACCAAGGTATGGTAAAGAAAATACAGCCCTCTGGGCAAAACAGGGAAACAAAACGGTGGCAGAACAAACACAGTCCTACTGTGAGCAGGGTTCCTCCCTCTCATTGAAGACAGAACCCACACTGTTCAGCTGCACAAGTCCATGCAGCACTTTCCTGGAGCGCTCCTTCTCCTGGCACACACATTGAACACTGAAAGCTCTTTCCTTGAGCCATTTAAGGCCAGACCATGTGACTCCTCAATCACGGGACTGATCACATGACTGTGACATCACCCAGGTCCTGTCAGCACATAGTAGTGCTAGCTCTATAGGTGGAAATATGGGGGGACACTCTCCCACCCGCTCTATGATTGTCCCCTAAAAACCAGCAAATACCATATGTTAACTTAACCCTCGCAACACTTACTATGCTGGAGGAAATAAAACTCTAAAATTTATATCGCTGACGCCATTAAGCGTAGTGAAACATATCTCCCCTCTATTACATTACCAGGATCTCTGTCACAATATGTATAAATATATACTGTTTACACATACACATTTATATATATATGTATATCTACAGAATCACACAGTATGACAAACGTGCATGAATTCTCTGTTGTAAAATATATGTAACAGTAAGCAGCAAGTGCTAGTAAAAGATGTTAACAAAACCAGGGTATTTAGTTGATATGTTTTTTGCAAAAAATGCACGCTAAGCCACTCCACCATGTCACGGTAACCCTTTTCGGAGCAGTCCTAGCTAATATATTTAAAACCTGATCATGTGAACAATACCTTCATGAGCAGGGTTCAGAAAGGTGCTGCCGAGTATGGGCACACTGAGCAAAATGACTTTTTATGTGCGTGTCCCGAAAGAGAGAGGCGGGGATCTCCCAAAGCTTGCATAATTGGGACACGCACATAAAAAGCCATTTTGCCCAGTATGCCCGTTCCGGGCAGCACCTTTCTGAACCCTGCTCATGAAGGTATTGTTCACATGATCAGGTTTTTAATATACAGTCATATGTAAAAGTTTGGGCACCCCTATTAATGTTAACCTTTTTTCTTTATAACAATTTTGGTTTTTGCAACAGCTATTTCAGTTTCATATATCTAATAACTGATTGACTCAGTTATATTTCTGGATTCAAATGAGGTTTATTGTACTAACAGAAAATGTGCAATCTGCATTTAAACAAAATTTGACCGGTGCAAAAGAATGGGCACCTTATTATTTTCTTGATTTGAACACTCCTAACTACTTTTTACTGACTTCCTGAAGCACTAAATTGGTTTTGTAACCTCATTGAGCTTTGAACTTCATAGCCAGGTGTATCAAATCATGAGAAAAGGTATTTAAAGTGGCCACTTGCAAGTAGTTCTCCTATTTGATTCTCCTATGAAGAGTGGCATCATGGGCTCCTCAAAACAACTGTCAAATGATCTGAAAACAAAGATTATTCAACATAGCTTTTCAGGGGAAGGATACAAAAAGTTGTCTCAGAGATTTAACCTGTTAGTTTCCACTGTGAGGAACATAGTAAGGAAATGGAAGAACACAGGTACAGTTCTTGTTAAGCCCAGAAGTGGCAGGCCAAGAAAAATATCAGAAAGGCAGAGAAGAAGAATGGTGAGAACAGTCAAGGACAATCCACAGACCACCTCCAAAGACCTGCAGCATCATCTTGCTGCAGATGGTGTCACTGTGCATCGGTCAACAATACAGCGCACTTTGCACAAGGAGAAGCTGTATGGGAGAGTGATGCGAAAGAAGCCGTTTCTGCAAGCACGCCACAAACAGAGTCGCCTGAGGTATGCAAAAGCACATTTGGACAAGCCAGTTACATTTTGGAAGAAGGTCCTGTGAACTGATGAAACAAAGATTGAGTTGTTTGGTCATACAAAAAATCGTTATGCATGCGCTGTATTGTTGACCGATGCACAGTGACACCATCTGCAGCAAGATGATGCTGCAGGTCTTTGGAGGTGGTCTGTGGATTGTCCTTGACTGTTCTCACCATTCTTCTTCTCTGCCTTTCTGATATTTTTCTTGGCCTGCCACTTCTGGGCTTAACAAGAACTGTACCTGTGTTCTTCCATTTCCTTACTATGTTCCTCACAGTGGAAACTGACAGGTTAAATCTCTGAGACAACTTTTTGTATCCTTCCCCTGAAAAGCTATGTTGAATAATCTTTGTTTTCAGATCATTTGAGAGTTGTTTTGAGGAGCCCATGATGCCACTCTTCATAGGAGAATCAAATAGGAGAACTACTTGCAAGTGGCCACTTTAAATACCTTTTCTCATGATTTGATACACCTGGCTATGAAGTTCAAAGCTCAATGAGGTTACAAAACCAATTTAGTGCTTCAGGAAGTCAGTAAAAAGTAGTTAGGAGTGTTCAAATCAAGAAAATGATAAGGGTGCCCATACTTCTGCACCGGTCAAATTTTGTTTAAATGCAGATTGCACATTTTCTGTTAGTACAATAAACCTCATTTGAATCCAGAAATATACCTGAGTCCATCAGTTATTAGATATATGAAACTGAAATAGCTGTTGCAAAAACCAAAATTGTTATAAAGAAAAAAGGTTAACATTAATAGGGGTGCCCAAACTTTTACATATGACTGTATTAGATAGGACTGCTCCAAAAAGGGTTACTGTGACGTGGTGGAGCGGCTTAGCATACATTTTTTGCAAAAAACGTATCAACTAAATACCCTGGTTTTGTTAACATCTTTTACTAGCACTTGCTGCTTGCTGTTACATATATTTTACAACAGAGTATTCATGCACGTTTGTCATGCTGTGTGTTCTTTCTGTGTCTTAGTCTTTGGGTGGTGTGAACAGGGTCTTACTGACCTGTTCATTTGTGTGCGTGTCTCATGTGTTCTGAATCTATTGATTTATTTCTTATGCAAGCTTTGGGAGATCCCCGCCTCTCTCTTTTGGGACACGCACATAAAAAGCCATTTTACCCAGTGTGCCCATACCGGGCAGCACCTTTTTGAACCCTACTCATGAAGGTATTATTCACATGATCAGGTTTTTATTATATTAGATAGGACTGCTCCGAAAAGGGCTACCGTGACGTGGTGGAGCGGCTTAGCGTACATTTTTTGCAAAAAACGTATCAACTAAATACCCTGGTTTTGTTAGCATCTTTTACTAGCACTTGCTGCTTACTGTTACATATATTTTACAACAGAGTATTCATGCATGTTTGTCATACTGTGTGTTCTGTCTGTGTCTTAGTCTTTGGGTGGTGTGAACAGGGTCTTACTGACCTGTTCATTTGTGTGTGTCTCATGTGTTCTGAATATATTTATGTCTACACCTGATGAAGGCCTACAAGGTTGAAACATGTTGTGTTTTTTTAATAAGTTTTTATTGTCTTTTATAAAGTTTTTTATTTGCTGCACATAGTCAATAAAATATCATCTGATTCAACATCAGAGATACTTGGTTCTTTGTCTCTTATTCTAAATTGGGTTATGGATCCTCTGAAGAAAGCGCCTTGAAACACCCTTATATTGACATTACCCACGTGGAGGAATTTTTTAGAGGGAGAGCAAAATCATCTCCATGTTGTTACAGATGGGCATCATACCGGTGGAAGGATCATTCTTGTGTGCAAACTTTTTCAGTGTTGTGCCTCCTTGCACAACCATACCAGGTGAGCAAGATTCAAGTTTTTCTTTTGTCATCAAGTAAGAGTTACTCATTTACTACGCTTAGATATCACTCTTCCTCTCTTTCCCAGAACCTCATTCACACAAGTCAGATTAAAGGTGAGGATTGTAGAAAATTGTATCAGAGCTTTCCATGCTTTGGAGATTGAAAGTCCATTGTAGGAAAACCGGAGGGTGTATCAGCTCCAGCTGGTGTGGCTCAGTATACAGTTGAGCGAGTATGTTCGGAATCGGTCACCAAATCTGAATTTGCCATATTCGTGCCATATTGTTACCTTCTTCATGCCGAATTTATGTTTGACGGTCGGTTCCGAACATATTCAGTCATTTCTACACCTATTGACTCCAATGACATTTGGCTGTGTTTGGCAAATATTGCAAACACAATATTCGCCGCCGATCGTATTTACAACAGAATTTGGAAAAATTTGCTTAACTCTAATCAGCAACAGTGGGAAAAATAAAGAGAGCGGCATTTCCACAGGTGAAATAAAAGCATTATTTTATTTCTTTAAACTACTATTATTAAGGCTGTCTGGGCCGCCAGAAATGTGTCAGTTTTTTTTATCTTCGCATGTCAAGATTTACAATTTAAAGAAATAAAATAATGCTAATATTTCACCTGTGGAAGTGCCGAGCTCTTGATTTTTCTAAATGTGAGGATTATACAGGAATTCTGATATGGATTTGTAAAATAAGTCTACCAGCAACATTAGGTTTCAAACGGGCTTTTCATTTTGAAGAAAGTGGATCTCAAACACTTTAAAATATCTAAAGTAACAAGTTGATAAGATACTTTTGGTCCAGTGGTGGTACCCCACCACTGCTCAGGACTCTGCGTTTTGGCTACAGCCGTGAAGACATGTCGATAGTGTCAGTCATTGACCTCAGCAGCTGTTCTGAGGAAAACCCCTTTATGGGTTCTATTTATTAAAGTATATAGTTTGTATTGGGAAATATGGTGAGAAGACTCATGTAAAGGATACTGGACCGACAATGTAAATACTCATAGCTGTGTACTAAAATGCTGATTTTGGATCAAGAATTGGATGTTGGTGCAGCCTTTGTGAACTCTCTCTGTGTTAGTACTTGTTGTTCTGTGAATTAACACACCTGGCTAGATGTAACCACACACCCACAAGTTTTTAAAAATGCGGTCACAACAAATAATTTACCAAGGAGTACACATAAGCCTGTGTAAATATAATAGAGAAAAGGGTAGAAATAAAACCATTTAGAAGACACATCCAAATAAAACAAAGGTATAACATAGTTTAATTGAATGACCGTAATATACTGTATAACAAAGATACAATACTCTTGAGAAGAAAAAATAAAATAGTACAAAACTTAAGGGAGTACTATGCAGTCAGATAGCCACCACGTGATAGAAACAATGTAAGGGTGTGTGCACATGCTGCGGATTTTGCTGCGGATCCACAGCGTTTCTGGCCCTGCGGAATTTTCTGCACGGTTTTGCTGCGGTTACAAATCCGCAGAAAGAAATGACATGTCACTTCTTTTCTGCGGATTCCGCTGTGGTTTACCATCTCCTCCATTGTAGAGGTGATAAACCGCAGTGCAAAACCGCAGCCTAATCCGCAGGTAAACCACAGGTCTTTTGACCTGAAATTTACCTGCGGATTTTACAAAATCCACGGGGAGAAATCCGCAGCACCTAAAAACTACGTGTGCACATACCCTAAGGAACATGTGCCAGTGAAATGAATCTTAAACAATTAGAGATAAGCAGATCTTTTGAAATTCAAATTAGCTAAAATTGCCAAATTTACCCCCCAAAATTATTTGCAGCAAATAAATTTGAGCAAATCTCCATACTGGAAAGCTTGTAATTGCTCTGAAAATAAACCGAGAGGAGAGAATAGGGAGAGAGAACATAGCTTACTATAAAAGATTCCACTTCACATGTGATGGAGAGATAGAAGACCAAAAGAGCTTACACTTTACAGGAGAAAGAGAACCCCACTAACCAAAAGAGCTAACAATCTACAGATGAGAGAGAAGACCTTGCTGATCATAAAAGCTGACACTCTACAGAACAGAAGATAGAGTGAGGAGACCTTGTGTCACAGGGCGACTGGCCCTGCGTAACGTGACCCGACGATCGGTCGGTCACAAAACCAGCAATGACAAACAAGGGGACACCGGGGACACAATTACAACGGTGGGCCCTGCAAATAGGGAACGGGGAAATGGACACCTCCTGCACTCTCCTAAGGAAGTGCCCTAAACTCTCCTCACATTCCCTATACAGGTTATTTCAACCTGTTGCCGACCAGGATACCTCAGTCCCTCCCTTGCCCTGCACCTATCCCTTACTAGGGAACTGGCAAGTGCGGACACTGGTCCCACTGCTGTACTAATAAAACACCAAGGAAAATACCAGACAGGGAAAAACAAACAACACTTAGCTTCCACTGCAGTCATGCACTGGACCGTAGAGTAAGGCACCCAAACACAGCTTCCAGCAGGAAAACCACTGCTCCAGATCTGCTGCAAACACCACCGCTAATGATAGCTTGTCTCTTCAGACCGGTTGGCTTCCAAATGATCTGTATTACCAACAGTGATCTGCAGCACCAGGTGGCCTTATAAAGGGAAGTGGGAGTAGTCACCACTTGCTGACTAACTAAACATGTAGTAACACCAGCAGCCACTGGGGGGGAGAGAACACAGCAGCCGACCACCTACAGTTGTAGTAACACCAGCGTCCCCCGGGGCAAAAACTGACATTAACCCCTGATGGCCTGAAAGGGAAAAAGCTTATAAAAGAGAATCCAGAATCTGACAGATCCAAAAATGGATCGTGACACCTTGCTGACCAAATAAATTAAAATGCTACAGAAATGAGAGGAGATCCTGCTAATCTTAAGAACATATATGCTAAAGGAAATGTAGAGAGCAAGAGGACCACAGCTGTGTTGGCATTAACATAGTAGAGTTCTGTGAGGGTTGATGAAGCAGGGATATGCCTGTGTTTGTGTGTACATTGTGGGAGGTTTCATACTGTGATACTGTGATACTGTGTGTTTAGAGTGTACTGTGGGGACATCATTCTGTGTGTTGGGGACTTTGGGGGGCATCATGCTATGTGGGCATCCTCCTGTGTTGTAGAGCACCATACTTTTTGTGTGGATATGTTGGGGCATCAAACTGTATGTTGGCATTGGGTCGCCCTCCCAGGGCTGTGGGGTACTCGGTACCGGGCCAGTCTCTCAGAGGGAGGTGTCACAGCAGCGGTGACCCAGTCTATGGCCCTGGGTGCCCATGTAAAAGGGGTTTGAGTGGTGAAATAAAGTTTATGAGTGATTCGTGACGCCACCTGTGGTGTTCGGCAAGGGAGGTGTTAAGCCGTCGCTGCAGACAGATCCTCTGGGACAGATGGTGGGGTGCAGCAGTGATGTTATAGCCCTCTACAGGCAGGGCTGTAGTCCCAGGGCAGAATAGATGAAGATAATAGGTGTTGAGGAATAGGGTGCAGTGTCTGGCACAGAGTTGTAGCAGTGCTGAAGAAGTTGCAGAAAGAAGGCAAGGACACAGCAGAATGTAGTTTCTTTACCTTTACTTGTAAGTGCAGTCCAGGGTCCAGAATACAGATGGCATAGGAGATGATTAGCCTGGAAGCAACTCAGTAATCTCTCTATCAGATGGGTTGTGTACTCTCCTCTCTAGCGCTTACTTGAGGTACATGCAGTACAGTGTTACACTGACGTTCCTCCTTCTTCTTCCCTTCTGGATCTACCTCGTCTGGCAGACAGCTGTAGCCTTCTATCTCTCTTGGCTCACCGTTCACTGTTGTGCCTCCGAGTCTTAGTTGGGAATAGAGCATTTACAGCTTCCTATTCCTCTGGTTTCTGTTGCAGGACCTTCAGTATCCATACAACCGTGGAGACCAGGCTCCAGATCATGTGCTATCACTGGGAGGGAGCTCTCTACCCTCAGCTCAACCTCCAGCTTCTCTCCACACATCTACACTCTTTGCCCTCCTCACACTATCTGACTAATTTCCCTTCCTGGCCCTCAGAGAGCACTCCTCCCCCAATTCTGGTTCAGAGCTCCCTCTGCTGGCCTGGAGTGGGAACTGTGTTGTATGTAGAGATTAACAGTCAGAGAGACCCTTCATTGTTTCCAAGCTTGACATCACCCTCCCTGGAGGAAGGCAATGCCAGTGTGGCAACCATACTCCTGGGGGCGCCACAGCATCATACTGTGAGTTGCCAGTTGTGGCACCATCATACTGTGAGGTGGGAATCACATTGTGTGTGGGTACTACCAAGATCATTATACTGTTTGTAATAGTGACTCTCGGGACATCATACAGTGTGGGGGAACTGTGGTTGCATCATACTGGCTATTGTGTGGTGAGGACTGTGAAAGATATCATACTCTGTAGGCATCCTAATTTATGGTTTGGGAATAATATTCTGTGTGACTAGCCAAGGGGCATCATATTGTATGTGAGTAGTCATGTGGGTTCATACTGTTTATTGGTGGCTATGGGAGCATCCTACTCTGTGTGTGGAGGAATAATACTGTGCGTAGAGAACTGAGAGGGCATCATACCATGTGTGGGGAGCTGTGGGGGCTTCATAATGTGTGTGGGAGGGCTGTGGAGGGCATCATACAGTGGTAGGGAACTGTGAGGTCATTACACTTTGTATGTGGAGCTGTGGGGGCATCATGCTGTGCTTGAGAAAGTTGTAGGGGCATCACACTATGTGTGGACAACTGTGTGGTGAGCTGAAGGGGCATTGCAATGTATGTGGTGAGGTTGTTGGGGATCTTACTATGTGGGGAACTGTTGAGGCGTCATAATGTGAGTGTTCAGTAGGTTTTTGTGAGTCATTGTATATGGGAAGCTGTAGAGACATCATCTAGCATGTGATGGGGCTTTTGGGGCATCATACTCTATGGGTGAATGTACTGTTGAAGCATTATACTGAATGGGGACTCTGTGGTGGTATCATATGGTGTATCGCGGAAACTGGTTGGGTGTCCATCTGCTGGGTTGGCTGTAGTGGAAGATGTGATGGCCCATATTATACTATTTTTATTGTGGTGAAATTGATGCCACTTTGATTGTGTCTGCCACTAATTTTGGAAATCTGAACACTCCTGGTTGGGCGTCCATCTGCTCGGTTGGCTGTAGTGGAAGAGTTGTCGGTCCCTATTATACTATTTCTACTCTGGTGAAATTGATGCCACTTTGCTGGTGTCTGTCACTAATTTTTGGAAATGTATAGACTCCTGCTTGGGTCTCCTTCATGTGTGCTGCCTGTGGCAATAGACCTCTGAGAACGGCAGTTCTCCACAACCTTTAAGTCAACTATCCATGTTACTATCCTTACATTTTTGTGACAATAGTAGTCTGTGAAACTGATATTTGTGCCACCTGAGTGTGGCTAAGCATCAATTTCTATTTATTTTTTTAATGACTTATATAGCGCCAATACTTCCACAACATTTTACAGACATTTACAGATATTAATGGCATTGTCCCCATTGGGATTCACAGTCTAAATGACCTATCAGTATATCTTTGAAGTGTGGGAAGAAAATTTAGTACCGGGAGGAAACCCTCACAAACATGGTGCGAACATACATACTCTTTGCAGAAGTTGTCCTTGGTGGGGATGGAACCCAAGACTCCAACGCTGCCAGGCTGATAATGTTTTTGACGACTCTACTTTCCCGGGTTGGAAGCCTATCACTGTGATGCAAACTGTATGCCTCACTGCTCTCTTGAGGAAAACCACTGTCAAGATTGTCTTCAAGCATATTTTGATATTGCAGCATGGGCACATCCCTTTCCATGGGGGAATCAACTGGCAAAATTTATTTTTGCATCATGGATCAAACAGACTGGCAACCTAGTAGTCAGTACTATTTTGAATCCTAACAATACGGGCAATAATCATGTTGCAGATACTGCTGCAAGTAGGCGCTCATGGGTCAGTCTCTTTCTTGAGGTACAATTCTATAGTGTGTTGGTGGCAGGATAACACTCAAGCTTGCTTCCTCTATCCCGTCCTGGCAACCACGGACAACAGAGAGGGAACCATTTTCCTCTTCATCTCTCAACTGTTGAGCGTCCATCACCTCTACCTTCTCGTCCTTCTCCTTGTCCATCTCCATTTGTTCCTCCAATGGCAATCACCTGTGAGATGACAGACTAGAATTTAGAGATATTGTTAACCCTTCCGCATCCTCCTCTTCATTCTCCTCTTTCCCTGGGACAAGCACCACCTCCTCCTGCAGACTATTCAAAGTGTGCTCCAGCATGTAGATGACAGTAATAGTGATGCTGATGATGGTATCATCAGCTTTAACCATCTTAGTAGCCATTTTGAAAACATGCAGAAGGATGCAGAGGTCCTTTATCTGTTTCCACTCCGCAAGTGTGAATTGCACTATATTCGTACTGCATTGTGCCATGCTATGCAAAATGTCACACTGCACCAGATCTTGACACTGCTGTCACAGTCACTGCAACATGTGCAGAGTTTTGAATTCTATGGTGTAGTCATGTAAGGAGGTCGACCGGACCGCTGGTACCTGCATGCCGGATCCAGAAATGAAAGGACTGCATCCTCTGTTTCCACGGGGAAGCTTTAGAGAGGCGGACCTTTTCCTGCTGCCTGAGGGAAGCATTAGGCAGACGTCCGACGCCGAGAAAAGGTGGAGAAGGTGTCAACTGAGTACGGTGAGATGAATGCGTTGGTTAAGCATGTGGAGGCAAGTCTGGTAAAGCTCCAACTTGGATCTGAAGGCTCTGTCTGTGAGACTCAGCCCGAAGAAGAAAAAAAGTCAAATGTCCCTGGATCGCCCGCTCCCACGGTTCCCGATTGTGAGAAGGAAGTACCACTTTTTTCGACCTCTGAAGTTGAAAGTTTGCCACCCGCCAGCCCAAGGGATCCTGACCCAATGGAAGAGATGCAAAGTGCATCTGAGACGTTTCTCGGATTGCCCTGTGTTGACCCCGGAGTGGAACAGGCTCCTGAAATTTCCACATCAACTGACTTGGGCGTCTCTCCGTCTTTGCCCGCTCAACCTGAAATTCTGAATGCTCCTGGCAAACAAATTCGAGAAGAGTCTCAAGGTACCCAGTGCGATCATGCTGGTGCATGGAACCATTTCATTTGGCAAGACGTAGTGCAAGCGAGACAGAAATGGATGAAAGAACTGTGGGCATCTGTCCCACCTCAGAAGGTGCATGAAGAGTTCTCGCCCATGGAATGGCAAGCTAAAAGAGAGGAGGAATGTAAGGCGGTCGACTGGACCGCTGGTAACCTGCATGCCGGGTCCGGAACTGAAAGGGCTGCACCATTCTCTGTTTCCAAGGGGAAGCTTTAGAGAGGCGAACCTTCCCCTGCTGCCTGAGGAAAGCATTAGGGAGACGGAGCTTCCTGCTGACAGGAGAGGGTGGAGAGAACATGAAAAGGGTGCACAGCTGCGGGGATATTTAAGAGGAAAGCGTGCTCAGCAAGAGGTTCTGGCGCCAGTGCAGAGCAGCACGCAGTGTGGTGAGTGGCACATTCTGCCTCCCCTGCTCCCACCACAGAGGACCGGTGCAGGGACAGGCCATGTAGAGACAGCCCTCGTCTCCTGCAGAGAGATGGCTGCAGTACAGAGCAGAGCTGTGCAAAACAGAGCTGTGCACCCAGAGCAGAGCCGTGCAGAGCCGGGCGCACATAGCAGAGCAGAGCCTGGCGTTGCAGCAGCTGACGTGAGGAGTACTCCGGCAGGGAGCACCAGCGCCATGCACACCAGAGGCGCCTGCCACCAACAGCTAGGACCAGAGAGGGAGAGGTACATGCAGTGTGCCGGTGACTACCAGAGAAAAGCAGCATGCCAGTTGTTGTCAGCACTTGAGCCTTGGCACGAACAGGCGGCGCAGCATGTAAAGGAAAGTGCAAGAGCACCCAGTAGCTGGCAGAGATCAAGGTGCCGTGCATTTAGTGACTGAGCAATACAGCGCATGTGCTGCAAGGAAAGAACTTATTACTGGACAGACTTTTGTGACCCACCTTACCAGCTTATACTTTCCTGCCCCTGGGAGACCCTGTATGTGCTGCGACCTTGTTGTCTACGGTCGCATATGTTCTAAAACTAGGGGCCGAGTATGAGACTGACATTTGCACCCTGATTTCACCAGCATATATTTGCAGAGCTAAAGTTCCGGTCCACTCCGAGACTACATGTGCCGCTGTTGTTGGTGCCACCTGTTGTGAACACTTTTGACCTGGCTTCTGAGTTTGGGCTCCCTCTGATGGTTGCTGCTTGTAAGGGAGCTGGTCTGGTTGACAGAAGTCAATCACCTGAGGAGCATGATTGGAGGTCAGGTGTTACAGACTGGAGAGATTTAAGTGAGCAACCTTCCCTCAGCTGTTGCTGGTGATTTGGTTTGCTTCCTGAACATTTTGGAGGTCTGTTTGCCTCCTGCTCCGTCCTGCATCTTTCAGATAAGTTATTTGTCTTTTTGAATCTTTTTGCAATTTGATTCATTTTTGCTTTTCTCTGATGCTTTTTGGTTTGC
The DNA here is from genome assembly GCF_039654945.1 of Dendrobates tinctorius. Lineage (NCBI taxonomy): Eukaryota > Metazoa > Chordata > Amphibia > Anura > Dendrobatidae > Dendrobates > Dendrobates tinctorius. The sequence goes on along the minus strand of NW_027361687.1, from coordinate 2,016,246 downwards.
TGGTGTGAGTTCAGCCTGGCTCCCTGCTGGGACCTGTGCTGGACTCTGTTTCATATGCCACAGCTTATGTCAGTCTTTTCTGTATCACTAACCAGAGTTCTGATTTAGTGGGAGAGAGATCATGTGGCCTCAGTATTTTTGCATATTAGACATGCTGGATTTTTCTTAGGGTTTTTTGCGTGATTGCAGACAGTATACTTTCCTGTCCTGTTCTATCTAGACAGTTTGGGCCCCATCATTTGCTTACTCTATTTTCTGCCTGTGTTTTGTACCTCATCTTGTCTCGCCGGCAATATATGTTCGGGGGCTATCTACTCCTTTGGGGTTCTACTCCGGGGCAGTTTAGCTTTCTCATTTCTATCTTTAGGCTTAGTTAATTATTTGGCTGTGCAGAGGCGTCTAGGGCTTCGTAAATACACCCCACGGCTAATTCTAGTTGTGTCATCAGTTTAGGGGTCTGCAATTCGCTAAGCTACCAACCTCTCTGGTTATCTGGTTACCTAGCCTATTCACCTGCTATCCTCCTCGGTTACCTAATCATAACAGCCACCGTTGGAATACCGAGACGCTGCAATCAAAAAGACTACAGACTGATACGTTTTTTCCTTTCTTACTGAACTATCGTTCGTCCCTGTCCTACCCCTTCCAAACTCCTTGTCCTGTCCTGCTTCCTAACATACCCCCATTTCCTGTCACTCCCTGCGCAGAGTATACCTGTTGGTAATAAATCCCTGTTAACTCTTGATCTGCCTCCTGTCCGTGAAGACATCTCACGTTCCTGCGATTTCTACAGTCACATCGCATATCAACCGGTTAACTGGTAGGCAAAAAGATCTCTATACCAACTTAAGTGGAATGGTGGAAGTGAATACACAGCAACAGTTGTTTCTGCATCAATGCATCCTGTTGATCTGTATGACTGATATCTCCAAGGCATATTAATGTAAACACTGCCTGATTTCGGCGAGCCCTGGCTACGCAGTACAGAGGTGGGGCGATTCTCTCGGCATTGTTGGAACGTGTGTCTCTTTAAGGCAGGGGTTGAGGGTGCAGGTGGAGGCCATAGAGGAGGTGGACAAGGCAGAAGCACTGGAGAAAGTTTTATATACAGAGGTTTGTCCCTCAAGCCCTGAGGATTCCAAGACTTGGTGTCTAGTGAAACCTTGGTGTCGCGTTCTTTAGTTCTCCATCCCCTGGTGCGTACTAGTTTAGTTCTCCAAACCAAGCTGTTTAATAGTTTAGTTATCCAACCCCTGTTGACTATTAGTTTAATTCTCCATGTTCTGGTGTGTATTTGTTTCATTCTCCAAACATAGCTGTTTAGCACTTTAATTCTTCAACCCCTGTTGTCTATTAGTTTAGTTATCCATGTTCTGGTGTGTATTTGTTTCATTGCAAGCCCCCGATCTGACCTGAAAGATAAGAAAAATAAGTTTTATTATACTCACCCAGGGAGCAGTGTGGTCTGATGGGTGTCACAGGTCTGGGTCCGAAGCCTCCCATCTTCATGCGACACCCTACTGCTTGCTTCATGGCATCGCGCTCCTGCGCAGGCTTATTTTTCTGCAAAGCAAAGTACTGCAGTGCACAGGCACTGGGAAAGGTCAGAGAGACCCAGCGCCTGTGCACTGTAGGAATTTGCTCTGCCTTCAACAGGGCAGAGAAGTCCTTCTGCGCAGGAGTGCAATACCGGAGAGCCATGAAACAAGCAGGAGGGCAGCGTCGCAAGAAGATGGTAAGTTATCGGACACGGACCTGTGACACCTATCTGCCTGGACTGCCCACCGGGTGAATATAATAAAACTTATTTTATTATAAGTTTGGATTGGGGCCTTATCTATAGCATTATAGAATGCTGTAGATAAGCCCTGAAAGGCAGTGGTCGCATCTTATATCGGCCAAAACAGCTGACAGGTTCCTTTTAAGTAGTTGTGTTCTCCAACCCCTGTTGTCTAGTAGTTTTTATTCTTCATCTTATGGTGTAGTGGTCTACTTCTCCATCACCAAGCACCCTGGGGATTGCAAGACTTGTGGAGCAGCCCCTTCCCCGACTGCCCCCACAGCCACGAGAGTCACTCAGTGCCCGTCAGCAAGATGTAATGCCCCTGTCCATGTTTGCTTGTCCAGGTGTCAGTGTTGAAATGCACCCTGGCAGGCATAACATTTTTCAGGGAACGGGTGATGTTGTCTGTGACATACTAATGTAGTGCAGGCACATCTTTCTTAGAGTAAGTAATGGTGACTGGGCAACTGGTACTGAGGGACTGCGACGGCCATAAGATTTTGAAAGCCATCTGTATCCACAAGGAGGAAAGGCTGCATTTCCATGGCCAACAGATTGAATGGAGTGGCCATTCAATAATCACAGAGATCACAGGTCGTGAGTCACGCAGAACCACCTGCTTTGATCTTTGTAGCCAATAGCTCCTAGGTGGCCCTTATCATCCAGATAATTATACGATTGGTCAACAATCAACCGAGGGGGCCACAGGCTGTTCACAATAATTAAACAAACATAGCCAGAAGTATGGTTAGAAAGAAGGAACATAGTCCTTAGTTGGGGATACTCCCAAAACAATACAATTGATAAATCAGAAACATAGGGCGCTAATATCCCAGTGTAGAAAATACATGTAAATAATTACTTAGTCTTGTTAATCTTAGAAAACACACATTTTATTAATTATCACAAAAACAAGATAGGTAATGACATAGTTAAATCACAATGAAAATACAATAGTAAAAAACAGGTGAGCGATCCGATCATGCAACCATGATGTGACTGCAAAGGCAAAAATATGCATGTAAACGTCCCAACATAAGGGGCAAATGTAGTTAAGTGCATACCATTAGCAGTCCCTGGGGATAATAGTGGAGGGAAGGGGAAGATATGGAGATAATACCAATCCCAGGGTCTGTAGTGTGTATCAAATAGTAAAGTACTGTTTTTCTGCTCCCCTTCTCAGAACCACCTTTTCCTCTCACCCCCTATGTGCCGTTGTCGCCTAAGGTTCAGTTGTAGGCCCGGGCACAATGCTTAGTGTGTGCACGTTCACTCCCTCTTAAAGAAACCACGCACATCGCTCTAAGTTGTCCCCAGCCAATAGCTCAGCGACACCTCCTATTTAAGGCTCCTCCTTCAATATGGAGGTGTCTGGGCAATGTTGTTAGTTTGCTTTGCATTCTTGTTAGTTGTCAGGATCCCCAGGTCTGCTTGTCTACCCTGTACCCGTCTGCTTGTAGCTGTCTGTGCTCTTCTGTCCATCAGCCGGTCCAGCCTGCAACTGCCATTACCCATTTGTCTAACACCCGGTCCAGCCCGCACTTGCCAGAGCTTTTCTGTCCCTCAGCCGATCCCATCTGCACCCGTGGTTCCAGTGTCCCTACAGTACCTGCCTGCATTCTTCATCCCTCCTTCAGGTCGTACCAGCCTACCACTCTATGAGGTCAGCTGCAACCCTCTGTAGGTCAGCCCTGAAGTAGCACCCGTTGCCACCTTCTTGTCCCTCCTTAGGTTGTGGTTTTGTTTTGCTGACATAATCCAAGGTCGGATTTGGTAGGCCACCCAGTTACATCCCTCCAGACTTTACGAAGGCTACAGTACAGTGGTTTCACAACCTTGCCCATTATACTCGCCATCTGATGGGTTGGCTGTAGTGGAAGAGGTGTTGGTACTCATTATACCCTTTCTGCTGTGGTGAAATTGATGCCACTTTGTTGGTGTCTGCCACTAATATTTTTAAATGTGTAGACTCCAGGTTGGGTCTCCTTTATGTGTGTTGCCTGTAGCAGTAGACCTCTGAGATCAGTAGGCCTCCATGTCCTTTGAGTCAACTGCCCGTGTTACTATCCTTCCACTTTTCTGACAATAGTAGTCTGCGAAAGTGATATTTGTGCCACCTAAGTGTGGCTGAGCATAAAACCAAGTTAAGCTGTTGCATGTGGTATGAGGTCTCCCAGCACAGCATAACTACACCGATGCCTCATCCACCTCGTCTTAATTTGAAGTTCAATTCAAAGCTGTAAATGCAGGCCCAGACCCTGATATCTCATGCATGGGCAGATTGCTGCCATGCCATTATAAAATTTGTACTGTTGGTACACTTAGGCCACTTTCCTGGTGGCTGCCCCTAATTTGATGTGTTTTGGCAGCTTTAGGGCCCATTTGAAGGTGTTGTGTATTCATTTGTTTTTGCCTCCCATTGACTCCAATGGCATTCAGTTATGTTTGGTGATTATTCGATGAATAAATCTGCAAATATTGCAAAATCAGCAATTGTAATCCGAACCAAACATTGAAATATTCGCTTATCTCTAGTCATAAATATTAGCAGCAGCAGTGTAAGTGGCATATCAATTTCTGTGAGTTATTTCACACATTTTTTAGACCAGTCTGTGCACCAGGAGAACAGAGTACAATTGTGACACAAAGTGAATGACTGGATAGGATGGTGCATGAGTATCTGGAGCTCAATATCAATGCCATTAGGGGTTGGGCTTGGATCTCTTTGCCTTTTTGTCTTCAAATTTGGAAGACTGGCCTGAGCTCGCCTGTCACGCCTTGGAGGTTTTGTTATGCCAGTCAGCCAGAACGTGTCTTCAGCACTGCTGGTGGTGTCATGAAGGATAAGCGCATTTGGCTGTCCCCTCAATGTGTAGACCGCCTAACTTTCATCAGAATGAACAAGTCATGGATGTCCAATGACCTTAACACCTTAGTCGCAGACTTGGCAGACAAGGCGATGGTGCAGCTTTAATTGTCATACATTGATCTTGCATTATTGCAGTCTGTGCCACCTTGGTATGTCTACTGTGCCTGTTGTTGCTACTGCTGCTGATGTTATAAACAATTTTTTTAAAATGTGAAGACTCCAAGTTGAAGTCTTCATCTGGTGGGTTGCCTGTAGTAGACTGTGTTTGAGAGTCCTATTATACTGTTTCTACTCTGTGGAAATTGATGCCACTTTTGTGGTTTGTGACAGTTATTTTTTGAAATATGGAGACTACAAGTTGGGTCTCCATGTAGTTGGGTGGCTGTAGTGGAAGGTATTCCAGAAGCCTATTATACTGTTTCTAATGTTGACATTGATGCCACACTAGTGGTGTATGATAATAATTTTTTGAAATGTGAAGACTACAAGTTTGGTCTCCATCTGATGGGTTGCTGGTGTAAGTAGGGCTCCAAGAAAGGCAGGCCTGCACTCACTTTCAGTCAACTACCTGTGTTACTTTCATTACATTTTTGTACCAATAGTACTGTATAAAACTGACATTTGTGCCTTCTAATAGTGGCTGGAAAAAAAGGTGTTGCATGAGGTATTAGGGCTCCCAGATAAAAAGGATTACACCTCTCCCTTAGCCACCACATCTTAATGGAAACTAAAATTGAAGGTTCTAAATGCTTCCCCAGACCCTGATACAACATGGCTGACTGCTGCTGTGCCATTATAACAGGTTATACTGTAGGTCAATTGATCAGTCAACTACCTCTGTTACTAGTCTTACATTTTTCTACCAATAGAAGTCTTTGAAACTGATGTTTGTGTCACCTGAGTGTGGCTGGGAAGCTAAAAAAAATGAGCTGATGCATGAGGTATCTGGGCTTACACTGTTCCCTTAGCCGCCATGTATTAATTGAAACTTCAATTCAAAGCTGGAAATGCTGTTCCAGACCCTGATCCCTCATGCATGGCCAATAGCACACTGTTTCTGTGCCATTATAAAATGTTCTTCTGTGAGTCAACTGATCAGTCAACTACCTGTGTTACTTTCCTTACATTTTTCTGACAATAGTACTAGATGAAACTGATGTTTGGGCGATCTGAGTGTGGCTGGAATAAAAAAAAATTGAGGTGTTGCATGAGATATCAGGTCTCCCATATAAGAAGGCTTACACCGCTCCCTTAACCACTAGGTCCTAATTAAATTCCAATCTGTAAATGCTGGAGCAGAACCTGATACCTCGTGCATGGCCCATGGCTGACTGCTACTGCGACATTTGTGCCATTTGTAAATTTCTACTCTGGGTTAATTGATGCTACTTTTCATGGTGTTTGCCCCTAATTTTAGCTGTTTGGGAAGCTTTTGTCACCCCCTAAGGTGTTGTGTAAACATTTGGTTTGGCCTCCCATTGATTCTAATGGGGTTGGGGTACATTCACCGAACCGTTCTTCGAACATGTTTGGCGAACATCTAAACATTCGGCGAATCGAACTGAACCAAACCTTGAAAGATTCGCTCATCTCTAATTATATCAAGGGATGGAAGGCTTCTCATATGATGAGAGGTTGGAAAAGTTAGGCTTATTTAGCTTAGAAAGAAGAATTTGATTGTGCGCAAAAGTAAAAATATTTTTTAAATAAAAATTCAAGGGTTTTTATGACTAAAAATTGTGTAAATTGACTTGAAAAGTTTCTCTATTTTTGTGCAATGCGTAGTTATGCAAAAATTTTGAGATTTCGCATTTTCCTGACAGTTTCACTCATCCCCTCCAAAATGTTTGAAGCTGGGGTGGAACGGCAGTAGAAAAAGGAAGTGATGCCACAGCTTGTCTAACTCGTGGTGAGCTGTGGCGTACCTTACACGCAAACTCTTACTTCAATCCCTAAATGGAGTAAGACTTGTAGAGAGGCGCACTGATGTGCATGCCACTTGTCATTAAGAGGCTTGAATGAGGATCATCTGATTCCATTACTCCTCTTCATCAAGACTGGCCTTGATGAATCTTTTGGCCTGTGACTTTGGTTGCACGAGAGGAAGCTACCCAATGTGAGGCAGGTAGTTTTAGTTTCATAACTGGATGGAGTATATGGTTTTATTATTTATATAATTCAATAAACGTTAATTAAAAAAGATAACAATGTGAACAATTTTTAGGATTTATTCACTTCCTGTATTTATTTCAGAGGGGAAAATCCTGCTTTCATTCATTTTTAAACATTTTACTCTACTGAAACACATGTTCATCATTTTATGTCCATGTGTTTTCTACTCAGGAAGGCACACAAAATAAAGCAATGAATGTAACTTCTGGTAGTAATCCATTCTTTTTAAGTATGACTTTGAAACACATGTTCAAATATTTAATTTTTATCTGAATATTAATTTGCAAACGTGTAAATAGCATGTTGTATTGGCGATTCATTTATATTACTTACCGTATAGTTTAGCAGATGCTTATGTTTAGAGATGAGCGATTCTTTTGAATTTCAAACTCTCCAACTTTGTCAAATTTTCTCAGAAAAAATGCTTTGAAAAGCTTCTTTGACTCTCTGAGATCTCCAGCACTATGTCCAATCCCTTCTATGCAGAATAAGCACACACTTATGCCCTGCTTCATTAAGACTGGTGATCTTAATGAGTCAGGGACGATAGAGAAATGGCGTGCACCTCTCTGTGCACCTAGTCAGAAATCCTACTGGAGTCGCTGTTGGAGTAAAAATTATGGCGTAGCCTCTTGTTATGAATGTGATATGTGATGGTAGCCCAGGCCTCTTTACACCTTAGTTCTGCCCACTTTAATTGGAACTGGGTTAAAATGGGTTAAAATGGCGTTACAATGCCAAAAGTCACCAAATTTAGAGCAGCCTTGAGCTGCCCCAGAAATGTGCAACTTATCAAAGCTTTTTAAGCCAGAATTCTGCGTAAAAAATGTTATGAATGGGCCCCCTAGTGATGTCAAAGTGACCTCAACATTTATTGCTAATGGTAGCCAGGTTGATGGTGCTACCAACCAGCCTCTTTAATAACACATTGCACTGACAGACTTTTTCTGCTTCTTAACCTCTTGAACTATTTTGGGCTTTCAAAACTTTTTTTTTATTTTCATTAACTCGTTCAAAGAACCCAAACATTTTTACTTTTCCTTTGACACATCGATAAGAGGGCTTGCTTTTTAGTGGAAAGAGCTATATTTATCCGTTGCATTATTTTGGGGTACATATAACTTCTTAACTAACTTTGGTTAACTTTTAATGGGAATAGAAAAAAACAAATTCTGTTGAAAAATTTAAAATGTAAACATTCAATGGCATTAGAGCTATGGACATAGTATACATGGGTGCTCCTAGCTTTAACAGAGAAGGGAAATGGAAGAGTGAAATAAAATAAAACAGAACAAATCAAAATAAGCCAAGACAAAATAGCAGCTGCTGGTCTCAGAACAGGGTCTGCGCACCTTCTATCAAGACACAATAAAGAAATGTAAGTATAGGAAACCTGCGCTTGCTACTTGTTGAAATAATGGTACTGTACCAAAATACAGAGTTCCCCAGAATCCCCTTAGTGACATCAACCAAGAAAATGTTGCAAAATTGTTATGATTTATAAATAAATTAGTGATGCCAAAACACAATGATCTGTGGTGCAGTAGCTGCAAACAAAAAGTGCAAATCCAAAGTAATTGCAATAAGCACAGGGAAAGCAAAACACTTACTTAGATAGAGAAGTGCAGTGGCTGCAGGAACTTGGTGTGCATGTAGCGGTCAGCTAGCGCTTGGAGTGATGGCTGGAGTCACTAGAGCAGGAAGGTGCAGCTGGTGGCGTGGCACCAAGGGGGCATCCCCCCTGGTTGGTGCGACAATGCCTTAGGTGCTGCCGGAGGTTAGGAGTGGGTAAACAGTGGCGGCATACTTCGGCCAAGAGATGCCGCCAGATTGTAGTGGGGATGTCACCACAGCTAGGGAAAGGAAGGGAGCATGAGTGGGCCAAAATTGTGCCAACGCATTTCCAAGGTACCTGGACCTTCTTCGTCAGGAGAATCAGCCCCTGTTGCGCCCAACCCTTTATATAACTTGACACTCACCTCCTCCCACTTTGCGCCACTGTAGAAAATACATTATAAAGAGTGATTAATTAAAATGCCACATGTCAGTGTGTGAGTCTAAGACTATACATAATAGGAACCTAAAACATGTTGGAAATCAGAGAGGCAATGAGAGGAGAGACTATGAAAGAAGGGGTATTCCTTAAAATTCAATATTTTATTTAAATAAGTTAAAAATTGATTTTAAATCAATTGTGCAGCACGGTATAGCTTAGAGGCATGTATAAAAATACAAATGAAAAACAAAAGAGGTGATCACATTAAAAATATATAGATATATATAAAAAATAGCATAAATAGTAAAAATAAAAAAATAGAAAAATGCATGGTTTACCATCCTGGCTTTTAGTCAATAAGGGATAGAGATAAAAATACGGTAAACAAATGGTAAATAAATGACTGTATATATATATATATATATATATACACATATACATATATATTGTGGTGTAGTGACTACTGTGTCCACTAGGGGGCGCTGTATGGATGTCCCAGGAGAGTGGATGAATGGCAAGATACTGAAAGACCTTTATGTATCTCAAGGTGGGTGGCCTTGAGATGGAGATTTATGTGTGTGTTAATCAGCAGTGATACTGCTGAGGTGCTGGTTCAATGTGTCAGGGACTAGTTACCTTCAAACGTGTCTAATAACGCTATTGTAAAGTGTGTGTGAAGGACCTGTTATGAGGTCATAGTCATGTGACAGGTGGGCGTGGCTATGGACCATATAATGTGGCCAGGGTAGGTCACATGGAGTGAATGCTGGGACCTGGTTGGTCCAGTGTGGAAGGCCCTGTCTGAGAGAGAGATGGGGGCATCTTCCTGACAGCAAGGAACGCTGTGTTAATGGCTGCACGTGCCTGGGAGTTCCCTGGAGGGAATGGACGCCTTCAGTATGCTAAAGGAACCATGAGTAACCCTGACGTGGGTGAGATAACTGAAGCTAGAAAGTCTGTGTATGTTTAACCTGTGTGACCACAGGGATTACAGAGCTGAACTCTGTCATGGACGCTATGCTGTTATAAGAACTTTATGTTGCTTCTATGGGTTTATGCTGCTGAATAAACCACATGGACTGTTTTGGTTTTGTGGAAAACCTGTTGCTGGATGTATTTTGTTCGCTGCCTAGCGAGGATTCCCTAACTGAATAACAGTGCTACCTCACAATATATATAAAAAATGATTCTACTTTGCACCTATCATGAGAAGGCATACAGTAGAGTTCAATCTCATGGTTGAGGCCCCTAGGTGCTAGACAATTTAAGGCGAAAATCCACTGGGATTCCACCTGTGACATGTGTTTCAGGTAGTCGACACCTCTTTTATTCTTACGTACCACCTGGATGCCACAAAAAACTATTCCTCTTGTTGATTTATTGTGATAGTCCTTGAAGTGTCTGGAAAGGGGATGGCCATTGAAACTCTTTTCAGTATTGTTAAAATGTTCTTTGATCCGATCCATTAATTTCCATTTAGTGCGACCAA